>NC_139161.1:57814763-58414763 GCF_964270905.1 Leucopleurus acutus
CAGGCACAGAGATTTGGTAAAAGATGAGGCCAGAGATTGTCATATGTCTCATTTTCACAGGGTGAGTTGACAAGAGGGATGAGAACGGAACCATGAAAAAAATCAGCATTTGAGTCATGAGAGGCGAAGAGGAGACTGAGAGGGGGCCAGGCAGAAGAGCTGGGGGAGCCACCTCAGGAAGCCAAGAGGAATTACCCGCTGAGGAGACTGTGGTAAAATAAAGCAATCTGTGCTCCTTGCCCCCTGCTCCTGGCACAGAGCTAAAGCCTGTGGAGCTCGTTGCGTTTTGTGTGCTAATACGATTGCCAGTGGGGGAGCCCTTGATAGCTTCAGGATGGGGGCTGGTGGCAAGAAAGCGGGTCATTAGAAGGTTAGGACTTTGACCCCACCCCCAGCCCCTGGAGCAGGGAGAGGGGCTGGAGATTGAGTTCAATCACCAATGGCCAGTGAGCTCATCGATGGTGGCTACATAAAGAAAACCGTAAAAATCCCTCAACGATGGGGTTCAGGGAGCGTCCAGGTTTGTGAACAGTCCATGTGCTGGGGGTGGCACCCCTGGAGAGGGCATGGAAACCCTGTGTCACCCCCATCTCTTCCATTTGGCTGTATCTGACCTGTATCCTTTACAACAGCGGTCACCAACCTTTTTGGCACTGGGGACCGGTTTCGTGGAAGATCATTTTTCCACCGGAGGCGGGGTGGGGGAAGGTTCAGGCGGTAATGCGAGCGATGGTAAGTGATGGGGAGCGGTGGGGAGCAGTGGGGAGCAATGGGGAGCAGTGGGGCACGGTGGAGAGTGGTTGGGAGCGGTGGGGAGCGGTGGGGAGCGGTGGGGAGCGGTGGGGCACGGTGGGGAGCGACGGGGAGCGGTGGGGAGCGACGGGGAGTGGTGGGGAGTGGTGGTGAGCGGTGGTGAGCAGTGGGGAGCAGTGG
This sequence comes from Leucopleurus acutus, assembly GCF_964270905.1. NCBI lineage: Eukaryota > Metazoa > Chordata > Mammalia > Artiodactyla > Delphinidae > Leucopleurus > Leucopleurus acutus. The sequence goes on from NC_139161.1 coordinate 57,815,697, forward strand.
GGAGCGACGGGGAGTGGTGGGGAGTGACGGGGAGTGGTAGGGAGTGGTGGGGAGCGGCAGATGAAGCTTCGCGCGCTCGCCCACCGCTCACCTCCTGATGTGCGGGCCAGTTCCTAACAAGGCACCAACCAGTACCGGTCCACAGCCCAGGGGTTGGGGACCTCTGCTTTACAATAAACTGGTGAACATCAGTAAAGCATTTCCTGAGTTCTGTGAGCAAACCTAAGGAAGAGGTGATGGGAACCCCCAAATTTATAGCCAGTGAGTCAGAAGTAGAGGCAGCCCCTTGAACTGAAGTGGGAGCAGTCTTGTGGGGCTGAGCCCTCAATCTGTGGGATGTGATGCTCTCCAGGTAGACAGCATCTGAATTGAATTCATTTGTAGGACACCCAGCTGGGGGTGGAGGATGGAAGAACTGTTTGGTGTGCAAAACCTCACACACTTGGTGTCAGAAAAAAGACATCACAGAGATGGACATGTCGGGGCCACAGAAACGTCAAGAAACTCAAGGACCAAATAAGCCTGTTGACGTTGACCCTAGGAGCAAGTTTGAGGGCAACTCCATAAGAGGACAGGGTGAAAGCCAGAATTTGGGGAGCTGTGGAGCTCATGGGAAAGGTGGGCATGGGGACAAGGACCGGGGTAACAAGTGTAAAGGGAGGCCCGTGAGTGCCAGCACTGCCGCCAGAGGGCCATGCTCCATGTCATTCATTCCTCGTCGCTGCACACCTATGACGTAGCGTCCCTGTTCTGTAGGGGGAGAAATGAGCCTCAGAAACACCAAGCAACCCTCTCAAAGCCCTACCTTTGTCAAGTGCTGAGGTTCGGATTCAATCTGATTCTAAAGCCAGTGCTCTTAACTAGTGTACAGTTGCCTCCCACCCGCTATCCACGGACGCCGAACCCGCAGATACCGGGCCAACCGTAAGGAACTGGAGCATCCATGCATTTTGATAACCACAAGGGGTCCTAGAACAATCCCCCGCACACACGGAGGGAAGACTCTGACTGCATGTGTAGAAACCCAGGTGAATCTACAAATAAACTATTAGAATTAGTGAGTTTAGCAAGCTTGTTCGAGTCAAGGACAACATACCCAAATCATCTGCATTTCCATATACCAGCCAGAAACAAATGACTAAAAAGATACTGTTTACAATTGCCTCAGAAATGCCAAATCCAGGGATAAATCCAACAAAAGATGTGCAAGTCCTCTCTGTAGAAAAGTAGACATTATTGAGAAAACATGTTTAGAAATCTAAATAAATGGAGGGATATGCCATGTTCACTGTAAAAATGACAGTTCTCCTAAATTGGGCTGTAGATTTGATGTCATCTCGACCCATCTAAGAGTGTCTGCAGAAACTCACAAGCTGATTCTAAAATGTGTTGAATATATGGACATAGGGCAAGCTAAGAATAGAGAAGGTAATCTTAAAGGTGGACAAATCTGAAGAATGCATTATGCTTGAGTTTCAAAACTTATAAAGCCAGAATAATTAGGACAGTGTAGAACCGGTACACAATTGATAAATAGACAAATGGCATAGAATAGAAAGCTCAGAAAAGACCCACTTCTCTATGGCTCTGCAGCGCAGCGAGTGAAGAACATTATTTTAAAAAATGCTGCTAGATCACTTGAATAATCATGTGGAAAAATCATTACATTTAACTCCTACCCTCTCGCAGTACCCAAAAATCAGTTCCGGGTGGGTTGTCCTTCTGTATGTTAGAAGTAAGACAATAAAACTTCTAGAAGGTAAAATGGGAAACTATCTTCATGCCCTCAATGTAGGAAAAGATTTCTTAAAGTTAAGAATTTCTGTTCACTGAAAGATGCCATTAAGAAAATAAAAAGTCAAACCTCGGTGTGGAAGCAGACTTTTGTAGTCCATATGACAGAAGAGGGTTTATACGCAGAGTATATTTTAAAATTTAAAAAAATCCCTATAATTAACCAAAAAAAAAGACAAAAAAATAGAAAATTGGTCAAGAGACTTTAGGTATATCACAAAAGATGATATTCCAAATGGCAAAATAAACAAAGGAAAAGGTACTCAACCTCTGGTAAATTCACATTAAAACCACCATGAGATAGCACTATACCCCACCACATGAATGGCTAAAACTTTTTAAGCTGACAAGTAGAAAGAAGACATAGCGCAATGAGAAAGCTCATAATTGCCAGTGGGAATGAATTTGAAAACAGTTGGACCTCATCTACTGAACACAAACATACACCCACTCTTTGACCCGGCAACTCCACACCCAAGTTCAGAACCGTGTAACATGAAAACACACAGTCAAGAAGATTTATAACTGCATGACTTATAATACACCCCAAAACTGGAAATAAACCAAATATCCATCTAGGGTGAAATGGATAAAATACACAGCAGTGCATTCATTCAATGGAACACTGCGTAGCAATGGAAATAAATAAGCTACACCTGTGTGCAACCACACGACAGAATCTCACAAACAAAATACTGAAAGAAGCCAGGCACCAATGAGTATATGTAGTATAAGTCCATTTACATCAAGTTCAAAAAGCAGGCAAAATACACATGATCCAGCAATCCCACTCCTGGGCATAAACCTGGAGAAGACTCTAATTCAAAAAGATACACACACCCCAATGTTTACTGCAGCACTATTTACAACAGCCAAGACATGGAAGCAACCTAAATGTGCATCGACAGAAGAATGGATAAACACTATGTGGTATATATATATATATATATATATATATAAATATATATATATATATATATATAATGGAATACTACTCAGCCATATAAAAAGAATGAAATAATGTCCTTTGCAGCAACATGGATGGAGCCAGGTTATCATACAAAGCGAAGTAAGTCAGAAAGAGAAAGGCAAATACCATATGATATCACTTATATGTGGAATCTCAAATATGACACAAATGAACTTATCTACAGAACAGAAACAGACTCACAGACATAGAGAACAGACCTGTGGTTGCCAAGGGGGAGGACGGGGTGGGGAGGGATGGATCGGGAGTATGGGATTAGCAGATGCAAACTATTATATATAGAATGGATAAACAACGAGGTCCTACTGTACAGCACAGGGAACTGTATTCAATATCCTGTGATAAACCACAATGGAAAAGACTGTGGGGAATGCGAGCCTTGCGGAGGAGCGACTGTTGGAACAGCTGGTGGCGCTAGGCTTAGTCAGGTCTTGCAGCTGGGAGTGAGGCAAGGAAGAAGAAAGGATCCTCCTTGGTCTTCTCATTCACAGGTTAAGCCTACCTTTCCAGATAGTGCAACAATTAAGTCACCAGTTTCCAAGGGCATTTGCACTACCTATGGAAAACATTGGATCTGTGCACACCAGACAGATCCTTGACAACTCGTCCCACCATCCCCCTGCACAAAAGTTGCTGCACCAGCAGACAAAGAAGGCGACCACTGAGTTTCTTTTCATTACCAAATAGATATAATATCCCTGCCAACAAAAAAGAGTACACAAAGTGTCTCTTCATAATTTCACAACCAGTTGAGACCATGCTAAGAAAATCAGCTTGCCTAGATGAGGACCCCTTCTCTTCTTGGGTAGCCAGCATTTGAAGGAGAGACTCTGACCTGTGCCACTGATAAGTGACTAACTTTTACACACTGAACTGGTCCTGAGAAGTGAGCTGTCTTCTTTGTAAGTGAAGAACATACAGCATAATCTTGAAGAACTGCACAGTGGTGCGAGCCAGAGGCATACTGTGTGTGTGTAACAGACTGAGAAACAGACAAATGAATCCTATTGAAAGGATTTCTCATCTTCTGCTTCTGTTTGCCAGTGTTAGTGTTTTACTGGCTTATACTGGTACCTTTTTCTGGTACCTTTTTTTCTATACCATTGTTCTGTTCTAATGGGTCCTAGAAATCCCTCTCCTGACCCCTTATCAGAATCAGAAAGTGAGGAAGAAGAAAACGCTAAGAAAACGCTGAACACACGCTAACTACCTAAATGAGAGTTCTGGGGAAGAGTGGGATTCCTCTGAAGAAGAGGACCCTGTGGTGCCCAACCTAACACCTCTTGAGAGTCTTGCCTGGCAGGTTAAGTGCCTTTTAAAATATCCTATAACTTGGAAACCTTTAAATCCTAATTCCTGGTTGTATCATGCTAAACTCTTGGATGCTAGCACACCAGTCCATATACTTCGAGAGACCCAAACTGGAACCAATTCCTGAGTGGCCTCCTCCAGGCTCTTGTGGAGTCCCACCTTTTCAAAAGCCCCTTATGAGTCCCAGCCGGCTTTCTAGAGGTCATGCCACTCTAAATGGAGTACCGTGCTTTGCCACCGAACAGTTAAGCCGCACATTGAGTACAGCCACTCCCATACCTGAGCACCTAAAACAAATTCCTAATTCGTGTGTTTCTGGTTGTTGCTGTGGCTGGCTAACTAAAACAGTTAAGGACACAACCCGCACTGAACCCATCCACACTACTCCTACACTGAGTTCCAAAAGGCAGTTAACAGACTCCTAACTGCATCACGATAAAGATCCACTGTTCCTTCTCCTATCTCTTGCGTTGCCAGTTGAGAAAGGAATGCAGTTCCACAGCCCGCAGTCGAGAAACTAACGTCTTCCCGACCAAACTATGCCCTGTCCTGATATGTCAAAATACGATCAAGTACTGAATATAATACCCAAGGGTCCTGTAACTCAACTACAGAAGATGTTCGCTGTGAGCATTCCCTTTGGAAGACCTAAAATGAGAACTTCAGTAGAGAATTAGTCAAAAGGGACCTTATTACATGAGATAAGTTGACTATTCTCCACACTCAGTTCTCCTCACAATTTACTCTGCCTATCTAATGGACTTAACTAGATACCTAATTATTAATGGGAAGGAAAAGGAGGCCACTACCCTATTTGTTACCCAACCTTCAGAACAGCCATTGTGGAAAGTGACAAGTTAGCTACTCCCAGTAATACCTTTCTGAGGATACTTTTCTCTGATATTCATTTCTAGGGAGGTAGTTGAATTAAATTGAATAACCAGATTTAAAAAATGGTGGGAATATGGATTTATCTCCCAGTTTTTATATTGGTAGACCTACATATGGCAGGCACCTTTCAGGAGTTCCTATTTTGCGGGGAGGGAGTGCAGTAGTAGCCTACACTACCCCAGACCTATTATGGGACCTGCAGTTATAGCATAAACATTTTATAGGCTCCCACCAGTCTGTCTCTAGCTAACCTGGCTTATAAGATCATACCTGGGGATTAAACAGACACCTGTTCTGTAGGGAATATATTTCCTGCATCTTGGCATCCAGACCTTAGTCAAGAGCAAATAAAACCCATTCCAAAGACCAATGGGAAAAAACTAAGAGAGCATTTATGCTAGTGGATTAAAGTATTTCATCTGTATGATGTTTCCTGGAGCAGTACTTCATGCATGTTCCACATCCATTGCAAACTTTTCAGGAACACTTCTAACTTTAAAGAAACTTACTACAGAAAATCTCAGCCTAATACAGTCTGAAGTTGAAGAGGTTTTTTAGCATCATTGCTTTTCTACATCTAGCTGTAGATTTTTCTTTTCTGGCTGAATAGAAAGCATATGTATCCTTGTAAATGAGTCTTGCTGTGTTTATTTGGATGAGTCAAAACATAGAGATCAACATACATAAAATGCATGAGACCAGTAAGTCTTTTCACACACCTGCAATAAAGAGTGAAACCTTTGTGTGATCCTGGTTAACTGGGCCTCTAAAGGGAATCAGAAAACAGATTGTTAAAGATATATCACATATCCTTCCTTATTTTAGTTTTGCTTTTTCCTATTCTCCATAATTAAGTGCTGTATACACTGTGGCATCAAAAAATTGAAGCATTGGGGCTTCCCTGGTGGCGCAGTGGTTGCGAGTCCGCCTGCCGATGCAGGGGATACGGGTTCGTGCCCCGATCCGGGAGGATCCCGCATGCCGCGGAGCGGCTGGGCCCGTAAGCTGTGGCCACTGAGTCTGCATGTCCGGAGCCTGTGCTCCGCAACGGGAGAGGCCACAACAGTGAGAGGCCCGCGTACCGCAAAAAAAAAAAATTGAAGCATTAATGGAATCACAAATTCTATAAATGTATAGCAACTTTAAGGAGAGAGAAGAATGTTTATAACCTAATGAGTAGTTTCTGCTGAACCTTAGTGGTCTCCTCTTGAGGAAAAAGGAGAGAATTGTAGTGGGTAGAAAAAAATATTTGTTAATGGAAAATTGTTACTGAACTGAAACCATCTAATGTTAGTGTAACTGAATGTATCAGTAACTGTTCCTTTGTAGATGTCCTATGAAGTTGGTTTTTAAAATGTTACAAAAACCTCTTTCTTTCTTTCTTTCTTTCTTTTAGGGGAAGGTGGGAAGAGGTAGCGGGGTCTAAAAATTAAAATATGTTGATGCTTATGTAACCATAATATGTTCCTTTGTGTGTGTGTGTGTAAAAGTGCCTTGTTCATGAACACATTTTTGCTGTTCATTCCCAAAGGAAGCCTTTCCTCAGCTTCCCTGCTGAATAAACCAACAGCTTTGTACATGCAAAAAAAAAAAAAAAGAATATGAAAAAGAATGTCTATATGTGTATAACTGAATCACTTCGCTGTACAGCAGAAATTAACACAACATTGTAAATGAACTATACTTCAATTAAAAAAAAAAGCAGGCAAAATAGTGTTTAGGAATACACTTCCTCAGTGTAAAGCACGGGTATAACTGATTACCACAAATTCGAGAGAGCAGTTACCTCTAAGGATTAAAGAAGACGGAAGCGATGGGAGGGGGCTGGAGGGGAGCTCCTGGGGGTGGCACTGTCCTACTTCCTGATGTGGACGGTCGTTGCCAGGCATCCACTTTTGAAAAATCACAAAGATGTAAAATGTATGCCTCAGTGCACTTGATGTATTGATATATCTCAATTTTTTAAAAATGCTTTAAAGATATAAGGATGGCAGGGCTAGAAAAAGGAGTAGGGAGGGTGGACAGGACTGGAGCAAAAGCTGGAAGGGAAAGGGGAAACGGAGGATTGTGGAGACTAACTGGGTGTCACCCACAACCCCGCCACTGGTGGTAAGGCCACCAGTCTGGGGTGGGTCTGGATGTGGGGGAGGGAGTCTCTTTAGCATCAGAGAGGAGACTTGGGAAGAAGGGTGTGGGATGAAGAAAAAAAGGATCAGGTGTGGTGGAAAAACCAGAGGGCCATGGGGTCGGGGAGGGTCAGGGAGGGTCAGGGTCTCGGTGAGCCGGGGTGGTTGGAGAAGAACGCAGAGCCTGGAGACATCCTGTAGGCAGCCTCCCCCTCAGAGAAGCCCTGGCCACCAGCCAGTGACTTTTAGGCTGTAATTAGCTAATTGGGTCTTGTCTCTCCACAGCCAAAACTAAGTGTCAAAAACCAGGACAAAGTCATTCTTTCCCATGTTCCTAAAAACCTTGAGAATTACAAAGGTGGAATAAACATTTATGCTAGAAATAAACAATGAAAGTTGAAAATCAAAGTGGGCCAAGTATTTGCCAGGCAGCCGGCCTGACCTGCTCCACATTCCTGATGTCTGGTTTCAACCACGTGCTCCCCGCCAGTTGGCAACCCGTCCTTCCTTTCTCCTTGATTTCCCAGCACATTCCCCACAGCGCCAAGCCCTGTGAGCTCTGGGTTCGGCTCCCCATTTTCTCTCTCTGCAGCCCACTCCCCACCACACATTTACCAGGGGCCACGAGGCATGACACTGGCCCGATCCAACTGGAAATGCCTTGTCATCAGCACCCTCCTGTCTTTCCGCATGTCTGTCTGTCCCGTCACCAGAAATGTGGTGTCCTGAGGAAAACAGGGACTGGGGACGTCGCCTGAGGTCCTGGGGAAGAAACAGGGGCCAGTAGCTGGTGGGAAAATCTGAACTGGCACACAGGCTGGCTGAGGTTTCAACAGTGAAGGGCCAACTCAGGAGCAGGCAAAGCAATATTAGAAGATCAAGCAGGCAACAGAGCCAGAGGTCAGAGGGGGACCAGGGACCAGGAACCCAACGCTACAGAGGCGTCCAGAGCTTGAACACTGGAGTCAGATGGCGCTGGGCTCCAGTCCTGGTTCTGTCATTTACCAGCTGTGTAACTTTGGGCAAGTTACCAACCTCTCTTGGCCTCATTTTCCTCTAGTGAAGTGAGGATGTGGCTGGGCATGGGGATGGGGATGGGGGTGGGGATGGAGGGGGATGGGTGGGGAGAGGGAGGAGGAGGGGTGGGCAGGGAGGTGGGGAGGGGGAGGGGTGGAGGTGGGGAGGAGGAGGGGAGGGGGTGGGGTGGAGGTGGGGAGGGGTGGGGATGGAGGTGGGGAGGGGGAGGGGAAGGGGTGGGGTGGAGGTGGGGAGGGGAGGGGAGGGGGAGGGGGAGGGTGGGGATGGAGGTGGGGAGGGGGAGGGTGGAGGTGGGGAGGGGGAGGGTGGAGGTGGGGAGGGGGAGGGGAAGGGGTGGGGTGGAGGTGGGGAGGGGTGGGGATGGAGGTGGGGAGGGGAGGGAAGGGGATGGGGAGGGGAGGGGGAGGGGATGGGGAGGGGGTGAAGATCCACATGCCAGGCAAGCCTTCAGGTGTGAGAGGCTGATACATCTTTGTCGCATGAGATGCTGAGCCTGTTAAAGGCAGAGAGCAGCTCCTGGCCTGGGCTTGGTGTTTGGCACCTTCTACCTGCCCCTTTTGCTGGTCAGGGCTCATTCCCAACAGCACCAGCACAGCAGCTGGGTGTGTGAGCAATCTGGGTGCTTGGTGACCAGCCCGGGACGGAGAGCAGCTGTGCTGACGTCCACTTTCCACGTTCCGTCCCCTCCGCACGCCCCGCCCATTGGCCCTACTCCCTGCTCTCATCACCAGCATTTTCCAAATGTCCCTCCCTTTCTGCTTTCAAACATCCCCAAGTCTCCCCTCCCCTAGAAAATTCTTCTCTTGACCCCAAGCTTCCCTGACTTCTATTTTCCTCCTTTTCTCTGCCAAAACTCCCCAGGGAGCAGCCTGTACCAGCTGCCACTCCTTCCTCACTCCCCAAGGCCCAGCACTCCCCAAGGCCTGGCGCCCACTGACAGCCTCCGGGCGGGAAGGACAGAATGCACAGCCTCGGAGGGGCTCGAAAGTGGGAGGGTGGGCACACACCCATACAGGGATGCACACACAGGCACACACACATACACATGCACACACAGACACACACGCACACAAAGATACACACAAACATGTACACATAGGCATGCACACAGAAATACAGACGTACACACACAAACACGCATATACATTCACAGAGACACACATACACACACAGAGACACACAAGCGCATAGAGGCACACAGAAATACACACATAGATACAAATACATATACCCAGGCACAAAAACACACAAAGAAACACAAACACGTAAACACACAGGCACAGACACATATACTCACAGTCACACACACCAGACACAAAGACACACACACACTAATCCATTCCAATACGACAGCCGAGGGCCCGCACTCTGACCAGAGAGAGGAGGAGGGACCCCCGGGGCCATCTCTTGCTCAGCCTGAAGGCTCCAGACCCCTCATGGAAGCACTAAGAGCGCAAAGAGAGGCCGCTGGAATCGCTGCCCTGCGGGCAGACCCAGGCCATAGGGGCCTGACCGTCCACAACCGGGGAGGAAGCATCTTTATACCCTGCACAAGTCCCAGCTGGGAGCGCTCAGAAGACACCCCTGAAATAATGTCCGCTGAAAAGGAGGGAGCGAAGTGCTGGTGGAGGCCTGGAGGAAGACTGTGACCTTGGGACCCAGAGGGTCAGGCGTGCAGGACCAGCTCCCTGACCCCAGGCTGGTCAGTGACCATCTCCCAGACACGGGGCAGAATCTGAACTGAACCCCGGGCTCTGGCCCCCTGCGTTCTTGCCCCTCACCTTTCTGCTTCTCTCTCACCAACTCCACGCAGCTCAACAAGAGCAGAACCAGAGCTGCCGGCATAGAGAGGGTGGCCTCTGTGGGGGTCTGGGTTGTGGGCCCAGGCCCCCCTCTCCCGTGGAAAGGAGTCCTTGCTCCCCTTCCCCTCGCCCGTCTACACTGTGGCCTCACTGATCTCAAGGTTTACAGATTGTTGTGTTTATTTACTGACCCTTTTTCCTCCTGTTCTTAATTATTTTTAAATAAGCAACTGGAATATTCATCACCAGTTTTTAAAAAACCTACTGTCCGGGTGGCTGTAACAACCTTCTCCCCTATGGGTTCCTACAAGCTCTTAACCGTGAGAGTTAAGGAGATGCTTTCCCAGTCCCGGCCGAGCATCTCCTGGGTCCTGAGCTCCGGAGCGAACGTGATAGGAGCCCCGCCCCACACCTCCAGCGACGAAACGTGGGTATGTTTTGTGTGTTTGTTTGGGTTTGCTTTGCTGCTCAAGTAGACTTGTCGCCTTGACTGCACTGTGGAGTCACCTGACCGTTTTTAAAAACATGCCCGAGTCGTCTGCAAAGTTAATCAGACTCCGGACCTCAGGAGGGTTACAAGAGTCCGGGTGTGGCGGGCGGAGCGCGACCAGACCAATCGGGAACCGGCAAGGAACGCGGAGGCTCCAGGAAGGCTCCTGCTGTGGAGGGCTCGGCCTCGGGCCGGTTGGGTCTGTGCTTTTTTCACCTTCATCCCTGACTCTCCTCTCTGGGACACCTGGCGTCCCAAGGTGTGAGATAGGACCCACACACACACACCCGGCTGTTACCTGAGAGGCTCCTGCGGTTCCCCACACTTCCTTCAGGATCCTGGTAGTTCTCCTGCCCAGGGCTTATTTCTCCCCCGCAAACGTCCCCAGGTCCTGGATCCCCCCTCCCCCCTCGGTCCTCTATTTGCTGCCGCCAGCCATCCCCTCTCTGCTGCCCCCAGGTGGTCCAGGAGCCTGGAATCAGAGTAAATGGGGCGTTGTGACATCAGCACGTGCCGTGCTCCCTGCCCTGGAGTGTTCTGTCCTCTTCTCTTCTTCCCCAGGGAGCTCAGCCAGCTCCAGGGTTAGCCCAGGTACCGTGTGCACGACCTCACTTGGGTCTCTGCCCCCAGAGGAGCAAATACAAAACCTTACTCTGCGCCAGACCCAGCCAGCTGGAGAGCAGTGGTCGCCTGCCTCCGTGTGGTCACCTGGAAGGTCTGTTGAGACTCGGCTTGCCGGGTCCCACCCCAGAGTTTCTGATTCAGTAGATCTGGGGTGAGGCCCAAGAATTCACCTCTCCAACAAGCTCCTTTCAGCAGAAATAAGCCTATTTCTTTGGAAATAAGATGCTCTTTGGATGAACAGCAGAGAATTGCTGTCACCAGAAGCTGATGGGAATCAGCCCGTCTCCTCCACTCCAGTGACATGTCCATGTTTCTCTAAGGAATGTTCAACGTGTAAATTCCCACCTCACCTGAGACCCCAACTCTGGAAAATTCCCCACGATTCCAGGAGGACCCGGCACAGAGCAGTGTAATTGTGGGTGTCAGCTTGGGACCCATCTGAGAGCCAGGCTGGACTTCTCTGCTGCAGAGTCATCACGCCCCAGGTAGCCCCTCCCAAATGCCTCTCCCAGTATCCACTCTTCTCCATCCCCCCACGGCTCTGTCCCTGCCTGCAACCTGCCCAGCCAGGAATCCAGTGTCCTCTGGCCTCTCTGCACCCAATCAAGCGCTTCATCTCCCATCACGATGGTCACGTGACCATCTGGCACGTGCTGGGGAAAGCCCAGGACCAGGAAGGAGGCAGACGTGTCTCTCTGTGTCACAGCATCACCACTTAGTGGCAGGAAAACGCACACCCAAGTGTTCTGCGGCACAGACCCACGTTTCCTCCTGCCCACGAGCCAAAGCCTGCTTGCTGTCCTTCTCCAAAAGCCTTCCTCTATCCGTCCTCTCTCCAGATTCTAGTTCTTCACATCCCGTCCCTCTCCCTGGGCATCCTTCCCCCTGCTAGGACCCCGAGTCACTGGGGCCTGCCTGTCACCTCTCCGCGGGCACCATGAAGGGCATTCATAAGAGATGGAGCCTGCAGGGCCTGGCTGTGCGGGCACACTGCAGGGTCTGCACGGGCAAGGAAGGAGATGAGCTCTGAGAAGCTCCACCCTCTCTCCCAGCGGGTCTACGGAGACTGTGGACACCTTCGTGTGCAAAGCCCAGGGGCAGCGGTAGGTTTGCAGTGTTGGGGGTGGCAGGTGACCACGGTTTCACAAGAACCTCCAAAGACACAGCCCATAAAGCCTTCCACAGCTTGAAGTGGCTCTCTGAGCTCTTCACAGGCCTAGCGCTGCAGGTGACAGGGCCCAGGGCCCAGCTGGTAGCCAGTTAAAGAGCCTTCGGAGAGTGACATCAGCCCCGCCACCTGCCAGCACACAGGGGAGGCCGTGATGCTAACCACACCCGCGTCTATGTCGTTCATGGCGAGGCTCCAAATCTCACAAAGAAACTCCACGGCCCGAGTTATTTTCCTCCTACAGGCCTGCCGGGCCTTTGATTGCCGGCTTTGGAGAGGTGCATTTTTCCCTCCTCTGTGGGCAGCAAATTCCCCGAGAGTCAGCACGCTGTGCCTCTGGGCTTCTCCCCCAGCGGCTGTCACCTCAGAGGGACCAGCCAAGGCAGTGTGCTGGGCGAGCCCTGGGCCTCCCGGTGCCAACCAGCCCAGACGCCCCAGGGCTTCCAGGGTCCCTGGTGAACCCGACCGGCCGCTGCAGGTGCTGAGCCCAGCCCTTCCCTTCACCGAGGGCACAATGACTTAGGGCACCCGGGGGTCAGGAGCTGGCTTCGGGTCCCCCGTGCACAACCCCCCGTGCCAGGGACTGTCCTCAGCTTCCCACACATTCACCGATCTGATGTTCAAAGTCTCCTCCATGGCCTAACAGGTAGGTTCCGCTACTTTAACTTGACGAGTGAAGGCACTGAGGCACAGAGGCAGTGAGTGAGTTTTCCGTGGACACACGCTCTGTACGTATGAGAACAGGCTCCAGAACATACGCCACCGAGAAGGGGAAGCCCAGGCAACTATCTGCGTCAACTCATCGTGAGGTCCCACTCGAAATCCATGGGGTCACTGCCCGGACCCCTAGCTCCCACCTCTCCTGCAGGCCTTCCTCTTTCCCTCCCCCTTCCCAAATCACTGGCTACACAGACTCAGACATGTCTCTTTGGCACTCAGACTTTCTAAGAAAAATGAGAAGAAAATCAGTGCTTTGGGTCAGAAGTTGATCAAACCTCTCTCTGGGTCCTCAAGTTGCCTTCCAGGTGCTAAACACCAGCACAAGTCACCCCTCCCTACGAGGGTCCCCCGTGGCCCTGCACCTCCACTTGAGTAAGTCAAAGATGGACAGACGATCCCAGCAGGCGGTCCACTGCCTGGCCTCTGACCTGTGGCCTGGCCTGGAACAAAGAGAGGACCTGGGCCAACCCAGTTGTCTCGGGAACGCCAAGAGAAGGGAAAGAAAGGCCTGGCACCGACAGCTGGAGCCCAGCTGGAAGGATGTCCTGAGGAGCACAAGGCCATTGAGGGGTCATGGCAAACCCAAACAAGGCCTGGGGGCTGCAATCGGTCCATCCACCTCTTAAGTCTCTTTGATTGTACAGGCTTGTACAATAAAAACTTTGGTTCCTCGTGTGTAGAAGGAACTGAGACTCCCACGGTCTGGACTGTGCTGATTACATCCCCATGGTGTCCTCGAACTATGTGTTCCTCTGTCCCCTATGAACTGGCTGTAAGATCGAGAGCCTTGACCAGGTCCAGTTTTGCTTTTCCAGAATCGGTGTTGTAAGCATCAACAGGCGTGTCGTCTACTCTGCCGTGTCTCCTTTTGTGATGTTAGCAGCTGTGGATGATCCATGACTAGAAGAGTTACTTCACGGGCAGTTTCAACGGGTAATATTCTAATTGTAGCATTCCTTCTTCATTTTTCATCCAGAGATCTTCTATAAGGAGACACTTCTCGCCGACTCGTTGGCTACACTGAGACGCAGTTCATGGGAAAAGCAGGACAAATCCTGGATTGTTTCCCCTTATCAGTTTTCTTTTCTTTTTTGGCCGTGCCACGAGGCTTGTGGGACCTTAGTTCCCTGACCAGGGATCGAACCCGTGCCCCCTGCAATGAAAGCACCGAGTCCTAACCACTGGGACTGCCAGGGAAGTCCCTATCAGTTTTCAAAATAATAACCTGGGTGCTTTGCATGACCCAAAAGTGACTAGGGTTATTGGGTTTTGTAATGAATTCATGGGCTTAAATATATTTGAATTGTTTCAATCCATTACAGCTCTTATTCTTAGGGATGTTCAAGTATCCCTCCTCCAGCCAGTCAGAACCTTTTCACGCTGGTTCCTGAGTCCTTTTGACGTGACCCTCGAGGTCTTTGATAGCTTCCTTGCTGTTTTTACAACAAGCTGCTCCAGGCTCATCTACAACATGAGATAAGCAATTTCCCTAAGGAGCCCTCTTCCTCTGGTGGGGTTGGTTGTCAGAGGCTGCATGGAGACTCACTCCCACTGCTGTCTGTGGCCCTGTCCTCACCCCTCCAGATGTTCTATGCAGGACCTTCCCGCAAAGCCCCGCCCAGGGACAGCCTGCAGACCCCATAACATAGTACCCCAAGGTAGATTTCCAGAGATCCAGTGCTGTGCTCAAAACCATGCTTATTTCACTTAAGCTCTTATGGGTCTGGAATTCAGGAAGGACTTGGCTGGTCAGTCCATCTCTGATCCACGTGGCATCAGCCAGGGCAGCGGGACTGGAGGATCCATTTCCAACACAACTTCTTTATTACACGCTGGCATCTGATGCTCCTTGGTCTCTCTCTCTCTCCCCACCATGGTGCCCCATCCTCCAGGCCTCTCCATGTGGTCTGGGCCCCTCAGCAGCAGGGTGGCCTCGGGGTGGCCACACCTCTCACGTGGAGGAAAGAAGTGGAAACCTCAAGGCCAGTTAAGGGCTGCTACTGGAACCAGCAAGGCATCATTTCTTCCAGATGCTATTGGTCAAAGGGGTCACAGCACTTAGCCAGACTCAGCGGGGTGGGGGGGGGCAAAACAAACCACATTTTCTGATGGAGTGACAAGAACAAGTTGCAGAAGAGCACGTGAGGTAGGGGTATTATTGTGACCGTCTTCAGAAAATAAAGTCTGCCAGAGTAACTACTTCACAACCCTAGGAATCACGCACACGTTCCATTGACTCGTTCACGCATCCATCCAACAAATAATCTCTGAGTGAGGCCAATAACTCTTGCTAAGGACTTTATACAGAATTTCTGAGAAAATGAAAAAGGTTCGGAAACCATTTCAATTTTTTAAATTGACTTTCCCCTTTAAGTCCCAGCTTTTTTCTCTTAAATCTCATAGAAAGAAAACATTGCCTATCTTGGGCCAGCTCCATTGTCACCTCCTCTAGGAAGCCTTCCTTGATCTCCCTTCAGGCATACTGTTAGCCCTCAAACACCCTGTTCACAAACCAGTGCGATGCTTATATCTGATCTGTATCTGAGTTCACATCCACCACAAATAAAGACTACATTTCCTAACCGCTTTTGCAACTAGATGGCCATAACACTACGTTCTGGCCCGAAAAATGTAAGTGGAAGTGGTATGTGCGACTTTCCAGAGAGGTCCCTAAAGAGAGGGACTGTACCTTTATCCTTTCTTTTCCTCCTTCCTGCTGCCTGGTATGCCGTCCTGATGGCTGGAGCTAGAGCAACCATTTTATACCATATGATGACTTTGGGAACAGAAGCCACATACAAAAGAACAAGATAAAGAGCTCA
Source organism: Leucopleurus acutus (assembly GCF_964270905.1). Classification (NCBI taxonomy): domain Eukaryota; kingdom Metazoa; phylum Chordata; class Mammalia; order Artiodactyla; family Delphinidae; genus Leucopleurus; species Leucopleurus acutus. The sequence goes on from NC_139161.1 coordinate 57,831,471, forward strand.
CGTTCTTGACACTGTGGAGGGCCACTCCCACACTGGACCTCCTACACCCAGGTTTTTACATGAGACTGAAATGAACTACTATCTGGTTTAAGCCACTATTGGGATGTTCTGCCACTCACAGTTGAACCTGATCCTAGCTGATATGACACATCTCAAGTGGGGGAAAAAGGCAAAAATGCCATGTGATGCCCTCTTCACTGAACTATGTGCTCCTTGAATTCAGGGTTTGTGTCCCTGTCATGCTCACGTCTCCAGAGCCCACGTGGGTGTACAGTAGGTGCTTGATAAACATTTTCTAAATTAAAGACAAGCACACAACATTTTAACATATCAAGACACACAGAAATGAATTATATGAGCTTCTAACAGACACAGACAGAACTTGCAGCTATTGGTAGGAAATACTAATTCTACTAACAGCCCAGGCAGGAGAACATAGTAACATAATGGCCCACAACAATGCATCTGGGAACATTGTTCATAATGTCAAGAGTCTGGAAACAACCTAAATGCTGATTGAGGGGGCGTGGATTAAAATATGGAACATCCCCATAATGGAAATTCTTTGTCTCTATTTAAATGAATGAGGCAAATCTATATATACAATGATCACAGTAAGTATTTAAGTAAAAATGGCAAATACTATCACCCTAAGGGAAACCAAAGAAAGTAGGTTAAAAATGAAAAAGGTGGGCAAAAGTGGATAATCGCTGAAGCTGGGTGATGGGTACGTGAGGGGTCACTGTACTTGCCTCTCTAACTGAAGTGTACATTTGAGAAAATCCTGTAATAAAAGTGAAAACGGAAACAAAACCATGTGGTTCTGAGCCTTGTTTTTGTTTTCACATTTGATTAAAAATATTTTCAAAAGGCTGCCCTTGTGAAGAACTAAAGGGAAGAAGGGGGATGAATATACATTTAAGGGCTTACGTATGCACGGAAGATTTGTCTCTGGCATGCCTCAAAATTCCAGCTGCAACTGAAGGGGGGAAGATGGGAGACGGGAAACTTACTCTTCATTCTGTCGTTTGTTTCACCATTCGCCTGCGCAGCCCAGTCATCGTGGACAAACTCATTGTAAGAGGAAGCATGGGAAAGGGTGCCAGTAATCACCGGTAGGGTTGTAGGCCTGGAGGCAAGGACATAAGAAATCCCCATCTCCCCACCAGCCCCCGCTTTTGCTCCCTGTCTGGCTAATTCAGAAACCACCTTTAAGTTCCAGGTCAAAGGCCATCTCCCACGGTGGGGACCAGAACCTAGGGTCCTTGATGAACAGGCTGGAAACAGAAATGTCCCCCAAAAATGAGCTTAATTCACTAAGGAGTGATGGGGATGATGGCCTGCCTAAAGATGTTGAATTTGAAAATCGTTAAAACACAACAGCGGGGCTTCCCTGGTGGTGCAGTGGTTAAGAATCTGCCTGCCAATGCAGGGGACGTGGGTTTGAACCCTGGTCCGGGAAGATCCCACATGCCGCGGAGCAACTAAGCCCGTGAACCACAACTACTGAGCCCGCGTGCCACAGCAAGAGAAGCCACCGCAATGAGAAGCCCGCACACCACAACAAAGAGTAGCCCCCGCTCGCTGTAACTAGAGAAAGCCCGTGCGCAGCAACAAAGACCCAATGCAGCCAAAAATAAATTAATTAATTAATTAAAAAAAAAACAAAACTCACAACAGCGACCCTAAAATATCTGTGTGTCGACCAGGTCTGGGCCTTGACTCCAGGTTGCCATCCTGCAAAATTGCCTCCCCTCCCCTTCTACCTGTCCCTTCCCCACCTAGAACTGACTGTTCCCTCCACTGGGCCCGTGGCCCTTTGATCATACGTCTTTCGGGGAACTTACATTGTACTACAGGCGTTCACGTGCCTATCAGACTGTAGGTCTTTGAAAACTTAATGACAATTATTGTCAGCCTTTACTGAGGGCTTATCAGGGTCCAGGCAATAGGCCAAGAGCTTTACATCTATTTTCTCACTGGGTCCTCAAAGCCAGCCTAGAAAGTAGGCTTTTTCAGATGAGGAAACTTGAGTCTGAGAAAGGTTGAATAACCTGTGGTAGGTCACAGAATGACCATTTGGGTGGCAAGCAGAGCTAGGACTTGAACCCAGGCATTTTGGCTCCAGAATCAACTTGCTTAACCAACACTTTATTTTAGAAGAGAAGGCGTGTGTCCCAATCCTACTGGGAGACTGGGCGCCTAGCACCTTAGCTGAAATCCACCTAAATTAATACAATAACACTTTATGGGGCAACTACAACATGCAAAGTTTGCTCCCTACCCCGATAAAAGTCGTAACAGGGAATCATTTTCATCATGTCTCACCTGACCCACAGGTTCTTCTCAAGAAAAAGAGCTGCTATGTGGATAAACCTTGAAAACGTTAGGCTAAGTGACAGTAGGCAGTCACAAAAGACACCATATGGTATTGAAACAGAGCAGGACGCTATGGTCCGTGTGCCCCCATGTCCTCAGCCTGCCTTTAGTCTGTGGAAAAGCTTTAGCCAAAGAGTAAGTTTAATCAGAGAAGTGAGAAAATGCAGAAACAAAGGAAAACGGTCAAAGGAGACCAAATAATAATAGTTTAGTCATTAAGCAAAGTCAAGGACCTTTAGTTCCTCCTCAAGGGCTATAGATAATATTCTGAGCCATGTCCTGGGAGCTGCCTCATAGGTACTGAAACCCCAGCAGGTGGAAGAAGTTAACCACATGATGACCAGGCTGTAGCCATGACAGAAGCTGCCACAATTCTGAGAACTGGCCTCAAGGAAATGGAAACAAACTGACCCTGGAACTGAAGATTAACTGTACCTGCAACACTCGAGATGACGCTGGTCAGACCACTGATGACCAATTTCAAGGTGACTGTCAGAGCTGACTGCACTATTTCTGCAGGCAGCCCCCTCCTTCTGTCCATAAAAGCTCTTGCCCCCTGATTGTCAGAGGGGGAGTCGGCCTTTGGACAGGCATCCGCCCTCCTTGCCGCCCCCCGGTTGCTGGCCTCCGAAATAAAGCAACCTTTCCTTACCTACCAACACTTGTCTCTCGAGAACTGGCCTCCGAGCATCGAGCAGCTGGACCTGGGTTCGGGAACAGATTTTGGCGCCCGAAGGGGGGCTGTGCTCTCACGGCATCTGGCTTCCCTGGGTCTCCCAGAGTAGAGCCACCAGCTACAGCAAACACGCCAGGGTAAGCCGCGAGGAGCCCGCTGCTTGTGGCGAGCCAGCCCCGAGAGGCGGATTTCAGGGGATGTTCCCGGCAGCTGCCGAAAGCACTTGTTTCGGGGATCCTCCCTGTTTCTCCCCTGCTGGGCACTGGCTTCCGACTTTCGCTTTTGGTTGGTGGAAATGAAACGTGCGTTTGGGACGAGCTGATGAGCTCCAAGGCTGGGAAAGTCCACCCACGTGCACCGGGTCAACCTTCCCATTTGTGAGCGCTAAGTGCTATCTGGGCCCTTTTGCCAATTGGTTCTGATGTGTGTCTGATGTTGAGGACTGTTTGTGAGCACTGACTGCTCAGGGGTGGGGCAGTCAGCCTTTAGACAGGCGTTCGCCCTCCCCCCACTGGTGGCCGGCCTCTGAAATAAAGCAGACTTTCCTTTCCACCGACGTGGCCTCTTAATTGGCTTTCGAGCGGCGAGCAGCCGGACTGGGGTTTGGTGACAGTATGATTCCATTTATATGAAACATCCAGAATAGATCACTCCATAGAGACAGAAAATAGGGCTTCCCTGGTCTGGGAAGATCCCACGTGTCTCAGAGCAACTAAGCCCGTGCGCCACAACTGCTGAGCCTGCGCTCTAGGGCCTGCGAGCCACAACTACTGAGCCCACACGCCACAACTACTGAAGCCCACGCGCCTAGAGCCCGTGCTCCACAACAAGAGAAGCCACCACAATGAGAAGCCCACGCACCGCAACAAAGAGTACAGACCCCACTCACCACAACTAGAGAAAGCCTGCGTGCAGCAACGAAGACCCAACACAGCCAAAAATAAATAAATTTAAATCAACTGTACTTCAATAAAAATTAAAAAAAAAAAAAAAAGAGACAGCAAACAGCAGAGAGAGAGCCTTAGACACCTAGCTGTGTATACACAGCACATTCTGACCACTTCTGATGCCCCATGTCATCTGGGTTGACTGGTACTCTGTGCATCACAACTACCAGCTTGGAATGTGTTATCATGTCAGAGCACAAGACATATTCTACCCAGTCAGCCCTCACCTTTCAACTCAAGAAAGAATGCTGCGATACAGTGATCCAGACCCAGGCAAGCCCGCAGGAATTTCTTTTATCTCTGGAACACTTTATGTAATTTATTTCTCAAGACATCCAGACACCTAATTCCATCTTTCATTGGCGACTATTAATAGGAGTTCACGCTGCTCCCAGATGAAACTCTGGAGCTACAGGGTGTGCTGGTGGAGGGGACGGGAGGAGAGATGGGGAGAGAGCAGAGTCCGCATCAGGAGCCCTGCAGCCCTGAGAGGAAGGGACTCTGGCCAACCTGACCTCAGCTGTGGACCCTGACTGACCCATCAAATGCAGACACCTACCATCCAACAGCCCCCTGAACCAAGCAGGAGGAGAGATTCAAACGCCTCATAAGGGGTTGGGGGCACGAAACCAAAATCTTTTTTTTTTAATTTTTTAAATATATTTATTTATTTGGCTGCATTGGGTCTTCACTGCTGCACGTGGGCTTTCTCTAGTAGCGGCGAGCAGGGGCTACTCTTCGTTGTGGTGCGCGGGCTTCTCATTGCGGTGGCTTCTCTTGTTGCGGAGCATGGGCTCTGGGCGCTCAGGCTTCAGTAGTTGTGGCACGTGGGCTTAGTAGTTGTGGCACATGGGCTTAGTTGCTCCGCGGCATGTGGGATCTTCCCGGACCAGGGCTCGAACCGGTGTCCCCTGCACTGGCAGGCGGATTCTTAACCACTGCACCACGAGGGAAGTCCCATGAAAGCAAGATCTTGCCCCGTAGGAACCAAACAGAACCTCTGGGGGACTTATTTCCCTCTGACCCCAGTCAGTGGGGCCAGCGTGCAGCTCCGGAATGCTCCACATTCCCAGCTCCATCAGGCATGTTCACACTGTGCCCTCCACCTGGAAAGCCCTCTTTTTCTCAACTTTGCACAACTCTGTTCACCCTTCAAGGCTCACTTCACCTCTGTGAGGCCTCTGATCCCACCAGTCAAAGCCCCTCACTCCCACCTGGCGCTCCCCCAACACGCCACTCATACGTGTCTCACTGTAACAGCATCGCTTCTTCACATGTATGTTTACCCCAGTGGGTCAAGGGCTTCTTTTTTTGTTTTTGTTTTGGCCATTAGGTATTCATTGGTATATTTGGTCTTAGCAATTCCCTCCTAATAGTTTCAGAAGTGTGTAAATAAAAATAAATTACACAAAAACAAAAAAATCTAAAGACATGAGAACAATATTGTAAATAGTGCCAAAGTGTTTACAACACAATAATATATATTATAGAGCTTAATTTTGTCTTTAGTTTTTTTTTAATTAACTTTTATTGGAGTATAGCTGCTTTACAATGTTGCACAGGGAACTCTATTCAATGCTCTGTGGTGACCTAAATGGGAAGGAAATCCAGAAAAGAGGGGATATACATATACATATAGCTGATTCACTATGCTCTCCAGCAGAAACTATCAATGGCTTCTTAAGGGTAGCAATCATGTTTTTAGTTACCATTCCATCCGAGGCATAAAGGGCTGGTGATGTGCCTGGCACACCTCCTGCCGTACATTATCGAGCTACTGTCTTTTAGAAATCCCATGATTAATTTAAGATACTACAACTGTACTGCACTGGGCTTTTAGTCTATTGAAAAGTATCATCTTTTTTAAGACTTTATTTTTTTAGAGCCGTTTCCAGTTTACACAAACCTGAGAGGGTGGTCCGGATCTCCCATTTCCCCCTGCCTCCACACGTGCATAGCTCCCCTACTATCAGTATCACTCCCCAGAGTGCTACATTTTCTGCTGAGGATGAATCTACACTGGTACAGCATAATCCCCCAAAGTCCAGAGTTGACCTTAAGGCGCATTCTTGACATTGTGCATTCCATGGGTTTGGACAAGTGTATAAATGACCTATGCCCATCGTTATAGTACCATCCAGAGCATTTTCACTGCCCTAAAAATCCTCTGTGCCCTGCATACTCATCTCACTCTCCAAGCCCCTGGCAACCACTGATCTTTTTATTGTCACCATAATTTTGCCTTTTCCAGAATGTCATGTAGTTGGAATCACACAGTGTGAAGCCTTCTCAGATTGGCTTCTTTCACTTAGTCATATGCTTTTAAAGTTCCTCCATGTATTTTCATGACTTGATAGCTCATTTCTTTTAAGCACCGAAGAGTATTCTATTGTCTGGATGGACCACAGTTTATCCGTTCATCTACTGAAGAACATCTTGGTAGCTTCCAAGTTTTAGCAATTATGGATAAAGGTGCCGTAAACACCTGTGCGCAGGTTTTTGTGTGGACTTAAGTTTCCGTTCATCTGGATAAATACCAAGGAGCACAACTGCTGGATCATATAGTAAAAGTATGTTTCATTCTGTAAGAAACCGCCCAAATGTCTTCCAAAGAGTCTGCATCGTTTTGCGTTCCCACCAGCAGCGAAGGAGAGTTCCTGTTGCTCCACATCCTCTCCAGCATCTGATGTCATCTGTGTTCTGGATTTTGGCCATTCTAATAGGTGTGTCGTGGTATCTCGTTGTTTTCATTTGCATTTCCCTGATGACATACGAGGTGGAGCATAAAATTATTACTTTTTCAAATTAAGCATCAAAAATATCACAGTGAATTTAGAAACTTGTCTTCTCGTTTCTGCTTTTTACAGGTCCAGGAACTCTGAAGCGGCCTGTGGCTCTCTTGACCTCCAAGAGACCCTGTGCATACCTCAAAGTCCATACAGAAGGTCTTTGGGAGATAACTGCTGATCAATTGCTACTTTATCGCAAACTTCCTTTGAGATGGACCAAAGCCGGAGACGGTAGTTTTTCCACAGGAAGACAAACGTGATACTTCTCGATTTGCTTTATGGGACTTGATTTGCTTCACGAAACTGAAACATTAAGCGTGTAAGGCTCTCAGCTGCAAGAGATGCACTCTGGGCTGAATTGCGTCCCCCCAAAAAGATGTTGAAGTTCTAATCCCTAGGACCTGTATGTGTGACTTTATTTGCAAATAAGGTCTGTATAGAGGTAATCAAGTTAAAATTAGGTCATTAGGGTGAGCCCTAATCCAAAAATGCCTGGATTTCTAAGCCATCCAGTTTGAGGTACTCTGTTATGACAGCTCTAGGAAACTTATAAAAATGGACACTAGCTGAAACAGAAAAAGCAATGTCATCAGAACTTGGTGTTTCTTGGTTTCTCTAAGCTCTGCTTTCCTCAGTCTGGGCCCCACTCCCAGGCAAGCTGTCACGACATGGTGGGCCCCAACAGCAACAGATTTACAGTCTTCCGGCTTCAAGTCCTCTGCGGGGAGAGCTTCTCTGCCCAGGAAATCCAACAGAAGACCTGGGATCCAGGCTTAGTGACTTGAATCTTGAGGTGGGATTAGCCTCCTCCCACACCCCAAGGTCTGAGAGCGGGAGGATTTTTCTTCATGGAAAACCAGGTTCTCATCCCAAGAGTGGGGGAAATAGATGCTGAGTGTCAGGCAGGTAAAACATAGGAAGGTCTCTGGAACACATGTGAACACAAAGGATTCATGCATCCATATTCAGTCAGCAAGTCTTTCTTGAGTGCACGGCATTATTCTAGGTCACCGGTCCTGCGTCAGTGGGCAAAGTGGATAAAGATCCCGGCCCTCCTGGAGCTTACAGTCTCGTAGGAGAAAGAGTAAGTGGCTCAAGGCCGAGGAAAGCACTGTGGCAGATTCGGTGCTGGTCGTCCTGTGGGCTCTGAGTGTTTACTGAACGAATAAATGAACAGCAGTGAGAACAAGTGGCTCTGCCTAGTGAATCCCCGCTCCGTCTGAAGCCCACAGAGACGGGTTATGGGATTCCCACACACCACATGGGATGGGACTAAAGTACAGAGACGGGTGGACCTCTGAACCCCAGGGAGGTGATAAGAAATAACTTCACCCAAACTGGAGAACCCAATGCCCGGTGATGTGACATTCTGTGACAGACACACGGGAAACGTGATCAAACTGGACACACACACAGAAAAGCCTGTTACAATGGTCCTTTTATGGAGTGAAAACCAGATGTCACTATAACACTGTCTTTCTGTTCGTTCAAGGAACGCTTGCTAGGCCGGCCCAGTGTGAAGAGAACTGTGCTTCTTCTAAGGGGAGAAAAGAAGAGCATGAAGACGCTCCCTCCCGAATGAGATCACGGACGGAGTGAGAACTTGCAGCTCAGTTGGTGAGCTTTCAGAAAAAGCAGAATTCTAAAATAACGGCCCCAACACATGCAGCTCCCTCTGAAATTCTGAATCATTCAAACAGGTTCTGCTCTCTGAGCGAAGGACATAGTCTCTTTGTTTGCTTTAAACCAAGGGCAAAGGTGGTGCCACTGGCAAAGGCTTTAGTGGAAATTCACCACCTTCCAAATCATCAATGGCATTTTACTCATTTATGTATTTGCCCATCAACAGATTTTTCTGAGCACTGCGTTCAAGCGCTATCAGCAAAAACAGACTCAGTTCTACTCCGATGGAGCTTAGGGCCATCCTAACTTACAGTTTGTAAGAGCCTACAGACTCCCATCGATCCATCACAAGTAAACATACAATTTCAAGTTGCATGAGAGCATAAATGTGGAGATTTGACCCAATCAAAGAGGTCAGAGAAGACTTCTCTGAGGAACTGATAACTCAACTGAAATTTAAAGGATGGAGCAGAAGGTACATGATGACGAGAAAGGAGAAGCAGTCATTCCAGGAAAAGGAACAAAATGTACAAAGGTTAGTAGTGAAAATGAGGGACCCTCAATCTGCCTGAAATACACACGGGGATGCAGTGGGAAATGAGCCTGGAAAAGCTGGGGGGAGCAGGTGTTGAAGAGAAGCCACACGAAGAAGCTTTGTCTTCATCCTAAGAGTGACGGGAAGGCATCCAGGAGCGAGTGATACGCTCAGATTTGTGATTTGAAGCTGTGGTGGACACAACATGGGAGAGAACGGAAGGGTCAGGGTGGAAGCAGGTAGAGCTTGCAGAGGATCCTGGAGTCACCCACACAAGGCTGATGAACTGGGATGGCGGTGGAGGAGAGGAAGGGAAGAGGACGAATTCGGAATTGTTTACGAGCTCAAAGCAGCAGATCTTGCTGATTAGACTGGATGCAGAATTGAGTGTGAGAAGGTGTCAAGGTCAACTCCTGGATTTCTGGCTCACATAACTGGATGGTTGGTGGAGCCATTCACTGAGATAGGGCTGGAAGAGGAGCGGGGTTGAAGAAGTTAGCTGCCGAGTTTGTTGTTGTTATTGTTGTTGTTGTTTTAATTAATAGACTTTACTTTTTACAGTAGTTTTAGCTTTACAGAAAAATTGAGAAGTACAGAGTTCCCATACAGTCCCTCACCCACTTTCCCATTACCAACACCCTGCACTAGTATGATGCATTTGTTACAACTGATGAATCAGTATTGAAACGTGATTATTAACTAACATCCGTAGTTTACATTCGGGTTCACTCTTTGTGTTGTATAGTTCTGTGGGTTTTGACAAACGTGTGATGTCAAGTATCCACCACGGCAATACCACACAGAATAGCTTCGCTGCCCTAAAATTCCCCTGTGCTTCATCTATTCGTCCATCCCTCTCTCCTCCCACCCAAACTCCTGGCAACCAGTGATTTTTTTTTACTGTCTCCATAGTTTTGCCTTTGCTAGAATATTGTACAATTGGAATCATACAGAATATAACCTTTTCAGATTATCAATATGCATTTTAACTTCCTACTTGTCTTTTCCTGGCTTGATAGCTTATTTCTTTTTTTTTTTTTTTTTTTTTTTTTTTTGTGGTACGCGGGCCTCTCACTGCTGTGGCCTCTCCCGTTGTGGAGCACAGGCTCCGGACGCGCAGGCTCAGCGGCCATGGCTCACAGGCCCAGCTGCTCCGCAGCACGTGGGATCTTCCCGGACCGGGACACGAACCCACGTCCCCTGCATCGGCAGGCGGACTCCCAACCACTGCGCCACCAAGGAAGCCCCAGCTTATTTCTTTTTCACACTGAATAATATTCCACTGTGTGGATGTACCAGAGTTTATTTATCCATTCACCTAGTGAAGGGTACGTTGGTTGCTTCCAAGTTTTGGCAATTATGAATGGAGCTGCTATGAACATTCTGATGTAGGATGTTGTGTGACATAAGTTTTAAACTCATTTGGGTAAATATCAAGAAACCCAATTCCTGATTCATATGGTAAGAGTATGATTAGTTGTGTAAGAAACAGCCAAACTGTCCTCCAAAGTGGCTGCACCATTTTGCATTCCCACCAGCACTGAATGAGAGTGCCTGTTGCTCCATATCCTTGTTAGCACTTGGTGTTGTCAGTGTTTTGGATTTTAGCCATCCTAATGGGAGCGTAGTGGTGACTCCTTGTTTTCACTTCCCCTTCCCTGATGACATACGATGTTGAGCATCTCTCCACGTGCATATTTGCCACCTGGATATCGTCTTCGGTGAAGTGTCCAGTGAAGTGTCCGTTCGGATCTTTTGCCCACTTTTTAACTGGCTTGTTTGTTTTCTTATTGTTGAGTTTTAAGAGGTCTTTGTATATTTTGGATACAAATGCTTTATCAGACATGACTTGTCTGTGGTTTGTCTTTTCTTTCTCTTAACAGAGTCTCTTGCAGAACAGAGGTTGGTGAGTCGACTTTGAACTTGATGACCCTGAAGAGCCTTTGTGGGGTCAAGGTGGAAATGTCAAGTAAGCAGGGCAAAAGCCCTGGGACAGGAGAGAGCGTGGGAAGTTCCAGGAACCCAAAGAAGGGAGTGTGCTGAGCAGGGCGAACAAGCCCTGTGGGTTTGGGAGAGGAGTTTGGTCTTCATCCCATTGAAGGGTTAATTCCGGAAATGCTGAGGAGTCACCTCTGAAGCCAAGCCTTTCATGTTATTCTGATAGAGTTAACATCATAGCCAAATTCCCTTCTCAAAGGCAGTGGGAAATCACACCTCAGGGTTTAATGCAGTGCCTTGGGCTGCATATGTGTTTAATCAATATTTGTTGAGTAAATGAATTAAACGTCTGATTATGTTGTATGGTGGCGTTTATATAAATATCCACATGATAAATTATTTCATTCATTCAAAATATATTTCATGAGTGACTAACACATGCCAGGCATTACACTAGTTACTGTGAACCAAACAGGCTAAGATCACTGCAGCCCTGGAGCTTACATCCCAGCAGGAGGAAATGGTGAATAAAATACAAACATAGCAAGTAAATGAAAGCGGACACGAAAGGGATTACCAAGCCCTGGGAGAAAAGCAAATGTAAAGCAAGACAAAGGAAGTGCCCAGTTTGTGGCGTCCAGTGGAAGGCCATGGCATGCTTCACTGACACGTGACCTTTAAACAAAGGTTTGAGGGGGAGGGAACAGCTGTGTGGACACCACAGGGGGTGGGGTAAGAGCCGAGGTCCCAGGTGGCAGGAGGCAGGCCCCGTAAGGTCCTGTGTGTGAACCCAGGCTTTCTTTGCGTGAAACGAGGAACTGTTGTGGGGTTTTGCATGGAGGAGTGACGTGATCTGGGCTGCATTTATACAGTGTCCCCCTGTCTGTGGAGGGGGATGGGAGGCCAACCAGCTCATGACTGCAGTGATTGGAGCAGGAGGTTGAGAGCGGCTTCACTCTAGATCAATGCTGAGGACAGGTTTTCCCGACAGACTGGACATGGGATGACGAGAGAGTGGAAACCAGGACGACGTCAAGGGCTTTGACCTGAGCAACTGGAAGGATGGACCTACCAGCAACTGAAATATGAAGCGGGAGCAGACCTGGGGCAGGTGATCAGGAGCTCGGTCTGGAGGCACCGGCGGCAGGTGCCTGGAGGAGGGCTAAGGAGTACAGGTGTCAGGTGGGCAGCTGCAGGGAGCCTGCACTTGATACGGGAGCTGGAGGGCGCGTAGAAGACACTTAACACTGTGACACCAAGTAAGGTCACCCAGCGAGGAGAGACAGAGAGGACAGCCCACACGGAGCCCGGGTTCTCCAGCACACCTCTCCTCACCACCTCCTCACTACCCCCTGGTCCACAACCCAGCATCACCTGCATCTCACAGCCTCCAGTCGGCCCCCCTGGTTCCACACCTGCCCACCTTCAGCCCACGCTCTACGCCACGGCCAGGGTGGGCCCGTTAACACTCAGACCCTGCCGTGTTAGACAACCAGGATGTCTGTCAGCGGATGAACAGATAAAACAAACGTGGTGCATCCAGACAACGGAATAGCGTCAGAAACGTAAAGACTGAAGTGTGGATACACGCTACAATGTGGACGAAACTAGAAAACCTTATGCTTAGTGAAGAAAGCCAGTCACAAAGATCCCATATTACACGGCCCATCTACATGATACGGCCGGAACAGACAAAGCCATAGAGACAGAAAGTAGACTGATGGTGCCCACGGGTTGGAGGGAGGGAGGGAAGGGGAGTGACTGCCGACGGGGAAGGGGGCTCAAAACTTACATAGTGGTGATGGTGCATAACTCGGAATGCACTAAAAACCATTGAATGGCACAGTTTATTTTGTTAACTTATTTTTTATTGAAGTATCGTTGAATTACAATGTGTTAATTACCGCCGTACAGCAAAGTGACTCAGTTATACATATATATACACTCCTTTTTAATATTCTTTTCCATTATGGTTTACCATAGGATATTGACTATAGTTCTCTGTGCTCTACAGTAGGACCTTGTCGTGTATCCATTCTATACATAACAGTTTGCATCTGCTAATCCCAAACTCCCACTCCATCCCTCCCCCCCACCCCTTCCCCTTGGCAACCACAAGTCTGTTCTCTATGTCCATGATTCTGTTTCTGTTTCATAGATAGGTTCATTTTTGTCACATTTTAGATTCCACAGGTAAGTGACATCATATGGTATTTGTCTTTCTCTGTCAGACTTACTTCACTTAGTATGATAATCTCTAGGTCCATCCATGTTGCTGCAAATGGCATTATTTCATTCCTTTTTATGGCTGAGTAGTATTCCATTGTATACATGTACCACATCTTCTTTATCCAGAATGGTACAATTTAAATCGGTGAATTGCATGGTATGTAAATTACGTCCCCCCCCCCCCCCGCCCCCCGCACAGCTACTGAAAATGCCTGCAGGGCCCCCATTGACTGCAGACAGGAGCCTAGTCACTCAGGCCCCCACCAGCTCACACTGCTTGTCTGCGGTCTGATCTCTACTCCTCTCCCCTCCCCCATCCTCCTGCCCCAGGCTTGCTGTCCCGCAAACATGCACACTTGCTTTTCCTTCCTAGTCCACCACCTCGGGTCCTCATTCCAATGTCACCTTGTCACCTTGGCATCCCACACGTGCCTGTGGTGGCTGTGACTCCCCTTACCACTTTCTCACTTCATCCTCTTCTCACCACCTAGCCCACTGTGGACTCACCCATGGGCTTTACTGCCTGTGTCCCAGCTGGAAGGGATGCTCCTGGGAGGCGGGGAGTTGGCATGGGTTGTGTCCACTGTTGAACCCACAGGACTTAGAACAGAGCTTGGCACCCAGAGGCAGTGAATAAATAAACAGGTCTTCACGAATAAATGGTTATCTCTGTGGGCTACCTTGTACGTACCTTCAGATTTCTTTTCTGACATAGTTGTTTTTTTTTCCTGTAAGTTTTCTAGAGTGAATATGCATTACTTATACAGTCAGAGGGAAAATGTCATATAAGCAAAAAAAAAAATCCTGACACTGCTCCCCACTGCCCACAGGATGAAATCCTAAACTCCTTAGCATATCCCGGCTTAACTAGAAGACAAGCTCCCCAAAATGGTACAGACGAACCAGCCTGCAAGGCAGAAACAGAGACACAGATGTAGAGAACAAACGTGTGGACACCAAAGGGAGGGGGCGTGGTGGGATAAATTGGGAGATTAGGATTGACATGTACACATTGATACGTATATAACTAGTATGTATGTAACTAGTAAGAACCTGCTGTATAGCACAGGGAGCTCTACTTCACTTCGCTGTACAGCAGAAACTAACACAACATTGTAAAACAACTATACTCCAATAAAAAATAAAGAAAGAACAAAAGACGAGTTCCCCATCCCCTCCCTGCCCAAGGATGGGATGCATCCTACGTGGTTCTGGTTCCTCAAGTTAAAAGTAAATGTTTCCTGAAACAGAAAGGGGGGCTCCTTTGCTGACAAACAGTTAAACAGGTTGTGTCTCGTTTTGTCTGTTTTGCTAAGGACCTTCCATACAGGCAACGCTGCCTGACTTACTCGACCCGGGAGCCCCTTCGGGGCAGGTGGCTGGTGTCCAGGGAGGAGAGTTCCACGGAACACGCCGAGGAGCACCACCCCCGGCAAGCAGGGCTCCCGGCAATCCAGAAGCACTTCATGGTCTCTCAAGAGACGCGGCTGGAATCCTCAACCCTTTTCCCCGCAGAGACGCTCCTCTTGCTTCAGAACCCAGTCCAACAAAGTCCCACCTGGGAGGACTTCCCCCACCTCCTAATCCAAGCTAATGCCTCACTCCCTTGCATTCCTATAGGACTCTGCTCATATGATTTGAGCTTGTGTCATAATCGTTGCTTGAGCGCTAAGCGATTGTTTGAATGTGTCTCCAGCACCAGACCGTGAGCCCCCAGAGGGCAGCAGTGGTGCCTCTGCTCTTGGGTACCAGGGGCCCAGCGAGGGGTGTTTGTGCTCCTGGACCAACTCCGTGGGGGCAGGTGGGTCCCCCAACCCATGTGGCCGGCAGCCGGAAGCAGGCTGGAGAGGATCCCATGTCCGCATTCTTTCCACTTGCCCTTCTCCAGGTCTCTGGCACCTTAGGGGTGAGCGAGCGTCCAGATATCTTTTTCTTATCTGTTCTCTTTCTGCATCTTTGGGATTTCTCTAAAAGGCTGGGGGATTTTCTCCAGTTTTACTGTGATATAACTGACAATATAACATTCTACTCACTTCAGGTGTGCAACGTAATGATTTGCTATAAGTCCATATTAAATCTAGTGATCACCACAGTAAGTCTAGTTAACACCCATCGCCTTGCACAGTTATAATGCTTTTCTCTTGATGAGAATTAAGATCTACTCTCTTAGCAACTTTAAAATATATAAGTGTATGCAGTATCGTTAACTATCATCACCACGCCGTACATCACGTCCCCAGGACTTCTTTATCATAGAACTGGAAGTGTGTACATTTTGTCCACCTTTACTCATTTCCCTCACCCTCTGTCCCCCGTCTCTGGCAACCACCAAACTGCTTTCTGTATTTATGAGCTCAGGTTTTCTAGAGTCCATGTATAAGTGACATCATACAGTATCTGTCTCTGCCTGACTTACTTCACTTGGCATAATGTCCTGAATGTCCAGCCATGTTGTCACAAATGGCAGGATTTCCCTCTATTCTATGGCTGAATAATATTCCATTGTACACATATACCACGATTTCTTTATTCATCCATCCATCTATGGGCACCTGGGTTGTTTCCATAGCTTGGCTATTGTGAATAATGCTACAGTGAATATGGGGTGCATATACCTTTTCCTGTTACTGTTTTCGTTTTCTTCAGATAAACACCCAGGAGGGCGATTGCTGGTCCGTATGGTATAGTTGTACTTTTAGTTTTTTGAGCAGCCTCCAGGTTATTTTCCATGGTGGTGCGCCGATTCCCACTCCCACCCACAGGGGGCGAGGGTCCCCTGCCCTCCGCGCCCTGGTCATCACATGCCTCTTGTTTCTGATGACAGCCACCCTGACAGGCACGAGCTGATCTCTCCTTGTGACTTTGCACTGCATTTCCCTGAGGGTTAGTGACGCTGAACACTTTTTCATGTACCTGTTGGCCACTGGTATAAAAAGGGCTGTTTTTAAATCAGAGGAGCTGGGTTCTGTCATACTGAGCCTGTCATGCTGAGGCTGACATCTTCTACCAACTTATTAGTTGGCAAAGGAGCTGTTTAGAAAATTAAAACTGCCCACTCTGTGGAAGGAGGGCGGATCTGCTAGAAACTGCACCGGACTGTGAGTCAGGAAACTTACACCTGAGTCTGAGCAGTATCACTAATATCGTAAGGATCTGGGTCAATCACTTAGCTCTTCCGAGACTCTTCTTTCCTCAGTTCGAAAATGAGAGGAGCTCAGAGATCCTTAACTCTTAACTTAGCTCCAAGACGAAAGCTCAGCTGAAAAGCAGTAGCCCTCAGGGAACACATTTGCTGAGAACTTGCCCTTGACACAGTCTGATGACCGTACAGAACCCTCTCGTGCAGGAAAGTTCCATGGTCTCCACCACCATCAACCAGAAAAATCAGATGGGATTTTCGCCCCCCTTGCCAGCCCCTTCCTAGACGGTCTTCGAGGAGGTGTGTGGTCATCTTCTCTCTGGTAGAACATGGGTGGTCAGGTCGGAGAGAGCTTGGCTGTGCCTGGCACTCACCCTACACCACCTCCCTCTGGGCAAACCATGTCCAGAGAACCCATCACGAGGCCGGTTTACAACACGTGCTCCTCACGCACCATCAGCACCCTCTCTCCATCCAGGCCTCTTGTCCTGATCTAGACTGGAAGCAAATGGCTGCTAGAGCGATGGCTCTGGCCCTCCTACAGGCGAGAAGCTCATGGGAGAATGAGTCAGCTCCTCCTGGACTTCCAGCAGCCTCAGGGCAGAGGGAGGAGGGCAGGGAAGCAGAAACAAACAGAAATCCTGGAGAGACAGTCACCGAGCCTTGCCGCTGCTGCCGAAGGCAGATCCTGGGACCCTCCCTGCACAGCGGGGAAGGGCCATTGATGGGGCTGGGGGACGCGGTGATACCGTGCGGGCGGCGTCTCTGGCGAGGAAGGCACAGATGTCCGTGCTGGCTGAGATAAGAGGCTGCTCGGGAAGCCTGAGTCACCGTGGGCCGACTGTCTTTGGAAGCAGGGAGACCTCCAAGCAGTGCAGCCCAGAGGCAAGGCCGGGCTTCCTCCCAGCCTGCGGGCCCTGGGAGGCAGCATTTCCTGTTGGTGTCCTCTGACCTGGGTGGCCACCACCCCTGGGAAGTTTCCGGCCACCCTCACCCAGGCACTGTGAGCTTGCTGCTCCGAGGTCATTGTCTCTCTGCTCATCTTGCGTTTGTTTCCTCTGGAATGTTCCAGGCCCCCTGTAGCGCCCTGTGCCGTGAATCTGAACATTCCAGAGCGGGAGAGGCTTCACGGCACTCATTCCTCCTGGGGTTTCCCGATGAGGATCCAGAGAGCTGAAATCTAGTCCAGGTCTACAGAGTACTGGCGGTCACAGTCAAGGCCCCCTCTAAGCCTTAATTTCCTCATTTACCTAATTGAGGGTGAGAGGCAGGATGGAACAATTTGGGGAAAACAGACTTTTGGAAGTAGGGTGATACTAGCACCCTATGCCTCCTGCAAATGATTTGCTACCTGCTGGCCGACACCTGCCATTCCATCGTTGGATGGAAAGGAAGTACTTCAAGCTATTCTCATTCATGATTTCTCATTGAAGCAGAAATAACGGTAAATTCCACAAAGGCACTGGTTCCCTTCGGGGGTGCAGGAAGCCCTGGTGAAGATTGGGGAAGGAAGGAAGCACAGGTAGAAGATTCCACTTCACGCATTTCTTAGGTTGTGGCCCAAGTGAAGGGACTTTCAGAAATTAGGATGTAAGGGAATACGTGTGAGAACAAATACGTCACTGAAGGTCAACTAACCCACCCTGGATTTTCCAAGTAGGGAGACCATTACGTCAGTCTTATGAAAGTTCCCAAAGCCAGGAAGGGTGCCTGGAACCTCCACTCAGCAACTCACCACTCTGGGCAAACACACAATCTGTCGGGTCTCAGTTTCCTCAACTGTCACATGGGGATGACAGCAGGATTATGAGGAACAAGTGAGGCGCTACCCATCACATCTGGCCAGTGGTCGCAGGGGGTAAATGTTAGAAGGGTAATAATAGCAAGAACAGTAATAATAGTAGATAAGCCACCCGGCTCTCCGACAAGTTCTCCCCCAACAACCACAGCTAACCATCCTCCTAACCAGCACTCTTGACCCTTCGGTGGGACTTTTTTTAAATGGAGGCAACACAAAATTGTTCTTAAATGAACCTAGCTTCAGTTTTTCACATCCCCATTTCCCCAGACCTCCCTGTGCTAAAGAGGCAAAACCAGCCACCACCATCTTGCCCCCGTGGGGGTCACTCTGGGCTCATTCAAAGGAATGGCGCTGCTGGAGGCCCCCCTACCCCCCACCCACACCAGTGACCCCAAACTCCCAGAGAGAAATGGGCGTGGAGGTGCGATCACACAGCTACCAGGCTGAGGGAACTGGAGGTGAGCTTGTGTTCTCGGAGACCTTGCAAGGGAGGGAGCGGGCTCCCCAGCCCAAGCCTCATCCTGGCGCGAAGGCTGAGGGCTGTTGGAGGGGAAGACAGCCCGGTGCCTCCCGGGCCCGGGGAGCAGGACACAGGGACCAGAGCCCACCCTGGGTGGCAGCCAGAGCCGCTGCTGGGGCCGGCGTCCACTGCTGAGCTGTCCTGCGCCCCAGAGCGCCAGTCTTTGTCAAAAGAAGGGATTTGTGCAGTGCAAACCCCCAGGGCCCAGCTTTGTGGAGCTGTCCGTCTGCGTTTCAGCTCCGGGCTTCACCCTCTGGTGAAACTGATCCCTCAGTCACAGCACATCCAGGGCAGAAACAGCAGCCTCACCCTTTTCTGCTGAGAGCTTTGTGTGATCCGGGGCAGCGGGGGGACTCCTGGAACCGGACGCCTGCCCCTGCCCGCAGGGTCCTGCTGTCCTGCTGGGAGAAGGACCCCTGGGCGTCTGGAGTTACAGGAACAAAGTGCTGTCTTTCTCGGCTCTGGTGTCCTCGTCTGAAGGAACACTGCTGACTCAAGCTCCATCTTCCCTAAAAGGGGCTGAACACCACCTGTCCTCCTGGAGGCCTGACAGGAACCTGAAGGCGGCAATGCCGATGGTGCTATTCTGGGCAAACTGTGATGAAAGCGTCCTTCACTGCATGTCACGCTTGTCAGGAGAGCCGGGTGGCATTATCACTGGCCGCCACCCATGGCGGGCTCTGGCCCCCGTGCCCTGCTCCGGGGCCCGGGAGGCACTGCGCTCTAGGGCCCACAAGCCACAACTACTGAAGCCCGCGCACAAAGAGCCCGCGCTCCGCAACAAGAGAAGCCACCACAATGAGAAGCCCGCACACCGCAACGAAGAGTAGCCCCCGCTCGCCACAACTAGAGAAAGCCTGCGTGCAGCAATGGAGACCCAACACAGCCAAAAATTAATTTTTTTAAAAAAATCACTTCCAGGTAAATCAATTAATTTTTTGTAGAAAAAAATGCAAAATCATGTTTCCCAAGGAAAATAAACTTATTTTGTCACTAATGGTACAGACCAAAACACAGAGACATTATTCTGAGTGAAACTAGAGTAGCAAAAACAGCTCACACTATTTCAAAGATGCTGGGGGTAAAAAGACTAAAAGATATGACGAATGTTGGGCTTAGAATAAAAGAATGCTTTTCTTTTATCAAAAAATTCCTTTATCACATGATCCTACTGGATCCATCTGCTATAACATCACTGACCATAATGTCAGTGATTACGTGTAAGAACGATTACTGCTGAATGTGACAGCAGATACTTTCACCTGTAATTTGTCTAAACTGGTGGTTCTCAACTGGGGGTCAGTTTTGCATGCCTCCCCCTCCCCAAGGGACATGTGGCAATATCTAGAAATATTTTTGGTTGTTATAGCTGGAGCGGGGGGAGGGGGGTGCTACTGGTGTCTGCGTGTAGAAACCAGGGATGCTGCTAAAATCCTACAATGCAAAGACTGTCCCCACAACAAAGAACTACCTGCCCAAAGGTCAGCAGTGCTAAAGTTGAGAAGCTATGGTCTAAACCACTAATGTGCAGACGCGTCAGCTATGTGGGTAGACAGAGAGAGAGAAGGAGAGAGGAGATGATGGGGGGGTAGAAAGAGCACACAGATTCTTGGTTCTGTCTTTCCTTGGAAATCCATGCTCTAGGAGAAGAGGACGGGTTAAGGTGGCGATTCTGTTCTGAGCCCCGATGCTCAGCTGCAGGTGCAGCCTCTCTGCTTGGTGAGCCGGCCCTCCCAGCCAGGACTCAGCGGTGAGGTAAATCATGAAAACTGTGAATGTGGTCAACTTGTGGTCACTGAAAGCTCACCTTTTCAGCTCATCTTGTGAGGAAATGAGCCCAAGTTCAAGGTCCTCCTTTTCCACCCTGCAGGACACAGGGACTCGGGGAGGAAGCACATTCTTGAGGTTTTGAAAAGAGTACTTGAGTTAAAACTTCCTGGATGAAAATTATATCCGGAAAGGCCATTTTCAGGATTCCAGGTAGCTCACGAGGGAGGTGTACCTCACTGCTGTGTTGAGGATGAATTTTCAAGGCAAAAACAGCCTTTGCACAGGAGGGAACGGAGCGAGCTGCCCTCATGGCTCTCTTGCGGGGTTTCCAAACCCGCCTGGGGCTCTCCCATCGTCCCCACCCCCGCTCTAGAGATAACTTGCGGGGGGCGGGGGGAGGGACCTTCTAAGGGAACTTAAGTCTGTCCTTCTCCTTCACCTGTCTCTCCTCCAGACCAAAGGGAGTGTCTAAGTTGCCCTCAGGCGAGAGTGTTTCCATCCCCCAGGGGAAGGTGGCCCCGGGAGAGTGGGACAGAGACCCCTGCAGGGGGTCAGTCCAGACAGCTAAGCTCCTCAGAGAGTCCTGCACACCCTGGGGTCAGGGGAGTGGCCACTGCTTGAAGGGGAGCAGACAGGGACCTGAGAGCTAGCGCACCTGATGTCCCAGGGCCAGGACACACATGCGGTAGGGACCAAGCGACTTGAAACCCGGTAAGGATAAGGACACATCAGTGGGTATAGTGCTGATACAGCATCCCTAGGACTGAGGCCTCTCCACTGCCCCCACCTGTGTTAGATGACGGGTGACAGGACTCAGACACCTTTCTGGAAAAACAAAGGCAGTGTGAGAACCCTAGATCTGAATTTTAGCGGAAAACACAGAAAGTTCCTGACTTGACTCTGAATCAGCCAAGTTGTGTTTCCTACTCTCAGGTGGAACTGAACCTCAGAATCGAGAATCTTTCTTTTTTTTTGCGGTACGCGGGCCTCTCACTGTTGTGGCCTCTCCCATTGCGGAGCACAGGCTCCGGACGCGCAGGCTCAGCAGCCATGGCTCACGGGCCCAGCCGCTCCGCGGCACGTGGGATCTTCCCGGACCGGGGCACGAACCCGTGTCCCCTGCGTCGGCAGGCGGACTCTCAACCACTGCGCCACCAGGGAAGCCCCAGAATCGAGAATCTAAGGATGCTAATAATGTTAATATCATGATTATAAGAAACAGAGCTCCCTTTCTTGCAAAGCCGAGTACAAAGTTTGAAAACGTGAGCCCCTGGCACTCGTGAACTTATTGGAAATGGAGAAGCTTGAGGCAGACGTGGCTTTCTCTCCTATGGAGGGGGCAAGTCTCAAGAGAGGGAATACCAGCCCTTGAGGCTCCAACGTCAGAAGTTAAATACCCAAACCCGGGGACAGCCGTTCCTGCCTTGGCTTCCATCCCAAGCACCCCCCAAGCACATGCTCGATGCCTGCGCTGGGAGTGCTCTAGGCCCAGAGACACTTGAAGAGCACTGAGAAGAAACATCCGTCATTTGCTCTGCTTCCTTCGAACAGATTATCTGGGTGCTGGAGTCTTCCGAAACCTAGAATTTCCTTTACAGAAAGCAGGCCGAAGGCCGGGAACTGGGGAGAGGAGCTGGTGACGAGAAGGAGTCCAAGGAATGCGTGGATTCTGCTCAATAGAAGAACACGGGCAGTTTCGTCCTGTAACTTCCAAACAGCTGCCAATCCCCCGGGAGCACAGGTCCCACCCCGTCCGGTGGCAGCCACGGCCAAAGCCAGTCCTTCTCTCCCGGCCAGTGGCAGGGGGCGAGAGTGTACGATAACAATCGCTTCCAAAGCCATGCTTCGAAGCTCGCTCCAAAATCAAGTACACGCCCACATAAAACAGACCACAAAGCTCATCAAATGTTAGAGCTGAGAAGTGCTTCCAAAATTATCCAGTCTGGCGCCCTCATTCTGCAGATGGGGACTCAGAGACAACGTGCCCTCATCTTGTCACCAAGTTCGAGACCGGGAATAAAGCTGGGAGTAAAACTGGTTCTCTGGTTTCCAGAGCAGGCTGCTTTTATCCACGGCTAACACTTTTTGAAAACAAACAAAACAAATGTTGGGTTTTTTAATATATATTTTTCAGTACTGACCTCCTCCAGGATGACAGCAGGACACAGCAAGGAAGTAAAACATGACAGTGTGACCCGGATGCTTCGCTCCCCGAGCTGGTTCCAGCTCCCCCTCCAAAGCGATCAGGGTCCGGTTGTGGCTCTGCCAGGGGGCGCGTCTGAGTGTCGCTTCGGCCATGACTGTGGGACATCAGGCAAACCTCTTCTCGGCTCTGTGCCTCAGTTTCCCTACAGTAAAACCAGCTTAGAAACATGATGACTCGAAGCCCCAAGGAAATTCCTGAGCAGCTCTGTGTCTCTGCGCCTCCAAGCCGGCGAGTCCCCTTCCAGAGAGGAGGGATGGACCTTCCTCTGGGGACGTGTCAGGTGGTAATTAGTACAGAGAGACTCAGGCCTCCCCGGGGTCACAGAGCTTCCCTGCTGCGGTGGCCCTAACTCTCCCCCGGAAGGCTCTGCCGGTCACAGCCCCCGTCTTGTTCCAGGACTATGGGCCTGGCTGCAGGAAAGGACATTTATGTGGTTTCTCTGCCTCTGTTTTGATTTTTTTTTAATTGTCCTGCGTATCAACCCAGCAGGCTACAATTTGTTTTATCTAATTTGTATTGGATGGAATCCAATGGGAGACCTGACCATCCAGGCCATACAACGTATGACAATTATTATGCTGGATTCTTGATTACTTGACCTCTTTGAACTTGCAAAATTGTTTTTCATTCTATGATTTATTCAATCATTCAATGAGAATTTGTTGAAAATTCATCGTATGTGAAAATATCTTGTAAACTCTTAAGGATATATGCAATTATTAAATTTTAAGACGTGTGGGAGATATGACAGATGTAGAAGACACAATTTCTGCCCTTAAGGAACTTATAACTTGTTTAGCCTATCATGTGTATTTCCCCTAAACTTCTTAGACCAAGACTTGAGCATCTCCTAATAACAGAGAGAAGGTGCCAGGTGCAGCTGGAGCCTTTCCATCAGGGTTTTCCCAGTGTCCCTCCCTAGTCATCACTGTCCCATCCCAATGACCCATGTCAACTTGGGATTCACTATGATCACTAGATCCTTTTCTTTTGTCCTCTATTCCATTTGGAGTTCATTCTGACCACTTGGAGATTATTTAATTCCATAGACACAAAGCCTACCTCCCCAATCTCGAGCTGACTTTGGCGACCTATTAACAATAGTTTCTATTTCATTCAATGTGTCATTGGGGAACGAGGGGGACATCACATTTGTGGGACCAGCTGCAGCAGGCCCCCAGTCCGAAGCCTTGTGACCTGCTACTAATGATATTTCCTCAGGGAGCCCCTGGGGAAGGGGGCCAGAGAAGAGTCTCACAAAAAGCCAGCCTGGCCTGGCCTGGAGCTCTGCTCACAGCTCTGAACACACTTCCACACGCTTCGCCAAAACACAGCCTTCAGGAGCAGTGAGAGAACGATGAGTTTGTCCCCAGCGAGGCAGCCAGCCGCAGTGGTTGAAAACTACGTGGTTTAGGTGGGAAGGGTGAGACAACCAGATTCAGGGGGTGCCACCTGCCTGAAAGCAGGGGTAAACAACCGCTCAGCGGGCAGGGCTACAGGCAGAGCTCCCGTCCACCGTAGCCACGAAGGCATCTCTGGCCGCAAGAAGGAGAGGGAGAACTGGACCTCACTCCCTACCTGGAGAGGGTGCCTGGCTGGCCCTCTGCCCCCATGTCCGTCCCCCTCTGCCCCCTGTCCCCACCCAGAAAGAGGCCTGGACCTCACTGGACAACGGATCACATAGGCTTTTAGGCACTAACCACTTTCCACCATCAAGGCCCAGAAAAATAATAAAAGGGGAAATCCAAGGCGGGGAGGGGTGATTGAGTGACATAGCAAGTTTCTGGAATTGGACCCCTTCAGCTGTACCCATCAGTCACCCTCGGAAGCAAGGGTATGCATGCAGAGGAGGAAGGTGGACGGCCTCCACCCTTCCCTCCTGGTCCCCGCCTAGGAGGGACCGCCATGCCAGTATGAGGGGGGCTGGCAGGCCCTGCGCTCTGGGGACCCTGTCATGTCACCCTTTGTTTGGAACCCTCTGGCTCACCGCTTCCTTCCTCCAGGCCGTGCGCCCCGTCCACCGGAGCGGACGTGCCAGGGGTGGGGCTGGAGGCGAGCGAGGGGCGGAGGCACACCCTGCCCTCCAAGACGCCGGGCTGCTCTGCGTCTGCTCGGCCCTCTTCCCCTCTCTTCCCCTCCCCGGTGTTTCAGGCTGTTTCTCTCTCTCCCCACGTCTCTTCCAAGGAGACAAGACTCAGACCTGCGGGCGTCGCTAATGAGTTCCAGGCGCCTGAAGAAAGCCTGGCGCGGCCTGCCCCGCACCCCACCCCTGGCCCAGGCAGGCAGGTGGCGCCACCCGATGGCCGCGGCCTGAAGCTCAGCGGGAAGGAGGAGGCTTTTAGGGTGGGGCTGGAGGTTTCCGGCGACCAGCTCAATTCAGAAGCTCTGGGGGGAAGAATTCCATCAAAGGTCCTTGCGGCAAAAGTTCCATGAATGAGAACGCTTCAGTCCTTAGAAATGAACGGTGACGAGCACTAAAGATTTGTGGGGCGTTCGGACAGCCCTCTTTGTCTCATTTTGCTACCTCCGTACTTCTATCAACCTTTTTTTGCTGTTAATTCCAGTCTGGAGCCCAGCTGGGTTGTTTCTAACGTCCAATCCTTTGAAGAGTGGAGATTTGTGCTTCCAACCTCGTGTTAAACAAAACAAACCAAGAGAAGACGCTGTGCAAATTCAATTACCTAGTCAGTGTGTGGCCTGGTGAAATCTAGAGGAGGAGGGGAATTTGCAGTAAACGAAGCAAGTGGAAATAAATGATGGTCCTGCCTTGTTAAAAAGCCTCTGGAAGGAATGGAGAGACACCACAGGCCACTGATGTCCGCTCGGACCCCAGACACGTGGGCCAGGGGGGCTGTGTCCTGCTCGGGCCCTGCAGTTGCCCACGGTGTCCTGCTCCAACCTGGCCAGGAGCTGCGCTCCCGTTCCTCAGACACCAGTCTCCAGCGTCCAGACTTCCAGCTGCTCTTTATGTTACGAGTCCAAGCTTGCTCTGCTCGCTACATGACAGACCAATGAATGGGAGACGAGGTGTTGAGGCAAGGAAGACGGCTTTATTCGGAAAGCCGGCAGACCGAGAAGATGGCAGACTAGTGTCTCCGATAAACCGTCTTATCGGGGGTCTGGATGCCGGTTTCTTTTATAGAATCAGAGAGGGCAGTGAGGAAGTAAAGTAAAAGGGCCATCAGTCTTGCAAAACATCGCCTGGAATGACCGGCCTCGGTGAGGGGATGTGTTAGTTTCTTTTTTCTTGCAGCCATTCACAGGTGGGCAAGGTTCCCTGAGGCAGGTCATTAAGTACCATTATAATGACAAAAGCAAAGAAAAGCAAAGGTTAAAGTCAAAGAAGCAGATCCAACGTGGAGTCCAATTTAGCTCTTCCCTGTTACTTTTCCACGGGGCTCACAAGCCCCCAGATCCCTCTGTTGCCAGTCCCCATGTCCTACCAACCTCCCAGAATCCTCCTTGCCGGAATCCATCTTGGCTGAGTGATGCGTGCGTCACCAGGAAGGACCCTGAGTCAGAATGATTGGCCAGAGACAACCCAGAAACTAACCCCATCACCATAAAACCCGAGACTGCGAGCCACGTGGCAGAGCAGTCCTCCTGGGTTCCCTGACCTGCTGCTCTCCACCCGGGCGCCCCTTCCCAATGAAACCTCTTGCTTCATCAGCAGGTGTGTCTCCTCGGATAATCCATTTCCAAGTGTTAGACAAGAGCCCACTCTCAGGCCCTGGAAGAGGTCCCGCTTCCTGCAACACCTCCCCGTGCCCCTCCCCATGGCTTCCCTATTGTTTCTCTCTGTGCACCCAAAGCTATAGGTTATAAGACACACCGTGCTTTCAGAGCTGTTGGAATGTGTTTTAAGTGCTACTTAGAATTAATGAAACACAGGCCCTGGTTTATAGCTGCCTCACCCCGTGTCTAGGACAGTGTTCTGCATGCAGTACATGTTCAGTAAATATTTCTGTGCTTTGTCAGAGGCTCTGGCATCAAATCCCAGGGGAGGGAGTGGTGGAGCAGAGCACGGGCTGGAGGAAGATAAAAGCAGAAACGGACGAAGCAAGACAAGATGCAATCCGGGGAGCCCTCCTCATGGGTCGGATATGTCCGCTCCCCGTGGTTCAGGGAAAGAGTTCGGGGCTGAGGGCCCAGTCACCCCAGAGTTCCAGCTCTCTGATGGCCTGGCTGTCACCAGAAAGCCACTTCATCCCTCTGTCATGCCCCACATTGAACAATGACAAGGTAGTAACAGCTAATCTTTACCAAGTCCTAACCACACACCTGAGATTTTACACGTATTAATGTATTTTCCTTAAAAATGGAGAACCAGAGTCACTGGCCCTTTTCATTTTAAGAAGGATAATGGGAGGGGCAGCCACCCACAGGTCATGTGACCTTGGACAAGCCACCACCCACGCTTCACAGCTAAGGAAATGGGATCACAAGAGTTAATCACAGATACCCTGTCTCCACTAGAGGTATTTTATAAAGACAAAATACAAGACTGAACATCAAAGAGCTTTGAAAACCTCAGAGCCAGACAACTGTGAGAGGTTATTATGGGCAAACAATGACATTACAGATTGGGAAGTGCTCACTGTCATCAAGGACAAGGGTCCTATTTCGCTCCAATGCATCACCATAAGAGAGACAGTCCCTGATCTCAAGGCATAAATTTGCCCCAATGAAGCCTTCAGAGACTGTCCAATCGTTAAGTCATTACTAGTATCAGAAAACAGAATATAGGGCAAAAAAAGCATCAAGATGATCTTATTGCAATTTCTAAAGACCGTATAATAGATGTGGACATTTATGTATTAAATAAAAGTGTGTTTTGTGTATACTTTTTTAAAGGTGAATTAATGGACACTTCTGGGATTTTGTAACCAACTCAATTTATAAATATTAAATTTTATATGGGCTCCCCTGGTAGCGCAGTGATTGGGAGTCTGCCTGCTGATGCAGAGGACACGGGTTCGTGCCCTGGACCGGGAAGATCCCGCATGCCGTGGAGCAGCTGGGCCCGTGAGCCATGGCCGCTGAGCCTGCGCGTCCAGAGCCTGTGCTCCGCAATGGGAGAGGCCACAACAGTGAGAGGCCCGCGTACCGCAAAAAAAAAAAAAAAAAAAAAATTAAATCTTATAAGTTTTTCCTTTTCATCTTTCCAAGATTGAATCTTATAATAAATAGTTCATTAATAAATCATAGCAGGAAAGAAAAAAGCATCCTAGATGTTTCTACAGATTCCAGGAACCCAAAGGAATTGATTTTAGGTCCTGAAGAATTAGAATCATATAAAGTACCAATAGAGATAATGGTAGTCCTACAAAGACGGAGGATAGAGGGGTTTTTAATTAGTCCCATTTTCCCTTGTCTCTTTGTTCTAATCAGAAAATCATTTCAGTCTCTATCTTCCTCCAGATCAGTATGGCCTTGAGTTCACAGGATGGGCTTCCCTTGCCTCCACCTGACGGCTCAGGAGCCGCTGTAATACTGCTCATTTCCCCTCTTCAGTAGTATTTGTGACTCTGTAAAAATAACTTACAACAGCTGATATGTAAAAGTTCGGCAATCCGATACCTTTAAATACGCTCAACAACAGACTTAATTTATAGAAGGGCAAGGGAGACTCAAGGAGCTGGAAAGTACAGCTGCATTAGCACTCATGTAGAGGAGTGATTCTCAGTGAGCATCAGGACGCCTGGACCACTTGTTAAACACAGATCCCTGGCCCCATCCTCAGAGGGCTGGGGTGGGATTCCAGAACCTGCACGTCTCATAACCTCCCAGGTTACGGTGGTGCTGCTGGTCTTGGGATCCCACTTGGAGAACTACTGACACAAACAATGGTTACTGGAAGAGCCAGCAAAGACAAACCATGGAAGCCTTCTCTTCCGTTTTCCTTGGGATGTGGGCTGCTACGGGCAAAAGGGCTGGGATTAGGAAAAGACTAGGGAAGACACACTGGGCAGGGGGACGGGTCTCGTGTATAAAACCTTTGCCACAGTGTTTCTGAGTTGGGCTCTATATGCGCCCTGGCATTCTCCATCGGTGGGCTAGACATCATGAGATCTAAGGTTTTTCTTTTGGGACCAGATCCTGTCTGCCTCCCTGGGATTCCAAAGGGGCTTTCCCTGAGGTGACTCAAAGAGGCCAAGGCTCCAGGGGGGATTCTCCAGCACCAGTAACCATGACAGAGCCCACACAACCCCTGCAATGCTCAGAGGCTCATAAAGAAGGGGAGTACATGGTCCCATCCGGTGGTACAATGGGAGCTTCCCATCTGGAAGTGATCTGTGTTGCTACAATCCGAAACTACTGGGAGCATTCTCTCTCTGTGGTGCATATTGATTATTAGATAAGCACTATATATAGGTAGATAGATAGATAGATAGATAGATAGATAGGAGAGAGAAGGGGGAGAAAGAGAGATAGAGAAATTTTAAATAGCCCATAGATCATTGAGATATTTTGTGTAATGCAACATAGTTCAGATTTGGAAATACTGGGTCACACTCCCTGTTTACCACCTCCTGAGGCATCCATGTGTGTCAAGCAAACCAATGCTACCACCGTGACCAGACCTAACTGCACCAAAGGAAGGTGCCCGGATTAGGAGCTCCACTGAGCCAAGAGGGAGCCGGCCCCCCACTCCCCCGCTCGGGTAGCTGAAGGAAGGGAAGCAAATGGGCACCGTGAGGCCTCCCCAAGTGCCTGGCCCTCCCTGGGCTTTCATTTCTTCCTCAGCAACGTGAGGATGCTGGCTTCCACCAGCTCGGGGGCCCTTGCGGCTCTGACCGACATGAACACAGTAACCTTCTGTTCTTTCACACGCCACCACAGGTCCCCTCTTCTCTATGCTATGCCCGGAACTTGCTCTATCATCAGATTTGAGTTGGGGGGTGTTGGATGCTCAGAAAGGCTGAGAACAGCCCATAGGAAACCAGGGCCGACTTCGCACTGTACGGTCAGACTCAAATGGCAAGGACCTTAGACAATGTTACATTGTGGGGTTTAAAAACACTCATTTCTAAGAGCCTGGGCTTACTGAGTCAGCGATCTGGAACATTCTCAAGACACTAAAAATATCCTGAGAGTGGACTGAATTTTAAACTGTGCTTTAAGAAACTTTCTGTGCGAAAACAATTGGGCATTTCTTCTTTAAAACAGTTATGCATTTTCTTTATTTAGATTTTTCACTACTGGAAAGAATAAGAAATACAGAGGGTGTTCGAGCCTCAGAGGGGAACTGAACATCAGGGCCCATAAGGCCATCCAGTCCTAAGATTCTATCCAAACAGCCAAGATTCTACCCAGAGGACCACGATTTATAACCTTAAATCTCTCAATTTACATTTTCAAAGCAAAAAAGATAAAATGCTTTCTTTCCCTTCTGACTGATAGTTTGAGGGTTCCCGTTCCCGGCATCAACTTGCAGGACAAAGGGTTCTTTTCAGCCAGGAGTTGGCATCTACCGAATGCTTAGTTCTTGGAATCGCCTGCCTGCTCCTAGCAAGACGTGAGCAACATATCCGTAAACAGTCTGAAACAGGTAAAATGGACACCTGGGTCTCACCACCCTCCAGGCAACCTTTTCCTAATTCACACTAAAATACATTTGGCGACACAGGGAAGGCAAAAGTTCATGATGCTGAAAACTGAACGTGGTAAACCACTGCCTGGATCCCAGCACAAAACAGAAGGAGCTGAAAGGAGAAAGTGGCTTCTCTGATGTTCTCAGATGGGCTCTGAATCCAGGGGCCGACAGTGAGAGAGGCACAGAGACCAGCGGCCATCACTTGCCAGAAACCGCGGCATCGAGACGCCGCCAAGAAGACGTTCCTTCCCATTCGGGGGGCTCGCCCAGGGCCTTCCCTCGGGCCTATGGATTCAGACTCCAAAGATGAACGTGGACCATCGATCTGGCAGCAAACACACCCTTTAAAACTAAAATAATCTCCTCTCAGGTTGGAGCAGGCTCTTCATCCATCTGGTCTTCGCTCGGGCCGCCAGAACTAAACCCCATAGACGAGGCAGCTCAACCAACACAAACGCATTTTCTCACAGTTCTAGAGACTGGAAGTCCAAGATGATGGTGCCAGTATGGTCAGTTTCCAGTGAGGGCCCTCTTCCTGGCTTGCAGGTGGTCACCTACTAGCTGTGTCCTCACAGAGAGCGAGCGAGCGAGCTCTGGTGCCTCTTCTTTATAAGGGCACAAATCCCATCCTGGGGGCCCTACCCTCATACCCTCATATAAAACCTAATCATCTCCCCAAAGCCCTGTCTGCAAATACTTTCCCACTGGGGGTCAGGGCTTTCACACAGGAATCTCAGGAGAGACACAATTCAGTCCACAGCACGTCCACTTACTGACCACCTGTTATGTGTCAGACGTGCTGGTTGCAAGGGATGCAGACGTCAAAACACAGACCCTGGCCTTAGGGAGCTCCCAGTTGGGAGCTTTGCCCACAGTCCCAGGGACCCCTTCCCTGTTGGGGGGCATCCTTTCCCTGGCTTCGGGGGGCTTTTTCCTTCCAACAGCCCACAGATGCAAGTCTTTTTTGGACAGCTGCCCTTGGGCTACTGGAGCGGCTCTTCCAGAACCAGCCAGAAATGGCGGGGAGCCTCCAACCCCCGCTGGGTGTGGCCCGTGGCCAGCGATTGATGGGTAGGAGCCCAGAGAGTCCGGCTCCCTTGCTCTTTGCTCCCAGAGACGCACTCAAAACTTACAAAGGCCTAGCTGACACTCCAGGGCTCCCCTTCAGAAACAGGCTGAAGCTACCCCTCCGGGACTCAGCCTAAAACCACACCCTCTCCAGCCTGCTCCTCCCACTGCTGTGCGGACACCAGGAGCACAAGGCTTGCAGGAGAATCGTCATCTCGGTATCCCTCCTGGGGGCGCCTGACCCAGAACCAGCACCTGGGTGAACGGGGCACAGCGCCAGGCTCCGTGGAGGACTTGCCACCCAGAGCAGCAGCATTTCTCCACTCGGGAGGCCTCCCTGGGGGGCTGGGCCTGAGCAGCGAGACACCGGCTACTACGCTGGATGTGACTTTTATGACGAAATGTTACCAGAGTCACTTGGGTTCAGAGGAGAGAAATCATGGAGTATTTTTTTTAATCATTTTTGCTTGTGGAGAACCAGAATCCAGAAAGGCCAGGTAATAGAAGACAGGCCTCTGAACAGCACACCAAGGGGTTGAGACTGTAATTATCCTAAATCCCATCTTTCATCAGTATCTCCCTTGCTCTGGAGTCTCTTGTCTCCAGGGCAGATTGCAGGTTCCAGACACGGTGAGGCTTGGGGCCGCCACAGCAGGGCGCCAGAGCAGAGGCAACAGCAGGAACAGAAAGAAAGCCTGGCGGTGCTTGTGGAGGGAACCCCAGGGGTCTGGAAGCTGGTGTGAGAGGTGAGATGGAAAATGGTTAGTGTTGGAGTGGGCTCAGGCCCCCGTAACAAAGCACCACAGGCCGGGCAGCTCAGACAAGACACTGACTTCCTCACAGTCTGGAGGACTCTGAGATCAAGCTGCCAGCAGGGCTGGTTTCTCCCGAGGCCTCGCTCCTGGGCGCTTAGATGCCGCCCTCTGCCTGTGTCCTCACCTGGTCGTCCCTCTGCGTGTGTCTGCGTCCTAATCTCCTCTTCTTGTAAGGACACCAGTCTGGGCATAAAGCTTGGACTAGACGAGCCTGCGTGCCTGCCCACCTCGGGCCGCCTGGCGAGGTGGGCACGCAGCCTCTCACCCTAGGGGTGCAGGTTCAGAAACGCGGCAGGGTCCGATCACCAAGTGCTGACCAAGCCCCGGTGAGTCAGTTCACACCCAGCAAACTCAGAACAGGCGGCTCCGTAAGCTAGAGTGCCTATCTAATAATCTACCTGCAGAGATTTCTGGAAGGTTACTGAGTGCTGGTCATTTCCGTGGGACCCTCCTTTCCTGCCCTATCCCATCACCCCACACTGGTTACAAGCTTTCTGTGGCCCCCAAACTGTGTCCTACTCGATTTCATGTCCCCGTTCACTCATTCCCAAATGTATCTTTTTAATATTTGTCCACCCAGTACCTAACACAGCATCTTGCATGGAGCTGGTGGCCAACGTATGCGTGTTGGTGGCCACGCTGGCGACACGGGGAGTGTCAGCTAAGGGCACAGGCTCTGGGTCAGAACCCTGTTTCTACCAAGTACCAGCTGTGTGACCCTGGGTAGAACCAACTGCTCTAAGCCTCAGCTTCCTCATCTTATCAAGTTAGGGTGATACTTACAGAACCTCACAGCGTTATTCTGAGCATTGACTGAATTAATCTATGCGTTCATTATACCCCACAGAGCAGCAAACGACACACAGTGAACAGTATGTTCGTGCTGGTCATTTTTTTTTTTTTTAATATCCACTGTGTGCTTGACACATAACCTAGTTTTTCTCATTAAATCTCCAAACAACTATCAGGTGATGTTGTCACCTCCTCCTCAAAGAGGTGGAAGCCAGGCTGCTCACCTGGTAGGCGGCAGAGAGAGAGAACATGAGCTCAGAGCTGAGTCTCACACCTGCCCTCTCTCTACTGCAGTGCAATTAGGCTGAAATCATCCTCACCCAAGAGGAACATCTGCAGGTGCTCACAGTCTGAAGTGGGAGGCCAACATCGCATCAGGCTCCACCCCAAAAGTAAGGGGTTCAGAGATGTGATCAAGTCCCACCTCCTACCCTACGTGGTTGCAAGCCTGGATGCTATATCAATATCCCATCCAAGTTCCAAAGCCTTTTCATTCCATCAGCCCCAAGGCATTCCTAGCATTCAGTGCCCCCAAAATGTACCCCTGGCTCTCAGCCAGACCACCAGCATGCCAGCTGTGCCCACGTACTGGAAAGCAGATGACCGTTGGTGAAAAACATAGACTGTGACCAGGACAGGATATTACTGTGCTTTTTGAATCCTAAGCATTCCTTCAGCCCCACGATGGCAGAGAGCTAAACACTGTCAGCACTAATTCTAATTAATTAGAAGCAACAGTCTAGAGCCATGGCTGAGGCTGAGCTCAGTGGAAAAGAACTCCATGCTTGACTAGCGATGTCCGCCGGGGCACAGGAGGAAGGGCAGCACACAAGATGCACGTCTGCCAGCCCTTCCTCAGGCCAAGCCCCTACGCTCAGGTATTGAGAAAGCACCTGGTAACCACGGGGTTTATTCCTGGGAGGGGAGGGGAGGGGGACATGAAAACATAGATGTGCCATGGTCCCTGCCTTCAAGAAGAAACACACGGAGGTGAGAGATCAAATTAAGATACAAATACAAATGATGCGTAGGGAAAACTGCTCTGTTTTTTTATGGGGTGGGGCTTTCAGGGACTTTCAGTTTTCTCATCAGGCTTTAAATGCAATCAGTTGTCGCCTGCCTCTTACAGAAGCCAGGCTATCAAAACCAAACCATAATCAACCTCGGGACTGGGCCCTGCACAGCATTGAGCCCAGCCCCTGTCCCCCTGCAAAACCACCTTCGGCAACAACCTGGCACGCTGCCCAGTCCCTTCATCAGCCCAGCCGGGCACGGCAGCCGCTCCAACCCAATCAACCACGACTCCTAGAAAGTGTTTCCTTGGGCTCGGCCCAAACCTCTTTTCCTAATTTCCATCCAACCGTCCTGATTCTGTCTTCCAGGGCCATACACAGCATGAAGAACACCACTCATCTGAGGTCGGCGCCTTTCCTGCTCCCAGTTAAGCAGTCCCAGGACTTGCCCTGTTTTCCAGGTGACCTGGTTTTCTCAGATCACCTAACTTACCCTGGGCTGGCTTCTTTGGACCTTCTTTGATCTCACAACTCAAGGCGGCTGCCTGCCTCTCTCTGGGCTCCTCCTCCCTGATCCTGGTGTCAGATTGCCTCCAGGCAGAAAGCTCAGGAGATTATAAGGCTCACTTCATTGTCATCCCTTTTCTCAGGCACCACAGTTGTGCACCACCTGTTGTCCGATGCCTGGGAGAAAAAAGTCCTTTTATGTATCCTGTTCAGCTTTCCAACTGTTCACAATGGGAGGTTAAGTCCAGGCCTCGTTATCACACCATGGAAGTCCCCACAACATACATTTGTGACTTTGAGAGCTATTTCTGAGCGTTTTTAGAGATCCATCCAGTTGAGAGTCCCATCAGAATGTCTGGTCCGGGAGCTCTCCAAAGGGTTTTTTGCGTCTGAATCTATACAGGTGCTGGCATATATGTTATCACTTAATTCTCACAATTCTGTGAGGTGGGTATTATTACCTCCATTTATCAGATGAGGAAACCAGGCTTGAAGGGATTAGCAAGGTTAAAAGTGATGGAGCTCCACACCCACAAGGAAAGAACCTGGACACTGACGGGGGTGGGACCAAGTTAGACACAGCCAGAGCTCCTCCCTCTAAGCCCCAGCCTCCCAAACACATACCTAAAATTAAAGTGTAAATGGGAAAATGTGTGCTTTCTAGTGCCTGCGACTCTACCTGACCAAGAGATCTTTCTAAAACTCCGGCCTGATCATGTTTTCACTCCCATGTTTCAAAACTGGGCAAAAGGGACAACTCTCTTAAAAATATATAAAGAACAGACTCAAGAAAAGCAGCCTGAACAGACTAATAACAATAAAAGTAATCAAATTAGGAATTTAACACACACACACACACACACACACACACAATCACCCTACCTAGAGTTTCAGAGGTAGTTTCTATTAACATTCAAGGGATGGATAATTCACATTTTGCACAAACTGTTCCAAAGGAAAGAAATATTCCCAAACTGATTTTATGAGGGTAACGTGACCTTGATGCCTTCCCACAAAGAAAACACAAGGCTCAGGCTGTTCTTCCAATGTACCACCAACTATTAAGGAAACAATAATTCCAGTGTTAAAAGAAGTGGATGATATAGGGAACAAGGGAATGCCTGCCTGCCAGCTCACTTTACAAGGCAGTCATACCCTTGATATCAAAACTCAACAGGACAATCTGAAAAAGAAAAATTTCAGATCAGTCTCACTCATGAACATGGATGAAAAATACTCTTTTTTTTTTTTTTTTTTTTTGCGGTACGCGGGCCTCTCACTGTTGCGGCCTCTCCCGTTGCGGAGCACAGTCTCCGGACGCGCAGGCTCAGCGGCCATGGCTCACGGGCCCAGCCACTCCGTGGCATGTGGGATCTTCCCGGACCAGGGCACGAACCCGTGTCCCCTGCATCGGCAGGCGGACTCTCAACCACTGCACCACCAGGGAAGCCCCAAAAAATATTCTTTTAAAATATAAAATCAACAACAACATGGTTGGACTTGGAGGATATCATGCTAAGTGAAATAAGTCAGTCAGGCAAATACTGTATGATATCACTTATATGTGGAATCTAAAAAATAAAACAAACTAGTGAACATAACAAAAAAGAAACAGACTCACAGATATGGAAAACAAACTAGTGGTTACCAGTGGGGAGAGGGAAGTGGGGAGGGGCAAGATAGGGGTAGGGGATTAAGAGGTACAAACTACTACGTATAAAATAAATCATCTACAAGGATATACTGCACAGCACAGGGAATCTAGCCAACATTTTGTAATAACTATAAATGGAGTGTAACCTTTTTACTGAAGTATAGCTGATGTACAATATTATTTAAGTTACATGTGTACAGTATAGTGATTCACAACTTTTAAAGGTTACACGCCATTTATATAAACCTATACAATATTGTACATCAACTATACCTCAGTAAAATATTAAATTAAAAATAAAATAAGGACTTCCTTGATGGCGCAGTGGTCAAGAATCCTCCTGCCAATGCAGGGGACACGGGTTTGAGCCTTGGTCTGGGAAGATCCCACATGCTGCAGAGTAACTAAGCCCATGCACCACAACGACTGAGCCTGCTCTATAGAGCCCACAAGCCACAACTGCTGAGCCTGTGTTCCACAACTACTGAAGCTCGCACGCCTAGAGCCCGTGCTCCGCAACAAGAGAAGCCCCCACTCACCGCAACTAGAGGAAGCCCACGTGCAGCAATTAAGACCCAATGCAGCCAAAAATAAACAAATTCATTTTAAAATAAATAAAACAAGTAAAATATAAAATCAAACCCAATTAAATATATTTAAAAATGGTAAAGTAAGTACTCAAATAGAGAATTGGAACTGAAAAGAGATTCCAGAAGCAGACCCACATTCGTGCAGAAGTTTAATTTGTGGCAGAATTGGTACTGGAGATCAATGTGGTAAGGATGGATATTTCAATAATTGGTTATCCATATTGAAAAAACAATAAATTAAATCTAGTGTTAGTCAGCCATGTTGCTGCAATGATGCTGTATAACAAACATGCCCCAAGCTCTCAGTGGCTTACAACAAACAACATTTCTTTCTCACGCACATACAGGTCTGTATGCCAGCTGTGACATCTAACAGTTCAGAGTCAGGTCTGCTCCAGCTGTCTCTCATTCTCTGAGCCAGGCTGGAGGAGAAGAGGGGACCTGGGGCACGCACTTCTCATGTTGCAGGTAAGGAACCCAAGAGGGTAAGCCAAACCACATAGCACACTTAAAGTCTCTTGTTGGCTGGGGCACACATTATATCTGCTCCCATTCCATTCACCAAAGCAAGTCACATGGTTAAGTTCAAAGACAGTCAGAAAGTGGAGTATATTCTGCCCACAGTGAGCCATGGCAAGGGCACAGAGAAAAGGAAGAATTGTTTTAAAATAATACAATTTACTACGGATCTCTATCTCATACCATACAAAAAAAGTTCATCTTAGAGGCTTAAACACATAAAGGTAAAAGACAAAGTTATGAAACTTTTAGGAGAATATCTTTATATCCTTAGGGTAAGAAAAAGATTCCCAAATATGATGCATAAAAAAGAAACCATTAAAAATTGATAATTTCAACATTAAAAGTAAAAACTTCTGTTGATCAGAATTTCAAAATGAGATGAAACATTTGCAACATATATCAATGGTAAAGGATTAGTATCCAGAATATATAAAGCACTCTTCCAAATAAATAAGAAAAATAGACCTGTGCATATGGCAAACTTGATATTTGACATAAGCAGCATTACAATCAGAGAGAAAAATCTGAACTGTTTTGTACAAGGTGCTGAGACAACTAACTGTCTATCTGGGGAAAGATAAAAAGAGATTCCTGTCTCACACTGTATACCAAAATACATTCTGGATTATTTAAAAAGCTATATATGAAAAGCTACATTGTCATTTTAAAAGAAAATATAGAGTACCACTATGCACTGCTTAAGGAACAAGTGTTTTAAATGAATACTGAAAAATCAAGTCATAAAAGGAAAGGCTGACAAATTGACTACATATTTTATTAAAGCTGTTATGCCCAAAAACATCCTAAACCAAGTTATTAAAATTGAAGTTACAGAGCACATGTCATGGACAAGGGATAAATATCCAGAATATTTAAAAGATGTCTTGCTAAACAAAGCCTTGCACATCTGAAGAACAATGAGGTATCTCCCGTGGCTGTAGCACACAGTGGTGTGTGCGCGTGCGCGCACATGCCCAAGCATCTGCATGCTATGCTCCACGCTCCTGCACAAGGAATCCTTTTGACTCAGAAAGCCCTTTCCCTGTTTTCTTCTAGGTGTTTGAAGAGACTTCAGGGAAACTAGTCTTTCCTTCCTTGATGTTTCTCTGGCTCGTTTCACATCCTCTATGAGACAAGCTTTAAAATATTACAATTCATTATGATTAGTATTGCAGTGGCAGCTTGGGCTATCATAAGAAAATACCATAGATGAGGTGGCTTAAACAACAGAAATTCATTTCTCACAGTTCTGGAGGCTGGAAGTCCAGGATCACAGTGCCAACGTATTCAGCTTCTGATGACAGCTCTCTTCTGGGCTTGCAGATGGCCACTTTCTCTGTGTCCTCACATGGCCTTTCCTTGGCATGTGCACATGGAGAGATCTCTCTCTTCCTGTTCTTATAAGGCCACCAATCCTATTAGATTAGGACCCGCCCTTCTGACCTCATTTTACCTGAATTACCTCCAAAAAGCTCTACTTCCCAATAGTCACGGTGGTTAGGGCTTCGACATAGAACTGGGGGAGCCAGGGAGGGGACACAACTCAGTCCTGGCAGGTATTCTGCCTCCACCACCCCTGTTTTTTAAAAAGCTTTCTGAAATCTGTACAAGCCTTGAGCAGCATCTGCCACAGCCCGCCTCTGTCCTAGGGCTTAGGGTATCAAGATGAGTTTGGTTGTCGTCAGGTTACTTCTGTAGATACAGCTAACGAAGGGATGCGTCCATGCTTCTAGGAGGGCAGCGTGACGAGATCCCAGAGGAGACAGAGGAGAAGGTGAGCAAGTGTTCCAAGATGTGTTTAAATGCTCTTCAAGCAAGAGGTGATGCCATCCTCTCTGAAGTGGTGGCAGGTATGAAACCAGATGCCCAAGAAGGCTCCCCGAAGGATGGCATTTTTTAGCCTAATTTTTGGTGGCTGCTTCCACCATCTGGGTGGCATCCACTATGCTGTCTCCATATTTTATCAGAAGAGGCTGCCAGGCCTCAGAAGGACGCATGCAGGGCTGGTCTTTCAGTGACCATAGGCACTCATAGATCCACAGTTATCCACTCTTACCTAACCTCACAGGTTGTGCTACATTGTGCCTTCATCCCAACAAAGACAAGTAGCATCAGTGGCTGGAAACAGGTGCCAGCAGAAACCTAAAAACAGAGACCGCGGACACCCAGCATTCTACAAGGACCCCCACCCGGCTCTTAGTGGTGGCAGCAGCCCTGCTCCTGGCCCCAGCTGGCGATGACCATTAGTTACTTCATCTTCATTTCTTGCTGCTCAATCCAGGGGGCCCCAGAGGAGGTAACATGTGACTCAAGACACCGAAAATCTGTAGCTCTCCAGGTCTACAGTTGAAAGTTCACTTCCGCCCAGGCTGTTGGAGCGTCAGTACACACTCAAATGAGGTTTGTTGGGTGCCGCTGGGTCCCTGGCATTGGTCAACAAGAAAGAGAGCCTCATGCTGTCGCAGCGTTTGCAGACCACTTGGAGAAGAGTGATGGTTAGTTTTAGGTGTCAAGTTGGCCAGGCTACAGCACCCAGGTCTTTAATCAAACGCTAATCCAGGTGTTGCTGTGACAGCATTTTGTAGATGTGGTCAACACCCACAATCTGCTGACTTTAAGTAAAAGAGATTACCCTGGAGAATGTGGATCGGCCCCATTCAAATTAGTTAAAAGGCCTTAAGAGCAAAACTGAGTTTCCAGAGGAAGAAGGAAGTTGGCTCAAGACCAAAACATCAGCTCCTCACCAGGAGTCCCAGCCTGCTGTTCTACCATACTGACCAGCACTGGCCAGCTCCCACAGCTGCATAAGCCAATTCCTTGAAATAAATGCGTGTGTGTGTGTGTCTGTGTGTGTGTGTGTGTGTGTGTCTGTGTACATGCACTAGGTAGGTAGATATAGATATGGAGAGTTTATTTCAAGGAATATATCCATAAGATGTAAATACAGACATAGATCTATAGATATAATTTACATTTATATCTCCTACTGGTCTGTTCCTCTGACTGGTACAAGGAGACTCACACATACACGAGGCATTACTAGCCAGTGTCCTACGCGCTACGACTGGGGGAGCCTCACATGCCGTACTTAACGGTGTAAGCCTAAGTCGGACCCTCCAGATCTGAATCTTAGAGCCATCATGCACTAGATGCACCATGACCTTGGGTCAGTTCTTATGTTCTGCAAGCCTCAGTTTCCTCACCTGTAAAATGGAGATAGCATCTTCCTCCTGAGGTTAATGCAAGGGGTCAAAGAGGTCACCTGTCTCGCCCAAGAACACACCGCTAGGAAGTGTGAAGCCAGGACTTCAACTCAGGACTGTCTGCCACCAGTGCTCGCCCCCCTAACCCTCTGCCATCACCTTCTCCTTGGGGATTACACTTCAGCTGTTTCTTCTTTAACAGACGCTCTGCCCAAAACAGCCCACATATGTTGTTACAACTTCAACTCTGTTCTGCAGAGATGCCTCTTAAATTCATAGCTTCTGCCCAATCCTAAGGTAGAATTCCATGCTTCCATTGCATTCTGGTACTTGGATGTGACCACTGGCTTCAAACCCAGCATATCTTAAATTCAAACTCATCATCTTTCCCTGCCACTGACCAGTCCTGGCTTCATCTCTCTCTAGTTGTATGACCCTGGGAAAGCTACTGACCCTCTAAGCCTCAGAGTCCCCATCTGTTCAATGGAGGGAGGGGGGTGGTGATATGAGGAAAGCAGACACGTATCCTGTATGTAGTACCTATCCTGGGGTCTGGTACATTGTAAGCACTAAATATATGATTGTACTTAGTCATTCAGCATCTATTCATTCATCAGCACTGCTTTTAACTTATTCTACAGTAGGAAGCATGGATTTAGTCCTAACCCACTACTTGCAGGCTAATTTCCCAGGAAAACTATCATTTCCCACTAAATCGAGTAAATAAGATGCTACAGTATGGCTGTTTCCTTTCCATTTTATGTTGGTGTATTGCCATCTAGTGGACAATGCACAAGTTACAAGCAAAAGAAGAAAAGGGCGTGCAGACAAAGGCGATAATCCTAAAAGAAATGTTTACCGTGAAGACTGGTCCATAGCATTGTTGGATTTCAACAACTATCTGAAAAACATAAATAACAAGATGTGCTCTGAATAGACAATAAATTGTAAATGAACACTACAGTAAGTTACCAGCTTATAATATTACAATCTCTAACTTGTTCTAAGCAAAATAAAAAATAAAAGAATCAGCATTCTTTCCTGCAACTGACCGCTTTTCTCCATTTGAATTCTCCATGCCACATATTGGATGGGAATCTAAATCATAAGGAAGCCACTCAACCAGGAGTTAGACCTCCTGACTGCTCCACCTTTAACTAGCTAAGCAACTCTGTTTTCCTTTCTGAGTATGTTACCATCATGGAGTGCTTACCATATGCTTGGGACTATGCTGAATATTTTATATGGATTATCTCTTAATCATTAAATTATTAATAGTGAACCACTAGTAATAATGATTACTGAGTTTTTTATTTCTCTCTTCAATCCTCTGACCTTTTGCTTCATGCATTTTGGACCTCTGTTGTCAAGTGCATATATGTTTATAATTGTTATGTCTTCCTGATGGATTGACCCTTTTATCAGTATGTAATGTCCTGTCGCTTGTAACAATTCTTTCTGTCTTAAAGTCTATTTTGAATGTGTCATCTGACCTCATGGTTTCTGATGAGAAGCAAGCTTTTAATCTTATTGAGCATCCTTTATACGTGATGGATTGTTTTCTCTTGCTGCTTTCAATATTCTGTCACTGGCTTTTGACAATTCAACCATGATGTGCTTAGATGTGGATCTCTTTTGAATTTATCCTTAGAATTTGTTGCACTTCTTGAAAGTGCAGATTAATGTAGGGTTTTTTTTTTTTTTCCCCCCAAGTCTTTCATGAAATTTGAGAAGTCTCCAGCCATTAATTCTTCAAATATTCTTTCTGCCTCTCTCTTGTGTCCTGGGACTCCCATAACATATATGTTGATATGTTTGATGGTCCCACAGGTCCCTTTGGCTATATTCACTCTTCATTCTCCTTTCTTTCTGCTCCTCAAACTGCATTATTTCAATTGTCCTATTTTCAGTTGTTCTCCTTCATCTGACTGTTGAACTTCTCTAGTGAATTTTTCATGTCAGTTACCATACTTTTCAGTTCCAAAGGTTTCTGTTTGCTTCCTTTCTATAAATTTTTCATCTCTTTACTGATATTTGCATTTTGTTCACAGCTCATTTTCCTACTTTCTTTTAGTTCTTTGCCCAAAGTCTCTCTTAGATCTGTGAACATACAACATATATGACAGCTGATTTAAAATCTGGGCTTCCTCAGGGAAGGTTTCTGTTGAATATTTTTTTCCTGTGTACGAGCCACTGTCTTGTTTCTTTGCATGTCTTATAATTTTTTGTTGTTGAAAACTGGACGATTTCAGTAATATAAGGTGGCAACTCTGGAAACCAGATTTGTGGCCCCTTCCCTTTAATGCTTATTGTGGTGGTGGCTGCAGGCTTTTTAGTGACTTTCCAGAATTAATTCTGTAAATCCGTACTCTTTGTCACATGTAGCCACTGAAATCTCTACTCAGTTAGCTTCATCTTCAGCTAATAATCAGGCAGATATTTCCTTAAGCACCTGAAATAAGTCTTCTGCCTTTTGCTGAGGGGCTCATGTGTATTGGGGCACACCTTCAACACTCCAGAAGTTTACAACTCTACCTAAGCCTTTATTTCCTGTCTGTGCAGAGCCTCAAGACCATCTAGAGATGAGAGATTAGGGCCTTTTCGGGTCTTTCCTGGGCATGCAAATCCTGCACATGCATGTGACACACAGTCGGGTGCTCGCAAATATACATAAAATTCCCGTATATGTGGCCACTACAAAGCAGACTAATGCAGCTGCAGTGGTTTTAACTTGCAATTCAAATGCCATGAGCAACATTGACACGAAAACTGGTGACAGTTTTCAAACTGGTGAGACACTCTTGGTAAGGTACTGAAAGAGTACAACCTTCTTTCACTTGAGAGTTACGTTTTTGGGTAAGTCAAGTGCTGCAAATCTGCAACAAAAAAGGACTTACAGTCTAAGCTCAGATAATTATTAATCAGTGTCAACGCTCACCAGCTAGAGACCATGCGGAACAGAACTGTGGCTGAACCAAAGTGGGTTTATTAGCACTTTTCGCACAAGGAAGACCACACACCATGGGGTGTCTCAGTACAAGGGCGCTAGGACGGGCTTATCAGAGAATTTGGGCCTGTGTTAGGGGATTTCAAGCAGGGTTCCATGACCCATAGTTTTACTCCAGATTGGGTGCTTTCAGAAAGCAAAGCAATTCTGAGTAGGTACCTTAGTAATTTTCATCTAGGTGGTAGGAAGAACAGTGGTCTAAGACCATTCTCAGCAGAGCAGCAGCAGTCTCCGCATAGGCCAGGAGAGGGGGTGTTTCTTCATGTTTTGTAGTTTGCACAGTATTCTTGTTTCTATGCTCCAACATGACTACAAAGCGTCCTCATTTTTGTCTTGCTGCCTCATGGTCACAGAGCAGCCTTGTCAGATGTTGGTGTCGTAGAGAATTACTCATGTTCAGAGAGAACACCAGAGCCTAGCTGCAAGGGCCAGGTCAGCCTCCAGCTGACAGCTGTCAGGGGTTGCTTTTCCTTTCTTTATAGCAGGACTGTCATATACATAATTTTCATGGGACACATGGAAGCTATAGAGATGTAGGACAATTTGGGGTTGTACAGGACTGTCCTATGCGCTACAAGCTCCAGGCATCCCTAGCCTCCGCCCACTAAAATAACCAATCATCCTGCTAACCAATGATTAACACATTTACAAAAACACCCTCCCTTGGGGGCAGCACCACCTCGAGAGAACTCGAGGGTGTAGCTCTAAACATCCTAAATCCAACCCCCAAATCACATTAAAGTAAGAATATAGACATAAGAGTACAGCAGCCTACGCCCTCACAGAACTATTTCACCAAACAGTGCTTTAATGGCTTTGCATCAAAAGTTGGCTTTGAAAAGGCCATCCAGATCCAAGGCTATTTACTTACTGTAGAAACGGTGCTGAGAGCACCAGCCACAGCAGCAGCCGGTGCCCTCTACATAGAGCCCCCATGAGAAGTATGTGGTGGGCGCTGCCAGTTTCCTACCCAATGTCCCTTTCTCCTTTCTCCCCTAACAAAACCTCACTTTTACTCAAGGCAGCCATGTGCCCACCTTCATACCTGCTTTTCCAGACTTCCATACACCTGGGTGACACCACTCTGGCCAATGAGATGTAAGCAAGCAGAAGCAAAAGTCTACAGTGGTTTCTGAGAAAGCTTTTGCTTTTCTGCTAAAAGGGAACAGATAGGACGGGGACCTCCACTCTCCTTCCTTGCTTATAAACAGATGAGTCATCTTCAGCTGTGACAGTCATCTTGTGACCCTGAGGCAATGAGCATGGGGACAAAAACCAGCTTTCTGAGGAACTGTTTAGTAACTGCATCAACACCAGCAAGTGCCCAGTTTTAGACTTCCTTTGTAGAGAAACACACAAACCCTTTTTTTGTTTAAGCCACTATTATTTGTGGAATTTCCTGTTACTTGCAGTTGAACAAATTACTAATAGAGAAAACAGTTAAACATCAGATAACTTAAGGAATAAGAAACGGGGGTTTATGTT
Source organism: Leucopleurus acutus (assembly GCF_964270905.1). Taxonomy (NCBI): domain Eukaryota; kingdom Metazoa; phylum Chordata; class Mammalia; order Artiodactyla; family Delphinidae; genus Leucopleurus; species Leucopleurus acutus. The sequence goes on from NC_139161.1 coordinate 57,876,276, forward strand.
AAGCCTTTAATGTTACAAACAAGTGGGGGGGGGAAGTGCTCAAACTATATGAGGGGGAGGGGTTTGAGTTAAATCTTCATTTTTCTTAGCAGGAAGCCAACAGCTATTATAGCAAGTTGATAAGTCAAGAAACACTGTACAAACAATAAGCATTTTATTTAGTATGGAAGTAAATACCCAAAATACAAAACCTGCAGCAGTTGAAGATGTTTGATTCTGGGGAGCAGAACTGAGAGTGGGATAAGACTTGCATTTCTTTGTAGCCCTTCGGTTTTCTGACCATGACTGCTTTAATTATTATTTTGTAATTAATCATAGTGGGGAAAAGTGATATATAAGACTACACTTTTTCTTGGCACTAAATTTAACTTCTTCAGGAAGGAAGGATTGCTCTTTTCCTTTTAGAATAACAATATTAAGGTTTTAAGGAATGCTTCCTGCTTCTCACAAGAATTTGATATTATTTCAACTTTACTTTTAATTGAAAAATGTATGTGACATATGATTTGAGAATGTGTTCCTCAAAAGCAGGCAGACTTTGGTTTCACCTTCCCAGCAGTGGTTTGCAGCGAACAGTGGCTCGGGGGCTCCTTGGAAAATGGTAGTTAGGGCTGAGCGGGTGATTCCAGAACCTCCAGACCTGTTTCCTCTAGAGCAGCTCTGCTTTGCTCATTACAGATATTCAGCTTTGACCCAAGACTTAGAAGAAAGAGCTCTACTAGTTTGAACATCACTGCAATGCCACAAAAGTTAGCACAGCTGAACCTGACCTGCAAACATACTCAGTTTGACTTCACATGTTTTTTTTCTTTTAAAATTTAATTTACAAACATTAAAAGATCAGATTTCATATAAACATCCAGATTTTCCATTCCTCTTAAAAAACTGAAAACCCTAGCAACACAGGAACCACATTCCTGAGTGGCAACAGTGGCTGGAAATGAGAAGCTCCTGTCCCTTTAGATGGAGGTGGACTCTCCTAGTTGAATTTTCACCTGGTCAACTTCACCTGTCTGTTCTGATTAGAATTGGTGATGCTGCACTAAGGGACCAGATTCCAATTTCTTTCCTTGCAAAAGTAAATAGCATGGAACAGTGGAGAAATTACTGAATTAGGACTTAAGAGTTTTTTGAGTATTACTTGTCAGGTGTGCACCTATATTCGTCAGAAGAGGCTATTACGTTGTGTTATGTTATGGAAACAAATTAACCAGGAAATCAAGTGACTTCACGCACCAAAAGTTTATTGCTCACTTACGCCATTCGTCCAACAGGAGCAGGTGGGAGATTCTGCTCTACAAGCCACCCAGGGACCCAGCTGGCCGAGGCACCATCTCGAGCACCACTGGCTGCCACAGAAGGGAAGAAAGATTAGAAACTCTCACATCAGTTTCACCTTCCTCACCCAAAAGCGATGCAGGTCACCTTCACTCACATCACACGGGCCATAACTGATCTCATAGCTTCAGTTAATTAGGGAGCTGGTGGGAAGTACAGGAGAACAAAGGGAATACTGGGGGAGCATCACTGTCTCTACTACCTGCAATCGTCAGTAAATTATTTTACTTTTCTCCATCTTAGCTATTCATCTGTAACATGAGGTTGTTCATGATCTCTCCTCCTTCTAGAGGTTACGGGGGGAAATCAAATAAGGTAATAGACATAAAAGAACTCTGAATGAGCTCTGAAGAGTTTTACAAATTTAAAGGACCACAGTACTGACACCATGGTGGACTTACTGTGCCATCACCTCCACACAACCACACACACCCTTGCCTATGTTTCAGAGCTGTGGGCCAAACAACAGGCACACTGGGGGCTCCAGAATGCAATGTTACTTTCATTTTAATTGCACCATTCAGTCAGTTTACCTGTGCTCAAGGCTGACCAGGGAAGATAAAAAAGAAAGCAACACCTGCTACCCTCGGTCTCTTCAAGTAGTTTTCCCGTCTTGAAACAATTATGTGTGGCAGATTTTACTTTCCAAAGATGGCTGCTTTGTCCCCTCCCCGTGAACTCAGGGGGACCTTAGTGGCTGCTTCAACCAGAGAATGGCAGAAGTGACACTATGTGAACCCCGAGACTAGTCATAAAAACATCACACACTTCTCTGGCTCCCTGGGGAAGCCTGTCTTAGACCCCAGCTGCCAGGCTGTGAAGAAGCCCAGATGAGCCTCCACAGAGAGACGACCCAGAGGTCACAAATGTGGGTGTTCCAACCAGCAACCTGGCTGAGGTTCAGCTGACAGCCGCCATCAATCTCTAGACCCGTGAAGATGCCCCCAGATGTTTCCTGCCTCCTGGCCAATGTGCAAAACCCAGGCTTCAAATCTCTCAGCCAAGCCCCAGGCTGTGCAGCAGAGGAAAGCTGTCCCCACTGAGCTCCATCCAGATTCCTGACCCACAGCTTGTGTAAGCATAAGAAAATGACTGTTGTACACTGCTACGTTCTGGGGTGAATTTTTACGCAGCAACAGCCATCTGGAACGGCTGGACTTGTTGGAATCTATAATATTAGCTTAATTAACTCACAGGAAAGAACAAATATGTATTTGATGAACTATTAAATCTCAAATACTATACTAATGGAAACAATTGTGGGGGCTGCTGAAAATACACTGTATTGATAAGAATTCACTTAGGCTGTAGTAACAGAAAAACCAAAGCAATAACACTTAAACAAGACAGAAGTTTGTTTCTCGCTTAAAAATTCAGACAGGCAGTTCAGGGCTGCTGGCCCCATCAGAGGGAACTCAATCTCTACCTTATTTCTCTGCTGCTCTCAAAAATAAGGCTATCACCCCATCGTCCATGACAGCTGTTCAAGCGCCATCTATTCTGTCTACATTTCAGCTAAGAGGGGTGAAAAGGGGAGGGGATGCGCATGCCGGCCTTCTAAGAATACTTCCTGGAAGTGTAGCCAAGGTGCAGCAAGAAAATCTGGGAAAAACTGTCTTTGTTGCCATGTCCTGGCTAATAAGTGGGAAATGAATAGAAGGGAAAAATGAATATTGGGGGATAAACAGTAGGTCTTGCCACGTACGTATTCCAAAATTCAATTCATATTTGGTTTAGGATTGAAGCCTGAAATAACAATTGTTACCTCAAGAGCAACCCCCCCATGAGACTCTCAGCTCTACAGACTGACACCAGATCTTTCAGGTTAAATAAAAACATTTATGCAGCATCCACTTTCCTCACCAGACAAGTATAAATAAAATGGGAAACAAGCACTTACCAAATTAATGACTTAGTAAATTAATGATTCGTACGAAAGGAAAGGACATTTAGAGACAAATATTTCCTCTAAAATCAGTAATATGTCCTGATGGGTCTTCCTGTAATCAGTGTCTCCTTGGGCAAGTCAGTCAATAACCTGAAGTCCTGTTTCGTCACCTATAAACCGGCATCACACATAACAGGCTTGTCGTGAGGATCAAATGAGATTACGAGTGTCAAAATGCTTTGTAAGCAGTAGAGTTTTATACAAATATAAAGTTATGCACCTTCAAAGCTATCACGCCAATAAGATACATTCAATTAAATTTTTAACAATGTATAAATACAATCACAAAATAATCTATCTGCCAATTAAAAGAAAATTTACAGTACCTACAACAGAATTTACAGATGCCTGCAATAGTTTGCGGATTGTTACATACATTGTTTTAAGAAATACCATTAATACAAACACATGATTTACAATATCCCCATTATAGCAAGAAAAAAAATAGATTCGTAAAATAAAACGTCTTTTAGGCATTTACAATGCCAAGTATTGAAATGATTATTCTCACTATGACATAAGAATAATACTCTTTTAGTGGTAAAAGACAGATTTCATTAGGCCAAGGACCACTGAAGAGCTTCTGGAAGGTTCCAAAGTAAAATCTGGCTATCTTTCCCCCAAAATAAATAGAACAGCAGCAATGCCTACGTATCCCATGAACATAAACTATGAAAATTCCTTTTATATTAACTGGGCCTTAAGTACGTGACTCATTACAAATAAAAATAAACAAAATTTTAGAAACTAGTTAACACCAATAGCCCAAATTTGGTTTTTACCTGCCTGTAAACGCCTAGGATAAGAAGTTTCATCATGAAGTATATATTAAGTGTAAAATTAACAATTATTTCTAACTCTATATATAAGCCAAAGTGCTCACTCTTACCATGGAAGCAAAACCTAAAATAATCTACAGAAATAGTATGTAAACACAGAGAGTTTTGAGATAGACTAGGAACATCCTTCTTGTTCTGTGGATCAAAATGCAAAGGTCTCCATTCCATATGGGCATGAACACAAACACTTCTGTTAATTTAAGACACATGGATCTTACACAACTATGTGCATACACATATGTACACCATGAACCAAATGTTAACAATGTTTCTAGCTACACCACACCTTCAAGCCCCATATGCTAGAAAGTAAAAACTTAATATGAAAACTACTTTTCCTTTTTTTTTTAAAGTAAACTTTAAAATGGAAAAACAAACCCAACACTCCTCTTTGCAATAGGTACTGAGTTCTAAAGGTTCAGAGTCAAGACCCCCTTCAGTTGTTCCCAATGGAAAGAACACGCAGACTCCCTCACTCTCTTCAGGAGGTCTGATCGTCTCCAGTGGTCTGCAAAAGAGAAACAACTCCTTAACACTCAAAGCTATTTGACTTAACATACCAGATTTAAAGCACTAGGAAAACATTTCGTAACTGCCAGCACAGCCAGCTACTACATTACCTGGCATCCCATGGCCCAATTATGTTAAAAATTACTGTCATGCTAGAGAAGTACAGCAATGGGTCCACTCAGATGTCCAGCAAGTCACTTGCATTTGAGCAGAGCATCACCAAGTGCCATGTAAGTCTACTGACCCTGTCCATGTATGTCAGCTCAAGGTTCAATTTCAGCTGAATGCTGGTAATCGTAAGGGAAAAAAAACCTATTAAGCACACACTTGACAATTACCATGAGGTGGACCTTACCCAGCAAAGGTATACTGGGACTCTGCAAAAACCCTCAGGAGGAGAGTCATGTCCCTACAAGAATCCTCATTTTCCCTACTTCTTAACTTTTATATAAGAGAAACTGTACAGGAAACGGCACTGGATTTCAAGAGAGCTGGGTTAAGCCCTAGCTTTGCACCACTTTGTTTCTGTATGTTCCTGAGAAGTCACTTAGCCTCTCAGGGCTTTAGTCACAAATGTAATCCTTGAACCAGCAACATCAGTACCACCTGGGAACCTGCAAACATGCGACCTATGAGACCCGGCCCCAGGGCAACTAAATAAGAAACTTTGGGGGTAGGACCCCACAATCTGTGCTCTAGCCCTCCAGGAGATTCTGATGCATGTCCAAGGTTGAGAACCCGTAAGTGTCCTGTATAACGTTACCTGCCCAACCTATTGCATGAACACAAACACGAGACATCACTCATACAAAGACCTAATCAATTTCCCAAAAGTTTTACCAATTACTATTTACCTATGAACACCACTTACCCCGTGGAAAACTCCGATTTAAATCTTCATATCGAGGAACTATAGTAAAACCTATACATTCTTCAAAACCAAACCGAGTACTTTAAAACAGTCTTTAACGATATGGTCTTATTATGTTTCTAACTTGTTCTTACTGTAAAGCCTAAAACCACACAATATATTGATACATGCTTCAAAACTGTTCATTTAGAGCCACCGGAAGTAATGGAAAGCAACTGAACTTCCTCTAATTAAAAAAAGAAGTTATTATCAATGAACATTTATCCCTCTGGTTTTAAAATAATTTCAGGATATCGACAATACATTTCTGGAATGCCCTAAAAGCCTCCAAAGAGAAATTAAAATAATTTTATCGTCATCATGTCGTACTTAAATAAGTATGTCCCTTTAAAAAACTTTTTTTAAAGTACTTCATAGAAATTAAACTCTGCAAGAGTTAGAAATCTTCATTGCATTAGTCACTGACCGCATCCAAATTACCCTGACATCCAGAAAACACTTACTTGTCTTAAAAACTGCTTTCCAAGGTACGATGTAGCCATGCTGGTTAAATTCTTCCTGCTGCCCACTTTGCACCTGATGTAGCCATACAAGTTGGCCCCTTGCAGCACCACACCCATGATAACCACCGCCTGGGAGAGGGGAATAACCAACAGTTACGGGCTTGACACTGACTGACCGTCTCTCTGCCATAAACAAAACGCGGAGACTGTCTCGGGAAAGAGCAGGAAGAGGAAGCTCTGTGAAGGGGGTTGTGGCCGTGAGACTTCCGTGCGCCCTCCCTCCCAGAGCAGACCCATCCAATACGCACTCTGCACCACCCAACAAGCACCCATCAACACACATGCTCTGTGCCAGCCCCGGGGATGCAGTAGGGGGACCATTCATTCTCTAATATTTTCCATGGTTCTGTGAGTAAAGATATAAAAAAAGTAAATGAGACTCAGAAGGGGCTCAAATGTTAACTGTTTCCTTAAAAATTCCAAAAGAATGGTCAAGAGATAGATCAAGTTCAACACACTGAAAGCACACAGAGCTGAGTCTGCTCTATGCTACTGTGTGGGCAACAACTGGCTTCTAAGAAAGCAAACCGGTGCCTCAAGGTAGCAACCAACAGGGGTTTGCCTTCTGTGACAAGGAGATGGGGGAAGGGCGCAGAGGGGGACACAGCACTAGGAAGAAATGCACTTCAGCAGAGTTGTTTCTTCCTTGTGGCCACAATCCTATAGGTGACCCCACTAAGACCGCTAAGGATTGAGAAAAAGAAACGCAAGCCTACTATTTAAATATTATTAAAGAAAAGTTAATTAGAACAACATGAGGGGAGCCCACGGTTAAATATTCTACAAAGCTTTTCTGTAAAGGGCCAGATAATAAATATTTTAGGCTCTGCAGGCCATATGGTCTCTGCTGCAAATACTCAACTCTGCCATTCCAGCCCCAGAGCAGCCACAGGCAATATGTAAACAAACAGGCAAGGCTGTGTTCCAACACAATTTTACAAAAACAGGCGTAAGGCCAGATTTGGCCTGCAGGCCACAGTTTGCCAAACCCTGTTCTAGAATAAGCAAATGGTCTGAGTAGGCAGGAGGACCAACGGTCATCAAGCCCATCACCACAGAGAACAGTGGGTGGGGAAGCTTGAGGGACAGGATGCCCCCTTCCTGCCCTGTGGTCTTAAAACAGGAGCCCAAACCACCTTTCACCCCCCTCTCCCTGCTCTGCTTTAGGGAAGGGGAAACACTGCCAGAGAAAGACTGGGCTGCCTCCCCAGAGAGAGGTGAAGGCTCCAAGGGCTCACAAACGATCTAAAGCAGGAGGGCAGAACCACGACAGGCCACAAGAACTCCACTATGTAAGGGAAGGAGCCCGAGCAAGCCAGCCGAGGCAGCCGGCGGCAGGCCTGCGGTCCCCTCCTCACACCTGCGCCTTCAGGCGACCAAACCGCAGCTCAGAGCAGAGCCCAGATGTCTCAGACAACAAGGAAGGCAGGCAAGGAGAACTCACCCACACGAAACCAACATAAAGAGAAGGTCTGGACAGAGCTGCCACTGCAAACAGGAGCAAAATCGGGAGGGGAACAGGGAAAGGCAGCTACGCAGAACCACAGCAAAAAACAAAAAGAAGAAAGGAACACAGTATGCAAAAGGCAGACGAAGAATCATTCTAAAAAGAAATAGAGTCCACCAAAATAAAAGCATTCCTGAAGCATTCGTCACCCTACAGAAGAACCTAAAGACAAGAATTCAAAGAGAATGAAGGTAAGACAAGACACCTTGAAAACGGAGCTGGCAGAGCTCAGGAAACGCAGAGAAGCCCTTGCTAAAGCAGCCCACTCCGCTCTCCCTGGCACTCTCCACTCCGTTACCGTGTGTCCCCTTTCTAACAACCCTTACTTACTGTCTGTCTACACTCTGCTCCACTAGAAAGTGGTGCTATCGGAGCAGTCATCTTGTTTATCAGGCCCTTAATCATATCCCCAGCGACCAGGACAGCTCTGGTGTATGGCAGACTCTTTTAAAAAGATGTGCTGAGTGAATAACCAGAAAGGAAAAGATGAGAGACGAAAGCATTTAAGATGGTAGATGAGAACAGATAAAAATGATCCAACACAGAGGTAACTGGTACCTCAGAATCAGAGACACCAAAACACAGAACATAAATAAATGTAAAGACAACAGAAGATAATTTTCCTGATTCAAAGCAAAACCTGTGCCTGCATATTAGAGGGGCACAGTTTCCAGAAAAAGCAATACAGAAAGATAAACACAAAGACAATCTGTTTATGTATGCTATTTTAAAACTTCAAGAATGATTAACAAAAATTATTTGTCCAGGGAGAAAAATAATTCACTCCCTTACATGGAGGTTAAGTAAGCCAGGCCTCAGATTTCTCTACAATATTCAATATTAGAAAATGAGGAAGTAATGTCTTCTAAATGGTGAGAGAAAAAAGTTGTGACCCAAGAATATTAACTTAGCCAATTCTTTATTCAAGAATAAAGAATCTTTTTTCAAGAATGAAGAAATAAAGAATTTATTCAAGCATAAAGAGTTTATTCAGAAAGAAAAAAGAAAAGTTTATTCAAGAATAAAGTCAACAGGCTCATATTCTTAAACATGACAGAGCCAAAGGAAAATAACACCCACACGTTTTTTGAAAAAGATCACCCAACAATGAAATTCAGCCAACCAAGAGGTAAAGGAGAAGCTGCAATAAAAGGACTGAATCAATTTATTTAAAAGTAGATCAAAGACTGAACAACCAGTAACAAATATCGTTTCAAAAGGTAATTGTTATAAACCTTGACAACAAAAATAATACTGGAACAAACAAAGCTCAGGCACAGAAAGGGAAGAAACAAAGGAGGGAATATAAGAGTGTTTATTTCATTCCCTTTCTAAACAGTCTCTAAGTCAATAAACAGGAGTAAGTATATTACTTAAAATAACTAAAGTAAGACTACAACCAACAAAAATCCAGAAGTGGAAGGAGGGAGGAAAGGTGGGAGAAGGCATGAATGTTAACTTTACATCTTTCACAGCAGGAAATCAAGACATTAAATACATTTCTTAATTCATGAAAGAGGGTATGATACATGAAATACATGAAAGAGGGTTATGTGATACAGATAACTACTAGAAAAACTAAAAACAGAAAATAAACCTTCCAAATCTCAAAAGGGAAAGTATTCATGTACGTGTATGCACAAAGGAAAAGAGAACCTATACAGCGAACTAGACAAGGAAATATTAAAAACAGGAGAAAAAAAACACAATTAAGGCCAAAATACATCTGATACCAATATGTATTAAGTGAGATAAAATCAATTATTAAAAGAATAAGACACACAGTTTGGGCTAAGTGACAGATTATATTTTCCAAATATGGTGGCAATTGTATCTCCACATGCTCTTCTAGAACCTTCTTACTCCCCCATCAAGCTGTAGAGCCTAATTTCCATTCTCCTGAATGTGGACGGGTGCCAAAAGTGATGCTGTGACTTCTGAGGCTAGGTGGTTGTCATGGGCTGAACTTTGTATATGTATATATATATAAATGTATATGTTTAATATATATAATCCCAGGACCCCAGAATGTGACTGTATTTGGAAACAGGGTCTTTAAAGAATTAAAGAAAAATAAGGTCACTAGGGTGGGCCCTAATCCAATATGATAGGTGCCCTTATAAGTAGAGGAGATTAGGACACAGACATGTACAGAGGGAAGACCACATGAAGACATTGGGAAAAGACAGTCAACAAGCCAGAGAGACAGACCTCCAGAATTGGGAGAAAATAAATTTCTGTTGTTTAAGCCACCCAGTCCGTGATACTTTGTTATGGCAGCCCTAGAAAACTAATACAGTTGTACAAAGTAATACAGCTTGTGAACTAAAACACTCTCAACTGGAGCTGTGACCCTCCAAGTAAGCTGTGACCCTCCAAGTCTAACTGCCATGAGGCCACCAGACTGTAATGAAGCCCCAACCAGCAATGTGGAAAGACCGCGTTCAGAGGCCATGGGACCCCATAAAGAGGAGAAGCCTCAGCAGCCCCCAGCCACTGTCTGACCACAAGTACAAAAGATCCCAAGCCAGAACTTTCCAGACAAGCCCTTCCCAAACTTCTGAACCAGTGAAACTGTGAGAGATCATAAAATGACTGTTGCAGTAGATAACCAGAACAGGTTACCAACCAGTATTTTCAGAAAAGACCACTCTGTTAGTTCCAAGCCAAGCTAAGCACATTTGGAGTATACTGACCATCCCCGACCGACAAGATTATGTGATACACGTGGTAATCACTGAACAAGATGGGCTAAATCAAATTCTGCTCAGCACTTGGAGAACTGGTGAGATGGAGTCTTTCACAGGACTCTGCTCTCTGTACTTAGAGAAAAGCAGAGTTGAGAAACCAAACTTGGGAAATACATGATGAAGCTGCCTACTCAAGACAGGTCCCTGATGTTAACACAGGTGCTGCTTATTATGACTGTCCACCAGCCACCTTAGCGGGCTACTGACAGCTCCACACTGATACTCACCAACCACTTCACTCTGAAGGAGAAGAGGGCACTAAAGGCAAATATCACCCACAGCACCGGACAGGCAATGAGTCCTAACCAGAAGATTCTTGATTCAGCCTCTGAAACAGTTTTACTGTCTTGAGGAGAGGACTACAAAAGAACATGAATTTAATAACCAACGTTCTGTGGTATTTATCAGCAAAAAGTTTAACATTTTTAATGAAAAACCCCTTACCCTCAAATTCAAATAAATTAATACAGACAACCCAAGTCCCAAGTTAGAACTCCTACCCCCCGCCCCACAATCTCCCTCAAGCAAAACAGTAGATCTACCACTACTGTAATTTTTGGAACTGGTCTTAACATACTTTGTTTTAAATTGAGAATGTTTCATTTTCAGGGCAGAGTGGACAGTTGTCATCACCCAAGACAGTAAGGGTGGCCTCTGATAGGCTTCTAGTCAATCCTTCTTGCACTTATACTGATTATTCATAAGCAAGCTTTGAAAGATGCCTTCTTAGGTGAGGATTCAGGAAATCAAGGCTATGTTCATCCTGGAGACTAAAAGGTCCATCAGGGTCCACAGGAAGAAATGCAGTCAAGGGATTCCGGACAATGACCAGAATGTCTCAGCAACACCCAGGAATTTAAAAGGGCGCTGAGTGGTTTCCAAGGTAGATTTTATAATATAAAGGACTATAGGCTCACTGAGCACAATGCTGCTTTCTGAGGAGTCCTAGTCAGGGCCCTAACAAGCAGAGGCAAGCAATTTAATCGGTGCTGTCTCCAGGAGTTTTGTCCTCTGGCTCCCAAACTGATTTCCACTACAGATAAGCAGGCTAACCCAAAACAGAGCAAGGTCCCCTAGGGCTTCTGAAGGCACAGCCTGAAGAACAGACTGCTCTCTGCTTAACTCAGATTTTCTATCCAGCTGCAAACTTCCTCTTTCTTCCTCCTGAGTACGAATGGAGGAGGACCCCGGGGGGGAAGGACAGAGGGAGCCACTGGAGGGAGCTACACTAGGCAAGGCACACAGGGACCCCAAACAGAGACCCTTCAGCAGCAGCCCCTGGGAGCCAGCTAAGCACGCGGCATAAACCCTGAGCCCAAGCCCTCTCAGGGTTCTTTCCTGGACACACCCTGTTTCCAGTCGGAACTAAAGAGAAGCACAAGGCAAGTTTAGAAGGTCATCTGGTTCTGTGCTATACCATGCCAAGCGACCCGGGGCGGTCCCTTATGTGTAGATGCATCTGAAGTGTTTAGGTAATTGACCCTTAAATACTCAAATGTATCTACACATTTTTTTTTTTTTTTTTTTCAGTACGCAGGCCTCTCACTGTTGTATCCTCTCCCATTGCGGAGCACAGGCTCCGGACGCGCAGGATCAGCGGCCATGACTAACGGGCCCAGCCGCTCCGCGGCACGTGGGATCTTCCCGGACCGGGGTATGAACCCATGTCCCCTGCATCGGCAGGCGGACTCTCAACCACTGCACCACCAGGGAAGCCCTACACATAATTTTTTGAATGACGCTCAAAAAAACCCACAAAAAACAAAACAAAGGCAGTTTACCTTCCTGGACTCAAACACCCAATGGCTTTTTCCATCTTCATCAATATGATTCCACCAGCGCAGGCCAACCATTAGTCTACCTGTGACATTCTGGTAAAGATTAATATATGCACACACATTTTAAAAACATTATTTACAGGTCTACCATAACATCGTATCTTAGTGTAACAGTTCACAAACAAGAAATCATCAGCTTTCCCGCCATGATATCCAATTAAAGACCACTACGTACCAGGCCTGGACAAAAGAGTAAATAAAATGCCATGGCAGGCCCCACAGGGGCAGAGGTGACAGGGTCAGCACACCCACAACCATTACCTTTCTTTTCCCTCGCGAACTCTTGTCCTTTCTCCAGTTCCCTAATGTTTCTAAACCCCTTGCTCTTTAGCTTCTGGGACCTACTTTTTCCTATATATCCTGACCACAGCTACATATACTTTATAACTATGTATCTCTAAAAAAGGTTATGGACTGAATACTGTGTCCCCCCAAATTCATGGGTTGAAACTCTGCCCCCACGCCATCACCAAGTGATGGTATCAAGAGGGGGCCTCTGGGAGGTGATTAGGATTAGATGAGGCCATGCGGGCGGAGCCTTCGTGAATGGGATTAGTGTCCTCATAAGAGTCAAGAGACAGCTTTCACCCTCTCTCTGCTCTCAGTCATGTGAGGATACAACGAGACATCAGCAGTCTGGAACCAGAGGAGGGCCCTCACCAGAGGCCGACCATGCTGGCACCCTGACCTTGGATTTCCAGCCTCCAGGACTTGGAAAAATAAATTCCTATTGTTCGTAAGCCACCCAGTCTCTGGTATTCTGTACAGCAGCCCAAACGAAGACTATGGTTATAGGCACTGACCTTCATTCAGTACTTGAAATGCACCAAGCTCCTTCCCTCTTACTAATACAACAAACTGCTTTGATAGCTTTCCTAACATAATGAAAGGAATACAGAAGAGAAGAAGAGGAGGAGCCTTAGAGACCAAACTTCATTTTGTAGAAACGCTACCAATCAAAGGCTAAGCAAAAGAGAAGAGCTGGCAAAGAAGACCAAGAACAGCCAGAAGTCTATTGTAGTGGCACTTTCAAATAACAGCTCTTCGAATAGTCTCAAACTCCTCCATTTTCCCATTTTCCAATTCTTTACTTTGTTTTTGTCATTATTAGTTTATTTTCCGAATTTCTCTCAAGCTTATTATTTTTGTTTTTGAAACTTCTAGACCTCTAATAAAAGCCTTTTGTCTATTGTTTTTCCTCTGAATTCAGCTTTAGACACATTTCAAAAGTTTGAATGTAGATGTTCATTATCATTAAGGTATAAATAATCTATATTTACAGTTTTTATTTCCTTTTTGCGCCAAGATATTTAGCAGAATGGCTCTTTTTAAAAATCCCAATTTTGACAACCATTTTTTTTTTATTAGTCTCCAGTTCTGTTGTACTGGACTAGAAAATGTAGCTGCTTTGGGCAATTTCTTTGGATTTTCTTCATAGTGATATTTAGTCAACTTTTGTAAATGTTCCACAGGAACTGAACAAGAAGGTATTATGCCTCTACATACAGATTTCCAAATACTGCTATGAAAGTGACCTTGTTATTTCATTCAGATCCTTCAAACCTTAAGTATTTTTTGCTGCTCTGATCTGCAAAGACAATGGTTTGTTAGACTTCTATCACAACAGTGTTCCTCCATCTTCTCTAGTGTTTCTAGTAGTTTTTCACTATAGTTTGATGTGATGTCTTTCTGTGAATGATCCTCACTGTGACTCATCAACTGACCTTTCTTGTTCCACTGAAAGCTGTCTTACTCTCATTTCTGCTTTGTCTGATAATAATATAACGTCAAGTTTCTTTTTGTTTGAATTGGTCTTATGTTATCTTTGCCTTCTTTTACTTTTTCTAATGTTACAATTATAGTTAGATCTTTTGGACTGGACTTTGATTTTTGACCAAATCTAAGAATTTTTATCTTTAAAAAGAGGGTTTAATCAAATTACATCTACAGCTGTAACTAATGTGCTACTGCTCCCATCCCCTTGCACTCTGCCCTATGATATTTCAGGTTCCTGGACGCTTGCTTTGCTCTCCTTCTCTTGATGTTTTAGTTGCTCCTGTCTTCTCCAATGTTGTGGAAGACACACAATGTTTTAAATTTTACTAATAGTTACCATAAAAATTTGAATACAACTATTTATTCTTTTTTTTACTATATTTCTCAAAATAAAGAATAAGACAAAAGTCCCATATAGGTTATAACATTTAAGTTCTTTTCATTTTTTAAATAACTTTATCTTATTTATCTCTTTTTTTTAATAATTATCTCTTCTTTTGACAACTGCCTTGAGATTTACAACTACGACACACTGCTGTTCTAACTACATTCAGAACCCTGCACACCCCCTTCCCCAAGTCCATTTAATAATTTCCCCATTCTTGACTTCTTAATTTCATATCTCAATTGTCTGCATATCTGTGAGTAATTCTGCCACAGATGAAAGGGTATTTTTTAAGCCCTTGTTTTAAAAAAAAAATGTTATCAGAAAATATACTTTCTGGCCACATTTTTTTTTTTTTTTTTTTTTAATTTGGTCATGCTGTGGCTTGCATCCCGGTATCTCAGTTCCCTGACCAGGGACTGAACCCAGGCTATGGAGTGAAAGCCCGGAATCCTAACCACTAGGCCACCAGGGAACTCCCTCTGGCCACATTTTTTAAAACTCTAAACCCACAAGGATCTAATTATATAATTTTTGGAAATTACCAGGAAGACTGACTGAAGGTGGTGTTCTATTTGGCTAAGCAGAAATTACATGAACAACAAAAAGAAATGTTCCTCAAAACAAAACTGTGACCTGGATACAGTAAACACTTTAGAGCATAAAGCAACAGAAGAAATTCAAAGAAATACAAGGCAAAGAAGACTGTACAAAAGAAAAGACTACAGGAAACAGACCTTTGTAATCTTTACTCTCAGCATTTTGTGGCCTACGGAAACTGGCCACCACCAAGCCAACCACTTCTGATATCTGTAACAATCAAAAGATCTAAAAATGGCTGCGTTGGTGGACATGAGCCGACCTGTAACATCTTACTGGTTTTTGAATCAATATACATACCTCAAATTCCAAAAGTAGCTTTTGCCTTTTTTTTTTGCCTTCAATTTTTCCCCCTACCATTTTATTATGAAAATTTCCAAACACACAGAAAAGTCAAGTTTTACAGTGAATACCTATCACCTAGTGTCTACATTTACTATTTTACCATAGTTACTTTATCACATGCCCCTCTATCTATATACCTATCTCTCCATCCATCCATCCCTCTACCTACCACTGCCTCTGAGTTTGAACCATTTCTTACACTCTTTTCTATCCCCTACAACAGGATCCCTCAGCCTCAGCAGTATCCACATTTGGGGCCGGATGATTCCCTGATGTGGGGGGCTGCCCTGTGTGTGCACCTTCAGATATTTAGCAGCATCCCTGGCCTCTACCCGTGTGATACCAATAGCACACTTCCCCCACCCCCAGTTGTGACAACCAAAGATGTCTTCAGATACTGACAAACGAACGTCCCCCTGGAGGGCAAAACTGGCCCTGGCTGAGAAACACTGCCCTCAAGCTCAAATAGGAGCCTTTGTAATGGTCGGTACTTGTAATGGTGGACAAACTACCCTGGGGTCTTATCTAGAAATCATAGGCGGCATAGCCGGAGGTGACCCTGAAGCAAAACCAGTGGTGAGGATTAGAAGCAATATGTGTAGTCTGTAGCTGCTGGTCACATTTTTATTTGTTTAACTTTAAAGCTGACATAGGTTAACGTAAAGCACAGACAAGTCAGTAAACCTACACGTGATCTGCCACAACTGGCACTCTGACACAGGTGAGGCCTAAGATAACAAAAAGATAAATTAACACCAATCGGAAATGTTAAGTGTCATTTTTTTTTTTTTACTGTTTACACGTCATTCAATCTCATCATATAAATACGATTTTAAAATAAAAACAATCAAACCTACCTTGACTGCCCAAAAGTCACATGACAACAACAAGATAATTGTCACCATACAGGCAATAAAGCTGCTGCTGAACAATTCACAGAGAAGATAGACTATAATTGCACTGACTCGAAAGAATAAATGGAAAAATGATGCCACTGGGTGTCTGAAAACCAAAACATAATAAAAGATATGCAATTACATTTACAACAGGTACTGCAGATGTAGATGAAAATGTTTCAGCCAAAGCAGAACCATGCAGAGTCTTGCCAAAATAAAAGATGACTTGAGGAAGAAGCAAACCGCCTACCTCTCTTTTTTCATAAGTCCCATTATTTGACTAGGCCCTGCTGTCACAGAAAATACACTATGTAAACGTGACTTTAACAACTCATTGATTATATACTTTCACAAAATATATAACAAGAAACTTTACCAAGCTTAGAGGAATTAGGAAACTACACTCTTAGGACTGACTCCTATTTTTACATGTCTAAATATCATGCCCTAAGAATTTCTAGGCCCTCAGAAATCACTTCAGGCGTTAAGACAAAGTGACCACCAGGCATAGTTGCTGTTTTAACAGCAGCTTCGTTGTGATATAATCCACACGCCACACAATTCCCCTATTTAAAGGGTATAATTCAGTGATTTTTGGTATATTCACAGAATTGTGCAATTATCACACCATCAATTTTAGAACTTTTTCATGACCCCAAACATAAAGCCTATACCCATGGGCGGTCACCCCCCCACTGACCCCAATCCCACCCCTCTCCAGTCCTAGGCAACCACTAATGTACTTCTTGTCCCTATAGATTTGCCTATTCTGGACATTTCACATAAACAAAATCATATAATACGTGGTCTTTTGTGACGGGCATCTCTCACTTAGAGATGTTCTCAAGGTTCAGGTAGAATTTGATTTCATCAAGTGAATTTATTTAGCCATAACTAAGTTTGGAATAGAAAGATATTTGGCTTGATATTCTCACATTAGTTGATACAAAAGACACAATTCTGAAATTTGCATAATAAATCAAAATGTAATATATCTACAGAAACTATCTAAAGAAATGGTGCATTCTTGGTACAAAAGTCAGAATTAAAAACACCAGTGTTCAAAAAATTGGATTTGCAGATTTGAAAACTCAGTATTGAGTAAAATGCCATAAGTCAATTATTCCCAGGGAAAACGTGAGATGTCACCTCATCTCAGACTAAAGAGCAAAGCAGCAATACACAATATTCACCAGCACATCACAACCACTCTGCCCCGAAGCCCGTCGCTGGCACCAGGCGATGGACAGAACAGCACCAGACACTAACCCGAGTCTTGTAACTTATCGTCGTACCTGATTTTGGATTTTTTTGATCTACCAGTTGTCTCCTCTTCTGCATCAAACAGTGAGACATCTTCAATGTCATCATTACTGTCCTGATAGGAAAAGCAAATATTCATGAAGCAGAATGAAACTCCGTATTGCATGCCTACTACATGCAAGGCAGCACGCTAGTCAATACGGAAGATGACGGTAGGACACGGTCACGGCCACCTGGAACTCACAGCCTAGGGAAGGGGCGAGGTCAGTTCCCTCCCCCAACCCTTGATCACCTGGCCAAACCCCACATGGCAACCCAAGCACCTGCCGTCTCCATCCCACCCAAGAAGCTGCCAAGTGCAAACTCCATGCAGCCACCCTCAGGTGGCTCCCAGGTCAGAGCAGGCTGAGGCTGCCAAGATAACTCACTGTCTCTGTCTCCTCCACAAAACCATCTGACTGCAGCCCTGTTTTCCTGACCCCTTCTCTCAACTCTGTCCCTTTTTCTCCAAGGCTAAACCAGCTACTTGTAGTCAAAATCCCTTCTCTTCCGGCCTCCTTGGGGGTGTGTTCCATCACTCTTCCCCTTTATTTACAGTTTCCTGTATCTTCAGGTCTTTCTGGTGGATCTTTCTCATCAGCATACAAGCTTCTTCAGGTGTCCTTTACAGCGTGAAGAGATGTTTTAAAGTCCTGATGCTGAATCTCCCTTCTGTCCTCTACTTCCCTTCCCTCCTCAACCTCAGGTCTCTAAGTGGTTCGCACCTCAGCTCACTGCAACTCACCTGCAGCCTCAGTCATGCTTCACACCTTCACTGTGCCAGCCCCTCCCCACTCACCTGCCACCTCTGGTCTCACCCCCGCTCTACTCCAGCCCCTCATTACCCGGAGTATCTCCCTAAATGGAGAGCATACCATGTCACCCCCCTGCCCAAACTGCTCAGTGGCACCCCTCCCTGTACAGGATAAGACTTAAATCCCTCAGGCACAGCAAACCAGAGCTCGCGGCAGCTCAGGACCTGATCCCGTGCCCACCTCCCGACAACGCCCCCTCCCACTGAGCACTGCAGCAACGCTGTCACTACCTGCTCTGGGAAAACACTTCGGGCCCTCCCACCTTTCTGCCCTTCATGTTTTCTCTACCGAGAAGCTCTTCCCTTCCCCATCCCCTATGAAGCGGACCATCAGGCAAACGCCAAATCAGCTTTCAGCTTTCAGCTCAAATACTGCAACGGCTCAGAAACTTGCCCTGAAATCCCCAGGCATCCCCCCTCCCACGTCCCCACAGCACCTGGGCAAATCTCCGCTTGAACAATTATCTCGGGATAGTCTTCCTGCAAGTCTACTCCTCCTACCTCCTCCTAGACTCCAAGCTACTGGAGGGCAAGTTCCGTGCCTGCATTGTAATAAATCCTAGAGTCTAGCCGAGCACCAGGCCAGGTGCTACCGTATTTGTGGAAGACACGAGCTAATAAACAAAGAAGCAATCACCTACGACACGTGGCCGACCGTGGTCAGCGCCAGAAGTAACCTGAGCGCAAACAGGAGCAGATAGAGGGACGGGCTGTGGGGAGGCTTCCAGGAGAGTTCACCCGCTGGGCCTCCCTCCGGCCCCTTGACTAGGTATCTGTTCACAGGCACAGAAGTGGGAACACACAGAGTATGTATGGAGAAAGCCCTCATAGTAAATGAAGGTGGAAGAGTGGAGGAACAGCTGAAGCTAGAAAATGCAAAATGGATTCACATCTATGAGACCAGTGGTCTCCACCTTGGCGACAGGCTAGAATTCTCTGGGGGTACTTTATTTAGGCAAGAGGGGATGGAAACCAGTGCACAAGGAGAGGGCTCGACTTAAGAAGGCAGCACCGGGACTTCCCTGGCTGTCCAGTGGTTACGACTTCGCCTTCCAGTGCAGGGGGTGTGGGTTCGATCCCTGGTCAGGGAGCTAAGATCCCACATGCCTCGTGACCAAAAATCCAAAACATTAAAAAAAAAAAAAAAAAAGCAGCAGCAATACTGTTTTCGCACAAATTCGATAAAGGCTTTAAAAATGGCTCATATCAAAAAAAAAACGCAGCACAGACAGTGCAGTTACATAAAACAAAGGCAGAGTAAACAGGAGATTACGAGGAAAGCTGGAGATGGCAGGCGGTGCGGACACCGATGGCTTCCACCTTCTCAGTGAAACGAGCAGCAAGGCTAGGGGCTGAGAGCAGATAAGGAAGAAACGCTGAAGGTTTGAGGGAGAAGCCCTCGAGAGCAGCCTAGGTGGGAGGGAGAGGCGGCTACGGAGGGGGCAGGGTGACGACTGCCTGGCGGCCCTACGGGCTCGCTTGAGGTGCCTGGCCACACGCTTAAGTGGGAACAGTCAGTGCCGTTGTGTTTTTCTCCAGCCTCCTTCGGCCGGGACGCAGGTGCAGACCATCACCGGATTTTCCCCACTCCGGTCACCTCCCCGGAGCGGTCCTTTCCGACACTAAATCCCGAGGGCGTCCTATTCGCAGACACCTGCTATCACATCACCCTGGCTCTGTGACAGCCCTGTGAAAACTACCTTCAGTCTTTAACTTATCTTGCCTCCCCACCGCCGGCACCCTCCAATCCTCCCTCCGATTCAGGGCAGGAAATCGTCTGTGCGGTTCGCAGCCCTCCCCCGGGGCCTAGCACAGTGCTTGGGCCACAGTAACCCCTCAAGAGGAAAAGACGCCTACAAAATCTAACTAAAAGTGTAACTTTTTTAAAAATAGGAAGAAACTACGAAATGATTCTTACTAATCTCTGGTCCTACACGTGAGGGCTGTAATTAGCTCGGAGGGGCAGATGCAGTCACGGGAGTGGACCAGCTACCTCCAACGCTGCTGTAACAGCACAAACGTGAACGCAAGGCCGGGGGGGGGGTCCCCTAATCCCACGTGCGGGGTGGCGGCCCCCCTCCCCTCGCCCGGCCACACACGGCGTCTCCGCGGCCGCCCGGGCGCCACCCCGCGCCTCTCACACCCGCGCCGGCCCTCAGCGCAGCCCGGACCCCGGCCCCGCCCCCGGCCGCCCCGCCCGCCGCCCACCCGCTCCTCCTCGGGCTCCGGCAGCGGCCCAGGACGCTCAGCACGCGCCCCTCAGGCCCTGCAGGCCCGGTCCAGCCGCCGCGGCCCTCTCTCCGCGCCCACATCCCCTCACCTGCTGCAACATGGCGGCCCACGCCAGCCCCACTTCCGGGAGCCACGTCAGCGCCGCAGCCGCGGGCCGGGGACCAGAACAGACGAGGCGGGGTCACTACGCGCCTGGAGGAGCCGGAGTAACAGCGGCAACCCGACCCCACTTCCGCTTCCGGGCCCTCAGGGGCGTAGCAAGTGGGGGCGGGGCGATTCGGAGTGGGAGGATCCGGGCGGGGCTAGAGAGTGGGCGGGGCGGGGCGGGGCGAGAAGCCAGGACTCAGGTTGGGGCACGGGCAGGTCCAAGCAGGAGAGGAAAGTAAAAGATGCTGCTTTAGGGACTTCATGGTTTGTTGCCTGGAGATGTTGCTGCCGCCTACAGAGTGTCATTCCTCTAGTGTGGATGTCCTGAGGGCAGGGGTGGGGGTCAGGGACATGATTCCATAGTTTTCATTTCGTTTGAGTGTTTTACGATGACGTGTAATTCCGTACAGGATTACTTTTGTACCTTAAATAGTGGAAGCAGTTGAAGAAATAAATGTCCTCCTGCGAAGGGGTAAATGTTATTAAGAAGAACTAGGCAGGAGGACCCTAAACATGGCGGGTCTTATTAAGGGAGGAAGGTAGACCTGGGAAACAGTAAGGAGAGAGGCTGAGAGCGTGGGCCCCGGAGTCCGAGCCCCCTGGGTTTGAGCCCGTCTACTCCACTTAACCAATTATCTAGCTAACATCTATGTGTCCTTCCCTTCCAGGGTCCATACCTACTCAGTAGATGTTATTCTTATCACGGTTTTAAGTTTAGCCGCGAATATTGTGATCTTGCCCCTTGAAGGAGCTGAAATTCAGGGACTTCATGTCATCTTTGAAACTGTGATTATAACAATATCCTATCTGCCCAGCGTGCTGTCAAACTGCTGTTGGAAGGCTCATGGAATAATGTGTAGAAGCACGTTTCCTTAATTGAAGGGATTCTTTCCATTCAAATCACAATTTTTACATGGCTATTTGCCAGTGCTACTTTAAACCTGATTTCCTAAGAATGGAGAAAAAATTCTCCAGGGAGAGAAAGCTTGGCAAATGATGGTATTCCTGCACCTGGAGGTGAAAGCGAAGGCTGGGAACAGGTGGCCTGTGCATCTAGCCTACCCATGCCAGGGTTTTGGTGGCCCACTCAGTGTGTGGGTTGTGGAGTTTTGTGGGGTTGGTGTTTTGTTGTTTTGTTCTGCATTCTGCTTCAAGGGTTTCCATCCTACGCCATGCTGAGCTACTGAGTAGGAGCTACCCCCTTCACATGGGGCTTGAGCTCTTTGATGGGCCACAGCCCCTATGCTGGGCTGCTCACATCTAAATCACCTGCCTGGCCCCTGACACCAACCTCAGCAGGCTTAAGTAGCAACCTCAACACACATGATATTAATGTAGAAAGGATGAATGTGCTTAATTCTCTTCCATAGGAGTTAGCCCTGAGGAGGAAAAATGCAATTTGAGGGCTTCTCCTTTTAGATTCTTAATTGAACTCATTGAGCTTCATCAGGCTTCCATACGAAAATACCAGGAAACTCCAGTGCATTATTCT
This sequence comes from Leucopleurus acutus, assembly GCF_964270905.1. Taxonomy (NCBI): domain Eukaryota; kingdom Metazoa; phylum Chordata; class Mammalia; order Artiodactyla; family Delphinidae; genus Leucopleurus; species Leucopleurus acutus. Next base: position 57,898,429 of record NC_139161.1, read on the forward strand.
GATACAATCCCATCAGTTCATTTGCTAGAAGAAACGATAGCCCTAAATTGGTAGCCATGAGTGGTATTAAACTTCCAACATCTCCCATCAATGAAACAGGGCTTCCATGCCTCTCACTGAATGGTTTTCAGTGGTACTACAGATGCCAATCACCCCCAGCCTCTCTCTGTTCTCTTACTTTGATAAATATCAGTTCTTTGGCTTATAGGAAAATAATTAAAGAGTCCCCATGTTAATTGCCAGGGAACAGGTGAAAACAAACAAAAAGAGGCCGAACACCAACATCCACTTGGTTTTTTGTTTATTATAAAACGCTGTAATTTCCCAAGGCTGGTTCAGATAAATACGTTTTGCCCAAGTTCAGGGGCTGCTGTTTTTCCTTGCTTCATGAAATGATCAATGGGCAGGCCTTTGATCTTCCTGACCCAGGCAGCTCTGCTGGCTTTTTCCGGATCAACCCCTCCAGCCGGCTTTATGGCCTGAAACTCCTTCATCTTGGCCTCCTCGTACTCTTTCTCCTCCTTCACAGTCAGCAGCATGAACTCCGTGTTCACTCTGAAGGGGTCGAGGGCCGTGTAGAAGCGGGGCCAATCTCTCTTGGCAGCCTGGGCCGTCGTGCCCATCGGCGGAGCCAGCACGCGGTTTGGTTGGATGACCTGTGTGCTGGTTAAGGGGCTGAAGCTGCGCACTGCCCCATCAGTTGAACTGGTTGGCGGGTCTTCAGCCTTTAAGCTGCCAGAGAACCTGGGGCAGATAAGCACCGGCTGGGGGATGGCAGACTGGACTCTGGGGCTGTGCACAGAGTTCTTCAGGTTAAGCTGAAGCTTCTGGATTTCAAGGGGAATACTGGTTTGTCTCACGTCTATGGGAGGGTTGCTCAATCTCAACCGATCGACTGCATGTTGGACCGATCGTCCCTTCAAACTCAGGACCTTCCTTGGGTATGAAATGGAAGGTCCCCAGGCATCGATGACCTGGGTTTGGGGCCTCCGGGGATAGGCAAACTCCCCAGAATTATGGGCTTTCTGCAGGGCATTCACAGTCAGGAGGAACTGGTCAGGTGACATAGGGATCCACCAGGACTTCTTCTTTGAGCAATTGATCAAGTCTCCCAAAGTTCCCAGTTGTCCTTGTTTTGGTATTTTCTCCACATCATCTGCTTTTTAAAAAAAAGAAAAGAAAAACAAACCAGTGTTCCATGAAAACCATTAAGTACTTACGTATGAAAGTTAAATCGATTCCAACTGCTATTCAGACTATGGTCTTTGTTGCCCAATGGACGTGCTGCCATCATGTGAGCAAAAATCCTCTATGAGACGAGAAATTACAAAATATTTAACACACGTTTTTAACAAATATGCTAGTACTTGTGTACAAGTGTGTATGAACCTCTAGATACGCATATTTTGGAAGGAACATATGTAATGCCTGTGCTCCACAAGTTCCTGAAACTTCCCTGTGGGAAGGACCTTCACACCCCATTTATAGCCTTACAGAGTTTCAGTAACACACCTATATTTTTAAATAAAACCTGGATGGCAAAGCTTGATTTCCACTTTATTCATCAAATTTGACTCCAAATGATCTTTGGATGTTTCTCAAAATCAAAACTGCCTTCAAAAAACATGCCACCCCTGCAAAACTGAAACTATCAAATGGCCAAAAGGCAGTTCCTGAACAGGAGTTCCCTAAATGTTTTGAACATTTCGTAGGTCCAAAAGCCACTGACAAGGACAAGAGATTCATTCTGGCATGCTTCTTTAGGGTCAAGGCCTCCAAGATGCCTAAGGCCCTTGAGTTAGCAATGATGTCTTCACAGGTGAGCAAATTTACTATGTCTCTCATTTGGGCTTTTGAATCCCTGCAATACCTCACAGACACACTGAAAACGTTATCCTCCTTTTACAAAAGGCATAACTGAACCATGAAAAGGAGAAGGCATTTGTCTAGTCTGACCTAGCAAGTAGAATCTGCACCTCAAACTGCACCAATAAAACTAGCAAAGAAAATGCAACAGGGTATTGATTTCACAATTTTATAACAGTGTATAATTGTCCTTGACCAAGTAGGTCTTATCTAAATGAAATTAAGATGTCAAAGTCTTCCCCGTGCTTCGTCCAATTCCAGAATACACCACTCTGTGTGTGTGTGAGAGAGACGAAACACAGTTTTTCTCCTATTAAAAGGAATTGTGATGGGCTCATTGTTCAGTAACTTGTCTTTTTTTCATATAATAATATATTATGGATCTCTTTCCAAGTCAAAAATGGGGCTCCATGGGCTTCCCTGGTGGCGCAGTGGTTGAGAGTCCGCCTGCCGACGCAGGGGACACGGGTTCATGCCCCGGTCCGGGAAGATCCCACGTGCCGCGGAGCGGCTGGGCCCGTGAGCCATGGCCGCTGAGCCTGCGCGTCCGGAGCCTGTGCTCCGCAGCAGGAGAGGCCACGACAGTGAGAGGCCCGCGTACCGCAAAAAAAAAAGAAAAATGGGGCTCGTCATCCATTTTTAGCTGTTGTATAAAATGCCTTTGTCATAGTATGGCTTTGTCATCACCTACTTAGTTACCGCCCACTGAGGGACATTTAGTCTGTGAGTGATCAACCTTAAAGAAATGCAAAGAGCATCTTTACTTATCATATGAGCAAAATGACGGTGGACACCCAGTGTTGGCTTGGGAGCAGTGGGAGCTCTCATGCATTGCTGGTGGGAGTGAAAAGTGACACAGCAGTTTTTAAAGACAACTATGGCGATCTCCTTCTAGCTTTTAAAATGCAATCATCCTCGTGGCTCAGCGATGCCACGCCTAGGACTTTACCCCGCAGGTATAGCTATACAGGTACACAGAGACAGGTATATGCAAGGATGCCCACTGTTATTACAGACCTCACAAAACTCAATTGTTTTACCCTCACCTTGAAGCTAGTCTCTGCAGGGAGTCTGATTCAAAGAAACACTATTATATTAGCCAAAAATATTTGAAAGGCCTTTTAAATCTTTACCAGAGTCTCTCAAAAACAACAAAGGGACACCTGATTCATGGTAACTCTTCTCCAAAGCCCCTCCCCGCCTATCTCCCTGACCCCCTTATCTCACATGTAGAGCACCCCCCAATCCAGCTCCTCCCCCGTGAAACCCCCTAAAATGCCTCTGCAATCAGCCCCACTGCCTCTTCTCCCTTCCGCTGTGCCCATTACTCAGATTGATGACACAACAGTCCAAGAAGTAAGGAGGCTGACTGTGAGCCCAAAACCAGAGGCTCAGCTCTTGAGAAAGGCACTCGCTCTGTGTGGCCTCAAGTCAGTAAGGGGATGATTAGGGAAAACCCACCACTCTTAGGAGAAGCTGGGCATTTTATCCATTCAGAATGCAAGCAAACTGATTGATCAGCCTGCTGAAAAATCAGACTGAACAAAGAAAGAGAGAGAGAGAGAGAGAGAGAGAGAGAGAGAGAGAGAGAGAGAGATTGACTCTTGCCACATGAATTCAGAATAAAGGATCACCGCTCTTCTTATCTCCGGCGAGAGGTTTTGCTTCCAAACTCTCTTGCTCGGTGCCCGTGCCATTTGCTTCCCTAGAAGTCGGTCTCTTCCTGCCATCTCTTCGGGGTGACTTTGGCTTTCCTTGACTTCGAGGTGCCTCCGTTAACACTCCTAAATTAAGATTGAGGAGGAAACTGTAGTAATTATGTGATTCAATTTGGTATGAATACTGGGGGCGTAGCTGATAATTCAACTGATTTTCACCCAAATGATCACTTTACTGTTTGTTGCTTCCTGTTGTCCCATGAAACTAGGCAATCACCTGGAGCCGAAGGTCCATCTAGATCACCTCCTGACGCCCCCCTCCTACCCCTGTTTCCTACTGATTATCAAGCTTTATGCATTATCTGAAATTCTCGGTCCTCTGTCCTAACTGACCGTTTGTGGTGTAATACTCTTGGAGGTGATCTATTGATCTAGGATTTTCCAGGTACGCATGTTATCAGTCAGAGGTCTACAGAGAATACGTTCCGCAGAGGACGTTTTCCTGCAGTACAGTATATCTTGTCTGTGTCCTAAGGAAGTCATGTACTATATGCTTGGATCAGGGGCAAGGGGGAGGATGCTGGTTGTCTGGTTTTTGTTTTAATGGCAAGTATGAAGGGCTAGTGTCATCTACTGCAGAAAGATTCTAATAAGTCTGAAAACTTAGGCCTTGAAAATCAGGAGATCCCCTTGAGCTAGCTAACAAATTGTCACATCAAAGAGAATGACATACAGGCTGGGATTTATATCATCAAGAAACCATTGACCAAAATATTCCACAGAGAAACTGGTCCTGGAAGCCCCTCACCTGCTCCCCTGGGTACCACTGGGGCTGCCTGGGATTCGGTTCTTACCTGTAGGTAACCTGGATGCCCTCAGGAGAACTGGGGACCTGTGAGATTTGCTGAACAGGGACTCCTGGGCCGTGTGTTTGCTACGTATGGATTCCTGAGGGCTGTGAATCTGAGTGCTCGACTTGGAGAGAACTTCTGCGAGGCCGTTTTCTTCCCTGTCATCCTCTTTGTCCTTCTTCTTTTGTTTGGCCCGTTCCAGGGAGTACTGCCACTTGATATTCTCGAACTGGAACATGAGGATGTTGCTCTCCGTGTTGATCACCATCCTGGAACCAAAGCAACAGGGTTGCCCACAAAAGGAGTGTGGAGGCTGCCACTGCCCGGCTTCCACATATGCATTTGGACTACTGTCCCATCCGATCCTGAGGCCAAGGGATCAGTGCCCGGGAAATGACCGCACAGACAGGGTGGTGTAGGTTGTTGCAGGGTCTATGGGCGGAGAAAGGTGGCAGGCTGTGCAGCAGGGGTCGTTAGCTCTGTAGCCGTTTTCTTTAGAAATTAGATGTGAACAAGGCACATATGTCCTCATTACTTCGCTTCTCGGATTACAATATTTTTTAATGAATTTCTGTTCCTGGAGTGAGTGCCAAGAACCTGGGGTGCCCGAGTCAGAAGGCTTAGCTACTCTGCACACAGATGTCTTCAAGTTCACTCCTTTTTTCTTAAGTACAGCATCCAAATGCCATGGCTCTACTGCCATGATGGGATGAGGAAAACTCTAATGGGGGAGGCCTTCAAGCCCTCGCTGACCCTACAGTCCCACCCCCTTCAAGCCATCGCTCTGGGTGTCTGTGCACGCTCTACGTTCAGACAGAACATTTGTACTTTGTAAAGCAGGAGGATTTCTGTCTTCCCTAATCCCCACTCTCATGCCACTAGAGAAAAAAAGGGTTCTAAACCCGGGGTCCCCATCGCCTGCTACCCACCCACTGTTCCTGGGATTCACAGCGGTTACAGGGCATTGCTTTTCCTCCCCCACCTCCGCTCCTAGGTCTCCCATAACCATAAACAAGAAATGGAAATGCTATGTGCGGGCTCCTTTCTGCGCCAAAAGCCTGCAATTTTAAGACTGTCACCGTTAGCGTAAACTCTCCCTAAAAGTGACTCGTTACGGCTGGAAGCACTGGAATGGAACTTGGGGAATCATTCCAACTAGGAATCTCTTTCAGACATATTTTTGCTCAAGCTGACATCTCTCTTCGGATGTCATGATTAAGAAAAGGTCAAAGGTGACCTTTTTTTATAGCCTTCTGACTTCGTAACTGAAAACCATTAATTTATTGAGCCTTAGTATACTAGCACCCCCCCCCCTGCTTTAAGCAAGGAGGACTAATCATTAGGAGGAAGGCAATGTGGTTCGAAGCGATTAAGTGATGTCTTAAGTGAGGCTGTGGTAGAATTTAAAAGTTAAGTCTAGTTGGGTATTTTCACATAATATCACCCTGAACCTAGCGTCTAACAACACAGTATTATATACAATTAGTGTCGTCATGGTTCTGCTTTCTGTAAACTCATCTGCTCAGTTCTGCCCCACTGGACACTGGGCCGCCTGCCAATGCCACTCCCGCCCTCCTGCACGTCACTCTGCATCAGAAGCGAGACACAGAGAGCTGGGAAGCTCTCAGGCTGGACGTGGGATCAGGGGCTACAGGCTGGCAGAACCTCGGTCCCCACGGCAGAGCTGTATCGAGCCCATTGAGTGACTGGATCAGACACCCAGAACGAATGAAGAGTAGTGTGGTCCCTGATTGCTAAGTTCTGTGTGAAGTCCCATGAGTCCCCCATGAGCCTATCACTGCAGCCAAGACTGGAGGGGAGCACGGCCCACTCTCTCCTGCTGCCAGCAAATCCGGGGCCGGTGTCCCATAGGAGGAAAAATAATCATCCAAACAGAAATGCTCAGGGCTCTGACCTACCACCCACCTGTTGCCCTGAATAAAGAAGGACAGCACAGGATAACCTCTGCCATTGGCTTTCATCACCTTCAGACAGTTCCCATTTAGGAAATTGTAAATGCGGATCTTGCCATCTGCACAGGCACTGATGACCCGGAGGAAGAGAAGGGCCACGTAGAGAACCTCCCTGGAAGGGAACAGAGCAATGGGCAGTACCCACCTTCTGGCAAACTGTGTGGGTGTGTCTGGAGTTGGGGCATTTCGGGTACTGTTGGGAGGCAGGGGTCGTGACTGTCCTTGAAACGATGTTTGCCATTATTTTATGATTCTGGATGTAAACCATTAACCCTCAAGACACAGATGGAATCTCCCACCCTATTGTGTTATTTTTCCTGCAATTTGGTCACAGTGTCACAAGGTGGCAAAACGAAAAAGCTTAAGTCACAGATTCTTTTTTTTTTTTTTGATCTGATACAGAGATGACCATGCTTCTCTCTTACAATTTGATTCCTAGCTAATACTTCTCATGCTGAGAAGTATTTAACGTTTTGAATCTTTCTAAAAGTAGCATTGTTATATAAAGAAAGAAAGAAAAAACAAGGGAAGATGATCACCTTTATAAGAAGCAAAAACCTGGTATTTGAGCAGTTTCTTTTGGTTCTTAAATTAGTGGCTTTAATTCTTTCAGTGAAACATCCTTAAGGAAAATTGTACCCAGGGGTGAGATTTTTGAGCTCCCTTTTGTGACAACCAGCAGGAAAAGAGAGGGGATCAGGAGAAGACTTAGGTAGATGCCTCCAACAAAATTCTCCCTACAACAGCTGGCTCCAACTTGGGCTCCAGGTAAGTTGGAGTATTCAATTCTGAGAAGTGTAATTACCCCATTGCTGTTAATGCTACTGAAAAATGGACCTTGATGCCACCAGTGCCACCAGTTTCTTAGATCTTATATGTAAAGCAGATGCATCGATCCCTGCCATCTCTACCCATCCAAGTCCATCCGTGGCCTCGCTCATGTGCTACCTTCTCCATAAAACCATCCCTTACCTTCATTCTCCTCTCATTCCACTCACATACACAAACTTCGGGTATATTGTCAGAACCTCTTGGGCACAGTCCACATCTTGTCCATCTTTGCACACCCAGCACAGTGCCTAGCCCCATAGCAGGCCCTCAATAAATACTGGTTAGAAAAGTGAATGTCGACTCACGTTTCAGTGTATGATTGTTGCTACAATACGTTAAGAGAATGACATCCACCCCACACCATTTGGCCTTGGTCAGATCCCAGAGCCAATATTAAGACTTTTCAAGGCCCCAACAACTAACAAAACAGAAATAGCAAAGACCTTGAAAGACAGGAGATATTCGAAAAGCAGCAAAGATGCCAATGTGGTTTGAATCCCACCTCACATGATGAATGGATGGATAGATAAATAGATAGATCAATCTAAGGTATAAAACAAGTATAAGAAAGTCCAACAAAGTTCCAGTTTTTTCTTAAGATGGAAATACAATAACTATATTGATGCACCTCGGTCCACCTGTGGGGGAATCCAGCACTAGGAGAGATGCCTCGTGATAGAAGGGTTGCCTCTTTGTGTATCTCTTTGGATCTTGCTGAGCTAAGACTACACTTCTCATGGGTTCCTGTGACATTTGGTGGTTCAACCTATACCATTACAGCCTGGTGATTAAAAGCACAGGCTTTGGGATCAGAAAACCTGGGATCAAAACCTGATCCTACCTTTTATTGACTATATAACCTTGAGAAAATAACTTAACCTCTCAGTTTTCAGTTTTCTATTGCATGAAAAGGGGGAACTGCCTCAGAGGATTGCTGTCAGGATTAAATCAATCAAGGTATTTTAAAAACTTAGCCCATACCTGACACAAGAGCGGTTTTCATGGTCCTGGCATAACCCAGTCTCCTTTCAGGTTTATCTCTGTTCTAAAAATAAGTCATTTGTCTCCTTCTTTGTTCCTCTTTTATCAAAAGAGACTGCAGAGGGTGATGTCAGTGAAAATGGTGGAGGAAGGAACTCCAAAATTCCATCCTTCCATAAAAGCAACGAAGAAACTGGCAAAAACTGTCAGAATCAACTATTTGGCACTCTGGAAAATAACCAAAGGCTTGCAGCAACCCAGGGAGCACTTAGACAAGAAAATGATCTTAGTCTCAGTAGGAACAGTGGTCTTTGTGGCATGTTAACTTACCCTAGTCCAATCCCAACTCCCCAGCCCAGTGGCAGCCATGAAAACGTCAATAACAGCCTGCATTCCTGGTACTGGAGGAAACAGAACAGACCTCATTCACAATGAATTATCTGCCCTGTCTGGTGGCTTCCTGGGAGACTGGCTCAAAAAACTTGTCATTATTTCATCTTACCAGGAACTTACCCAGTGCTAAAACTACTACCTGGGGAGGGCAGGGGTGGGGGGAATGTTTTGTCTAAAACATAGGCAAATATTTTAGTCATGGTTGCCTAAGGCAATAGATATCTGCTGGGGCAAACAATACACTAACCAAGAGCCTTTGGAGGGAAAACTGGGGAATGAAATGTCTGTAAGGGCTGTGAAAAGCTCAGATGTATTTCTGGGACTCTATCTGGCCACATACACGCCCAGGGCTGTGCACATGCTTGGGGGAGACTTGAAAAAGCCCTAAGCTCTCACTCTTGAATGACCTTGATGGTCTGCACAAGCAGGAAATGAGGGCTAAGGCAGAGTTGTAAACTGTCTGGCTGAGTGTTGAAGGCTTCCCTCAACAGGCACACAGAGCCCCTTGGCAAAGAATGGGGGGTATTTTGTTTCCAGGTGTTCCAATAAATCTCTTTCCAGTCATGGGCACACCACCAAGGTAATAAAAGAGACTTCAGTGGCCAAACAAGACAAAGAATACAGACTCACTAAACAAACAAACAATAAAAACTACAACAAACAACTAGAAAAATAAAAAGAAAGAAAGAAACCCTGGGCATGGGGGAGAATTTGATTTCCCGAGTTGTCATATTAAAATATTCAGAATGTACAGCTTTCAGCAAAAAAGTTGTAAAGTGTAAAAAGACACTAGAGGGTATGGCCCATAAACAGGGAAAAAAGTAATCGATAAAAACTGTGCATAAGGAAGTCCAATGGTTGCACTTTCTAGACAAAGACTTTAAATCATCTATTTTAAATGTGTTCAAAGAGCTAAGGAAAACCATGCCCACAAAACTAAAGGAAAGTATAAGAATGGTGTCTCACCAAATAAAGAATATCAATAAAGAATTAGAAATTATAAAAGAATCCAAACAGAAATTCTGGAGTTGAAAAACTATACTAACTGAAATGAAAATTCACTAGAGGGGCTGAACAGAAGATTCAAGCAGGCAGAAGAAGGAAAGCATTTGAAGAGAGGTCAATTGAGAGTATACAGTCTAAAGAACAGAAAGAAAGGAGAATGAAGAAAAATGAACAGAACCTCCGAAGTCTGTGTGACATCATCAAACATCAACATATGCATAACAGGATTCCCAGAAAAAGAGGAGAGAAAGGAGCAGAAAGAATATTTGAATAATGGCCAAAAACTTTCCAAACATGATGAAAAACATTAATCTACACATTCCAGAACCTCAACTCTAACTAGGATAGACTCAAAAAGATCCACACCTAGACATATTATAATCAAACTGTAAGCAGTAAGAGAAGGGCAGCTCATAACATAAAAAGGATCCTCAATAACATTAATAACTGACTTCTCATCAGAAACCATGGAAGCTAGAAGGCAATAGAATGACCTACACAAAGTGCTGAAAGGGTAAAAAAATAACTGTAAACCCAGTATTCTATATCCATCAAAACCATTCTCAAAAATGGAGAAATTGGGCTTCCCTCGTGGCGCAGTGGTTGAGAATCTGCCTGCCAATGCAGGGGACACGGGTTCGAGCCCTGGTCTGGGAAGGTCCCACATGCCGCGGAGCAACTAGTCCCGTGAGCCACAATTACTGAGCCTGCGCATCTGGAGCCTGTGCTCCGCAACAGGAGAGGCCGCGATAGTGAGAGGCCCACGCACCGCGATGAAGAGTGGACCCCGCTCGCTGCAACTAGAGAAAGCCTTCACACGGAAACGAAGACCCAACACAGCCATAAATAAATTAATTAATTAATTTAAAAAAATGGAGAAATTCCGAAATAAACAAAAACTGAAAGTTCATCACTAGCAGACCTACCTAATAAGAAATGGTACATGGAGTCCTTCAGGTTGAACTGAAAGGACACTAGACAGTAATTCAAATCCACATGAAGAAATAAAGAGCATCAGTAAAGGTAACTATCAATACAACTACCTAGGAAAATCTAAAACAGAGCATAAATGTATTTTTTAATTTATAACTCTTTTTTTCATCTCATTTAAAAGACAACTGCATAAAACAATAATTATAAGTCTATGATAATGGACACATAGGATATAAAGATTTAATTTGTTTACGAAAAGAGTATAAAAGAGGGGGGAAAAGGAGTTGTATAGGAGCAGTTTTTGTATACTATTGAAATTAAGTTGATATTAATGTGAACTAGATAAATGAAGACATTCATTGTAATCCCCTGGGCAACGACTAAGAAAATAATTCAAAAATATAGAGGAAGAAAAATGACAAGGGAATCAAAATGGCACACTAGAAAATATCCAAATATTCACTTAATATCCAAAAAGACCATAATAGAAGACTTGAGAAACAAAAAAATACAAAAGATTATATAGAAAATAGCAAAATGGTAGAGTTAAGTCCATTCTATACTTAATGTAAATGGGCTAACTCTTCAATTAAAAGGCAGACATTGGAAAAAGGATTAAAAACGTGATCCAACGATATGCTGTCTACAAGAGACTCAATTGTAGATTCAAAGACGCAAATAAAGGTGAAAGAATGGAAAAAGATACTCCATACCAAAGAAGCTCCAGAGTAGCTACACTAATATCATACAAAATAGACTTTTAGACAAAATTGCTAATGGAGACCAAAAAAGAACATTATATAATGATAAAAGGGTGAACTTACCAAGCAGATATAACAATTATAAATGCATCTTCACCTAAGAGCCCCAAAATATGCTATGCAAAACTCACAGAATTAAAGGGAAAAATAGAAAATTCAATAATCATAGATGGAGACTTCAATGCAACACTTTAAAAAATGGATAGAACAGAAAATCAGCAAGAAAACACAAGCCATAAACAACATTATAAACTATATGTAGACCTAACACACATATACTGAACATTCCACCAACAACAGCATACACATTCATACCAGTGCACATGAAGCATTCTCCAGGGTGGACCACACATTAGGCCATAAAATGTGTCAGTAAATTTTGAAAGATGGAAATTATATAAAGTATGTTCTCCAACTGCAATGAAATTAAATTAGAAATGAGTAACAGAAGGAAATTTGGGGAATTCATAAATATGTATGGAAATTAAACAACATGCTCTTAAATAACCACTGGGGGAAAGAAGAATTTAGAAAGGAAATTAGAAAATACTTTGAGATAAATTAAGATAAAAACACGACATATCAAAACTTATGGGATGCAGCCTATAGCAGTGTTCAGAGGGAAATTTATAGCAGTAAATACTCACATTTCTCCAATCAATAACCTAACCTTTCACCTTAAGAAACTAAAAAAAAGGGTCAAACTAAACCCAAAGCAAGCAGAAGGAAGGAAAATATAGAGCAGAAATCAATGAAAAGAGAATTGAAAAACAATAGAGAAAATTAATAAAACGAAAAGTTTGTTCTTTGAAAAGATCAACAAACCTTTAGCTAGAAATTGTCAAATCTTTGCTTAGACTGACCAATAAAATAAGAAATAAAAGTCAAATTACTAAAATCAGAAATGAAACAGAGGACATTACAACTGACTAATGGAAATATTCTGTAATTAGATAGTGGTAATGGTTGCACAACATTATGGATATACTAAAAACCACTGAATTGTATGCTACAAAATGGTAAGTTTTATGTAATGTGAATTATATCTTAATTTTAAAATTGCAAAAAAATATATTAGTACAATACTAGCTATGGAAAAGACATTAAAGAATAAGGGTTTTTTAAAAAAAGACACTCCAGGGTACCGAAGCTTTTCTAAGGATCATCATTTTTGTCAGCCCTACTTTGCATCCTCTAATTTCATTCCTCATAACCATTCTCTCCTACGCTGTATACAGAATCTTAATTTTGGATAAAAAAAAATGTTGGACCAAGAGAACAGAAAGGAGCCCTCTTTCTCTGGTCCTTCTTCCATGAAGGACAGAGAGCAAATATATGTTTTTTCATCCATGTCATATTCTAAAGATGGGTATCAGTGCATCATTAGAACCCTCCAGGAAGGCAATCTGTCAAATTAGTCCTCATTATCAATCAGTTGGAAATACTTATTAAACACTTACATATACACAGCACCACTACAGATGAGTGGGAGAAAGGGCCCTAAAAATGAGAACATTGACAATGTCCTCCAGGTGTGCTGTAACTGTCTATGGATTTGCTGTAACTGCAAGGCATCAAGAGCCAATGTGAATGGTATGTTGGGCTGTCATTCGACGGAGGTGGGAATGGTCTAAGAAGGTCTCATAGCTGAGGAAGAGTGGGAGGCTCATAGATTGATGAAATGTTGAACATACTGCTGAGTTTGCTTGGAACAATTATTTTCCAATAAGTAAACTAAATCTTACTGAATCATGCTTGGAAGGTTTTAAAAACGCAGAGTTACAATTTTCAGGTGACATCACAAAGTTTGAGTCCCTCCTTGAGGTCAGGTTTTGACAATCCAGATGATATGCTGAGAAGCTTACTGATAATCACCCAAGGGTTGGGTAAATCACTGAACACTGGCCTTTCCTGACACCCACCTGTCAACAATGCAGTCATACACGCCAGAGAGAGAACATACACATAAACGCCCATATCCCCCTCCACCGCCCACAAAGCCAGTCTGCCTGTTCAAGAGGTTCCTGTGAGGGTACAAGGAAATATAGGGCCATATTTCACTAAATATCCCGTGATAGATCCTCCTGGAAGGCCCATTTACTCTTTCAATCGATTGGGACAGCACTTAGTTTCCTGGTATTTCTTATAATGCACTCAGGGGAAGAAGCATTATTCATGCAGTACAGAAGGGGCATAGAGCAGCCTGTAAAACCCATGACTGTGGCAGAACCATTAACTGACCACAATTCCCTTTCAAATAAGCTTAGATGTGACCTCAGAGTACTTCTTAGCTGGCTCCAAGCAGCCACCATCACTAAACTGGGATTGGAAGTGTACAATGAAATCCATTTGCTGTCCTGGAATAGAATCAAGCCCGCAGGCTTTAAGGGAGCTCCTTCTTTAAGCCCTTGGTTATTTTTAAACCTTTGGCACTTGGATAATTTTAAGCTTTTGTGAACATGCAATTCCAAGATTTTAAGCTTAGTGGGGCTGGCATTATTTGGGGGACCGTTCTGCCAATATTCCTACGTTTGGTAGGTAACAGATACAAATTTATCCCATGTGCCGTAAGTGTAAAGTTTCAATAACCTCTCAAAATCCACATTTAGTATTATTTCTTAAGAGAAATAAGGGAGGACAGGAGAGGGGGTGGTCGTAGTGGACGACACGCAGAAGAAGAGGGAGCAGAGACGGACGAGGAGCAGAGGCAACAGGTGGTCAGCAGAGGGGACCGATCTGCCGAAGAGCGAAGTCTGGGCTCTGGCAGGAAACAGAGCGGGGCAGGAGCTGGGTCTCGGTTTCCTTGGTACCTACTTCGGATGCTTGAAGGCCATGAGGCACCGCTCGTACTTTCCCACCATGCTCCAGGCCATCACCAGGCCGTCAGCGCTTCCCGACAGGAGATGCCACTGGTCGAAGCACAGACACTTCACAGCTCCCTCATGGCCGTTGAGTGTCTGCAAGAAAAGATGCCTCTGTTTTCAGTCCGTCTTCAACTCAGACTGTGACTCCTCAAAGGCCAGAGCTGGAGGCTTCTCGAGATGAATCCCAAAGCCACGCTCCACCAATCCGTGGCCACCACCACTTAGCATTTATCTGAGCTGACCGCGCCTTTGCTCTGATGAGGCCAGCGGACTTCATGCCCCCCGCTCGCCGGAGCTCTCTCCCGAGTTAAGGAGGAAGGTGAGCAGGGCGAGGCCTTGCTCCCGGCGGGTCTGCGGCGGGGCAGGCCCCACCTTCCTAGAGTGCCAGAGAGGGCCACGATTTACCTTCCTCTGCTGCCAGAAGGGCAAGGCTCAGGTGTTCTGTCCCCAGCTCCTTGCCAGGACCCGGAGGCAGCTGGGCTTCTCTGTGCCTGCAACTGCTGGGCAGACCACAGTGACGACACCACTGGTGGCAAGAGCCTGCCAGCCAGGTCAGTGTTTCTCACTGTGATCCTGTGTCCCGGCACAAATGAGGGCCAGGGGGCTTCCAATCCAGCGAGAACGCTTTTTGTGTGTGAACAATCACTTTCTAGACAGCCAATGTTCTCTTCTCCTGAGAGGAAGGAGGAAAACAGTTGTGGCTTTGTTCATTCCTATACCCCACACCAGAATCAGGCTGGAATGTTCCAGAAGAGGAGAAGTCACTTTACTCGTGCTGCTGTTAAAAGACCCCGAGCCCACGTACCACGCGGAGTCAGAATGCAGCCTCCGCCGCCGCCACCCACCCGTGACGAGGCGGCTCACGCGGGCCTTGACCTCTACTGGCTCAGAATGGCCCATTCTTGGGGGCCTTCCCCTCCCCCTTTTCAGGACCACCCTCTTTAGGTGACTGCCACTCAACTGCTCTAGGGCAGTCTGGGGAGCTACCTGTAGGGGGACTGCCAGTGTCCTCCAGCCCCTCACCCCCAGTGCCCCGACCCCCCGTCCCCACCCCTCACCTTTACCAGCTGGGCTGTGATGACGTGCCACACTTTGACCAGCCCTTTCTCACAGCTGCTCACGATGTACGTGTCATTGATCCTGGTGGCCAGGATGGGGTTTTTGTGTTTAAAGGTCTTCAGGCACTTTCCTGTCTCTATGTCCCACTCTGAAAGGGAGGGAGAGAGGGGGGTAGGTGCACGGAGAGGGTGGCAGTGGGGCTCCACACCCCATCGCAGAAGCTAAGACCAGCCGAGCCCATTGTGTCAGACCCTGCAAGGCTTCGCCTGGCCCGGCAGCTCCAGAGGCTGACCCACACTCCATGTACCTGCAACCCAGCGCTCCCTGAACACAGCCCTTAGGAGAGCCAGCAGTGCATGGACCTTGGCTCTGACCCTGGAACTTAGCCTCGGGGTCCGAGAGGTGGACAGCTCATCTCTGATAAGCCTCCTCAGCTCTAATAAGCCTGAAAAATGCTTCCTATGGAGTGGATTTCAGGAAAATCGTGGGAGATATTCATGTCCTCGTTCCTCCCGCATGCTGTCCTCCTGACCCCCACCTTCTATCCCCCAAAGGAAAGAAAGCTGTCTCTCCTCATTTACATTTTAAAATAGTTCTGAATCTGACTTTTGGATTGATTTTACTTTTGCGAGACTGTCACAGCTCAGGGCAGGTCTACTGCTGCTGCTACACAGACGGCGTCAGAGCCACTGTACCCCACACTGTAAGTGTTGGGTGGGTCTGTGTCCCTGGGTGGGTGGGAGAGCCGAGCTTAAAGGAAGAGGCTGAAAGCAGGCACCACGATTTCAGGGGGGTGAGGGCGTTAAAGCCCCCGAAGAACCTTCCTCCTCGGGTAACAGAACGCGTACGCTAGGACCGGAGAGTAACCAAAGCTGGCATTCACGCTGCGCTGGCTGTGAGCCAGACGCCACTCAAAGTGCCTGACAGGCATTAACTCATCTTCACAAGGCAGAGCGATTACTGTGCCTCACTGTACGGGTGGGGAAACTGAGGCC
This sequence comes from Leucopleurus acutus, assembly GCF_964270905.1. Classification (NCBI taxonomy): domain Eukaryota; kingdom Metazoa; phylum Chordata; class Mammalia; order Artiodactyla; family Delphinidae; genus Leucopleurus; species Leucopleurus acutus. The sequence goes on from NC_139161.1 coordinate 57,914,599, forward strand.
CAGAGACGTTCTGTAACCTGCTCAAGATCACACAGGCGGTGAACAGATTGAGCTGCGGTTCAAACCCAGGGAGTCTGGGTCCACAGGCCACGCTCCTAACCACTAACCAGAACTATGTGAATACACTTCTCTACACTTGTTTTTAAATATATATTGGCCCTTTTATCAAATTAGGAGTGGGAAAATTGAAAGATGAATTAAAGGAGTTATTGGTAAGGTGTCCTGACTTAAAGAATTTTTAAAGTGTGTGGGAGGGGTACCCTTCAGGTCTCTAACTGTCTCCTTTTTGTTCTATTTTGGTAACCCAGGAAGGTGGGAAGAGCCCAAGCAGGCTGGCTGGTAGCTGGGGCCAGGATTAGGCTGGAGTGAGAGATCTTCGGATACTTTTTTCATTGTGTATTTTGCACGTTAATTTTGACTTTTAAAGTATTGCATTAAAATAACCATCTTGATCACTGAGTTTTTTTTTTCTGTCCCCTTAAATTTTGCACCAGAGGTGAGGGCCTAACTCCCCTTGCCCTATAGCCCTGCTGGCGGCCCACAGGACTCTCTCAGGTGAGTGGGAGGTCACGTCCACCCTTCCACCTTCAGAGCCTCATCTTTCATCCTTTCTGCTCCACCCCTCAAAGCAATCACGGCAATGAGACGCTCAGTCGGTTGGGGAGGGCAAAGAGGTAGGGAGTAAGGCTTCCCAGGCAGCTCTGAGCATCCGTGTGTGTCCCACCAGCCCACTGTCCCTTTCCCGTCACTTTCCTCCGCCCACACCTAACATGCTGTGGGTTCCTGAGGCCCTGGCTTCTCTTCTCTTTCACTCTTTCCTCCTGCTCTGCGAAGGAAATCCCACCCACATCCGGGGCTTCCACCTTTCACTGTTACTTGGTAACCACCAAGCTGACCCATCTGGGGCTGCATCCACCTCCTGCTGCCCTCCCCCGGATGTCCGCGGTAATCCCACGCTCAACCTGTTAGCTTCCTATTGCTGTGGTAACAGATTACCACCCGCTTTGTGTCTGAAAACAACAAATGGATTATCTTACAGACGTTCGGCACGACTTCGCAAGGCTAAAATCAAGGCGTCAGCAGGGCTGTGTGCGTGTATGGAGGCTCTGGGGGTGGGCAGGAAGGAACCCATTTCCTTGCCTTTTCCACCTTCTAGGGTCACCCACATTCCGTGGCTCACGACCCCCTTCCTCCATCTCCAAAGCCAGCAACACTGTATCTCTCTGACCACTCTTCAGAGTCATGACTCCCTTTGATCACAGGTAAGAAAATGTCTGTTTAAGATCCACGTGATCACCCATGGGCCCACACCAACAACCCGGGAGCGTCTCCCCATTTTAGGTCCTTAACTTCAGTACCTCTGCAAAGTCCCTTTTGCCATGCGAGGCACAAGATGACACAGACGCCGGTGTCTGGGATTAGAACGTGACCATCTCTGGTCGGCCATCCTCCTGCCTGCCACACTCAACGTGTCCAAAATGGAAGCCTTCACCCCCTCCTGCTTCCCTCCCCCACCCGACTCTTCCTCTGAAGCCCCGTTTCCATCAGCGGTACTTCCAGATACCCAGAGGCCTGCGTTATAAAGTCTGGCCTCACCCTTTGCCCTCCTCTCTCCCTTTTCATCTCCAGCTAGTGTTGAAGTCCCGCCAGTTCTCCTTCTAGAAGTCTCCCTTCTCTTTGTACCATCTCGTGTAAACTCGCATCCATCTGTTGTCTTCACACTTGCCTGTTCTCGGATATTCTGAAGACATCACAGGTTCTCTAGACTGAGTAAGTACTTTAACTTGCCCCCTGTCCCCCGGGGTCACCACCTCTCCAAATCCTTCTTCCACGATATCACCAGATCAATCTTTCTCGAATACACATTTCATCATATCAATCCTCAGCTTGAAACGCATCTGCCGGCCCCCACGTCTTATAGAATAAAGTTCAATTTCCAACCTCGACGCAGAAGGCCCTTGACAATCTGGCCCCAGACAAACGTATCCGCCTGATCTCCAACACCACACGCTGCAGCCCAGCTGTACAGAGCAAAGGGAAATTCCCCAAATTCTTCATTTTTTTCAATATTCTGTGATTTGCCTGAGGTGTTCCTTCTGCTTGGAATGCTCTACACTCTCCCTCTGCGTGTAGAACTACTCCTCAAGATCACACTCAAAGAGCACCCTGCCTGCAGTGCTTTCCCTTTTACTCTTATATCTACGGTCCCTTAGTACCCCACAAGCTCATTGGAGCACACGTTTTAGAGCCAGACAGCCCTGGGTTCAAATCCCCACCCGACTGCTTAGTAGCTTTGATTTGAGGCAAGTTGTTTTTCTGAGTTGTGGATTCCTTATCTGCATCCATCCCATAGGATTCTTTTTTTCTCTCTCCCTCTTTTTATTCTCTTCTTTTTAAAATTGATTGTAATTTAAAATCACAGTCACCCCATAGGATTCTTGTGAGAGTTAAATAAGATAATGTATGCAAAGCACCTATCACAGTGCCTGTCTCAAGGTTAGTACTCAATGAATAGCAACTGTTATCATTCACATATTTACGATAATCCCCCATTATATATTTCTACGTGTGTCTCCATTAGAAGACCATGAGACTCTTGGGGAAATAAAAAGCCACATCGGAAGAGCCATATCATAAGCGCTTTTTTCCTTGCCGTCTAGCACAGCACCTGGCATTCAATCAATAGTTGTTCAGTGAATGGGTCAATGGATACATGGACGGTTGAAAGGATAAACGACCACCCATAGAAATGAGCAAAACAAGTCCTTTGGCAACCCATGGATTTGGGGAAACTTCTTAGAGAGGTGGAGGTGTTTCTTTCTCACCTTTTACCTGGCAATCTCTTGCTCCAGATGCGAGCTTGTTCTTCCACACATCCATGCAACTGATAGTCCCCTGGTGGCCATTGAAGATGCGCTTGCAAGCCCCACTCTTCAGATCCCAGTATCTGCAGGAATCAGGCCAAAAAAAAAAATAATAATAAGTTTTTGAGATTTTCTGAGGGCCCAAGGGATCAGACGGTATAGAGTTCAATAGGGAGTTGGAAGGCAGCAGAGTTTTATGACCAAGGCCTGGATCTGAATCCCAGTTGCAGGGCCTATTAGCTGTAACTTTGGGAAGGTTACTTAATTTCTGAGTAAGCTTCATTTCCCCATTGATAAAATGGAGATGATAATAATAGTAGTTACCTCACAGGGTTTTTGGGAAGAATTAAATACACTAACATAGTGACTGTCAACCGGGGTGATTTATACCCCCAGGGGTGATTTCCATCCCCTGTGACAATGTCTGCAGGCATTTTTGGTTGTCACAAGTTGGTAGGGAGGTGCTATTGGTATCTAGCATGCAAGGTCCAAGGACGCTGCTAAACATCCTACAATTCACAGGATGACCCCCCACAGGGAGAGTTTTCCAGCCCCAAATGTCAATAGTTCTGAGGTTGAGAAACTCTGCAATAATGCCTGTAACACTAGAACAATGAGCAGTGAGTAGAAAATAATTGATAACTGTTAGCTCGTATTAGGTGGAAGGGTCCCTAGAATGGTCACCGGGCTCAGAATCCGTGGCACTGATTCAGTGGTAGAGCTGACCTTCAAACAAGAACAACACAACAATTGACCCAGAGCCACTAGAATATTTTATGTGCATTTCTAAAGCATATCTAAGAGATAACGTGGGAACGTGTATGAGTCACACTGTTTTTTTGTTTGTTTGTTTTTGTCTGTTTTTTGGCCACGCAGCTTGTGGGATCTTAGTTCCCTGACCAGGGACTGAACCGGTGCCCTTGGCAGTGAAAGCACAGAGTCCTAATCCCTGGACCGAAAGGTAATTCCCAGAGTCACACTGTTTTTTAATACGCAAACCTGCCTGAGGTCTCTCAACTATCATTAATACTGACTTCCACTTCAGCCAAATGCCTTTATGACAGTACAAAGTATCGATATAATGTCAAGATGGTGGGCTCCGGAGCCAGGCTGCCTGAGGTCCAATCCCAGGTCCATCACTTACTAGCTGTGTGATCTCGAATAAGTTACTGAATCACTCTGTACTTCAGTTTCGTCATCTGTAAATTGGGGATAATAATGGTACTTACCTCATAGTTATTATGAGACTTGGCACATAATAAATGATTAGTAAATGGGTTTTTTTGTTCTGTTTTTCTTTAGATTTGTTAGGCTTTTCCTTCTAATATTCCTAAAGGTCCTATGGCTTTACCTGCTCGTCAGAGCCTACTCCGCACCCACAGTGCATTCAACAATGTCCCACTGGTCTGAAAAAAAAGCATGTTTTTTTTAAATTTCTTTTTGGCTGTGTTGGGTCTTCGTTGCTGCACGTAGGCTTTCTCTAGTTGTGGCGAGCAGGGGCTACTCTTCGTTGTGGTGCGCAGGCTTCTCATTGCAGTGGCTTCTCTTGTTGCAGAGTACGGGCTCTAGGCCTGCGGGCTTCAGTAGTTGTGGCACGTGGGCTCGGCAGTTGTGGCTCATGGGCTGTAGAACGCAGGCTCAGTAGTTGTGGTGCACAGGCTTAGTTGCTCTGCAGCATTTGCGATCTTCATGGACCAGGGCTCGAACCTATGTCCCCTGCATTGGCAGGCAGATTCTTAACCACTGTGCCACCAGGGAAGTCCCAAAAAGCATGTTTTGAACTTCTGTTTCTAGCAACATGGCCAACCACATGTCCAGGTTGTCTTCGTAATTCATGCAGAAAAGGTATTGATATTTGAGAAACACTTTCAGAAAAATAGGAATGGAAGGGACTTCCTTGCCTTAGCAAACTTATAAAAGAAAGTCATAACGGCAAACATTATGCTTAATGGAGAAAAAACAGATGTACTCCCTTCAAAAAGGGGAAAAAGATAAAGATGGCTTTCACAGCTACTGCTTAACTGTAAGGCCAAGGCAAAGTTAGAATGAAAGAAAAAGAAAAAAGTGTAAGTTTCAGAAAAGAAGATAATATATTGCCATTATTTCCAGTTGATGAGATCATCTACATGGAAAAACCAACCCAATATACATACTTTGAGGTTAGCAAGAGAGGTTAGCAAGGTTGCTGGATACAAGATCCACCTATAAAAATCAATACCATTTCTCAATACCAGCAATAACCAACTTTAAAATATAAATGAAAATAAGATACCACTCAAAATAGCAACAAAATTATAAAGTTTACAAGTATTAAATAAGACTACACAAGACTTTTATAAAGAAAAAGTTTTAAGTTCTAAGAAAGAACAAAGAAATGAATGTGTTGCCCAAATTGTTTATAAATTCAATGCAACTCCGATTGAAAGTCTAGTTAGATTTTTCAAGTCAGTAAACTTACCCTAAAAACTCAAAAAATATATACCATAGCTAAGTTATATAAAAAAAAGGAAAGTGAAATGTAAAACTTGCCCCACCATCACATATGAAAACATCAAAAATAACAAAAACAACTTAAAAAAATCTTTAAAACAAAACAAAACAGGGTAGTCCCAATCAGAATCCTAGCAAGTTATTTTGCGGATATTGAAAACTCATTCTAAAGTTTATAGGAAGAGGCATGAGACCCAGAATTGCCAAAACAATATTGAAGGAGGGGAATAATGTTGGAGAACTGACACTACCTGACTTCAAGACTCACTACAAAGCTATAGTACTTAAGACAGTGTGGTATTGGTGAAAGAATAGACAAATAGATCAATGGAACAGAACAGAGAACCCAGAAACAGACCCATGTAAGTACAGTCAACTGATTGCAAAGGTAATACAATGGAGCAAAGAGAGTCTATCCAACAAATGGTTCTGGAACAACTGGACGTCCACATGAAAAAAAAAAAAAAGCAGAAGAAGAAGAAAAAAAAAGAATTTAGCCACAGACCTTACATCCTTCACAAAGTTTAACTCAAAATGGATCACGGACTTAAACATAAAACACAAAACTATAATATTCTTAGATGATAACATAGAAGAAAACCATGACCTTGGGTATGGCAATGACTTTTAGATACAACACCAAAGGCATGACCCATGAAAGAAAGAATTGATAGACTGGACTCCATTAAAATTTAAAATAGCTACTCTGCAAAAGATAATGTCAAGAAAATTAGAAGACAAGGCAGACTGGAAGAAAATATTTGCAAAGGACTCATGTGATAAAGGACTATTATCCAAAATACACGAAGAACTCTCAGAACTCAACAAAAAGAAAACAAACAACCAAAACAAAAACTAGGCAGAAGAGCTAAATAGACATTTCTCCAAAGAAGACATACAAATGGCCAACAGGCACATGAAAAGATGCTCAACACCGCTAGTTATTAGAGAAATGCAAATCAAAACCACAATCAGGTATCACCTCACACCAGTCAGAATGGCCATCATCAAAAAGTCTACAAGTAATAAATGCTGGAGAGGGTGTGGAGGACAGGGAACCTGCCTACACTGCACTTTTCCACAGTGCAGCCACTATGGAAAACAGTATGGAAGTTCCTTTAAAAAAGCTAAAAATATGGGCTTCCCTGGTGGCGCAGTGGTTGAGAGTCCGCCTGCCAATGCAGGGGACATGGGTTCGTGCCCTGGTCTGGGAAGATCCCACGTGCCGCGGAGCGGCTGGGCCCGTGAGCCATGGCTGCTGAGCCTGCGCGTCCGGAGCCTGTGCTCCACAACGGGAGAGGCCACAACAGTGAGAGGCCCACGTACCGCAACAAAACAAAACAAAACAAAACAAAACCTAAAAATAGAGCTACCATAGAATCCAACAATCCCACTCCTGGGCATATATCTGGAAAAAATGAAAACTCTAATTCGAAAAGATACATGCACCCCAATGTTCATAGCAACACTATTTACAATTGCCAAGTCATGGAAACAACCTAAGTGCCCATCAACAGACAACTGGCTTAAGATGATGTGGTATATATATATATATATATATATATATATATATATACAATGGACTATTACTCAGCCATGAGAAAGAACAAAATATTGCCATTTGCAGCAACATGGATGGACCTAGAGAATGTACTTAGTGAAGTAAGTCAGATGGAGAAAGACAAATATTATATCACATACATGTGGACTCTAAAAAATAATAAAAATGAATCTATATACAAAACAGAAACAGACACACAGACATAGAAAACAAACTTATGGTTACCAAAGGGAAAAGGGAGGGTGGGAGGGATAATTTAGGAGGATGGGGCTAACAGATTCAAAGTACTATACATAAAATACATATACAACAAGGATTTACCGTATAGCACAGGGAACTATATTCAATATCTTGTAATAACCTATAATGGAAAATAATCTGAAATATATATATATGTATGTATTTCAGCTTACCATACACCTGAAACTAACACAATATTGTAAATCAAATATACTTCAATTTTTTTTAATGGGCCAAAGATCTTAACAGACATCTCACCAAAGAAGACATCCCAAAAAGATACTCCACATCTCAGGTCATCAGGGAAATGCAAAAAAAATAACAACACACCACTACACACCTATCTGAATAGCCAAAATCCAGCACACTGACAACACCAAATGCTGGTGAGGATGTGAAGGAACAGGAACTCTCATTGATTGTTGGTCAAAATGCAAAATGATGCGGCCACGTTGGAAGACAGTTGGAGGTTTCTTACAAAATTAAACATACTTTACCGTGTGATCCAGCAGTTGTTCTCCTTGATATTTACCCTAAGAATCTGAAAACTTATGTCCACACAAAAAACTTGTAAATGGATATTTACAGCAGCTTTACTCATAACAGCCAAAACTTAGAAGCAACCAAGATGTCCTTCAGTAGATGAATGAATAAATAAACTGTGGTCCATCCAGAAAGTGGAATATTATTCAGCATAAGGAAGAAATGAGCTATCAAGCTATGAAAGGACCCAGAGGAGCCTTAAATGCATATGACTAAGTGAAAGAAGCCAATCTGAAAAAGCTACGTATTGTATAATTCCAACTATATGACATTTTGGAAAAGGGAAAATTATGGAGCCAGTAAAAAGATCTATGGTTGTCAGGGGTTAGGGGGAAGCATGAATAGGCAGAGCATAGAGGATTTTTAGGGCAATGAAAATACTCTGTATGATACTATAATGATGAATACACGTCACTATATATTTGTCCAAATTCATAGAATGTACACCACCAGGCATGAACCCTAAGGTATATTATGGACTTTAGGTGATTATGATGTGTCAATGAAGGTTCATCAAATGTAACGAATGTACTACTCTGATGGGGTATCTTGAGAATGGGGCAAAGGGTATATGGGAAACCTTTGCACCTTCCTCTCAATTTTGCTGTGAATCTAAAACTGCTCTATAAAAACTATCTTTTTTAAAAAGGCGGTTTTGATGCAAGAACAGAAAAACAAGCCAACAATACTGTATTGTATGTTTGAAAGTTGCTGAGAGAGTAGATCTTGAAAGTTCTCATCACAAGAAAAAAAACTGTCACTATGTGTAGTGATGGATATAACTAAATTCACTGTGGTAATCATTTTGCAATACATGCATATATCAAATCATTATATCGTACACCTAAAACTAACACTTTATGTCAATTATACCTCAATAAAAAATAAAAAAACTCATGCACATGGGTACCAGGAGACACATCCAGGAATATCTGTGGCAGTTCTCTTTGAAAGAATAAAGAACTATAAACAATGCAACTATCCACCAACAGAAGAGTACATAAACGAGCTATGATGTATTCATCTAATAAAATACTGTATCTCAGTGAAAATAAATTAATTACTGCTACCTACAACCTACAAATGAATCTCAAAATCACAGTTCAGTGCAAGAATCAAGTACAGATGAACTTTTAAGATACAATTCCATTTATGTTAAGTTCAAGAATGGACAAAAGTAACTAATATATCGGCGTATATATAAATAAGTAGCAAAACTATAAAGAAATACAAGGGAATAATTAGTATAAAATTCAGGATAACATTACCTCTGGTTGGGAGGAAGAAAGAAGGAATAAGAGAAAGGCACATAGGGGATTTAGGGAATGGTAACACCCTATTTCCTGGCCTGAGTAATGAGCACATGGGTGTTCATTATATTGTTTAAAAATATACATATATATATATATATATATATATATATATATATATATTTAACACTATTTGGTTTCCATACCCACAAAAAACTACTTTCCCCTGAAGAAATCTATAAAAATATATATAAATTATGCCTTCACGTAATAATGCTAAAGAAAATACTTTTTGAGTCACAGCCTTCAGCTAGAAAATAGATCTGATAATTGCTATACATCTATCTCACCCAAAGTTTAAACAATATACAAATTTTTGGTTTTTATCTTGCCAAAAACAAAGTGGGTTGTTCTAAAAGTCAGTGTAATTTAGGATAACTTTTGCATAAATACAAAAAGGTAAAAGCATGCATGTGCTTTCCACAAGCTGCATTTAGGCCTCGGCAGGCTGGGGACCACAGCTTTCGTGGACCACTTACCTGATACTCAGGTCATAACTCCCGCTCAGGAGAAAGTTTTCCTCCTCACACAAGAAGAGGGTACGGACACTCCCAGTGTGGCCTCGGAACTTGACGGGTATCTGTTTTATCTGTACGATGTCCAGAAGCTGGATCTTCCGATTGGATGACACAGCTAACAAATGTCCCCCAGAATAGTGGACGACTCTGTTTCGGTCCCACCTGAGTTGCCAGCAAAAGGATGATCCGTGGAGAGAAGAGTTAGTGTCCTTCCTAGATCTCACTTAGCACAGTGCCTTTCACCTGCAGCAATACTATAATGGAAAATACAGGGCCTTCCAACAAGGGATATAGCAGAAGGCAAGGCCTAATGTTAATGGTTCCTGATGGATCCCCACCTCACACCATAACAAAAATCCATTTCAAACAGATTTAAAACCTAAACACAAAAGGCAAAACTATTTTAATAATTTCTGCTCATGTATGATAAATCATCAAGACACAGAACAGAGCATGCAGCATTTCCCACCTTATTTGACCACGGAAACCTTTTTTTCATGGAAAACCTCAGAGGAACACACTTGGGAAGCCCTGTACCCACTGCATGTCCCATTGTTGGTTTTTTGCTGTTTTCCTTTTTTCCCTTAACCAATATCCAGTGAGCATATATTAGGGGCAAAGTCCTGGGATAATAGGTGCTAATGGGAAATACAAAGATAGATGAATAAGATATGAATGGACCTTGCCCTCAATGAGCTTACAGTCTAACAAAACAGGGTGAGTTGAATTAATTTTCCAATCATAAGATTATTAGCAAATAGATAAAATAGGAGCAGGATGACCAAATGATTTATTGTCCAAACTGAGTTTTTTTATTGTGAAAGGGGACACTATTGTTAATTATTTGAGGACCACAGAGTAAAATCGAATTGTTTCAGTAAACAGGGATATAAAGTCACCCTAAGTATGAGAAGCAATTCCTGACGTTTTTGTCCTCATTCCATTTGTCCTATCTAGAGTTCAACCAGTCACCTTCTCTTCTAAAGAGCACGTATCACCATACTATCTATAAAATCTCAGCTCTGCCTTTTCCCATCTGCTCTGTCTTCCCCCTACTGGCTGGTCAAGAAGCAATTTGTTAGTAAGGTTCACAGACAAAAATAGAACAATGATGGTCTTCACAAAACTTTATGAATAAAGAGTGAAGTCCTAGGTCTAAAGTATGGAAGAAAGTTGCCTATTAAAGGGTCTTCTTACGGCATATTCAAACGATGCCACACTAGGTGGTTATCATAAATACCATTTTCATGTTTAACATGGAAAGACATTCACAGTACCTTGCCAGAGTGGGTTACAGAACTATGTATAGCATAGCCCCCTTTCTATTTAAAATACGTATTTATAGAGGCAAAGAAAAAGTTCTAGGGTAGACATCGATATTAATGGTAGTCATCTCTATGTGACAAGATTGTAGGAGAGCTTTCCTTTCCTCTATACACTTCCTGGCATTTTTTGGATTTTTTTTCCAGTAAGGATATATTACTTCTAAAATAAGAATTAAACAATAAAGATATTTTTAAAAAAGATTTCATGCCTGTGAATTGTGCAAAAGCTTGTCGGTCAGTGTACAGAAAATTTATAAGGGGAGAGCGACCTCCACCCAATGCCAAGAATAGTGCAAAAGTCAAGCACCTATTCTCCAAATGGGATCTCATGTGGGTGTGAGGCTGGGGCTTGAGGTGAGGAAGGACTGCCTTTCCAAGTGAGCAAAGGTCATGGGAGTCCTCAGATGCCCGTGTGGGTAGTTCAGGGGTCCCTGGAGACCTGGGCTCTGACCACAGTACCTACACGTCAGAGAGAATGCGGACGTTATAAGTGCCACAGAAGACATTCCTCTCCTCCATCTGCACCTGCTGAGTTTCCTGGTTCTGGTATGCGGTCCACAGGTTGTAGTCATTCTAACAAGGGAACACTTATAGTCAAAGGACGGCAGCAACCTGACCCCAGACACACATCCCTATGACTCTCCCATGGCGAGGGTACAGGGGCCCAAGAGCTCCTTCTCTTCAGGCTGTGGCCACTGCTATGTGGTGATGGGGAGGGACCCGTGAGCAAAAGGAACCCCTGGGTGAGAAAATACTGAGTTGAAGGTCCTGACCCTTCTTCTACCTCTGATTCTGTGAACTTCCGATGCTGCTGATAGCACAACTTTTCCAAAAATGAGCTCACGACCAGGCACACAAAATAAAGTCACCGGTGCCCATTTCACAGAAGCCGGGGTTTCGAGTTCCTGTTGTGTGTGCACGAGACAGTACAGAGCGTACTCGTGGGAAGTCAAGTCACATGTGAAATTCCTGTTGCACGCTCTAAGCACTTGTGTGTCAAAGTTTTCATACATCTGCAACCTTCATTTCTCCTTACAGCTGCCTCACAAAGTACATCACTTGCCCCACAAAGTATTCCCACCATTTTACAGATGATGCATCTGAGCCTCAGAGAGGGGAAATCAATTTTATCAGGTCTCAACAGGGGTGTTCCCCGTCCCTTTCCAACATTCCTTCCTCCTTCCTTCCTTCCCTCCTTCCTTCCCTCCTTCCTTCCTTCCTTCCTTCCTCCTTCCCTTCCTTCCTTCCCTCCTTCCTTCCTCCCTCCTTCCCTTCCTTCCTTCCCTCACTTCCTTCCCTCCTTCCTTCCTCCTTCCCTCCTTCCTTCCTTCCCTCCCTCCTTCCTCCCTCCCTTCCTTCCTCCCTCCTTCCCTTCCTTCCTTCCCTCCTTCCTTCCTTCCTTCCCTCCTTCCTTCCTTCCTCCTTCCTTCCTTCCCTCCTTCCTTCCTCCCTCCTTCCCTTCCTTCCTTCCCTCCTTCCATCCTCCCTCCCTCCTCTCTCCCTCCTTCCCTTCCCTCCTTCCTTCCTCCCTCCTTCCCTCCCTTCCCTTCCCTCCTTCCTTCCCTCCTTCCTTCTTCCCTCCTTCCTTCCTTCCTTCCTCCCTCCCCACTCCCTCCCTTCATCACACACTTTCTGAGTAGCTATGGCCCTCCAGGGATGCTAAACTCTGGTATAGATGACTCAACTGGAATTCCAGTTCCAGTCTTCTTCCCAGCCTCATTTTCTTCAACCTCAAAAAGCAGGAAATAGCAATCACACTAACAGGAAACCGATAAGACAAGGTGAGTTTATGATGAAAGCAAAGAGGACCACAGCACGACATCTGTGTCTGGGGACCTGTCTTCCTTCCCAACCTCAGCCTTCTCTTCCATGCCCGTCCACTCTTCCTCAGCCCATCCTCCTTCTCGATCTTTCACCGGGTCCTGACGTCCACATAGAAGTCTCTCCCCAGAAGAATCCATCAGCCTGCTCCCCCTCGCGTGTTCAGGCAGCTCTGATATCCTGCCATGAATTAAACGAGGCTTCCCTGGCTTCTCACAGCCCAGGTTGGAATTCCTTGGCTCTCGCCTACCCACTGAGCTTTGAGAGCCTGGAGGCTACTCGGTGGAGTCGATGGGGTGAAAAAGATCTGGGTTCGAATCCCAGCTCTGCCATGACCAGCCAGGAGACCTTGGGCAAGTATTCTAACAGCACAGCCTCATTTCCACACCCACACACTGGGAGCAACGCTGTCCACCCGACCCGTTGTGAGGACCAAGTAGATCAAGTAGATCACGGAAATCAAGCACAGGCAGTACCCGCTGTAGCCACCACCCCCGGAAGCACTCGCCACTCGCCTCGGCCTCTTCCCAGCAGCCCGCTCTCTGCTGAGTCCCACTGCCTCCCTACCGGTCTCCATACCTTTACCTGTTTCTCTTTCTTTTCTTAAATTAATTATACATTTCTAAGCAGCAAACACTGTCCGGGTAGTCCTTGTTTGTCTGGCAATTACTAGCTACATCACCTAAGGAAGAAGGGTGCTGGCTGTGTTACACTTAACAGAACGACGGGCTTGGAAAGAGCGGGTCAGCCTTGAACTTATGTCTCTTTCCCTCCAGTGGAGGCCTGACACTCTGTTTCTTCTTCTGTAAAATGAGTAGAGGGGCCAACTCAAAGATTTCAAAAATTGCAGGCCCACAAATGTGCTTTCTTTGGCCCATGTAGTTTTGGGGTTTTTTTTTAATGCTTTTAATTGGTTGCCTGCATTAAAGAAAAGCAAGAGTTGTCCCGTGATAATTCAGATTTCTCACTTCCCTTGAAAGCTCAGGCAGCCTGGGAAGCCGGGGTGCACAGTCTCCCGTGGCAATGCTCAGCTGGACCTGAGTATTGACTGGACCCCCCAGAGTCACCACGGTCCCATCATCCTGCTGCCCTCCCCGCCTCCCTCCCTCCTTTGTGTCATCAGAACGGCCTCTACAGACATAAGAACTGGACCCTTCTCTTTCTCAACTTCTGATTGAAACTGCACAGTCTTCCTATGAATAGATTTCAAAATAGAAGGCCCTTGAGCAGAGAGGAGGTGACAGGAGTCCAATGGTCTGGAGAACGACCACCACGCCTGAATGGGCAGAACCCAGAGCTCAGAGTCTCCCATCTGAAACACGGCACTTTTTTTGTTACTACCCAAGGTTTTGTAGAGAGGTCTGAGGCTAAGTAACGCTCTCCTTCCATCCTAGAACCAGAATGAACCTGGAAGTGAAAGGTCGGAAAGCTTAATTCATTCTGGACCCTGGACGTTTGGGGACGGCCCTAGCCCTGCCCTCATGTCCTCAATCCCGAGCGACAGACCCCCCTGCAGCCTCTCAATGCAGGGACAGAGGTGGTGAGGAAAACCCCAGCGATCCTGACACTGCTCCTGACTCTGAGCTCCCCGCTAGACGACAGATGCCATGGACACAGGACCTGACGTGGGAGCTGCAGTCAGGAAGAACCCTGAGAAGACAACCATATCAGCGCCCTCATTTAACAGAAGAGGTAGTTAAGGCTTAAGGAGAGAAAGTCGCCCCCTTAAGGACACACAGCACCCAACTGTGGTCTCCCTTAGGGAATGTTAGGGAATGTAGGGTCTCCCATATCCTACATCTGTATGCTCTATGCTACACCCTCCCATACCTTACATCCATATGCTCTAACCTACAGCCTCCCATATCCTACAGTCATATGCCCCATCCTACATCCTCCCATATCCGACATCCGTATGTGAGGGCCGAGTCTGGACTTCAGCCTTCGATGGCCAGTAGGAAACGACGCCCACAGTCGCTTGCCCCAGGTGCCATTGGAACCCACCTTCGTTCTCAGTTTCCGTTTCGGATTTTTCACGCATAGGTGCTTCCCGTCATCCGCCATCTTAGGAACTGGGATAGTAACCTTGTTGGCGTAAGTAGGGTCTATTCCCCTGGTGTAGGACCCCTGGGGGAAAAGAACCGAAAATGGCTACTCTTAGTTCCTACACTCCAAGAGGAGGGGAAAAACTAGTGTTTGGCAAGATCTGAAAGATGGGTTAGTTCTGGGCAAGGAAGCCCTGGGCCTGGCCAGCTAGGCCAGTGGTGTGTGTAGACTGGCTGAAGGAGGGTAACACCCACCAAACATCCGGAGAGGGACCAGCGAGGATGGTGGGCAGTTCCCAGCTTCCAGCATGTCCCCTGGCTCAAGGCCTCCTCTCCCTCTGCTGGGAAAAATCCAAGCTACCAGGAACCCATGATTTAGGGTCAGGCTTCTGGCAAGAAACAGAAGTATGAATACCCGAGACAGTTACTATCCAGGGAAAACTGCATTTTAATCTAAAAAATACTCTGTGGCTCTGTAAACATCTGTGTACACGAGGCTTTCTTATATGGCACAAGCTGCAGTATGGCTGCCTGGGGAAGTTCCCTGCTCTGTGAGGCGCCGGAAAGGCTCTGCCTCTGTCTTGCCAAGAGGTTTCTATACACGTCATCCCTGCTAGATGCACCAACAAGGGGAGAGTAAATGGGGTTATCGGGAGTCCGGACAAAAAGGCAGTTGAGGAAGCAGCAGGAGGCCAGCTCAGGGTCTACCGCAGATGGAAAGGCTGGTGCAGACATGAGGCTGGTCTACAGCTGTCCCCTCCCAAAGAAAGTACCTGCAGTACGGTGATCTGGTGCTGGATGAAAGACTGCATGGACAGGTCGGTCCTGACCTGCTGTGCCAGCACTGCCCAGTGCTGGCTCACGAACACACACCTGTTCAGGCTGTTCTTATCCAGCATACCTGGAAAACAAGAGGTGGACCTGGGGACCTCCCAACTGCGCTGCGATGGTGGCGGTGGGGGGGGGGGGGCGAGTCTTGAGAAATCCCCCAACAGGCCCCGTGTACCGAGGATATACTTGGAGAGATGGACCGGCAGGTGACGGATGAAGTCGCGGTATGTGCTGACCCCAGAAGACAGCTCTCTGACGGCCTCCAGATCCACCAGCACATCGGCGGCGGGGGCCAAGCCTGCTTTGAACACGCTTGCTTTTTCAGAAGACAGCCTATTCATCTCGGAAATATACTGGAGTGAACTCTTCCACTGTCCTTCTAGAGGAAAGCCGGAGAAGGGGGCACGGTTGGGGCGTCTTTGGGGTGACTCCGGGCCAAGAGCAAGTCCTTGCCAAAAGCTTTCCCCAAAACAGAGCTCACCAGGGTCTACCCTGAGGCCACCGGGGTTTGGCCATTTCTTCCGCCAAAATGAAAACAGAGCTTCCCCAACCAAACGCACCAGCAGTTTTCAACGTTCCCAGCTCAAGTCGATGTCTGTGGCATCCAAACTGCCCTGCTGGTGAGATGGCATGGTGTCTGGAGTTTCCTCTAAATGAGCCCAACAAGAAAAAGTCGCAATTTCAAAAGCGGGGGTTGGAGGAAATAAGATTGTAAGGCGGTGATAATTGTTGAGGCTGGATGACGGTTATGTGGGTAATGATTACACTACTTTTGAAACTTGAAAATTTCTGTATAAAAAGCGTTTCTGAATCTATGTTTTGTGTTTCCCGTAATTTTTCCGTGTATATGTCTTGCTTCAAAACCCAAGTGAGGACGGCCCTGAGGTCAGGGCCCAATTCCCCACTGCTTTTGTTTCCACCTCAAGACTGAATCCAATGCTGCAAAAATAGCTCCTGGGGGGTTGGATTCTGGAGGTGCCCCTCCCCATATCCCCCCACACCAGAGGTCAGGGGCTAGACCTAGAGATTCCGGCCTGGGGCAAAAGGGCACTTAAGGTCACACTGACTGATTTTATTTTATCTTTTGGCCACGCCCCACAGCATGTGGGATCTGAGCTCCCGACCAGGGATCGAACCCGCACCCCCTGCAGGGGAAGCGCAGAGTCTTAACCGCTGGACTGCCAGGGAAGTCCCACACTGACTGATTTTAATCCTTGTTTCTCTCCTTACCAGATGTGGGATTAAATGAGGGAATAAATATCACAGAGCCCAACCCACTTCGTAGGTGACAAGTGAATGTTAGTTGCCCAACTCTGTCCTCCCCAGATACGGCTGCCCTACCAGCCCCTCCATCTCCACGGGACTCCCTCCCCATCGGCTTTCTTCCTACCAGCAGACTTACCAGTAGTGGCTGCTCCCCACGACACATTTTCGTGCAAGCTTGCTTTTCCTGTAGTTTTGGAGAACGGGAAGGATGTGTGCCCGGGTCTGGCTGCCCAGCAGACTTGTGAGGTCTCGCACGGGGGCGTGTGGCCTTTCTCAGGGACGAAAAGCACATCCTTGGAGTCTGGGTCGTTCCCTGAAAAACAAAAGGCCAAGATGAGTGGCTCTTTCGTACAGGTGTGTGGAGAGGAAGTGGTAGAGAGAGATGGTGTTATTTCTACTGGCTTCTTTTTCATCGACACAAAGCGGACCAGGCCAGTTGTGTCTGTTTTTATTTGGGGCCTCTGAGTTTCTACATAAAAATCACAGAGAGCCTCTGTTAGCCTTTGCCAGCCCACCTGCACTGCAAACTTCATCAGAGCTCTATATACAGGAGGACAGAGAGAGAATGAGAGGGAGAGAGGGAGGGAAAGAGGAAGAGAGAGAGCGAGGAGCTGGAAGAGGGACTGCTTTTCTGAAGCTTTTGCGTCATGTTCTTCAATGATATGAATAAATGCCCTTGAGTCAAATTAGAAAATTTAATTTTTTTTCTTTCTTTTTGGCCGTACCGCGCAGCATGCAGAACTTCCCCCAGCAGGGATCGAACCCATGCCCCCTGCAGGAGAAGCACAGAGTCTTAACCACTGGATGACCAGGGAAGTCCTAGAAAATTTAATTTTTAAGACAGAAGCTCCCCTAGGAAAAGGGGAAGGTTGCCACAACCCGTAACTGGACTTACACGACTTTTAATACAAGGAGCTGATTCCTGTGGTGGGTGAGGACCTGTGTGTACAGATGAGGCTACTCAAGCCTGCCGCCCCTGTCCGGGGGCCAGCATTGCCCACGGGAGATGATCAGGATGGGGGGCCTGGTTTTCAACCCCCCGACTGGGTGACCACGGCCAAATCACTCAGGTTCCCTGAACTTCGACTTCCTTACCTATACAATGAAGGAGCTGGACTGATCAATCTCTAATCTAACTTATGGGATCCTCTGATTTTCTCCACCACTTCTTCATTCCAGATGATTATTCTTTTACTTCCTGGACACACCAAAGAAATCAAGGGCATCTAACGGGATCTAACTGCCCCCAAGGTCACGTAGCTTTAAACTTCCCCGGGATTCTATGAGTCTGCAAACAGGACCACAAACCAGGTCTCGTGGACAGCAGGAATTCCCCGCCCTCAAGAGCTCAACCTCTGAATCCCTCCATCTGATGCCCTCTCCCAGCCTTGTCCCAGTCTGCTAATCCTCTGCTTCTCATACTGGACCCCCTGCAACCCCCAGTCCCTTGCCTCCTTTCTGGTTGCTTTTGCTGCCCCAGTCCAGCTGGCCAAACATGTCCAAGACCTTGTCACCGACACCCTAGACCACCGGCTCTCCAAGTGAGGTCACCAGACCAGCAGCAGCATCCGCTGGGAACTTTTTAGAAATGCAGACTCGTGGCCCACATCACACCTGCTGGGTCAGGACCTTTCAGGGAGGACCCCGGCCACCTCGGTTTTAATAAGCCCTCCCAGTGATTCTGATACAAGCAACGATCGAGAACGCCTACCCCAGCCTTATGTGGCCCCTCCACTACCTCCAGCCTTGGATAAACTCCAAGTCGAGGTTGGATTTTATGTGCGAGCAAGGAATACGGTGGGATGAATGACCTCTTGGCCTAGTTTCCGTGCAGTGCAAACCGAAGGGCAAGACAACTCAGTAGCACCCCCCTTACCACCTTCTCAAACCCGCTTCAACCCCTAACCCGCTAAAGCAGGAACCGCCCCAGCATTAAGCAGCAGAGGCGCAGACCCGCCACTTCTGGGCCTAAGGGAGGCAGAAATCCCTTCGAAAAGCCTGACAGTTGAAAGTTCCTTCTGCATTTGTCCTTTTAGAATTTTCTAGAAGGAAGTCACATTCAGCAGCTTCTCCTTCGGTCAACAGGATCAGGTGTCAGGACAAAGCGCTCTGTTCTGCAATCTGGAAGATCCCCATCTACCTAAGCTTGTCCACACCTCCCGTTCCTTGACGGGCTCCTGAAGTCTGGCCTCCTGGTGTCTGGGGACCCTTAGGTCTCTACCTGTGGCCTCGCTCACCTGAGGCATCGTTCCGCCCTCTCAGAAACAGGACTCTGATGACATCAACAGCAGTGAGCAGTAACTCGGGGTCGCACATCTGCAGCAGCAAGAGTGTGTAATTCGTCTTCGTCCGGTAGCTGCTGTTCCCAAACCAGTACAAAATCTCCCTCATCTTCTGTTCCACCATCTTGTCCAGCATTTGGTTCAAGGAGGACTTGATGATTTTCCCCTCCTTCTTGCTGAGGTTGACCCGGGACCTGTGGTAGACAAAATCCTTCCCCTGCGTGGTCTGAAGGATATTTTGAAAATAGTGTAACAAATGCAAGCTATCCAGCTGCTGCAGGATGCTGACTAGAAACCTCCTCTGGGACATCTTGCCCACCCTTCGGAACCACTCTTTGGTGGAGAAGATCTTCCAGGCCAGGACACACGTCTCACACTTCTGGCACACGGGGACAGAATTGTTCCCCTTCTCACATAGAAAATAAGGGGCATTCTTGAGCCTCGATGCCATGTTTTCCATGGTCCCGAGACGACCAGCTCATTTGATCCTTGCCGGTTGTCAACTGCACCAAACCCCAGAGGAACAGGAGAGGCTGATAAATATCCCAATTGAGCCTTTTCTTCCTCCCAAAGAAAAAGGAAACTGCTGCAATGGGCAGAAGGCTGCTCTCCCCAGAAACTGCCGTTGAGTCTGGCTTTCCGTACCGACCTCCTAGGAAACATGCCTTTACCGTAAATCTCCTAAGCCTGGCGCTGCTCAGGAGGAGGCAGTTGCTGTATATTCTGAAAGAGCCGGTCATGTCGTTTGTAGAACAACAGAAAGAGAGGTAGTCAAATTTAAATAATGTATGGACCCCTTTCAAAGGGGGGAAAAAAAAACATCGTGGAGCCTGGTGTTGAGCTTCCATTGTTGCTGTTTGTGAGTGACTTTTAAATATTTCTGAATATGAAATTAGATGGAAACGTCTGTGTATGGCTGTTTGGTTAGAATGATCTTGAATATGTTTATGGTCATCTTCTTAACTCATCATCAAAGTGAAAACACAAATGTTTAATATATATTTGTTACTTAACTGCTTCAGAAGGTTAACCAGAAACCTCTGCAGGGAAAACTCCCTGGTGGAAAAAAATGTCTGTGGGCCTGAGAATATATTTGGGGACTTCTAGCCTCAATCACACACCAACCCAGGTATCTGGGAGGAAGCACAGCTGAGCGGAGTGTGGGGTCTGGGGTCAGACTCCTGGGTTTGGACCCCAGCCCAGCTGCTCACTAGCTCTGTGAACACGGACACATTACTTAACCCTTTATGCTTCAGTCTCCTCGTCTGTAAAATGGAAACAACAGTAGTTCCTACTTCAGAGGCAGTGTGAGGATGAAATGGGGTATTATATGCAAAGCACTTAGAAGACTGCCTGGTACATATTTAGCCCCCAATAAACGCTAACTATCGTCCTACTGTCATCAGTATTATTGTCATTGCGATCATTATTCTGGGCAGCCACATAATCAATGTCCACTATGATGTTTATACATGCATATGTACAGACATTGAGATGCATGGGAAGAAACAGTATGTGTGGAGCTTTTAAAAGAAAAATGACATGACAGTGACTTACCTGTTTCATGAGATCATTACCATTTAGCACTGGCTTGGGATCCACTCAGAAGTGGTGACTTGGGCCATTACAGCCAAACACGTGAGCACACACGGCCCTCGGGGCCCCCGAAAGATGGTCAGTGATGACCCAGAAGGAGACCAGGGGCTCACTGAGATTTCCAAAACTTTTTAGTAACAAAAGCCTGTTTGCAAATTATATCTTCTGTAAAAACCCAACATGCAACACAGACATAGTGATAGTCTATTAGTACAAATTTATAAGTTCAAAAGTTGACTTGTTAGCAGGGCAGTTGTTGAGAGCCACGGGGCTATTCTGAAGACAAAACCTCTACACCTGAGGCCAAAGATGACAGACATTGTCTTACACCAGCTTCAGACTCCACAAAATTTAAATTAGCAGCAGCTCCAGAGAACCCAGAGAGTCCACAGAAAACAGCTTGAAAATCACTCCTAAATGCTGACATACTCAGAATGAAGTGTCTCCAAATAACTTTCAAAAGGTCTGAGAAAAATACGCACACACGCACACACACACACACCACACACATATTCAGTGTGTATATGTGCATACACAGAAAGAGAGCACAGATGCAACAAACTGCTAATAACTGGTGAAGCGGGTGAAGAGCATGTGAGTGTTCATCATTCTATTCTTTCAGCTTTTCACAGGTTTGAAATTTTTCAAAATAACTAATAAAGCTATACTGCTAAATTAGGAAAAATGACTGTGAAAGACTACTACGTAACCATAGCCCCTCAGCTCACCACCGCAGCCAAAATGCCCTTGCAAACGTAGGACAACCCAGAAAAGAGTTTTGAGGACACACTGAGACAACTCTACTTCAGGTGGGACCAGGTTCACACACTGATTCTGGTACCACGGAGCTGGATGATCATGAGCTCCCTGTCTGGCTTCTCTGAGCCTCAGTTTCTCCATCTTACTGATGATGAGGAAGGAGGAGATGAAGGCAGATGATGGAAATTACGCTACCTTCTACCATCAGATCAAATGTGTGAGGCCAGTTGCCTCTGCTCTCGGTGTTGTTATTACTACCCCGCATTAAACCAAAAGGTTGGCAATACCGTGAGCATGTCTAGCGCCCGCGTCTGGCGACCGGGCACCGATAGAGAAAGGCAGCGTGAGTCATCGCTGGGTTGGTTGGCCGTGAAGGTCTTGTAAAGAGTGGGGGTGGGGACAGGAACCAGGCCGGGAAGGAGGTCAGTGCTAACAGCTCAAGCTCCTCTAACTGACAGATGCCTGGAGAAAAGGCCAGAGTGGATTAGCATCTCACCCACCAGGAAGGCCAGACAGAGGAGGGAGGCCCAAAGCACCTGAGTATATAAGGGGGCACATTAGCCCCAGAAATGCTACAAGCTGAAAATACAATAGCTTGTTCCTAAAGGTCCAAATAAATGAGGATTTTCATCTGTGAAGCTGACATACTTCAAGGGAGCAGTTTTACAATCCAACTCAGCCTTGGAGTCAGAGATTGGCTGGAATCCTGCTGCTTTCTTACTAGGGCTGTGGCCTTGGGCAAGCCCCTCGGCCCCTCTGGGCCCCCATCTCTCCTCCTCTGTAGAAGATGTGTGATCACCAGTGCCCTGCAGGGTGAGGCTTACATTCGTTAGTGTAACTAAGCCTGGTGGTTACTTCTGCTGCTGCCGCATCCCACATACACAGGTGTGAGCACGCACACACGTGCACACACGGCATGTCAGCCGGCTCAGGCAGGGACACTGGAGCCATTTGAGATCGGGTGTTAGAGTTTAGAATGTGACCTTGGCGGATGGCGGGATGCGACAGCCTGATGGGTAAGCCAGTGGTGGGGAAGTGGCGCCGGTGGTACCCAGAGAGGTAGGCGGGCAAACAGGTCTCGCTGGAGTAAGACCCAGGAGGGGAAAACACTTCTCAGAGGAAAGCTTTGGGGCTGAGACGTACATCTGGAGATTTCTCAAATATCCAGGCTACCAGCAGCCTGCAGGCTCCACGCAGTCCCCGAGCTGCCTTCTGCCCTTTGCATTGTTTTGTTCATGACTGATTAAAGCCTACACCGCCCCAAGCCTTCACCTCCTCTGCCCGGCCCCTGCATGGCGTAGCGAGCCCCAGAAGGCATGGCTGCTGTACCCCCATCGGCTCCGCTGTCCTGCCCAACGACGTGCACCTGAGGTTCTGCTGGTTCCCACCCAGCACCTGACCTGGGTCAGATGGCGGGAAATCAGGGAAGGGCTCAGGCTGCAGAGCAGGAGGGTCTCGGCTACGGAGCAGCAAACATACCTCCACCCCGCGACTCCCTTGCCGCCCTCGGCTGCCCGCCTCTGTAGATGGAGATCGTGAGTCCACCTCGCTCACAGGCGGGTGATGTCTTTGCAAAGGCACTTGATCACATGGGAAAAGCTGTACTAGGATCGTTCTCAAGAGGAAAGGTGGGAAAACCATCGTGTTTGAGCCACCGCCTGCCCATCAGGTGGTGTCACACTTGTTGGCAAAGTTAACTGAAACAAGTCTTCATTCCTGAGAAATCGTGGAGTTTCCAGTTGCCATTTGCCCTTTGGTTTAAAGAGAAGCAGGTGGGGGGCTTCCCTGGTGGCGCAGTGGTTGAGAGTCCGTCTGCCGATGCAGGGGACACGGGTTCGTGCCCTGGTCCGGGAAGATCCCACATGCCGCGGAACGGCTGGGTCTGTGAGCCATGGCCGCCAAGCCTGCGTGTCTGGAGCCTGTGCTCCGCAATGGGAGAGGCCACAACAGTGAGAGGCCCGCATAGCGCCAAAAAAAAAAAAAAAAAAGAGAGAGAAGCAGGTGGGGAACGAGGGCATTGGCTAGAAATGTCTCCCTCTCCGGGAGGGGGAGAAACACGAGAGCACAGAAAAGTTCTGACCTGGCTGACACGGCCAGGTCCTCAAGGAGGTCGGGTGACTTCCTGCTTGTTCGGAAACTCACGGCCACTTGCCATTGGTATGAAGGGTGGAACAGACTCAAGAGAGTAGATGGGGCAGACAGAGGTTCTCAAACCCAAGTCTGCATCAGAACGCCCAGAGGCCTTGTGAAAACACTGCCCAGAGCTTCTGATTCAGTAGGTCTGGCTGACGCCCGAGGATTTGCTTTTCTAATAGGTTCCCAGGTGGTGCCGATGCTGCTGGTCAGGAAGCCACACTCTGAGAACCACTGATGTTCATGTCTCAGAACCTGTGAACGTAACCTCGTTTTAGAAATAAACACAAACGTTTTTTTCAAGACGTCCTACTGAGCGTCCTTGACCAAGTTTTGCCTCTCTGAGCCGCCAACCTTTTCATTTTCATTCCATAGAACAGGAAAAATACTCCCTATCTCACAGGGCTGCGAAGATTAAATGAGGTAAGAAATGGGGGACGGTCCTCAAAATGCCAAAGCCCTCCCTACTCATCATTAACTTTAAAAACCTAAGCTTTAAAATTTTTTTTAATTTTTATTTTTTGCCGGCGTCGCAAGGCAGGCGAGATCCTAGCTCCCTGACCAGGGATCAAACCAGAGCCCCCCGACCTCGCAGTGGAAGCGTGGAGTCTGAACCACTGGACCGCCAGGGAAGTCCCCAAACCTAAGCTTTTTAGAGGAAACCCGAGGGCCTCAGCAAAACTTCAGTGAAGGAACGCGGCAGCCAGCAGTGGGTGTGAAGAGGAAAGAGGACCCAGAACCTCTGGAATGTCGGATCAGCTGCATCTGCTATTATATGTTCCTGTCTATGCTTAGGGAGTTGCCAACGACCGTGGAGGCTTCTGTGGGACATACAGAAGAGTGGCACACACTGACACAGCTTGGGGAAAATGACAGAGGGCGTAAAATTGGCCTTTGTTATCTTTTTTAATTTCTTATTTTGTTTGTTTTAGGCGATTTTCGGTTTTTGGACCCAGGGGAAGAAAAAAGGTATGCCCATCGCTTAAGGCAATGCTAATGCTCAATTTTGCTTTGATCTTCTATCTCGAGAAGAAAGGTCTTAAAACCAAAAATGAGTGGACAAAAAGAGGAACTGAAGTTCAAAACAGGTAAGGAGACACCCAAAGGGTTCCTTTTATGAATCTGAGTGTGGCCTAAACAAATTACATCTCACGACACTGACACAGTTTACCGTCGTGACTGAAATCCAGGCAGTAAATTTTGAGAAATTAGGGAGAATGGTGGAGGATGAAGACAGGCAACGTTGTCTTGATTTTTTAAAAGAAAAAAAAGGTAGATTCTGGAAACAGCAGATGATGTGTGAACTTACACCAGAATTCTAAAATGGTTTGTCAAATATTATGTGAGCATTTGGGGAAGAAGGTAAGGAGCGATCAACAACCCAGCCAAGCTGATCTCACTTTCCCCCCAGAGGGCATCATTAGAGAGGAAATGCTGACATAGTATATCCTGATCTCTGCCACTGCAAAGGCCTTCATGGTGTGCAGTGGATAAAGGGCCATAAGGTGGGCTACATTAGCAAACAGTTCTACCGATGCATAACTTACTGAATAACTAAACCCAAACCTTGCTGAGGACTGCAAGATCCTAATCAATATAGGTATCAACCTAATCAATATGTATAGCAACAAGAGTAAGATTTAAGAAGAAAAGGTTACCAATTCTGTAGGTGACACCGGGCTAGGAAGGAGAGCTATTACACTGGGCACAGAGTCATGAATAAAACTATCTCCGCAAGCAGCAACGATGTGATGAAATGTAAAATGCAAATTTAAAAATTTCTAAGGACGCACAGTATAGCCCAGGGAACTCTACTCAATACTCTGTAATGGCCCATATGGGAAAAGAATCTAAAAAAGAGTGGATATATGTGTACGTATAACTGATTCACTTTGCTGTACAGCGGAAACTAATACAACATTGTAAATCAACTATACTCCAATAAAAATTTTTTTTAATATTTTCAAGGTCAATAAAATTCAAAGCTTTTAAATTCAATTAAAAAATTCAAATCCTATACTATATAAATCCTAGAATTCAAATGTAGGGCAGGGTCTCTGGAAACGAGTCGAGTGACGCTGAAGTGAAGTACTCTTGACACAGGACCGTCAGACTGGCCAAAGAGGAAGGGACTTGACTTGACACAGGTCACGGAAAAGACCCAGAAGTTGTATTTCCAGGGAATCCCAAAAGGGGCCTCAGGTTATGTCCTCAGAAACCCATTTAAATACAGTTTGTCATTTGCCTAAGGGTTTGATGAATGTATATCATTAATCTTAGGGAGCGTGTCTGAAGAAAGGAGGGGGATGTGATCAGAGGAGTAGAAGGTCCGGAAACCACAAAGGAAAGTGGGAGATAGAGTGAGAAGCCAAGAATAATTCCCGGGGGGGACGGTGTGAGAGCTGCCCCCAAACACGTGGAGAACTGCCCTTGAATGAGGAATCAGACGCGTCCACACCGTCCGGGTGGCTCCAGGAGCAAGGAAGGAGCCCCGTTGCCTGAGGTCACAGGGACTATAGGACTCGGACCCCACTAAGACATTCCTGCAATCCTCACTGTCCCCAAACCAGGTGAGCTTCCAGGTGAGGTAGTGAGCTCTCCATCACGGCACAGCTGCAAGACCCGGTCAGACATGCGGGTGCAAAGCGACGGAGGCCGTAAGACGCTCTACTCCTATGAACGCAGTTCATGATGTGGTTTATTCCCGTGCACACAACACCCACCGTCTAAGGAGCAAGGCAGCGTGGGGTCGGGGTTAGAAGTTCAACGTCAGCCCTCCCAGGTCTGAATCCCGGCTCGGCCACTCACTCACCACGTGACCACGGTGACCCCGAGCAAGTTCACGGACCCCCACCGGACCACAGCTTCCCCACCTGCAAAATGGGGACGGTGTGAGCAGCTACCCCACGGGGCTGCCGTGAGAGCCACGAGGGCTGACGCACGGGAGGAGCTCAGGACAGTGCCAGGGACGCGGGGGAAGCGAGATAAAGTTAGCGATTTATTCTGATTCCTCTACAGTCTTTCTGACGGTTCTGAGGATTCCTGGTGACCACCTCTGGGCACAGTGCGCCGTTCACCTGAGCAGACAGGACATCACGAGAAGATGGCGAGGGGGACTTAGGGCCTGAGGATTATTGCAAACGTGGGGAACAGCGCCGCACGGAGCCCAAGACGGCGGCCAGAGACCCTTCCCCTCATCCTGTGACCCACGTGATTTCTAAAGCCAGCAACCGCTGGCAGGGATTCTGCCCCCCAGTCAGCCTTAAAACGCAAGCTGCCGCCCCGTCTGTGTGTTAGCACAGGTCTGGGCTCTGGACCCCGGCATCTAGGGTGCAGGCTCTACCGGGGTCGGTGCCGGCTTCTCGGGTTCCTCTCCCAGATCCGCAATCCGGATGGCGTTGTCCTTCTTGGAAAGCCAGAAGGCTGGGTAGACGGGCTCCGAAAACTTACAGTCGAAACGGTGCACCAGCGTCATGGCCTCCGGCTCAATGCCGTAGAAGGAGAGGACGCCTCTGGGGAAGTCCACATATACCCCCAGCCTCTGACAAGGGCGGGCCCTGAGTGGGGTCTCCGTGTCACTGTGCCAGGCCCTGAACCCCTTGCCATCCCACTGGAGGCTCCAGGAGAAGTCGTTTCCGGAAATGCAACCATTGCGTTCCTCGCCCTTGCGGTCGATGCCCTGGCACGTCAGGCCCACGTAGATGCCCGCCCCGGAGAGCTCCACCTCGAAGTAGTACCTGTGCAGGTAGAGGCTCTGCTGGGCCAGCACCTGCCGCCAGTGTGTGAACCTGCTGGGGAGGCCCGGGTACGGGTGCGCCCAGGGCGTGGTGTTGGTGACCTTGCGGTTGTCCTCCTGCAGCCGGAGGTACCTGTGTGCCGTGTCGGGGTCGAAGGCAATGTCACAGGCATCTGAGGGGACACAGAAAGTCAGGGACCGACAGCTGATTCAGACCCAACACTTCAAACCTAGCGAGCCTCCAAAGGACGAAAAGACATCCATCTCCCAGACCCCTGTTCCTTCCCAGAAAAGAGGTGGGTGAAAACCAGAAAACAGAACGCAAGTGTGATATTGTGATTTATAATAAATATATATTTGGTCTCCGGTTCCCGGTTGCCGGCACAAAGCTCCTTGTGATCTCCTGAGTGATAAGAGCACTAGGACCATCTGTTGTTCTAATATTTGCTCTTTGGCCCCTGTTCCCGACACAGAGCTCCTGAAACCCTTGTAATTTCCCAGGTTATACATGTATCTTCTGTTCTGACGAGGCAACTCTGGGTGGGCTCCTGGAGGGGGCTGGCTGGTCACCAGAAAGACCAAGTCATGACTAGAAGCTTGGAACTTGCAGCCCTGACTCCTATTCTCATGAGAAGTGAGAGGGGCTGGAAATGGAGTTAGTGGGCCATCATGCCTATGAGATGAAGCCTCCATGAAATCTCAACAGTGCAGGGTTCTGAGTGCTTCCAGGTTGGCAAACATCCACACCAGAAGGCGATGCACCCCATCTCCATGGGGATAGAAGCTCCTGAAATCGGGACCCTCCCGGCCTTGCCCCGTGCCTCTCTCTCTCCATCTGGCTGCTCATCTGTGTCCTTTACCACATCCTTTAATAAACTGGTGAACATAAGTGTCTCCCTCAGTTCTGTGAGCTGCTCTAGCAAATGCTCGAGTCCAAGGGGCGGGGGCAGGAGGGGGGGTCCTGGGAACCTCTGATTTGTAGCCAAGTCGGACAGAAGTTGTCCGTCACCTGGGGACCCAGTACTTGGCGACTGGCATCTGAAGTGGAAGCCATCCTGTGGGATCTGACGCCATCTCCAGGCAGTGCCAGAACCGAGTTAAACTGTGGGATGCCAGGCCAGTGTCACGGGGAACTGCTTGCGGGGGACACCTTGCCCACGCAGGTCGTAAGTGGTCCCAGACCCCACCTCCTTCCTTCCTGAAGCTCAAATTGCTTGGAATTTGCTGTATTATTTGCTGAATTGAATCAAGAAATAAAACCTACGGATGGGCTCATGCTTTCATTCATTCGACAAATACGTCCTGAAATCCAGGCACTTTTCTACCCAGCGTTGGCAAGGGTTTGGGGCAGACAGGCACTCATACACCCACATTTGATTCACTCATTTGTTAAAATATCTGGCCAATATTCAGCAGGGGAACCCTCAAGCAGTCCCCCACCCCACACATTCTCTTCCTGGTCCCAGAGAACAACACCTCCGCGCACCCAGGTGCCCAAGTCACACTCCATTTCTTTTCCCTCATCCTCCCACGTCTTGTCCCACCACACACACAGGCAGCCCTGAGTCCTCTCAGTGCCCTGCTTCACCCCCATCTGAGCCACCCCCAAATCTCCCCCAGAGCGTGCAGTAGCCCCACGCTGGTCGGGGTGCTCTCTCCCGCCTCCCCCGCCCAGACCTTCTCCCCGACAGGAGCTCGCTTCAGGGAGCCAGCTGAGCTGAATCGCGTCGCCCCAGCTTACAGCCTCTGATGGCACCCCTGCCCTTAGGAAAAAGCGGTGACCCGCCTCCCTGGCCTCCCGGCCCTGCGAGACTGGCGCTTACCTGCCTCAGCAACCTCGTCTCCTGCCCTCTCCCCCTTGACCTCCACACTCCAGCACCCTGACCTCAGACCCACCCAACGCTGAACCCGCTCGGGCGGCTTCAGCACAGACCATTCCCTCCGCGGTGGGGTCCTCGCCCTGACCTGAGTCAGGGAGCTCCCGACTGATCCGTTTGGATTGCGGTTGTGAGTCTGTCCTCAAAAAGGTCTCCATGCCTGCCTGTCAATGTCTCTCGGAGCACCCTGGCTTTATAACTTCCTGGTACTCATCACAATGTGTAATTATTTATCAGTGTGCTTGTTTCGTGAATGTTCTCCTTTTATTCTGTCAGCTCCATATCTTATGCGGGACTCTATCCTGGGGTTCTAGCTCTGAGAAGATGCTCGGTATACACGTGCCAAATGAATGAGTGCGTTAGTACTCTTCTCATCTAGGGGGACCCAGGGCTCCTTACAGGGTAGGTGATTCTATGCCTTGGGACAAGAAAACCAGAATGGGTCTGGAACATTCTGTTAGTGCCAGAAAGCAGCAATACTTTTTAGAATCTCAAGGGCAGAAGGTCAAGGCTTAAAGGTCAAAGAGGCCAGCTTACAAGTGGCTCCCACTGGCCAGTCAAGTTGGCAATTTGACAGAACTTGGACAGGTGAAACGATCTGAGTCCATAAAAGGCTACAAGTTCACAGCAATACTCTAGGAGCAAAAGTTAATGTCATGCATGAAAAGAGACGACTGTCATGCAACAGAAAACAGATTATAATAGGATGTGGTTCACTTTTATTTTAATATTAAGCACAAAAGGTGTTTGGCTTCTTGTATTAACTATATCTGTTAGTAAAACATACACGTGGGGCTTCCCTCGTGGCACAGTGGTTAAGAATCTGCCTGCCAATGCAGGGGACACGGGTTCGAGCCCTGGTCCACGAAGATCCCACATGCCACGGAGCAACTAAGCCCATGCACCACAACTACTGAGCCTGAGCTCTAAAGCCCGTGAGCCACAACTACTGAAGCCCATGTGCCACAACTACTGAGCCCACGCGCCACAACTACTGAAGCCGCACACCTAGAGCCCGCACTCTGCAACAAGAGAAGCCACCGCGATGAGAAGCCCGTGCACCACAACAAAGAGTAGCCCCTGCTTGCCACAACTAGAGAAAGCCCGCGCGCAGCAACGAAGACCCGACGCAGCCAAAAATAGATAATTAATAAATAAATAAATTTATTTAAAAAAAAATAGACGTGCTGGTGTCAGGAAGCAGGAAAGAATAAATCAAGGAAACTGTGTGGAAACCGAGAGGTCCTGGGGAAAATGAGGAGCTGTGGAAAGAACAGGAGACAGTCATCGAACCCGAGGCTCCACGTCACGACCAGAGCAAAAGGGGCTCAGGAGTTGGTCCGCCAGCACTCACCCCCAGAAAGCAAGCAGAAGCAGGGTTCAACGGCACGTTCCAAAGAGATGAAGCAGCTGCATGTCCTAAAAGTGAGCCTTGACTACCCAGATGCAGCCCTTCCTCTCCTGGGAGATGAAACCTCCCTGCCTTGTTAACCATAAGGAAGTATTGATTGGAAATAACGTGTTTTCAAAAATGCTGACAGCCCAGGACACTCCCACATCATGACGGGACAATGGGTTTTGCAGTTCTGGCCAAGTCAGACTTAACAGGGAGCCATTTGGGAACTAGCCAGGATCTTTGAAAGGGCCAAGGTCATGAAGGACAGAGAAGGACAAAGGGATTGGACCCAGACTGGAGACAAAGAAACATCTGTGACCTTGGACCGGACTTGCAGCCAGAAAAAGGACACTGGGAGGAATACCTCGCGAAACCTGAATAAATTCCATAGATTAGTTAATAGACTTGCAGTAATTTCATTTTCCAGTTTGGATCAGTGGACCATTGTAACGTAAAGTGTTAACGTTTGGAAAAACCGGATGAAAGGTATACAAGAATTCTTGGTCCTCTTTTTGCAATGTTTTCGTAAGTTTGAAACTGTTTCAAAATGAAAAGTTCAAACGTTTTTTAAATTAAACTTTTTAAAATGTACCATTTGGGCATAGACCCTGATGTTGCAAGAACCTGAAACCTACGTGAAAGACGGCATCCTTGCTTCCAAAGCCTCACACGTACACCCACACCCAGGGAAAGGGAAGCTGTTCACGACTTACACAGGAGGAACTGCTGCCTGGTGCTGGGCTCTGGTTCTGAGGTCCAGTGTTTGTGTTCAGTGATGGCACACACCTGAGTTCCGATGTCGTACTCCTCTAGAAAAGCAGAGAATTGTGAATGCACACCTGTCCAGGTGGGCAGGAGAACCTAAGAAGCAGGAACCCCCAGTCCCTCTTCCCTGGGCTTCCTCGGGGAAGAAGGGCCCGGACACTAGTCACGTGTCAGAGACCCCTGCTCAATGGACCACACTAAAGTAAAACACGCCGAGGAAAGACCCCAGCCTGACTTGCATTTCCCTTGAAAGTACAGGCATCAGCAACCTCGGAAGCTAGTCTCGGAGATGCTGGCCAAGGGCGTGATGTGACTGACTCACATCCTCTGGTCTCTGTCATCAAGGTAAGTGTCCATCAGTAGCACGGCTAGCCAGAGGATGGCTCTGAAAATGAGAAGCTCCCCGGTTCTGCTCTCCCTCCCAACTCCCACCTCCCGCGTCAGCTCCTCCGAGACACTACAAGCCACAGCTTCTCACCTTCCTTGGAGAACTCCTGGAGCTTCTCCTTGTAGTTCTGCAGCAACTGGATCAGGTGTGCGGTGGAGTCCGTGATGACCTTGCGGATGCCCGAGAGCTTGTCCTTGAGTCCAATGTAGACACTGGGGAAAGCATCGTCCTTCATGTTCTTGAACTTGCAGTACTCCTGCAGGAAAGGACACATGGCAGAACTTGCCCTGGCTTTTGTGCTTCTTAAACAGGACTGCCCTCCTCAATACGGCACCTTCCTCTGTAAAACAGATCTGTAAAACAGACTGATGGTGACGTGCACTTCACAAAGAACGTGTGTGTAATGGGTCCAGCTCAGCATCTGATCATGTAGAAAGCATTCGTGTTTTTTAACTGGGAAAGTGGACTTTTAAAAATCAAGAGATACTAGGCACCCACGAGCAGATGCAATACACAGCCCAAACAGGGAATCGAAGAACAAACGTGTTACACCAACAGCGCAGATGGCGGTAACATTCCTGCAATCTTCATTCTATCAGTACTTTTTTTTTTTTTTTTAACTAATTTAAACACAAACCACGACACGGATGGAGGAAGGGGTGTAGCACGTGGAAGATTCACAAACAAGTCCTCAGGCGGGAGTGCTTGCTGCTGCATTTTCCTGGTCGGTTCAATCCAATACACAGTGTTCTCTAATTCTTGTTCTGTGCTTTAGAGTTTGAAAAGTGTTTTCAAATAGATAATCACATTAAGCCTCTCATGCTTCAAAACTCTGCAGTGATCAGGAAAGGTTGCTTTCAGGTGTAACACATTATCAAAATTCAAATGCAATGGAAGCACTGAATTACAGAGTGGGTACGGCAGAAAACTGAGTGATGAAAACAGTTGTACCAGAATGGTTAGATTAATAATGGAAGAGAAGAACGAGGCCAAGCCAGAGAGTAGACAGGGAGGAAAATGAACATTTTAACACCATATGCAGAATTAGTGCCATATATGATAAAAGTAACATTTTAGATCACTGGGGGGACTTCCCTGGCGGTCCAGTGGTTAAGACTCTACGCTTCCAAGGCAGGGGACGAGAGTTGGATCCCTGGTTGGGGCACTAAGATCCCTCATACCACACGGCACAGCGAAAAAATAAAAAACAAAATAAAATAAAATGGTCTATTTCTAAAAAAAAGAATCACGGGGGAACAATACATGTCATTTCGATTGGCTAAAAATTTGTGGAAAAAGAAGTTATGTTTAACTAAAATAAGTTGTCCTATACTAAAATATATTTTAGACATATTAAAGTTTTTATGTTAAAGTTACAAAAGGAGAAAAAATAAAGAGATTTTATTTCTTTTTTAAAATTATTTATATGCTCTTTAGGAAACTCATGACATGGGAAGCCAAGTTTTTCTTCATAGTTTCTTTGTTTTGATATTGAAAAGTAAAGGAACTGAAAGACATTCTTTGGTATGTCTGTCTGTCTCTGTCTGCTTCTCTTTCTCTCACTCACTACAAGGCTAACGATGATTATCTTGGGTGATGGGAATATGAATGATCATGTTCCTTTATATTTTCCCATATTTTCCAAGGTTTTTTTTCATAATAAACATTTATGTTTGCCATTAACTAGAAGGGAATCTTCCCAAAATGCAATAAAAGAATTATTTGTATGTAGGAATATTAGCACTGAAGGAACCTTGGATATCACTGACTCCGACCTGCTTGTTTATAAATGAGGAATTTGAGACCCAAAAAGGTTAAGTGACTTGCTAAAAACTACACAGCGCTCTAGTGACAGATCCAGGAGGATGGAAGGTCTGATGGCAGGTGGCTTAACATACAATGAATGGCACATTGTAATGAAAGGTCTCATCTTCTCTGCTGGGCTGTCTGTCCTCAGTCACCCCCAGCACGTGCAGCCCTCTCCGAAAGGCAGCAGGACCCGGGTCTCACCCCGGCCCAGCAAGCATCCCTCCGCTGTCGGAGTGGTTTATAAAGCACACTGAGGCCTGAGCTCATCACCCCTCAGCTGAAGTCCTCCCTGGGCTGCTGTGACTTCACGATGAAGAACAAGCTTCGACAGTCAGAGGCCCACCTGGCCCCGCCAGCCTCGCCTCCCATCACCCTGTGCCCAGCGTCCCACACCCCATCCTTGTGAAAGCACCTTAGCTCCCCACATCAGCTGTGCTGTCTCAAACCTCTCTGCCTCTGCACATGCCGTTACCTCTGCTGGCACGGGATGCATCTTCCACGACCCGGTTCCAGCCTCTCCGCTCTGGAAAGCCCTCCCTCCTGTACCCCTGTACTCAGCTCCTCTCTGCCCTCACGGCTCCCTGCGCACCCGTTGATCAGCGGGCAGTCCCCTTCCCCCGTGCGCCACAGGCCGAGCAGAGCGAAGGTCTCCCTGGCATCAGCGGCACGGCAGCCCATACCTCCAGGAAAAGCACGGGGTTGCCGATGGCAGCGATTCTGTCCAGTTCCTGCCTGGTCTTCTCCATCTCTGCGCTCCTGTACTCCAGGTGGGTCTTGATGCCATTGGCCTGGCCCAGGGCAGCTTGTTCCTTCTCCTCCAAGAAAAGCATCATGTCAGCCTGGGCCTTCCTCATGGCAGCAAGGAGATTCCCAAACTGCTCCTTGGCCACCGCCTTTACCTCCGACACCGACACCTGGCGGGGGCGGGGGGGTGAAGAACCTGTTAGTGAGGCGTCCAACCTTCTCAAAGCTCAACACACAGAAACGCAAACCCGAGAAACCCGCAAATCAGGGAGCGATTTCCTATTGTAAAAGGAAGCCTTTATTCTCATTTGAATCCTGGGTTCCCGGAAACAAGAAGGACTCTCCAGGGTATAAGGACTTATTTGCCAATCATTCCCTTAGTCTCTCATCCATCAGATGAGAGAGTGAATTATCTGATTTCTGAGTCCAGCTCTGACAGTCGGGCTGCTCTTCAAGTCTGTGACATCAGTCTTCCAAGCAGGACAATGTGCGTATTCAGTATACTTGATAGTCATGTCTCTTGCAGTAAAATAATAATTTGGCTTCTTTGTACAAATCAGTAGCATGAATTTGCTTTCCTAGCATTTCATTCATGTCCAGTTAAACTGCCCACCGGGTCCGTCTGAGCCAAAAGTACATCTAACCGTATGGTGTCTGTGCCAGGCACGAAATGTTTAGGGTGTGTGCAGGTGTCCACAGCACCTAGGCATCGCAGGACCAGCCTACCTATGCAGAATGGATGCCACGTTCAAAAACATATAAAACAAATTCCATGCGATGAATAGCAAGGATCTGCATGACGGCACTTGTGCATGTGGGATGCTACCCTTCCACATCCTTTACAAATGCCTTCAGTCAATGTCATATTCACAACTTCAATCCACGTTTTCAACGGTTTCCACTCCTCTTTGGTAGTTCTTAGGTCCTGGTGCTGACGGCTCCCTCTGACAATGCCCAACTCCAGATCGTTGCCCCAACACAAATTACCTGGTTAAACTTCATGTAAAGTTCTTGGAAACGCTTTCCGCTCACCCTCCCTTCACCCCACTCCACAGCCCGGAGCCCATGCCCTGCCTGCCTCAGTCTCCCCCATTGTCCCTCCATGACCATCCCATCCGAGAGCCCTCTGAGCAGCCCCTCCAGGTACTATTTTTGGTTCTCCTGGGGTCCTGCCGCCTGCCTGGTCACTTTTTAATTACATAACATAGTAATACAATACCGGCCACATTTAGTAAGTGCTTATCGTGGGCCGGGCACTGTTCTGAGCACTGTATACATATTCTCTCATGGCAACCCTAGAAGGTAAATACAGATGTCCCTCCACATCTGCGGATTCCACATCCACGAATCCAACCAACCACAGAACGAAAATATTTGGGAAAATATTCCAGAAAGTTCCAAAAAGCAAAACTAGACTCTGCCAAGCTGGCCACTATTTACATAGCATCTACATTTTATCCGGTATCGTAAGTAATCTAGAGAAGATTTAAAGTATACGGGAGGATATGCGTAGGTTTACGTGCAAATACGAGGCCATTTTATACAAGGGACTTGAGCATCTGTGGATTTTGGTATCCGTGGTGGGGGCATCGGGGGTTGTCCTAAAACCAATCCCCTGAGGACACCAAGGCACGACTGTACTACTACAGTCCCCATTTCTTAGATAAAGAAACTAAAGCACCACCATTTCAACAGACTGAGTAATTCTTAGGTCAAGGGAGCAACACTCGCAGGCCCTCCTGTCCCATCAATCTAGGGACCCTGGACGATTCTTGTTGTCTCTGTGTCCTCATGTACCTCCTACATGGTGGCCACTGTGGTAACTACCTCACCTGGTTACCATGCAGTTAAGAGAAGAACTGAGTAGGGATCAAAGTGTCTGGAAAATAAAGAGCTGGAAAAAGGCAAGGTGCTCCATGCGGTTCTCCAGATTACGCTGAGCACGGAAATCAACAATCTCTGAAGGTTTCCAAGGCTTTAAAGGGATAATTATTGTTCTTCTTTTCATAAGATTATATGGGTGAGAAATAGGTATTCATTCTTCCACAGCCAGTTAGTTATAAACACCAAGAAGGAAGAAATTAAGTTGAAATGGTTACATGTATTAGATATGGATGGATGGATGGATGGACGGATGGATGGGTGAGTGGATGCGTAAGTGATGGATGGATGGAAGGATGGATAGGTGGATGGGTGGGTGGGTGGATGGATGGATGAATGGATGGATGGGTGAGTGGATGGGTAGGTGATGGGTGGGTGGATGGATAGATGGATGGGTGGATGGATGGATGGATAGGTGGGTGGATGGGTGGATGGATGGATGGATGGATGGATGGATGGATGGATGGACGGGTGAGTGGATGGGTAGGTGATGGGTGGATGGATGGATGGATAGGTGGGTGGATGGATGGACGGATGGATGGATGGATGGATGGACGGGTGAGTCGATGGGTAGGTGATGGATGGATGGATGGGTGAGTGGATGGGTAGGTGATGGATGGGTGGATGGATGGATGGATGGGTGAGTGGATGGGTAGGTGATGGATGGATGGATGGACAGATGGGTGGATGGATGGATGGATGGATAGGTGGGTGGATGGATGGATGGGTGGATGGATGGATAGTGGATACATAGGTGGATGGATGGATGAATGGATAGAATCATTCTTGATATGCAGAGATGCTGCTGCTGACTGACTGCCATAGGGTAGTTGTTTTGCATTCTCCTCTGAGCTGTGGTTATTGGCTTGCCACTAATGAGAAGCCTTTGTGGAACTGTTTGGGTCTACTTAGGGTTTATTATAGAAAGTGGTCACAAACCAGAGAGACTAAAACTAAGTAGCCTGGCACGCCACTGGCCTTATCAAGTACCATCCACTAATCCAGCAGCTCTCGCCTCTCTTTTCTGGCTGCCAGGATTTAGGACTGGTGAGAATTGCATGCAGAACACCCTCCTATGACGGAAGAATCCAAGATTATGCATAATTTCTGGAGCTCTGGCTAACCACCCCCCTTGATTCCCACATACACCCTTTTCTCCCGGTCAAAAAAGCATATACACATGTACAAATAAGGACACTGTCATTACAGGACTAGCTTGCTTCTACTCTATAACATTAAAAAGTAAATCACTTGCCAGTTCTGAATCTTGAACTAATTTCATAGCAAATCCCCATAACAAGTTGAAGCCACCCTGCAGTGTGGCCGACCTTATCTGTACCCACAGTTCTCACCCAATGATAAAACCCATGGGGCCCATGGACATGGGGGCCGGGCCTGCACCCTGCATCCCACAACCCTGGGTGGGGCTGGCTGGGCATGCAGCAGCTGCCAGGTGTGCCAAAGCCCGGCAGGTGACCCCGGCCAGCCTTACCAGAACGGATTTATGGTTGTCTTGGAGCCTGGCGATGGCGTTTTCATTCAACTTGAGTTTCCGCTCCAGGTCTAACCGGGTGATCCGAAGCTCAGCCTAAGAAGAGGAAAGGTCAGCGTCAAGGAGGAAGGAGCCCAGGGCACTCGGAAGGTCCCCAGGAGCAAGGGCACCGTCTGCCCTTCTTCCATGGAATGGGGAGTCTGTCTCAGAAGCTGCTCTCAGAAGCCAGGCTGGAGCACCCACCCTCAGTGGAGGCACAGAGGGTCAGCTGTGTGCCAGCACTTCCTGGGATGAACTGGCTAAAATGCAGGGAGAGCTTACGCTGCACTGGGCATCGCTTCAAGCATTTCTCTGTGTCACCTCTTATCATCCTGACCATGCCCATAGCAGGTAAACACATTATCTCCGTTGTACAGGTGAGAAAGTGGAGCCACCTATCCAAGGTCACACAGTTGTTAGTAGAGTTGAGTCCAGCCCATCCGGCCCAGAACGGCCTGACAAGGAGCACAGGGCGCTTGAAGTCGGGGGTGGGCATCCCAGGGTTTCTAGTTAGCAGACGAGACTTCGGGAAAATCTACTTGATGCTTCCACACTTGCATTTCTTCACCTGTGAGGTGGGAGCAGCTAAAGTGCCCAATTCACAGGGTTCCCGCAAGGATGGGAGGCGTGTCAGCAGGAACTCTGTACGGTAGCGGGCACGTTGCAGGCGCTCCCTCCGTGTCGGTGGTGTCATCATCCTCATCGCTACTAGCACTACCTCGGCTGCTTTCCATCACGGACTCTTATGCTCTGCCGGATGCAGGCAGAGCGAACCCTCCCCGCCGAGGCAAGTGCCCGCCTGAGAACGCCGGGTCTGCCACGTCGACGCCCCTGCCCAGCCCCACTCTCGCCTCCTGAAACTCCCCAAGCACTGTCTGCCGAGAACGTGCCGAGGCATGAAACCAGAGCCTTTGCAGACTTCAGAGGCCCTGTCACTTTCTGCGTCCACAAGGGCACGAGACAGCAGCAACAGAAAGAAGAGGTTTCACTGATTTTCACAGCAGCGTGTCTGCACTCGCCCTAACAGAACTCGGGGTGCGGGGGCACCGTGACGCGTCTCCCCTTCCTCCCACTGAAGCCCACGGGAATCCCAGGCCCCAGTGGTGGCAGCCCAGGCAGGCAGGGGACTCGCCTCCCTCTGCAGAAGCCTGGCAACGTTTGCTCAGGCCCTGCGGCCCTGACTCAGAGCCGAGTGAGCCCGGGTGACCTCCCGCCCCTGAGGCCTGAGACCTGATGCCCGGGAGTGGGGGAAGAAGGGAAGATGCGGGGTCCGACCTATTCGGGGGCAACGTGGAATCTTGGTCTGTCTAGAAGGCTTATTACCCAGTGACCTGTTCCACGACGGGAGGGGACATGAGCTGCTTGTTGAAAGGTGGTGGGAGACACAACAGAACACACATTAGCAACGAGTGCAGAGCGTATTAAAGCGGTCGGCCCCAGCACCATCCGGGGACACAGGAGACCCCCAGAGTGTCCAGGGAGGGGGCTTCTCCCCACTGTCTGCGGATTACCATAAAAGGAGAAAGGGACTCCCAAGTGCCTAACGGGACTTCTGAGTGAATCACCCCACAAGCAGGCACTCCTGCTTATCACAAGAGGCGGGGCCACTTCGGAGACCAGCATCTCCAGTTTTTCCTGTTCCCAGGAAATGACGGGGTGCCTTAGACCCTGGCTCCGGGTCGCAGGCCCAGGCAGGCCCCACACAAAAGCAGGACAGCAGTGCCAATGAGAGTAGACGGCCCCATGTCCAAGGGCACAGAGAGTCCTCCCCGCTTCAGCAAAAGGCACCACATCCGGGGTACAAGACCTGCCTCTCTCAGGCTCTACGACCCTCATCAGATGGTTTAGTGTCTCCTCCGGTGCCTCAAGAATATGTTAACAAAATCGTTCTTGCTTCTGTCTCCAGGGCAAAGGTGGTACCCAGCTCAGTGGCCAGGGTCTGGGTAGAGATGCAAACTGGAACAGCAGACGGAGGGAGAAGAGAGAAGGAGATTCCACATGGTGCCAGTTGCTTTGTGTTTCCCTCTAGAGAGTCTGTGTCTGGGAACACTAGGGTCCCAGCTGGGCCCTGACTTCACCCCTTGGCCTGCTGATCAGAGTTCACTACATGTCAGTCCAGTTATACAAGACACCGCCCCTGCTCCTGAAAGACGCACAGCCTGGTGCAATGTTCAGGATAAAACAAGTCGCATAATACTGAGTCCAAGGCACTCCTCGGAACTTCCAGAAGAAATTCTCCTGAACAGCCTCAAGCCATCCGCCTTTCGGCAGCAGACGGGCCGTGAACAACGCTGGTTATCGGCGCCCCCAAGAAGCGGGAACACTTGTGGCTCTCAGAGCTCAGCTCCCGCTCTAGCTGCAGACTGCGTCCGAGACCCCCGCCATATCCTGAGCTTTCTGGAACCAATGCTGAGATCGGATGCGGTGACCTGCCACTAATGGACCTGAAGGTCTAAGGCGGGGCCCAGCCGAGCCTTCCTTCCCCCAAGATACCTGCCCTGACCTCACTGCCGGGGGTCTTCCTCCTTGGAACACGCAGCAGGGCCCTTGTGCTGCCCCAGCCCTTTGGCATCCAGGCAGACGTGGACCTGCCCTGGCTTCCTGACTACAGCCCACGCTCCCTGAGATAGTGTAGCACACTTAGCCCATAGAAAGTGCTCGATAATGTTTGATAAACTTGAAAAGGAACAGAAAAAAACAGGAAAGCAGTCACAGGAAGAGTGCAAACTTCACAACTCACACACACGCGTGCTACAGCTTCCTTTCCCAGCAGCGAGCCTGAGTTCAGAGAAGGTGAGTGGAGTTAAGATCAGCTGCTCTTAAAAGCTAAGGGAAGGGCTTCCCTGGTGGTCCAGTGGTTAAGACTCTGCACTTCCACTGCAGGGGGCACAGTGGTCGGGGAAGTTCTGCATGCTGCAGGGTGCGGCCAAAAAGAAAAAAAAAAAGCTAAGGGAGAGGGATGGTCTGGGAATTTGGGGTTGGTAGATGCAAACTATTACATGTAGAATGGATAAACAACAAGGTCCTACTGTAGAGCACAGGGAACCATATCCAATCTCCTGGGGCAAGCCATAATGGAAAAGAATATTTTAAAAAGAATGTCTATATGTGTAAAACGGAGTCACTTTGCTGTACAGCAGAAATTAACACAACGTTGTAAATCAACTACACTTCCATTTAAAAAAAAAAAAAAAAAACTAAGAGGCTTTGGGACGCTGGCCTGGGCAAGGGGAAGAGCTGAGTCCCCATTGGGAAGAGCTGGGCTCTGGAAGCCCAGCGGCACAGAACAATAATCAGAGAACACCCAGATTCCCAAATCCAGAGTTTTTGCCCACTGGCATAGCTAGAGACCGCAGGAGCCTCAGAAGGGGCTCTGTCGGTGAACTGAGAAATCCATCGCTGTGGACCCGATGCAGCTCCCGGCCGCTCTGTGTCCCTGTGGCTGGCCCTGCTGTTCACGGTTTCCCTTGCACAACATTCCTGAGTGACTAGCGCTTGACTCGATCCAAAGTGACCTTCAGTAAGCAGCCCCGGTGGGCTTGGGCTGGCTGGAGGAAAGATGGAGCTTCCGGAGCCTTACTGACGTCTAATAAGACTTTCAAAATAATTCTGGTGGTGGCCGAAGCCTCATCCAGGTACTGTGTCTTCGGAGCTGGTCTCCTGGGCTCCTTGCAAGAAATCTTTTGGCTCCTGAGCCATGGCAGGGCCACCCAAAAAGCGCTGACAGAGCACACACTCACTCTCAGGGTTGAAAGCAAGGATGCAGGGTGGAAAGGCAGGAACTCTGATAGGCACACCAGGGAGCAGAGGCTGGGAACTGGGCCCGCACCAAGGATCTGGGGTACGGGGCTGCTGCATCGCACCTGTAACCGGCCTGCTTTCAGCACCAAGAACTGCCCCAGTTGTCTGTATTTTACCTGACACAGCTTCCTCCTGGGATGTCTGAATTTGGGGTTCCACACAGGAGCAACACAACTCTCCCTGCTCAGAATGACGATTACCCTATGTCTCTGTAATGCACCAGCTTACACTACGTTAAAATTCGTATTGTAGCTATGCTGCTACAGGCATAGAACTTCTGAAAGGAAACAGAAGAAAAGAGTAGATCGTGGTGTCTGCCTCTGAGGAGGGAGATGGGCAGATCCAGGCTGGGAGGGAGGGCTTTTATGGGAAAATCTACCTCAGTATCTGGTGGAGATTGTTTCT
This sequence comes from Leucopleurus acutus, assembly GCF_964270905.1. NCBI lineage: Eukaryota > Metazoa > Chordata > Mammalia > Artiodactyla > Delphinidae > Leucopleurus > Leucopleurus acutus. The sequence goes on from NC_139161.1 coordinate 57,956,516, forward strand.
GAACGGGGGCACGCACCACTTTTCCAGTCAAATGTAACAGAATTCAGATATTATACCCTGAACAAGGGAAAAGCAGTACACTCTGCTTTAATCTCTCTACGACATGTGTGGCAGGGTTTTGGTGCAAAATAAATAAAGTAAGGTCATAATATTGTGACCTCGGGGTCCTTCCCTGTGTTCCTCCAGTGGGGTGGCTTTCCAAAAGCTTCCATTCCCACTCCATGGCTTAGTCATCTGTATGAGTCTGGACAAATTTGGTGAAGACGAAAAGAGTCACCACCTCAGTGAGTTATTCCAGGACTGGATGGGAAACCACGGAAAGCACATAGCGCACGGCAAGGCTCCATGAAGACCGTGTAGTCAGTTACATGGAGCTTTAATCTCTGACCTGTCTGCTGACACAGAGCCTCCTCTGTGAACGTGGCTGTGAACGTGGGGAGCGGGTGGCAGTGACCTGCTCTCCTGAGTGGACATTTCCTGGCACTGGAGATGCTGGGAACTGTTGGCAAGTGGACTGTGGAGTTGATAACAGTGACTCACTGGCATCTGGAATGCAGAGCTTTCTGGAACAATTCCCACTAAGGGAGGGTGTGGAGAAGCGGGTCCTGCTCCAGGAAGCTCCTTGTCTGCTGTCCAGGAAGCCCGGGGCCAAGACGCGGCCACGGGCCCGTGCTCAGCGCAGACAGGGAGCTGCCCGGAGTCTGGACACAAGAAATGTGGGACAAAAGAACTGCACTTCCCCACTGAGAACAAACGTGCTCGTGGAAAGTCCGAGTATGAGAAACGAAGCACATGAATCCATTCCCAGGAACTTCTCCAGGCTCTCAGCTTTCTCAGGGCAAAGAAGTCAGCTGTTCTAGAAACAGTTGCCCTACCTGATGGGAATAAAATTACAGGCTGTGAGCACAGCATTTCTCAGTCTCTCCTGATACCTCTATCTGATGAGGAGATTTATTTTCCCTAAGGTAAGCAGTCCTTGACATTGTACCCGGAGGGAAGTTTCCAGTTCTCTGTTATCTCGGCACTATTCGAGCTCTTGGATTTCATACCCGGTATCTCCAAAGGGGCCCTTGCTACTGATCTCTTGTTTGGGGTAAAGGGAAAAAGAGAACTTCGGGCAAAGTTTAGGCTCTTTTCTCTTGAATTTCTGCTAAGCTTTACATTGCATTCATTGCCACTCAGATCCAGCCAGAGGGAAACACCTTCTGCACCCAACACCCACCCACGGACGAGTCACCAAAAGCTGAGTGAGAAGTAGTAGGAAACTCGCCACAGGAGCGACAGACAGACGCAGACAGAGAGGTACAGGGACAGCAGGACCGAGATGGCGACAGAGTAACCGACTCGGAGTTTCCAAAGCAAATGCAAGGACAGGGCTGCTGGCTGCACGGCCAGGGGCCAAAGCTAAGAGCACAGGAGTGAAGCCGGCAGCCCCAGGAGCTGAGGCAGAGGCCAGGCCTCTCCCTGGCCCACGGCCCTCCCACCTCCCTCTCCGCACGGACCCCAGCACTTGCCTCCTTGTCCCTGTGGGCGGCATAGAGGGAGACAGAGGCGTGGCCCCTGTGCTCGGCCCGGCCGCACTCCTGGCAGATGCACTGCCCATCGGGGCAGCAGAAGGCAACCAGGGGACTGTGGTGGGCCGGGCACACGAGCAGGTCCCGGTCCTTCACGGGCTCTGTCAGCTGGTGGCCGTGCAGCCTGCTGTTCTCCTGGTGCGGCCGCAGGTGCTCCGGGCAGTAGTTCACCATGCAGGTCAGGCAGGACTTCACGGCCCTCACCCTGCTGGCCCCGAGGCAGAAGTCGCACAGGACCTCCGCCTCCGCCTCTGCCTCTGCCCCAGGACGCCCCTGCCAGGCAGAGCCATGCCTCTGTCCCCAGCTCTCCCCCAGGGAGCTCCCCGGGGCGGCTGAGTCCTTTTCTTCTGCTGGGCTGGCCGACCCACGGTCTGGGCTGCAAGTGGCCGGAGGGTGAGCGGGAACCCCGGGCAGCGGCCCTGGAGCCGTCAGATCAAACTCAGCCATGTGGAAGTTCTGCGCCAGAGCTGGGCTTCCTCCGCTCCTGGGCCCAGAATCCTGCGCCCCAGTCCTGGGCCCCAGTCAGATGCGAGCACCACGCCCAGCTGACTGCAGCTGCCTCAGGGTTTTAACTGTTTCCTCCCCACAGAGGAAGCTCAGTTGGCCGTCCTCACTCTGCTCCGCTTAGAGGACAGCCAGCTGCAGTGGCCACAAGGCAGCCCGGGTCCCCAGGCTCAGGGAGACCCAGGCTGTCTCCCCACAGGCTCCGACCCGTCCTCCAGCCCAGACCCGAAACTGCTATTCTGCTGTGAATCATTCGCCCCCCATAATCTCAGCCAAGCTGGGGGATCGGTCTGGAAAGGACTGGAGATTCCTGAGCTCTGCAGTCAAAGCCGACGTTGCTTTATGTGGCTTGACAGGTTCGATTTTTTGTTTTCTGTTTTTCTCTATTTATTTTTTTTGGCTGCACTGCGTGGCATGGGGAACCTTAGTTCCCTGACCAGGGATCCAACCTGCGCCCCCTGCATTGGAAGCATGGAATCTTAACCAATGCACCACCAGGGAAGTCCCCTGTTTTCAATTTTTAAAGGGACCCAGAATGTAAGGACTTCAGCAATAGGGCAGCCCTCATCTCTTCCCACCTCGTAGAATTGGACGTGAAACAGCTGGGAAGAGGATCTGTGTCTCTGACCCTGACCTTTTCCATATGACCTTCTGGCACATTCCAGGAGATGGACTTCTCTCGGAGGGGGATTCAGTGGCGATCAGGAGGCTCAGGAAGAACGTGCCTCCTTCCACATAAAGCTCTAAGCAGACAGCCCCCCCGGGCTGCACAACCTGCCCAGTGGCTCCTAGAGAGGGGCGGGCGCTTTATCTACTTACTAAGGTTTTCCTAGACGAGGTGTATGGGTTTGCTCCCAGTGCCATAACAAAGTACCACAGACTGGTTGGTTTAAACAACAGAAATTTATCTCCTCCCAGTTCTGGAGGCTGGAAGTCCAAGATCAAGGTGTCGGCAGGGTTGGTCTCTCTTGAGGGCTCTCTCCTTGGCGTGTAGACAGCCATCTTCTCCTTGTATCTTTACATGCTCTCCCCTCTGTACACATCTGTGTCCTAATCTCCTCTTTTTATAAGGACAGCAGTCAGATTTGGATTAGGGCCCAACCTCATGACCTCATCCTACCTTAATGACCTCTTGAAAAGCCCAGTCTCGAAATACAGTCACATTCTGAGGTACTGGGGGTTATGAAGCCGAACGGGGCCCCGTGGGGCCCAGACATGGAGGGCTTTTCCTTTTGTCCCGCATTTACTGTGGGCAAGACTCCAGCCTCCATGACCTTCCCTGAGATCCAAAGGGCAGATTCCCTTTGAACAGCTGCTCATCAAGGGAGAAGCAGCCAAACAACCACCTGGGGCGAGATTCAAGGGGCCAGAGAACCTCATCAAGATTAGGGGATCCGGGCTGCCCTGGGGGCGCAGTGGGTGAGAGTCCACCTGCCGATGCAGGGGACGCGGGTTCGTGCCCCGGTCCGGGAGGATCCCACATGCCGTGGAGCGGCTGGGCCCGTGAGCCGTGGCCGCTGAGCCTGTGCGTCCGGAGCCTGTGCTCCGCAACGGGAGGGGCCACGACAGGGAGAGGCCCGCGTACCGCAAATAAAAAAAAAAAAAAATTAGGAGACCCACCTGAGACCCGGCACACACCCTAATCTTGTCAGCGATCCCACCTCTGAACCACTGTTATAAAACCCCTCATCAGATCCTCCTGAGTTGGGACACATAGTTCTTCGAGGCAGGCACTGGCTGTGGCCCCTTTTGCCTGGCAAAGCAATAAAGCTATTCTTTTCTTTCTACTTCACCCAAAACGCCGAGATTCAATTCGGCACCAGTACAGGGAAGCTGAGCTTTCGGCATCAGTTAGGACTTCAACATACGATGCGGGGTTTTGGCGGGGGGGCAGGCAGTTCACAATTCAGCCCATAACAGATGCCAGGGGATAAGGTGGGAAGCATCTAGCTCCTCAGAAGAAAGGTGCTCCTGGGCACCACCACTGGGTGGGGACGCCAGGTGGGCACCAAGGAACCCAGGACTATCCCAGGGTACCTGGCCCCCAGTATGTGTACCCTAGAGCAGCAGTCCCCAACCTTTTTGGCACCAGGGACTGGTTTCACGGAAGACAATTTTTCCACGGAGCGGGGTCGGGGGGAATGTTTCGGGATGAGTCAAGCGCATTACCTTTACTGTGCACTTTATTTCTATTATCACTACATTGTAACGTATAATGAAACAATTACACAACCCACCACAATGCTGACAGGAGGTGGAGCTCAGGCAGTAATGCGAGCGATGGGGAGCGGCTGTAAATACAGGCGAAGCTTCGCTCTCTCTCCCCCCACTCACCTCCTGCTGTGCAGCCTGGCTCCTAACAGGCCACCGACCACTACTGGTCCGTGGCCCAGGGATTGGGGACCCCTGTCCTGGACAGGTTCTCCAGCTCCCCCGCAGGATTTCTTCATATACACTCAAGTGGATTTGGAAAACTAATGGAACAGAGAGAGAATGGGGTGGGGGCCGGTGCAGCTCGCCCCTGAGATTAGGCTTGGGGTGGGTCCAAGCCATCGCACTCCCCCATGGCTCTCCACCCCGTGTGATTCGGTGGGATCTGGATTAAAGCACATAAACCAAAGGGCAGTTCTTGTCACTGACCGAGAATTCCTGCTTGGTGTTGGAGGGCGTGGAAGACAGTAAAAATCTATGTCAGATGCAGCTCTGTTGATGGTCAACATGCACAGAGCATGCATGTCATGATGGCCTAGATGCGGCCCTTTTCAGCAGTACGAATTTTCCTGAGTATCCCTGACCTGACTGTCCTCTTCCACGGCTGAGGATACCCCAGAAGAGGTTCCCAGAGGTTCCCCTGCATTTCATTTCATGGTTTTAAATCTCTGGCCAGGAGGGAAAGGAGCTGGCTTCTCGCAGTCCAGAACATTCCCGGAGTTTTCTCCAACATTAACGAATAGGGCTGCTTTCTTTTCTGTCCCTTTCTCTGAATGACTTGGTTCTGGAAGCTGAACTGGTCCACCCCACATGCCACAGAGCCTCTGATATTTCTGGGGGTGGGGGGGGCGGTGGCTGCCCATTCTGACCTGTTCCACAACCTCAGGCGCCAATCAGAGGACACTGAGCCAGGCTCTCTCTTATCCCCCCCACCCCTTCTCTCCTGCTGACCCCAGAGGGCAGCCCACAGCTTTGCTCAGCCCGTCCTGGTGCCCCATCGGAGCTCCAAGCCACCAGACATTCTGCAGCAGCTTGGAAAACAGGAAACCTGAATTTTCAGTCCCAGCCTGAACTGGGAAAATCATTTGTCCTCTCTCGACCCCAGCTTCCTCATCTATGAAGTGAGCAGGTTGGCCGAAGCCAGAGCCGGGAAACAGATTCCCGGTGCGGCTCTCGTGGAAACTGTGCTGTGTCTGAGATTCACCTGAGCTTGTGGGGAAAGGGCGCCGTGGCTAAGCTGTGACATCTGCCCGGACTTGGGCCTGAGAGCACTGACCCTGTGGCGGCCTCTGGCCCTCCCAGGACCACAGAATCCACCCCAATTTCTAAATCCCCTCCCCGGCCCGGCCTGACACAGCACCTTCCGGACGACCTCCAGGAGCTGCAGGGCACCTCACCACACCCAGGCCTCCTGGGTCAACACTCCCGCACCGGAAGGTGGGGCTCATGCCCACGTATCTCCTAGACCCTAATTCCCTACTGACCCAGCGCTCACAGTCACCACCCCACCCCCACTGCACCCTGAGCACCCCAACATCCTCAGCCTCTTCTTAGACAGTCCCCTGCCTCCCTGCCTTAACCGAAGCTCGGCTTTCGCCAAAGACGCTGTTTCTCCTGCTGCCTCTCAGCTGGTGTTATCCTTCTCCCCCACACCGCGCCCCGCCAACGTATCTCAGAGCTGAGGTGAGGGTCCTCCTGACCCCCCGTCACAATGTCCAGACCCCCTCCCGGCCCTCTCATCACACCTGCTCCCCGGACGTCAGATGGCCCTGCAATTCCGCCCTCTCCTGTCCTCCAGGCCAGCCTCCGATCACTCAACCTCACATGAAATGAGTGTCTCTCTCTCTTCGGCACAAAACAAGTTTTGTCATTACAAATTTTGTAATTTCCTTCTTTCCTGAATCAAACCTGCCCAGGGATGTTAGGGCCACCATCCTACGTGTTGTGGCTTGGTATTCCTTCCCAGAATTGAGGGAGGTTTCCCTGCTCAGAATTTTGAAACTCAAACTCTACCAAGCCATGTGGTAGGAAATCGGTCGGCAGGTAGGTCATCATTAATCTTTCATCCAGTTGACTCTGTGATGAATAATCCCACAAACTGACAAACTCCCTTGGAGTCACATGAACGATGGCTGCCAACAGATGCCCTCCCAGTTTACGGGTTTAAGGCCATCATCCTGAGGGGTCTGGAAGAATTCAAGAAGAGCATTCTCAACCCAAAGACTCTATCTGGCAGTTTCAGACTAAGGAAGCCCCGCAGCCTCTCTCCTAAGGAAACAGCTTCGAAAATCTCTCTAGATATTTTTCATCTGTGTCTGCCGAGCTGTGATTCACAAACCTAGCTAATATTTGTCCGTCAGAAATTAAGAAAAAGCAGGCAATCAGACTGAGAAGAATAAGAATAACATAATAAACAAGTCACAGATCTGACTCTGACTGATTTCAAGGGATGATACTTGATGAAGAGTATGTCCTTCCCCCCTTCTCTGGAATTGAAAGTCGTATCTTCTATGAAACGATGGTGATAACAGTGAGGTGGAGTTACCTGGAAGAGTTACATTTAAATCAGTCCTCCAAATTCACTGTGCAGTTTTTCTGGTCAAATCCCCAAATCAGAGAACCACAGAGCTGGAAGCTGCATCATCACTCTTCCAGAAACCAGCCCAGACTTTTCCTGATTCACCTTGAGGGGGGTGGGCCCAACAGACTTTCTGGCCTGGGGTTGCCATCAGCAAACTGGTCCCCAGCCCTGCTTTTTTCCTAAAATGAGAAGCCAGCCTCTTAGATCGTTTTTGGTAATTCTACTGCAAAACAAGAGAACAAACTGCAGGAGAGGAGAACAGACTGAAAGGATCTTTGCTCCTAGTCTCAGAGCACAACAGTTGTGACCACCTAAACCCCTTCTCAGGTCCTCCCCCAAGCCTCCTGTTTCTTTGTCAGGTAGCGACTGGCCCACTAATGAAGGCAGGGCTGTCCCAGGGTGTTCCATATGCCTGCTCTTCACAAAGACGGGGGCACACATGTTGGCTCAGCAAACAAGACTGTGAGCCTGCATAGGGTCTGCCTTGCCCGTGAGCACCTAACACAATGCCTGCAGGACTCCTGATGATGGGTGGAGAAAACCGGCCTACAGACCACCTGCAACTAAGGAAGCACACGGGGTCATTTCCTGCCAAGGCCACAGAAGGTCTGGCCCGGGGCTGTTCCCAGCTCACTCGTTTGCCGACAAGGCGTGGCCATGGTGCACCCTTGAGCAGCAATCCTCCAGTCACCCAGGCTCTCAGGGCCAGCTGGACCTCCCAGGAACCCCCGCAGGAGCATTCAATGTCCTAGAAACGAAGAGCCCAGAACCCGGACCACACTCTGCAATCATTCCTCGTAAATTCCAGACCCAAAGACATGACGTTTTATGTGGCACATGGTTAGCACATTCCTCGAACTCTGAGAGCTGTGTATGAGAAAACCCAAAGTAACTACACAGAGTAAACTCCAGTCACCTATACGGCTTAGGCTTAAAATGGCAAAACAACCTATTCCGACCAAATGAGCAAATCTTTTAAAACGCACAACAAATGCTCTCTCTTTCCCTGGGGATGGAAGATGGGTTCCAAGTCTAGCTCACCCCAGAGGTCCCAGGACAGCTGTTGCTTTGGTACCACTGTTGTTGGGCCAGTTTTCTGGACCTGGGACAGCTGCGCACCCCCAACCAGTCAGAATGGGCACCTCAGATGGAAAGATGCAGAAAATGACCCCAGAGCCCCTGTATTTCCCTGTGCTGTACAATATATCCTGGTTGCTTATCTATTTTATACATAGTAGTTTGTACATCTTAATCTCCTACCCCTGTCTTGCCTATTCCCCCTCCCCTCTCCCCACTGGTAACCACTAGTCTGTTCTCTATATCTGTGAGTCTGTTTCTGTTTTGTTATATTCATTCCTTTGTTTCATTTTTTAGATTCCACATAGAATATTTGTCTTTGTCTGATTTATTTCGCTTAGCATAATACTCTCTAGATCCATCCATGTTGCTGCAAATGACAAAATTTCATTCTTTTTTATGGCTGAGTAGTATTCCATTGTATATATGTACCATATCTTCCTTATCCATTCATCTGTTGAAAGGCACTTGGGTTGCTTCCATTATCTTGGCTATTGTAAATAATGCTGCCATGAACATTGGGTGCATATATCTTTTCAAATTAGTGTTTTCACTTTCTTTGGATATATACCTAGGAGTGGAATTGCTGGATCATATGGTAGTTCTATTTTTAGTTTTTTGAGAACACTCCATACTGTTTTCCACAATGACTGTACCACTTTACATTCCCACCAACATTGTACAAGGGTTCTGTTTTCTTCACACCCTCTCCAACATTTGTTATTTGTGTTATTTTTGATGATGGCCATTCTGACAGGTGTGAGGTGATATCTCATTGTGGTTTTGATTTATATTTCCCTGATGATTAGTGGCATTAAGCATCTTTTCATGTGCCTGTTGCCCATCTGCATGTCCTCTTTGGAAAAATGTCTATTCAGGTCTTCTGTCCATTTTTTTATTGGGTTGTTTGGGTTTTTTTGCTGTTGAGTTCTATGAGCTGTTTATATATTTTGGTTATTAACCCCTTATTGGTTATATCATTTGCAAATATTTTCTCCCATCCTATAGGTTGTCTTTGCATGTTGTCAATGGTTTCCTTTGCTATACAGAAGCTTTAAAGCTTCATTAGGTACCATTTATTTTTGTTTTTATTTCTTTTGCCTTAGGAGACATATCCAAAAATATACTGTTACAATTTATATCAAAGAGTGTTCTGCCTAGCAACAAGGGACATGATGGACCCAGGGCAAGCAGCAACCACCCTGGCATCAAGGGACAAATATTTTCATCATCAATATTTTCTGTCAAAATACTTGCAATCAAAAGATGAAAATGACAGAGGAAATTTTCACATATTGAAGTAGGGGGAAGTCTTTCTGGCTTACACATGATTTAACTGAAACTTTACGCTACCCAGAACAGTCTGCTTTGTGGCCTGTCACACATACACTGCACATCTGTTTTAGCCATGGAAGAAAAGAATGTATTTAAAAAATCAAAATGCAGTAACTGTGGTGCAGGCATCTCTACATGTGGAGTTAGATGAAGCCCAGAGGAGCGTGCTGGTGATAGCACTAACACCAGTATAAATGCTGAGGGCCCTCATGCACCAACTGGGTGAGTCGCACAGCAGTCCTGAGACAGCGGCCATTACTATTGCTATTTAGCAGATGAGGAAACTAAGTTTTCTGGGGTTAGATAACCTGCCCAAAGACCCTTGGTTCTGAACCAGCTGGATTTGAACCCAAGAGGCTGATTCAGAACCCATGACACTGCAGGGGAGCAAAAGTAGACCCCAAAATGTGTCTCTTAGGCATGAGGACTAATTTAGGCTGATTATTTTTAAGAAACAGAAGACTCAAGAAGTCTTTCTGTTTACCTCCCCTGAGCAGCCTAAAAGAATGTAGAGCAAGGACCCATTCCAGTAAGTGAGCTATCCCCATAGATATATATAGTATGAACTGAGTGGCAGACAGGGAGGAACCAGCCAAGTCTGTTTGTTAAAATTCTTCTCCGAGTCCCATTGTCTCTGCTGGCCCAGCAAACACTTGTTTTCCAAACATTCGCTTTTCCATCTTCATGTGAATTGCATTCCTCCCCTTTGACATCCCAAACCACTACCCCCAACATCCTCTTTTGTCTTTAGCTGAAGATGGTATTTAAGGTGAGAGTTTCAGCCATTTTGGTGAGTTACTCATTTTTCCTGGGTCTTTCCCAGGTACACGTTATTAAACTTTCATTTAATTTCCTCCTCTTGATCTGTTTCATGTCACTTTAATTCTCAGACCAGCCAGAAGAACCTAGAAGGGTAGAGGGAAATGTTTTCCTCCCCCAACAATGCTAACGAGGACATGTTTACAGTTTCTATTACAATGTGCATTACCACACTGCATTGTGTTAACTCTCCTCCAGCAATCTTGGAATGGGCTCCTTAGTTATTTACTTATTTTTTAATAATAAAAAAGGACTACTGACCTAGATCCCTGAACAAAGAGAGGAAAAACCACAGACCTTCCCCACCTCCCACCCCAGGGATTGTCTGTGGCTGGGTCTGAGGACAAAAGGTCTGTATACATAATACACTCTCTTCCTCACCAAAGCCCCCTCCCTGCAGGAAGATGCCGTGTCTCAGGAGCTATAGAAGCTGCATCCTTACTTGTACTTTGCCACAGCCCCCACACACTTGCTCAAATGGTTTCAATTTCCACCTCACTGTTGCAAACCAGAAGTTGAAGAACGCTCTGAATTTCTGTACCCCTGACTGGGTGGAGGAAGCGTAACATCTGTATCTGGATTTCCAGGGGTAAGGAGGTCGCCCTGATCCAAAGCCTGGTGCACAGACTCAGGAACTAAATAAAACACCAAGAGTAGGAGCTATTACCTCCATGGGAATGAAATAACTGCTGTCTTGCCACGAATATTTTAGTAGGAAAGAAACAAGCTTATTAAACAGGAGATGTGTCTGTATATGTTGGGGGAATCCAAATATAGTCAGAAAGGGAACCTGGAGTAGAAGCGTTAGGTGGTCAGAGCCCTGATCCTAGCACCTGCCAGCTGTGTGACCTTGGTAAGTAGCTTAACCTCTCTGAATCTCCATTTCCTCATCCAACAAATGGGGATGCAATATCTGCTCCAACTAATTTATAGTGTGGTTTGTGAAAAAATGGAAGTGAAGCCATCATATAATGCAAGTGAATCTGTATACTAATGATATTATGGTCACAAACACACCAGGATTTAATGAGCAGAAGACTCCTTCAAATGAATTCTCTTAAGCTGTGAGACAAGGAACAGGCTAAGGATGACCCTCCTCTCTCTAAAAGTTATGAAGCCCTAATTTCTCCCGGTCACAGAAGCCTGTGAATATGAAGAGGGTCACATTTATAGTCACCATTCATGTTTCCTTGCTCCTTCCCCTGTAGACTAAGGCCAGGGTCCCAGACCCGTACAACCCCTCCTCCCAGTGTTTCTGGGGGTCCCCGGGGGCACCACTGTCCACTGGGTACCTTCTTCTCCCACCATTGCTGCCTCTGATGCTCTAGAGTCCAAAGGGGCCCAGGGTTGCCCAGGGATTTGTAACATGTTTGTTTGTTTGCTGGTTTTGGCTGTACCGGGTCTTAGTTACGGCACACGGGATTTTTAGTTGTGGCATGTGGACTTCTTAGTTGTGGCATGCATGCGGTATCTAGTTCCCCAACCAGGGATCGAACCCAGGCCCCCTGCATTGGGAGCGCTCACCAGACCACCAGGGATGGAACCCGGGCCCCCTGCATTGGGAGCGCCCGCTGGACCACCAGGGATGGAACCCAGGCCCCTTGCACTGGGAGCACCCGCTGGACCACCAGGGAGGTCCCGTAACATGTTTTGTCAGAGGCGTCCCAAACCCAGGGTCCCTCCCATCTTCCTGAAACTGCTCATTCTCTCTTTGCTCAGAGCCCCTTTTCTCCCTGAAACTCCATGATCCCACAGAGGCTAGCTGTGGACATATTCTGCCCTCCTCAGGACCACCTTCTGCTCTGACCCTGAAGCTGTGCACAGCCAAACCCACCATAGTCGACCCCTTCCCTTGGGACAGGCGCTCTGCTGGGACCCTCCTTGGCCTCTCGTGCGGAGACCCCTTGGGGGGCTGCCCCACGAGTTCACCAGAGAGGCCCAGACTTTCTGAATCCCACATTCTAGCTTCACTCTAAATCACCAGAACATGGCTTTTTATTTTTTTCTTCCGCAGCTTGGAAAACAGGACTCCCCAGCACCCAGGGGGCTCCAGGGATAGACTCTGTTCATCTACGCCGGGCCTGGTCATTCCATCCCATTGGCCTATGCTGACTGCTCCAGGGATGGGGATGTCCATGCAAATTTAGGCCAAAGATATCTGAGAAGTTTGCTGGGGTTTTCCTGGCTCCTAAGAGCTACTTGGGAAACTGGCCTCTTTCCCTCTGGAAATGGACTAAGAAGCGTTGTTCCTGGCAACCATCCTAGGTACGAAGGGACCAGCTTAGGATGGTACCCTCACTGCACACAGCAAAGCAGAGAGGCTAAGAGGACCTCGTCCTTGGCACCATCGAGCTGCAGAATCAAACTGATCCACTTTCTAAGCATTTCGTTATGATTTTTAAATGTTTGGATTGGTCAGCAAATAGCCTGAAACATCTGACCTGACGGAGGAATACTTTCAAAAACATGTGCCCTGAACTGGCTTGAATTCTTTTTTTTTTTTTTTTTTTTCTTTGCGGTACGCGGCCCTCTCACTGTTGTGGCCTCTCCCGTTGTGGAGCACAGGCCCCGGACGTGCAGCCTCAGTGGCCATGGCTCACGGGCCCAGCCGCTCCGCGGCACATGGGACCTTCCCGGACCGGGGCACGAACCCGTGTCCCCTGCATCGGCAGGCCGACTCTCAACCACTGCGCCACCAGGGAAGCCCCCCGCTTGAATTCTTTTGCCGCAAGAACTTTAAGTCAGGTGTACCTACAGGTGCTACTGGCCTTTTCTCAGGAAGGAATGGACATTGCCAGGAAACCTCAACCACAAAGCTCATCACAACACCCTTGGAGCTATGTGAGATGGTCTCCTCAGCACGCAGGAGCCCTTTCACTTTACAGGCATAATTTCTACTGGTGGCAGTCACCGGACGCTGCTCCCCACCCCCTGTCGCAGCATGGCATTTGACGCTTCCTGCCTTCCTCGCCCATCCTTAACTCTTGGTACTCCTTTCGGGGTATAAGGGCGGGCTCAGGCTGCCTGTGTGATGTGGCCACCCGAGGCGGCTCCTGCACCCTCGTCTTGGCCGGGAAACTGGCAACTCCTGCAGCTCTGCAGTGCATGCTCTGGAATCAGGTCATCTGGGTTCAAACCTTCAGGGGTGACCTTGGACACGTCCTTACCTCCTCCAAGTTTACCCAGATGGAAGTGATACCAGCACTCAGCCTCCAGGATGCTGAGAGCATTAGATTATACGGTGCATGTCTCGTACAGCCTCCCTTTTCAACAGGCCAGCGTCCTCAGGGGTCACTCCCACGTGGGGATTTAGCAGAAGGTGAATGGTGGCTGCGTATGCTCCCACCAGCCTCCGAGCCGCTCAGAGGCCACTTCTCCCTCCTCCAGACCCGGTCCTGCCCTCTCAGCCCCACACTCTCTCCTCTGGCTTCTTCTCTGACAGACTCTTAAAGAAACTCTGAGTCCTAGATTTGAGCTAAGGGATCATTTCTGCCTCAAGATCCCACCCACTCCAAACATCACCCCTCAAGTACCAGCTCAGGTTCTGCCCCCTTCATAAATAAATATTGGTTTTTCCATTTCCTCACTGCCCCTAGAGCTTCTCATCTATTCGAAAAAGACAGCATTTGGCAGATTACATAATACATACAGTAGGTGCCTAATAAATACCTGTTAAAGTGAATCCTCCTGAGACCTGGCTGTGAGAGGCCAGGCCCAGAGTCAGCTGTGAGCTCAGGTACGGCTGCCCCAAAACCAGGTCTCTATTTGCACTGATTCCGGCCCAGTTTTCATAAGCGTCCCAGATTCCGTACCATGACCTTGTTGGGGTTTCCTTGAACTTCCTGGTTCAGACTCACCTATGTCTCGTCCACTATTTACAGACATTGCATACATGCTGCTTTGAATCCTTCGGTTTCTGGTCCTCCAACTTCATCTTTCACACAATCAGGCCCTCAGACCACGTCCACGTGACCCCCAATCACAGAGCATTTCCAAGCCAAGGCTGTGTTCTTCCTGAGCCCGGCAGCAGGACTGTCTCTGAAATCCCAGCCACTGCCACCACCAGCACCATCACCACAGCTGACCGCTCACGTGCTGAGTGGCGGATACATGTTATAACATCTCTGTGAGAGCGGGTTTATACATGAGATTGGGTAGCCACACATCTCACGTATGATGGAGTTGGGATTTAAACGCACATTGGTCACTCCAAAGCCAGGAGAAGCCCCAGCTGGTCCTCGGGAGGGGCAGAGTTGCTCTGAGGTGCCTTTCATCTCCGCGGACAGGGAGGTGGTCCCTTACCAGCAGATTTGGGGAAGCTTCTTCTGACTTGGCTGGTAGTGGAGAAGTGGGCTGCCCATGCTCGAGCTCTGTCTGTTCTTCAGCTGAATCTTCTCAGGAGGTCCTCCTCCCCAAGAGAGGAGAAAACGGGCACATTGTCTCCTGAAACATCTTTACCTCATTTCAATTCTTTCCCAAACACCAAAGTGCCCTCCAGTGAAAAGGGTCTCCATGTGTCTCCCCCACCCCAGGATAGGTTCATTCATCCATCCATATCCAGGCTGCACCCATCACACGCTTGTTGTGAGATCCTGTGCAGGTCACAAAACATACACAGGCTATGCCACAGGCCCTGCCCACAAAGGGCACAGTTGGCCAGTCCCACCTTCACAAAATCTCCGGAATTCCACCTTGACTGGGCTGAGAGCTCTGCTTTTTGTGCTGCGGCAGCCACCTTGCAGTCGTGAGGACCAAGGCAAGGGCCAAGCCAGTAGTTGAGGAAGATGGAACAGGAAGATGGGAAGAGCTTCGGTGACACTGCTGAGCTGTTCAAAACTGCTTGTTTTCAGGCTTCAAGTCATATGAGATAATAAATGTCCTTGAGGTCCAGCTGGAAGCATAGTAAGTGGTACGCTCTCTCCACGTGGCAGGAAAGGTTCCCAGAAGCAGGTCCGATCTACACCCTTACAGCCTGGGATCCAAAAGGGAAGAGACCTTCTTCCCACCAGTCTCCACACAGCAAATGTCATGGAAGGGCTAGTCAATGCCACTTACCCTGCCTGCCCACCCCAGGTCAGTCACTACCAGTAATACCCTGGGTCAGTCTGGTGGATCACAGAATGGTGGGCAGCCCAGAAAGCAGTACTGGACGTTGAGTCTGCCCATGGCCACAAAGGAGGGGCACAGTGTTTGACTAAAACCACACCTCATAGGTCCCTTATGGTGAACACAAGCCCACCAGGGCAATACAGTGGCTAAAATGGGATTTAAGAGCCAAGTTGAACCCCCGGTTCTGGATCATCTTTGAAAAGCACAAACGGGCTCCTATGGTGGCAGCTGTAATTTAGAGGGTGGTACGGGTGCGTTTCACACTTTGCTGGGATGACATGTCAGCTGTAAGGGTGAAGAGGCAGCACCGTGACCCCATCTCCCGACTTGCGGCAGAAGGGAGGGCAGGTGAGGCCCAGAAAGGAGCACCTGCCCACGGTGGGGTGCAGGCTTGGATGAAGTTGAAAGTTAAATCAGCATCAGGATGGTCAAAACTGGTTGGAGGATTCATAATGCACAGCAGATGGGGACAGTAAATATGCGAGCTGTAGGACAGCAAAGGGGATAAAAAAAAAAGCCTGGATGGGGGAAGAGTGTGTTGATTCTGTCCCCATAAACAAGAAGCCCAAGTGGACCCACAGGCCTGGGAACATCGGGTCAGGCCGAGGCTCACGCCCTCCAGGGTTGCACAAGAGCGGTGGAAATCACAAGTCTGTGCCGTGGAAGCTTCAGTTCCTGCACCACCACTCAGTCCAAAAAGCCGATGCAAATGTTCAATAGAAAGTATATAAAAAGGTCATAGGCAGCTGGGTGGGACTGAAGGTCATCCAGCCAATAAGCCTTGTTTGCTTTTGGCAAGTCGTTCTGTTTGCTTTTCTTTCTAAGTCATTCAAACCAGTTACTCATTATTTAAAGGTATGAGGAAGGATCACAATATATTAAGTTTCTTAAAGGTTATGAAATGGATCGTACACTTGGAGACTAATTATGTCAAAAAGAACAGCTTTAGTGTATGTGTCTCTACGTGTAGACAGCGGGAAAAGAGCTCCATGAAATTATCGCGGGTAGTTACTTTTTTCCCATATTTTCCTTTTTTTTTTCGGTACACGGGCCTCTCACTGTTGTTGCCTCCGGATCCGCAGGCACAGCGGCCATGGCTCACGGGCCCAGCCGCTCCGCGGCACGTGGGATCTTCCCGGACCGGGGCACGAACCCGCGTCCCCTGCATCGGCAGGCGGACTCTCAACCACTGCGCCACCAGGGAAGCCCTCATATTTTCCAATTTTTAAACCAACAACTCATAATGTACAAAATCATAAAACTGCAACTTTAAAAAATAAACCTGTTTGTTGGCACATCTCCTGTGGCCGCTCAGTGATCGTCTTCCAAGCAGAGACGTCCAGGGTTCAGAAGTCAGAAGACGGGGTTGCATGCAGCTCAGCTGTTCGTTAGCCACTTCCAGACGTCATTTGCCTTCCGAGTCTCTAGTTCCTTCACCTGTAAAATTAGAGTAGTACTCACTTTGTCTAACTCTCAGGGTTATTGCAAGATTCTAAATTTTAAATCAGGATGATGTAGTGGGAAGTTCGAAAATGACTAGACAGCCTTCCAGGGACCCCCTTTCTCCCAGTCGCCCTCATCTCCCGGCCACTACTCTCCCATCTGCTCTTCTCGCTTCTCTCTTTCTCCCCGGCTGGTAAAGACGGAGAAGCTCTTTGAAGCTCAAGCCACGATCACTTCCCCTTCCTGACTTACTCTCTGCCCTCGATGAGTTCACCCCTTCCTTAGACTTCAGCTACCGTCGGTACAAACTGACGTCTCCAGCTCAGACTTTCAAATCCGTATCTCCAGCTACGTTCTAAATATAAAGACTTGACGCTCTCAGTCACCTCAAACACAGCACAGCCTGAATGAAACTGACGACCTTTCCGGATCCCCCCAGACAAAGCTGGTCCTCTTCCTGGTTCTCTTCCCTGAGGTTGCTGTCAGCACTCAACCAGATACCCAGGGAGCGCCCCTCGCTCCTCCCTTTCCCTCGTCGCCCACGTCCATTCCATCACCATTTCACATTCCAAGTACCTCCGGAACCTTTACTCTTTATGCTCCATGACTGTAGTCGGGGCCACCACTGTCTCTCACCTGCATTACGGTGACAGCCCACAAACTGGAACCCCTGCATCCACTCACCACTCCCTGCAATCCGTTCTCCATAGTGCATCCAGGAAAAGTTTTTTTATTTTTTTATTTACTTATTATTTTGTGGGATCTTAGTTCCCCATCCAGGGATTGAACCCAGGGCCACCGCAGTGAAAGCACACAATCCTAACCACTGGACCACCAGGGAACTCCCGAGGGAAAGATTTTTCAAATCCACCTTACCGAGGTGTAATGTACATGCAATCGGAGTGTTGTGTTTCTTTACACAACACCCTCCTCTGTGTACCTCGCCTCACAGTTTCCAGCTGCTTCAGCTGCTCTGAACCCTGATTTCTTCCAGACCCTCAGCTTAGCGGGACCTCTGTGCTCTGCTGGACTCCAGCTCTCTGTGTCATGGTTGGGAAATTGTTCCCAGACAGAAAGTTGGGTGGCCACTGGGCTCACCTCATGAGTTTTTCCTTCTGTCAGGGATCAACAGTCTTCTGCTGCCTGTCATTCAATGCCTGAAAATAGTTATCTCTTACATCTTGTCAAGTTTTATAGAGGTGTGTGGTGGGAGGGCTAGTCTGGTACCAGTTACTCCATCGTGGGTGGAAACAGAAGTCCAGAGAAAGCTAAATAAAATATAGATCTGATCATATTATTCCTCTGGTCAGAATCCGTCTATGGATTCATGGCTCTAAGGATAAAGATCCAATTTGAAACGGCCTGCAGGGCCCTGTGTCATCTGAGCCGGCTCTCACTCCAACTCTATCCCCTTCTCCTCCCGCCTACATGCCTTCCTCAGCTTCTGGCGACTTTGAGTCTCTTGCCATGTCTTCTCCTCCCACTCGGCTTTTGTACATCACAGTACTCATCCTAGCACTCTTCCCCTCCCTCCTCACCAGCTATAAAGTTACCATGAACAAAACACTGTGAAGCTGGCACAAGATTAGATAGAACAGAGTCCAAAAACAGACACAGGGATGCATGCAACTCATTACAAGGGGAAAGGAAGGGATTATTTAATAAAGGCTGTTAGTTCGATTGGCTAGCTATTTGAGAAAATAGTAAGTTTTATCCCTAACTCACCCCTTATTCAAAATCAAAATTCAGACAAAGTATTAATAAGCAAAACATATAAAGAACTACTTCAAATTGATTTTTTTAAAAAAACAAATATAAAAATGGGAAAGGGAAATACACTGATAAACATATGAAAATAGAAACATATAAAAATATATCCCGGGCTTCCCTGGTGGCGCAGTGGTTGAGAATCCGCCTGCTGATGCAGGGGACACGGGTTCGTGCCCCGGTCTGGGAAGATCCCACATGCCGCGGAGCGGCTGGGCCCGTGAGCCATGGCCGCTGAGCCTGCGCGTCCGGAGCCTGTGCTCCGCAACGGGAGAGGCCACAGCAGTGAGAGGCCCGCGTACCGCAAAAAAAAAAAAAAAAAAAAATATATATATCCCAACTCATACAATAAAATATAAATTAAAGATAGTAACATATCAATAGTATCCAATGTAGGTGAGAGTAGGGGAAACAGGTCCTCTCCTGCACTGTTAGAACATGAATTAGTGCTGCCGTGTCCTCAAGTTTCCAACGAACATACACTCTGACTTATCACATTTCCGGGAATCTATCCTACAGAAATAGCAGCATGACCGCAAAATTGCTTGCATCAGCAAAAAAAAAAAAAAAAATTTGGAAAGAACTCTAGCGCCCATCAATAAGAATATATATAAATAAATTATAGTGCATTAATACACCATCCATTTAAAACGTGAGGTAGCTCTAAAGTACTTGTAAATGTGTCCACAGGACGATGTTGAGAACTAAAAGTGAGTTGCTAAACAAAAGAAACAGTATGATACTAGTGACGTGTGTGTCTACACACACACAACATATGCATATATATACACACACATATCTGAGAAAGGAATCGGGATAGATCCTCCGATTCAAACTCAATTCTTTAAGGGTAAGACTTTAAGGGTAAGGGGGAACAGAAGAACCCTTATGTTGTACTTCATATACTTCTATGTTATTTGAACCTGTTACAAAGAATGTTTCACTTTTGTAATTTAAAAACAACTCGTGTGTATGTTAAGAGTGATGGACTGTTATTACAATCAACTATGGGGCTGGTGAGCTCCTGTGATTTAACATCTCAGCAGCAGGCATGACTGCCGCCTGGTGGTCACATGCCGCCATGGCGGGTTGCCTATCTGAGGGTTTCTCAGCCTCCCCACTGTTGCCACGTGGGGCGGGATCGCTCTTTACTGCAGGGAGGCTGCCCTGTGCCTTGTAGGATGTCTAGAGCATCCCTTGCCTCTGTCTCTAGATGCCAGTGACACCCCCTCCCCAAGTGGAGACAACCAAAAAGGTTTCCAGACACTGGCAACTGTCCCCCTTAGGGGCAAAAGCATCCCTGGTTGAGAACCATGGATCTAAGATTCTTGTGAATGCAAAATAAATAGATAAAATGTGTTCGTTCATTTGCTCACAAACAGCTCACGTGAGGCAAAGTCTTTGCGAGATAAGTTCCTAATGTCAGCTGGAAGGAGTGAACTCTAGCCCACGGCGGCTCTTCACAGCTTTGTGAGGTTCTGAGCTTTAAATTCAGTTAACAGGAAAATCCCCTCTTATCCAGCGACCCCCACAAGAGCCTCAGGCAGAAATAACAAAGATGGCGATTCCTGGCACACATGCCCCACACTCTACTCAGACCTCTGGCAGCAACTCACAGCGATCCACGCTACGGCCTCATCACAGTGCTCCAGTCAGCAACTGTCACAACCACCACCCAGACAGGAAGCCTCTTTATCCCTTGGACTTGAGTCTTCCCTCCCCCACCTAGAGCTGAAGCAGGGGTGAAGCGGCACTGACGAGGGGGATCCTGTTTGAGAAGCCTCTCTGTCCCCCCAAACCTGAGACCCCACTCACCCACAGAGAGAATCCAAGCTCCAGATGGTACCAGCAGGGGGATCCTGCCACAACAATCGGCTGGCCCAGGAAGTACTCTGTCTCAACTGGACCTGGGAATCTCCACTCCCCCCCAAAACACACACACACACACACACACACACACACACACACACACCCCTAGAGACAGCAGGTGGTTGGGTGGCACTGGCAGTGGGATGCCACCACACCCGACCCAAGAAGCACTCTTTTTCCTCAAGGGCTGAAGACCCCTTTCCCCACCTTGGACCAGCCTGGGAAAGCTCTTTCCACCAACTCAGGCAGCAACAGCAGGCAACAGCGGGAGCCCTAGCAGTACCAGATAAACCAAGCAGACCAAATGAGTACCACAAAGGCTCTGAAAATTAAATTGCCATTGAAACCACAGCCCACGAAAGTACACCAAGACCTCCAAGTAGGTTGACGATGTTCTAAAATAGAAGATTTACATAGGACCTAGAGTCTCCTAACATAACAGACAAAATATCCTGGAATCAATACAAAATCATCCATTATACCAAGAGCCAGGAAAATCACAACCTGGAGGAGAAAAGGCAACAAACTAACGCCAATACTGAGACAAATCGGACATTGGAATCATCTGACAAGGATTTAAAGCAGCCATCGTGGACTTCCCTGGTGGCGCAGTGGTTAAGCATCCATCTGGTAACTCGGGGACACAGGTTTGGGCCCTGGTCCGGGAAGATCTCACATGCCATGAAGCAACTAAACCCGTGCGCCACAACTACTGAGCCTGCACTCTAGAGCCCACAAGCCACAACTACTGAAGCCCGTGCAGCACAACTACTGAAGCCCGCGTGCCTAGAGCCTGTGCTCCGCAAAAAGAGAAGCCACCGCAATGAGAAGCCCGCGCACCGCAACGAAGAGTAGCCCCCGCTCGCCGCAACTAGAGAAAGCCTGTGTGCAGCAACGAAGACCCAACGCAGCCAAAAAGTAAATAAATAAATAAAGCAGCCATTGTTTGAAAAAAATGTTCAATAAGAATTTACAAATTCTCTCAAAACAAACTATATAGAAAATCTTAGCAAAGAAAAAGAAGTTATAAAAGAAAGGACCAAAGGAACATTATAAAACTAAAAAATACAAATACTGAAATTAAAAACTCACTGGATGGACTCAACAGCAGAGCGGAAATGACAGATTTTCGAATCAGTGAACTTGAGGACAGATCAATTGAATGTACCCAATCTGAACAACACAGAGAAAACAGACTGAAAAGAAATGAACAGAGCCTCAGAGACCTGTTGCAACAATGACAAAAGATCCAGCAATCGTAACATCAGAGTCCCAAAAGCACAGGAAAGAGAAGGTGGAGCTGATAGAGTATTCAAGAGAACAATGGCAGATAAGTTTCCAAATTTGGTGAAAGACATAAACTTAACAGATTCAAGAAATAAACTCAACAAAATCCCTACTGAGACACATCATAATTAAAATTCTGCAAATTAAAGACAAAGAAAAAAATACTGAAAGCAGCAGAGAGAAATGTCGCATTACCTACAGGAGAGCACCAATCTGAATGACAGCAGGCTTCTCATTTGAAACCATGAAGGCCAGAAAGAAATGGCACATTTTCAAGTGCTGTCAACTTGAAGGACAAGAACTGTCAACCACGATTGAATATCCAGCTAAACTATCCTTCAGGAATGAAGAGGAAATCCAGACATTCTCAGATGACTGGAAACTAAAAGAATTTGTCACTTAGCAGACTTACCCTTAAAGAATGGCTAAGAGAAGTTCTATCAAAAAATGAATGCTAAAGGAAGGAATCAGGGAGCATCAGCAAAGAAGAAAAATGGAAAGAGCAGAAATATGGGCAAATACAATTGACTACACTTATCCTCATGAGTTTTACAAATATATAATGTTCCTCTTTTGTCCCATATGATGTTTTATCTTGAATCTACTTTTATTAATAATAACATTGTGGTCTGGGTATTCTTTTAATTCATATTTGCCTGGTATATCTTTTGCCATCACTTTGTTTTTAATCTTTCTGTGTTGCTTGGTTTCTGATGTAAAGAACATATTGTTGCATCTTGGGGTTTGTCTTTTGTGGGGGTTTTTTCCATTTGTTTGTTTCTTTTTAATTTAAACTGAAGTTCTCTGCCTTTTGATCAGTAGGTTTGGCCCATTTACATATATTGTGATAAGTGATATAACAGGTCTTATTCTGTGTTTTCCCTTTACCACTTTCTTGTTTTTTGCTTTCCTCTTGTCCAGTTTTCTATTGAATAATCGTTTTCTTCTGGTTTGAGTGTTATATGTTCTACTTTTATTCTCATGGTACTTGTACCTAAGTTGTAAAATCCACACCTATGTTTCTTCTCTCCCTATCCATTTATTAAGCTTGTGAATATGTACATCCCCTCTCTAATCAAGACAAGTAACTTACTCTCACTTTCTCATTTCTACTTCCTACCCTCTTCCCCACTGGTATCATTAAAATTTTAGTATCCCACTGTTATGTACATGTAGTCGGTGTCACCCTGTCTCACTATCTCTGCTCCTTGATTATTAAGACAATAACAAACTCTTTACTAAAGTATTCTTTTTTTTTTTTTTTTTTTTTTTTTTGCGGTACACTGGCCTCTCACAGTTGTGGCCTCTCCCGCTGCGGAGCACAGGCTCTGGACGCGCAGGCTCAGTGGCCATGGCTCATGGGCCCAGCCACTCCGCGGCATGTGGGATCTTCCCGGACCGGGGCACGAACCCGTGTCCCCTGCATCGGCAGGCGGACTCTCAACCACTGCGCCACCAGGGAAGCCCTTTACTAAATTATTCTTATCCTTACTTTCTTTGTATCTTGAAGCATCTCCCTCATTTTTTCTCTTCTTGCTGAAATACTTCCTCCAAGAATATTTCCAAAGTCTTACATGCATAAGAGTATCTATATTTTACCTCATTTACATGATTCTTAAGTAAAATATCAAATTCTAGATTCAAAGTTTTATCTTTTACAATTTGAAGATATCATTACATTTTCTTGTTGCAGTCAGTGCTACTGACAAGTCAGATTTATTTAGTCAATTGTTACTCATTGAGGGGCCACAAAATGCCAGGCACTGCTTTTGACACTTTGGTTTTTGACCCAAGAACTAGACTCAGGCAACTGGAGGCTCCTCATGTCCTCCCTGTCCTTGGAATGTACATTCTGCCCACTGTTCCCACAGTAGGAGTTGTTTCAGGGATGCAGCCTTGAGAGAGCAGTGTGTTGTTGAGAACATCTGGACTGAATACGTGACTGAACCCACTTAAGGCCTCTGTGTAAACTTTTAAGACTCTGGTGGTTGGGTGCAGAGATCAACTCGTCTTGTAGCAGGCCCAAGACAAGGCTCGTATCTGAGTTCCCTTATTAATCCTGCCACCTACCAACCTAGAGTGTGGTCTGCATCTTTCTTTGGTCTCTCCTTGCCCCCCATATACAGGGGCCAGTTTCGAATTTCACCCAGGAAACTCCTGAAGTTGTGAACCAACATTTATGTTGTTAGATTTTATTATAACGTGTAATGTCTTTTCCTATATTTCCTGTTTGTCTTTCAATGAGCACTTTCCATCCAAGTTCTTTAACCTTTATTTCTCCATAATTTGTGGTTGTTATTTCTTAAAACATGCCCTCCTCTCTGTCTATTCTTTCTTCCCTTCTAGGACTCTCATTATATGAATATCTAGTCAGTTTCTATATTGCTTAACATTCCTTTCACATTTTTCAAGTTTCTATCCCTTCCTGATATCTTATGGCAAAGTAGAGTTCCTTGATCCGAGAGTCCAGCTTTCAAATTCACTCTTCAGTTTTACACATTCTGCTAGTCAATAAAAAATTGAATACTACAAGTTCTTGCTTAATATTTCTTATGTCCTCCTTTAACTCTTTTAGGATAGCTTTTTAAAAATACATACATTCTAAATGGCCCACTAATTCTGCCTTATCTGTTATAGATCGTTCAAATTATTGTTTTTCTTTTATAGCAATAGAATGCTTCAGGTCTTATTTTTTTCACTGTGAGTCCACATTCCCCAATCCCAGGATATAAGCTGGTAATGTAGGGACAAAGGGAACCAAAACCCTGGGGTATTTCCTATACCTCCTTCAACTCACTAGGAAGGGAACAAGCTGTGGCTGAATTATATGTATGTATGTGTATGTGGGGAGGGAAAAGGGGGCTTACGGAAATTTGAGTTATTTTCAAAGCAGAGAATCTATGATGTTAAAATTGGGGCAAGACCACTCCCCATTTACCTCCCTCTTCCTACCAGGTGATCTTATCCCACAAGGAACCTCATCGTCCCACCTCTTTTTTGCAATAATCACCTGGCTCACGGTGTGTGTGTTTGTGCATGTATATGTGTGTGTGGGTGTTTGTGTGTATCAGGGTGGGAGAAAGGTGAATAAAAACCTTTGAGGTGCAGCTGCCTGTATCTTGTATTACTATCCACGCCTCTCCCAGACCAGCTCTAAGGTTACCCTGTGTGATGGTGAAAGAGTGGGCAAAGATTTACCTGGGGCAATTTGGGAGTGAACAGAAAGGAGCACCCAAAACAACAGAAAGCACCTCCCTGCAGTCCCCTTGGGGCATCTGGTAATATCCATTGCTGCTACCGTTCCCTCCCCATGTAGACACACACACACACACACACACACACACACACACACACACACCCTGTAGGACCAACTGTAGCCATCTGTCTCCCAGAAGGTCTCCAATCAGTTTTTCAATAGTTTCTCAATCCAACAACCTCCCTCCTTCCAGAGGCCTCCAGGTTGGGTTTTGGACAAGGAGCTAGCCACTTACATTAGGATGCTGTGTTAGCTACTTTTTCTGTATAACAATATTACTACAGACTTAGTGGCTCAAAACAGCACACACTTATTATCTCACGGTATCTGTGGCTGAAGGTCCGGGCACAGCTTAGCTGGGTCCTCTGCAGCCAGCTGTCAAGGTTTCAGCCAGGACTGGGTTCTCATATGAACTCTACTAGGGATGATCCACTTCCAAGCACCTGGGGGTTGTTGGCAGGGGTTAGGTCCCTGCTGGCTGACAATTCCCTGTCATGTGGATTTCCCCAACATTACACTTGCTTCACCAATGCCAGCAAAGAGGATTACCCTAGCAAAACAAGCATTAGAATCATGTCACCTTTGTTATGTTTTATGGGTTAAAAGTGAGTCACAAGTCCTATCCACACTCAGTGGCGGGTGGATTACACACAGGTGTGAATACCAGGAGGCTCAGATGATGAGAACCACATTGGAAAATGAGAACTGGATAAGGGGGTGCCTTCTTGTAGGAACTAAAAATCATCTTTCCCAAAGTTTCTGAAAGCCATTGAAGGGTTAAGTAACATCTTATTCTTGCTTTAGAACGATCACAAGCCAGAACGTGTGGCAGATTGGTGGGAAAGCAAACCCGACTTGTAGAAATCAGCTAAGAGACTGGTACTGTAATCCTAGTGAAATGTCGGTGGCTAGAACTAGGGTAATACTGGTGGGAAAAGAGAAAGATGGACAAACTGGAGAATACAATAAATAGGACTCCGTGATGAACAGAGAGCGAGAGTTGAGGATATTCTGCTTCTGGCTTTTGCAAATGGGTTTGTGAGCAGTAATATTATTCACTAAGAAGAAGAGGGGCATTTAGACATTTTGAGTTTGAGTGTGTGCAGTAACAGAATTAGAGACGAAACGTGCTCCCTTGAGAGAACACCTCCTTTGATAAATCTAATTTTTATGCTTGCAAATAACCTGTTGCTCAAATTTGTTGAAACTGGTTAAATCTTTTCAACTCCCCTATCTCACATGTGTGAATTTTCAGTATAACAAGTAGCCTACGGACGCATGCACATCGGTTTGCAAAGTACACCTTTCACATTGACGGCAAAGGATGAACCTTGGGAGGACAAGAATATGGGGAAAGCCATATACTCTAAGATACCTTGCACTGGAGTGACGTGAGTGGGTAGCTTCAGCAGCACCAAGTACACCGTCGGACCACCAACAACGCAGCTCTGTGGTTCACGCTCTCGCGTGTCCGCGGGATCCCGCACGAGCTAAGCGACCGCTACTCTCGCGAGAGGTAGGGAGACCGCAGCTGCTTGGATTCCCCAAACCGCGCTACGAGAGCTCCCACCTGCTGAGGAGCGGAGTCCGGCCACTCCCGCAGGCTTCTGGGAATCGTAGTTCCGGGGCCGGACGAGGCCCGCCAGCCTTGCCCTATGCTTTTGCGCATGCGCGGCCCCGCTGGCCAGAGAAGTTCGTAGCCTTTGTGAGGCCGGGTGTGGGAGGTGAGTTGTTGCTCAGGTGCGGCTCTCCTTGCTCGGCCTCGGCGGTGCCCCCGGGACATTAGTCTGCGCCGAGCCGGGTGGAGTGCGCGCTGGAGAAAGGGGCGTCGAGGGCAGGCACGAGCCCCATCCCCGAAGCCCCGGGGCGCGGGGTGGGCGGGGGCTTGGTCTGCGCGGCGGCTCCTTGGCTGCGGCCCCGGCGCCTCTCCTCCGGCCGCTCGGCCCCCGCGCAGCTCCGAGCGGCAGCGCCAGGCGCGAGCGCCCAGCTTCAGGGATGCTGTCCCGGCTTTCCAGGTGCCAGCCTCGAGGGCCAAGCCGGTTCGGGACGGAGCGAAGCCTTTCGGAGGAGCCCCCCGAGGGGAGGCGGGACGGAGGACCACGAGGCCTCGGGGCTTCCCGCTCCTCCGCGCGGAGAGGGCTGCGCTGGGGGGAGAGCCGAACCTTCGCGGCCGGGAGATGGTGACCATGGAGACAGATATGGCCGAAATGCCTGGGAAGAGCGGTGAGGGGGGCCGGTGTTGAACTTGTGCTGGGGGCCGGGCCGAATTCTTCCTCCTGAACGGGAGTCACTGCTGTCCGGCTCCTTTGTCTGGGGATGGAAGGGCTCTTTGGGTGAGAGTGGAGGGCTTGCTGTGGGATCCCAGCTGGGTGCACAGCGGACCCTCCAAAGACACCCCCAAAATGTGAGCGAAATGTCAGCTTCTGAGGCTTGAGCATAGCCTCGTACTTTGTCTCACACCTTCTTCCTCCCGGGGGATTATACCATCCTAGCTTCATCAGTGGGTCTGACAGTTTAGCTTTTTTGGTTGGCAAAAGTATTTTCCACTCCTGTTCCTCCACTTTGACGAAAACCCTTTGGTTTCAGTAGAGCAGATACTTTTGCTTAATAGAGGAGGCACCAGGCAGAAGAGTCAGTGACTGGCTTCCAGTTCTCCTAGAAGTTTGGTCTGTGGCCTCTTATATCAGAATCCACACCCCGCCCCTACCTGTGCTTGTTGGATTTCTAGATTGTACCCCAGTCTTAACTAGTGATAATTATTTAGAGATGGGATCCAGCAAGCTACATTTGGACTAAGCTTGCAGGGTGATTTTTCAGAACCGTTGAGCCTCTTTCTCCCATATTGATTTAATGTAGATTAAGCTCAGAGAAAAACTTATTTTAATTTCCAGATCAGAGAGTGCCGTCTTCCAGGACGTCGTTGTTTCAGGTTCCCTTCAGTTGCAGTGTTTGTAGGGACGACCAGGAGTACGGTGGTGGGAATTTTTTTTTTTAAATATTTATTTATTTATTTGGTTGTGCCGGGTCTTAGTTGCGGCAGGTAGACTCCTTAGTTGTGGCTCCAGGGCTCCTTAGTTGTGGCATGCAAACTCTTAGTTGCGGCATGCATGTGGCGTCTAGTTCCCTGACCAGGGATGAAACCGGGGCCCCCTGCATTGGGAGCACGGAGTCTTATCCACTGGGCCACCAGGGAAGTCCCGAGAATTTTAAGCTCATAAATCTGAGTCACAAGATAGATCTAGGCCC
This sequence comes from Leucopleurus acutus, assembly GCF_964270905.1. Classification (NCBI taxonomy): domain Eukaryota; kingdom Metazoa; phylum Chordata; class Mammalia; order Artiodactyla; family Delphinidae; genus Leucopleurus; species Leucopleurus acutus. Next base: position 57,984,594 of record NC_139161.1, read on the forward strand.
TATCATGACTGCTTTCTTGCCCTTAGCTCTGTCTTCCCAGGATTCTCCCTTTTCCCAAGAAAAGAGCACAGAAGAGGGAGAAGTGGCAGCTTTGCGCCTCACAGCCAGATCACAGGTGAGTGAGTCTCTGCTGGTTATTGAAATTCCACCTTATTTCTCAGAGTGCAGATGCACTCCCTTCTTTTTGATGTGGAGCTTCTGTGTCCACTAGAGCTGAATTCTAATTCTAAGAGACAACTCGAGTGACTAAAGGGCTCAGTGGAAAATGTTTTCTGCTTCTTCGTGGTATCTTGTCCGTCTAGTATTTATTATCACTCAGAAGGCGTGGAAGAGGCATTGCCCTTCTTTAGCCCATTAGCTAATTTCTATGCTTGTTATTTGGGAAACGATTTTAAAAGACAATGTGGTGCATACCTCTTAAAATGTATGTTTCACTAGGGGAAACAACATACACATGACTGTTAAGTAGGAATTTAAGAAAACACCTGAAGTGCTGGAGTGAATTATGAACATGGTGAGTACTCAAATAGTTCAAAGGAATGCTGGAAAAGGAAGCCTATAGGGGCTTCCCTGGTGGCACAGTGGTTGAGAGTGCTCCTGCCGATGCAGGGGACACGGGTTCGTGCCCCGGTCCGGGAAGATCCCACATGCCGCGGAGCGGCTGGGCCTGTGAGCCATGGCCGCTGATCCTGCGCGTCCGGAGCCTCTGCTCCGCAACGGGAGAGGCCACACCAGTGAGAGACCCGCGTACCACAAAAAAAAAAAAAAACTTAAAAAAAAAAAAAAGGAAGCCTATAGAAGATTTACTTTAAAGAGTTAGAATCCAGCCCAACAAGATGATGAATGCGGATGTATTTTAGAGGTGAACTGTTACCAAGTTACAACTCAGTTTCCAAACTCTCACTTCCCCAAGGGCAAATATTAATAATTGCTGAATTTAAGCGGTAGTTGTATATGGGTGATTAGTGTGTTAGTCTCTCAACTTTTTGTATGTCTGAACATTTTTCTTAAATGAGTTGAGCGGGAGTGTGTCATACCACATGGTGTGTGTCATACCACAATGCAAAGATTCCTCCACTAGCCTCTCTTTTTGCTACTTTAATCCAAAGTGTGAAAGTGGACATTGCACATTGCTGCCGTTCGTCAACGTGATTTCCCAGGATCCTTGTATACTTGCTTGCCTCCACTGGTTTCTTAAATACTTTACGTGAATATTGAAGACTTTATTAGTCAAGAAGCTTTAAGTTGCACCTGATGAAAACTCGATTCAAACTGGCTTAAGCAAAAAGGTATTTATTGACTATTATAAGTGAAAAATCCAGGTCTGGCTAAAATTGAGTTCAGGCAGTGACATTAGAATCTATTTTCTCCATTTCAGTGACCTTTTCTTTTCTTTCTGTGTGTTTTGCACTCAAGCAGGCTTTTCTTCTCGTGCAGGGTAGCCCCTAACAAATTTAGGCCTACATCTTCCCACGTTGAAGATCAGAGAAAAGGGGCATCTTCCCTTCTGGTCGTTCCAGAAGAAGGACTGAGGTTAACTCTATAATGGGTATTAGGCCCATTGTTGGACCATTATTGGCAAATCTGAGTGTTATGATCAGACTAGAAAATATACCTGTACATACACATAAAAACACACATCCCACCCACGGGTCAGAGATGGAGTTGTACTACCTGAACTGCATGGACTAAAAGTGGTCAGGCATAGCAGCCAGAGGAAAGTCAGAGTACAGATACCAGAAAAAGGGTGAATGCTTTATACATTTCAGCACATTTCAGCACATGTAGATTCAAGACTGCTTGTATAGCTTCAGAATTGATTAAACCTTTTATGGAAATTTTTAAAACTGTCCTTTTTGCATTGCATTGGATTTTGTTTGATGCTAATACTGCAACTGTCTTTCTTATTAGAATTTGCCTGGGCTGTTTATCTTTTACTTATTAGACTTTTTTAATAATTAGAGTTTTAATTTTTGCTCATGGTAACCAGGTGAACGGTACAGACGTATATAAATATTAAAGTATATTACCCGTCCTTACTTTCCCAAGTTCAGTCCACCACCTCTCCCTACTGAGGATAACAGTTTGGTGTATATTTTTCCATATGTTTTTGTTGAGCTTGAAGTACTGTATTCAAATATGTAGTATACTATATTTCCTTCCATCCCCCCCTCCATCCCCAATTTTGGGGTTTTGTCTGGATCTTTTTTCTGTAAAGAGGATGTGGCTATTTTAAGAAACCTTTTTATAAGAGAAATTAATTTATTCATTTTATTATGATTACTTGTATGTTTCACATTTTTCTTACTATGTGATTTTTATAATTCTGTTTACTATGCTTTGTTCTTTTGTATTTTTTTGTGCCTTTTGTGCTGTAGTTCGCATTTTTGTAATTCTGATTTTTTTTTTTTTCTTTTATGGTTTGGAAGTTAATTTCCACTGTCAGTTTAGCTATAGATATGCAGATTGTAGGATCAAAGTTATTTTTTCTCACAGTATCTTGTCTATTTAGTAGCAGCTTAATGATTTTTACATTTTATTTTCCAAGGATGATTCTTATATTTTTTAAGTCTCAGATTATTTCCATTTTGAGGAACTTTATTTTGAAATAATTTGAGACTTATAGAAATTTAGCAAGTGGTAGAAAGATTTCTCATATGATCTCCTTTCAGATTCTCCAAAATTTAGCATTTCACCTCACTTTTATTATTCTTTTTCCAAAATCAGGAAGTTAACATTGGTATAGTACTATAACCTACTGCTCTTATTCAGATTTCCCATCTGTCTTATTTTTCTTGTTTTTCTTCCCCTTAATTTCTACTTTTATCCTGTAATTCCTTCTGTTTTCCCTAATTTGTTGTTGGGCTCTGTCTCCAATTTGACTTGTATGCTTTGTTCATTTAATTATATTGATTTTCTTTTAATGAAATTGAAGTGTTTCCTCTAAGTACTATTTTAGCCTTATGGCATTGATTTTTGCGTTTTATTTCATTATTATTTTGAAATTTTGATACTTTTTTTAGTTATCAGTTATTGCACTTTCTTTTCTGTTTTGGAATTTATTAACATTTACTTTGTTACTTTTGCAAGTGCTTCATGAACAGTTAAATAGAAGGTGTTTTCTATCCAGTTATAGCATTTGGTATATATTTATTTCAGTAACCTGGAATATTATTCCCATTCTCTATGTCTTTACTTAAAGAGACATGTTCAGTACTGGTATGTGTCTATCTCTATACAGTTTTTGTATTTTATGTCTTGTATAAATAATCCTATGGTGTTTACCCATAAACATTTATATGTGATATCTGTACCCTTAATGAATTTGTTGCTGTCATTTTCCAATTTAATGCATCTTGCGTTGAATTGATTCCGTGCTTCACTGGATTTGGTGCCAGTCTGTTCATTCCATGGTGAGGTCTCACAAGGAGAATTATACAGACACATGCCTTTTTTTCTCTGCCTATATTTTGTTTACTTTGCCAGACTACATTGTTGATTCATTGTTGATTCATGTTTTAACTCTTTCTTCCCCAGAAAAATTAGTCTGTCAGTGGAGAAACCGTGGTCTTGTTTCGTTTGGTTCTCATGTTGAATCTTGGATAGTGTGCCTGGCACATAATTGATGCCCAGTGACTTTCCATGGAATGTCCAGGACACATGAGAATGCTTGTCATTTTTCACAGTGATTTCCCCCGTTGAATACATGTACGCATCCACTCCAGGGCCAACAGAAACTGGGGCATGAAAGGGAGGCTGTGGAGTGACAGCTGGTGAACAAAAGTATGTTTTGTGTCTTAGGCATCAGTGACATTCAAGGATGTGGCCATGGACTTTACCCCAGAGGAGTGGGGGAGGCTGGATCCTGCACAGAGGGACGTGATGCTGGAGAACTACAGGAACCTCGTCTCACTCTGTAAGGATGGGCTCCTGCCATGACTCCGGCTCCTGCTTATGGGGACATCATTACCTTATTGACAATGAAGTAGCATAACAAAGCCAGTAATTGTAAAGTAGTGATCCCTTTGGGCCTAGAGAAAATCTGTTTCTGCTCTGGGTTCTTGGTGAAATGTCTAGGCTTGTTTTGTATCCGGAGTCTTTGGATTCAAGTGACAGAAACCGAATTCACACTAGCTTAAAAGGGAATCAGATATATTATCAGGAATTTTTTTTATTTACTTATTTTTTAATTACGTGGTATAGCTTGTCCTGATCTCCCTGTGTGGCACAGATGGCCATTGGCTGCTCTAGGGTTACATTATTCTTCTAGTTAGAGAGCTAAGGAAAAAAAGAAGGCTTCTATCCTGGGAGTTTCAGCAGATAGGGTCACATGTCCATCAGTGAAGCAGTAACTCGAGCCAGGGAGATAAGAGTATGCTCTGACCAGTTTGGATACTGTGCCCACCTCTGGGTGGGGGGAGGTATTTGCATGTGTACACATGTAGACACATGCATGTACACGTATGTGTTCGTATCAGTGGTGGAAGGAAGTATGTTAGCTCCTCCCAAACCTCGTATAATAAATTCCCTAAGAAAGCAGGTTCTAGTAACTGAAGAAGGAAGAAAGGAAAAACATCAGAAGACAGCTAGTCACAGAGTCACAGGCTTGTGGTGCTGCCACTGGGGTCCCACTTCACCCAACTCCTTCCCTGAGCTGAGGACTGGTCTGCAGTATCTCCCCAGAACTCCCACAGTAAACAAGACAAATTATCTTCTATTTTTTTACAGGCTAAATATTTGTCTTTTCAAATGCGTGTAACTCTTTATGAGGCCCAGGCTCTTGCTGCACCTGTTTTAAGGTTCATTTTGAGGCCCCCCGCTCCCTTATTCCAAAACTTCCTATGATGTCCTGTCTTTTTTGTGGATCCAGGGGTTGGGACCGTGCTCTGGAATAGAGCTTTGTGCCCATCACAAAGAGTTAAGTCCCTTTTCTTTTTTTGTCTTTCTTTCTTTTTTTTTTTTTTTTCTTTTTTAATGAGCAGGGCTTCCAGTTTCCAAACCTGAGAACCACAATTTGGAGAATGGAAAAGAACCATTGATGCTTGAGAGAAAAGCCCCCAAAAGCAGCTGTTCAGGTGAGTCAGATAGACGGGAATCTTCGGAAAGAATAACCCCACAAGACAGTAAAGAAGTGGCGCTCTTCAGTGCTTAAGAAAGAATATAGAAGTGCCAACATGCTTTTATTTTTTAAATATCTTATTTTAAATTATATTGCATTTTGAATACATACAAAGTCAAGGAAATAAAACAACACTGAGATCAAACGCATGCTCACATTTGCTTCATTTGCCTTTTTTCTTTTCCTTCTTTTTGTAATGTAAAATAGATTAAAATGTCATAACTGTACAGTTTTATGAATTTTCCCAAATTGAACACATTCATGTAGCTAGCATCCACATCAAGAAACAACCTTACTAATAAAAAAAATAAAAAAAACACAAACAAAATATAATTAATATACTTTCCAGATAATTGGCTATTCTGATACTACGCCAAAGTTGGGCGAGTTGTAGTTTCTTAAAGGTTAGGTGCAAGGTGCATCTGAAACCATATCCATGAATTTTTCCTACTCTTAAAATCTATTGATCTTTTGGGAAATATTGGTTCACTGAGTTATGCATATCTTCCAAATATTGACACAATACATCATGCAATATTTTAAAAACCACAATTTTCAGTGTCACCACTGACGTTACCAGAAAAGCCTTTAAGTATTAGGAAGCTATCCAGCTCTCAGTGGTAGATAAAAGCTTTCCAAAATTCTAATTTCTGCCCAAAAGCTCACATTTTATCAAATACTGTCAGTTGTTTTCCTTGAAGTGACAGGCTTGTTTTTTTTTTCAGTTTTGAGGAAATATCTGCCAAATACCCAACATGGATAACATAGTTTGTTAGTGATTCTTTCAAGTAAAAGTGATGGTCCATGAAAAAAAAAAAATGGCCAGTTCAGCTCTCAAACAGTCTCATGAGTGGTTTTCCTCAAGGCAAGCATCATACTTTGATATGAGCAGACTTGCATTATGAATATTTCCTATTTCATCATCCAGAATATTAAGAAGGCATGTAGTCAAGGTTTAATAAATAAAATTAATTTATTAAGTTAATAACGATTCCTGTTGTTTCCTCAGAAATTTTTACGTGAAACTGGCTTTTTCTTTTTTAACTGAGAGTACATGGTGGGGAAAAATACAACTACTACTAGTACATTTGGTGTCTTGTCCTGATTTGTGCATAAGTTGTGGGCAGTTTTACCACCACCACTTTTGCAACATCAATGCAAATGTCAAGACAATGAAAAAGGCAAATAAGATCTAAGCATTATTCTGAAAATAGTTTTGAACCTACAGACTCCCAGGAGTCCTCAGACCGCACTTTGAGGTCACAGCCTCTACGTACCTACACTATCCTTGTATCAATTTATGTTTTACTGATTTAACAAACACTTATGTAGCACCAATGCTGTGTCAGAGTTTTAAGTGTTTTATAAATATTTTCATTAAGTGTTCCTTAAGGTAGGTGTTGTTTTTATTCCTCATGAGGTAGGTACCATTATTGCCCCATCTTACAGATAAGGAAACTGAAGTAGAAACGTAAAAAAACATGCCCCAGGTCACACAGCTAGTAAGTGGCAGAGCTGAGATTAAATTCATGCATTCTGATTTCAGAGTCCATTGCTCTCAACCACTGTACTCTTCCTAAATGTCCCCTCTCACCTTGGGGCTTCTGTACATGTCATTCCCTCTACCTGGAACACTCACCCCCGTTCTTCTCTACCTGTTACCTGGAACACTCATCCCCGTGCTGCTGTACCTGTTACCTGGAACACTCACCTGAGCCCCAAACCCAATTCAATTTCAGCTCAGTCATTTACCTTCTCAGGGAGGCCTCTCCTCATCCCCCTGGGTTCCCCTTATCATCCTTCACAGCATCATTTGCCTTTTATTTCTTAGTACTTACCACAGGTGCATTTTTATATGTATTTGTAGATGTTAGACTAAATTTTCTCTCCCTTCATGTACATAGGGACTGTGTGTTTTTCCCCAGAGCCTAGCGTATGGTAGACATCCAATAGGTAATCGTTGAATAAATGGATAGAATAATATATAGGTGAAGGAACAGAATTCACTTGGCTGTGTGGAATGAGGGGCAGATCTAACTTAACTGTCTTTTGAATGTTTAATCACTCACAGGACCATTTGTTGTAAAAACAAATTATCTTTAGTTCACTGACTGAAATACTACCTTTGTATTGTCCTTAATTCCTATATTTACTTGACTTCTGAAATTGCCCTTTTGTTTCATTGGTCTATTTACTTATTCCTTTGAACGAAACTCTTTATTTTAGCTTTATAGTTTCATATTGAATATAAAAATTCTAATAGATTTATAGTAGATATATTCAGAGAGGTTGGCTTCCATCCTTGCCCTCTCTATTCTGGTGTTCTCTCTGTAGGCAATCATTTTTATTAGTATTTCATTTATCTGTTCTTAGTTTTGGAAAATATAACCAAATATGTCTATATATTTGTATCTCCCCTTTTTTCTCCTACACAAAAAGTAGCAGACCATACACACTCCTTCACAGCTTGCTGGGTTTTTTAAGTTTAATGTATCCTGAAGATCACTTCGTAGCAATATGTAGAGATCATTCTCATATTATTTTAAGTTGCACATACTTCATTGTATGTGTACACTGTAGTTTAATCAGTTCTTTATAGTATTAAAATATTACTGTATTTTAATATTTGAGATGTTACCAGTCTTTTGCTACCTCAATTAGTGTTGTAATGATTAGCCTTGTTCAGATATAATTTAATGTATCTGCCATTATATCTTTGGGAGATCACTGATTTTTCAACAGGGACATATTATAAAAGAATTCTTAGGGAAGATTTTAAACTGGAAATGGAATGCATATTATGATGTGAGTAGGGTTGGGTAACTGAAAATTTAGAAGTCATCACTGTGCCCTGCACTAAGGTGGTAACTGCCTGGAAGTTTATGACAGCACTTGATATTCTATAGAGGTTGTTCCTCCCCTTTCCTGATCTGGGATGCTCATTTCCTGCTCATCTGGTGAAATGGTGCTTCATCTGCATCCCTCCTCCTGTCTTTCTGGTCATCTTTCCCCCATTCTGATTCCTGGGTAGGGTCTGCTGATTTTCTCTGCATCTACTGTGCATTTGTTTCCCTCCATTTGCTTCTCTTTGCAAGTCATCTTCTAAGAGTCAGATCCACTTATTCGTTGAAGCCATGCTCTTCACCTTCATTAACTCTTACCCGTTACAGACCTGCCTTTTTGTTGAACTCAGAAAACAAAGGAAATTTGCATTTCCAATTTGTTTCAGACTCAGAGACTAGACCCGGGAGCAAAGATTCAACTTCAGTGCAAGATTTTTCCAAAGAAGAATCATGCCAGGTTGCAGTCATAGACAGGCTGACAAGGAATGGTATCTATGACTCCAACTTGGAAACAACTCTCACATGTGAAAACCGGTTAGAGAATCAGCAAGGAAATCAGGAGAGATGCTTAAGAGAAATGTTCACCCACATGAATTCACTCCCGGAAGAGAGAGCTCATGAGCATGGTGTTTACTGGAAAAACTTGAACCAGAAGTCAGTACTTCTCACTCAAGACAGAGTTCCCAAAGGATCCTGTGCCTTCCATACCCTTGAAAAAAGATTGAAACAGAAATCAACCTTAATGAAAAAGCAGAGGACCTACAAAGAGAAGAAACCTCATAAATGTAACGACTGTGGTGAGCTCTTCACTTACCATTCAGTGCTCATTCGACACCAGAGAGTCCATACCGGGGAAAAACCCTACAGCTGCACTGAGTGTGGGAAGTCTTTCAGCCACAGGGCCAATTTAACTAAACATCAGAGAACTCACACTAGAATTCTCTTCGAGTGCAGCGAATGCAAGAAGGCCTTCACAGAAAGCGCATCCCTTGCAATACATCAGAGGATTCACATTGGAGAGAGACCGTATGAGTGCAGTGAGTGTGGGAAAGGCTTTAATCGAAGCACACACCTCGTGCAGCACCAGCTGATCCACACAGGGGTGAAGCCTTATGAATGCAACGAGTGTGATAAAGCCTTCATTCATTCTTCAGCACTCATTAAACATCAAAGAACTCACACTGGAGAGAAACCCTATAAATGTCAGGAATGTGGGAAAGCCTTTAGCCACTGCTCATCCCTTACCAAACATCAGAGGGTTCATACCGGAGAAAAACCCTATGAATGTAGTGAATGTGGAAAAACCTTCAGTCAGAGCACACATCTTGTTCAGCATCAGAGAATTCACACTGGAGAGAAACCCTACGAGTGTAACGAATGTGGGAAAACGTTCAGCCGGAGCTCAAATTTCGCTAAACATCAAAGAATTCATATTGGGAAGAAACCATACAAATGTAACGAATGCGGAAAAGCCTTCATTCATTCATCAGCCCTTATTCAACACCAGAGAACTCATACTGGGGAGAAACCATATAGGTGTAACGAATGTGGAAAAAGCTTTAAGTGCAGTTCATCCCTCATCAGACATCAAAGGATTCACACGGAAGAGCAGCCCTGAAAAATGACTGAATGTGAAGAAATGTGAGTTGGTTTTATCGCTGTGTTAAATACCTGAGCATTTTGTGTGGAAGACACATAAACTGCTATCTGAGGACCAGTTCTGTGTGTATCTAACTCTACTTACATAATATATAGCTTTGAGGCATAAACAGAATGTTCCTTATATCCATTGATTTGATCATTCTGAATGCTTCCAGCCAGGAATCTCATAGGTTGATCCCTAACCCACCCCCTTGCCCCCAATACCCTTTTGTGGAAATTCAGAAAATCCTTGGGAGTGGGTAGCAATGCAATCAATGTGAAATCCAGTTCCCCTCTCTTTGTCACATCAAAGCCTGTTATAGCATCTCACTTTGTAAGGACATTCTTATCTGGTAGGTGAGGCAGAGGGCTTATATTCTCATCATTGGGAAGACACAGAGCTGTTCCTCTTTGAATCCAAAGTGGAGACCCAGATATACAGAGAATGTCATTTCTTTTACATTAACTATAAAAACTTAAAGGTTAAGAGCTGAAATGTGCTTTGGATTCCCTCCCAATCCCAAAGGCTACTATCTCATTTGATGAATATAAGAGGTCTAAATTATGCTCACATGGGTTATGCTGAGATTTAGATGATTATTATCCCCCCGCTGGGTACATCTTCACTTTACACTTCCTTAGAAGTTACCCTGAGGTAGAGAAAGTCAGAACCTTAACTGTAGTTTTTGATCAAGTCCCTCTTTTCTTATCCTTGGCACTGAATGAATCCTTGGTTTTCTGTAATCACAGTATTAGGGAGATTTCATTTCTTTACCTTATTCTGCTCTCTGTAAAGTATGTTTTGTCATTTGGAGAGAAAGCCCCTGGGATGTGCAGAGTGAAAAGTTGATGGGTTCCATGTGTGGTTACATATAGAGTCTCGGACAAGAAGAAGAACTGAAGCAGCTTTGAGGCACAAACACCGTGTCCCATACGGAAAAGAGTCACAGGACAGTGACTTCAGGAGGACAAGCGGCTTCTCCCCCTACCCTGCACCCCGGGAAGAAGTTGTCGTTTCTCAGGCCTCACGTTTACCCACATTTTTGTTGTCCTCCTGTATGTCGGTTGGTCTTTGCTGTATCCCAGGGCCCCAAGGAAGGTAGAAAAGGCTTGAAGCCACAGTGATCGATTGACATAAGTTACATGGGTGACCAAAGAACCGTGTGATGGGATTGGAAACAAAAGCAAAAGCTCAAATAAATATTTAGCAAAACACTATACAAATGTCAGTTTTTATTGTTGCTTTGTTATACGGTGTGAAAAGAAGATTATAGAAAAGATAGAGAGGGAAAGATTAGTTACAGGTTTCTTCTTTCTCCTCTCCTAAATCCTATCCTTGGACATTCAGCAATCAGCCCGCACTCTTCCCCCTACACATTATCCCAGTTACTTCTTATAATTTTTATAGTTTCCTCTGTAGACCTTAGTTCTATTACTGAGGAAAAGAAGAGGAATAGAGTTTTAAAAAGTGGTGGTAAAAGAGGTCAAGGTCAAGTCTAATCCAGCAACGATGGAAATCAAAACAATAGGAAATGGGACGGGAAGGACTGGGAAGAAAGAGGCTTTGAAAATAATTTTTAAAAAACAAGAATACATTGAAAGGGGCTGAGGTCTGAGAGGTGAGGGTCGGAGAATGGCTGACACAGGACAAAATAAAATAGAGCTCAGCCCTCTCATCACCTCGATATTCAGATTAACGGTCTGAGGTGGAAGTTGACAAGCTGTGGCCTGGACCCACTACCTAGTTCTGTAAATAATGTTTAATTGGAACTGGGCTTCACTCATCATTTACATGTGTTTGGCTGTTTTTGTGCTAAAACAGCAGAGTTGAATAGTTCGAGCAGAGATTACATGTCCCGGAAAATATTTGCTGTTTCTCAACAGGCCAAATGCTTGAGTGAGAAGAAATTCATCTGGGGGCCAATATTTGACTAACCCAAAATCAATGGGTTTGAATTCTGCCACCTCCACTTGGCAATTATGTGACTTTGGAAAGCTACTTACTGTTTCTGAGCCCCAGTTTGCTTATCTGTAAAATGGGGACAGATCAACCCTCTCTCAAGGCTGTTGTGAGGATAAGACAATGAATGTAGAGAACCTGGCACATAGTCAGTTGTATTGAGAGACCTCCTCCGCCTCTGTCATTCGCTTTCTCTCTGTCGTTAGTTTCCAGGAGCCCTCACATATGCTAAAATCCACAGATGCTCAAGTCCCTTATGTTAAATGGTGTGGCACAGTCGGCCCTCCGTATCTGCGGCTTTTGCATCCTCAGATTCAACCAACCATGGATGGAAATTTGGATCCACTGTTGGTTGAATCTGCTGATGCAAAACCCTCGAATACGGAGGGCCGACAGTATTTATTGAAGAAATCCCTGTAAGTGGACCTGAGTAGTTCAAACCCATGCACTTGGAGGATCCACTGTTACAGATATTTTAATGAAGTGGTGAGTCTGTTTTAGGCTACCTGTAACAAAATATCATTGACTAAGTGGCTTATTTATAAACAACCTTCTCACGGTTCCAGAGACTGGGAAGTCCAGGATCAAGGCCCTGGCAGATTCAGTGTCTGGTGAGGCCTCCTCCCCAGTTCTCAGATGGCTATCTTGTCACTGTGTCCTACCATGGTAGAAGGGCAGGGGAGCCTTCTGGGGCCTCTTTCATGAGGGCGCTAGTCCGATTCATGGGGGCTCTACCCTCATGACCTCATCACTTCCCAAAGGTCCTGCCTCCAAATACCACCACTTCGGGGATTGGGGTTCCACAGGAATTTGAGGGGGACACAAAACGTTCTGTCTATAGCAAGTGACTAAGCATCAATCAGAAATGACTTAAGAATGAGTGAGTCTTCCACAACTTTACTTACTGATCTATAGCCGACCATCCTGCTTGCCTGGCATATCGTAGAGAAGGGCTTCACTTCTTTCTGCTATTGCTTCCATCTGGTGCAGCTCCCTGCACAGCCTCCTGGAGACCTCGTGGAATCTGCCTTTTTTCCTTCTAATTATCACTTAACCAGGAGCCACACCATGGTTCCAGAGACTCAAGTATTATTGTCATTTAATTAGTGTCAAAGGACTTACTCTAAGCTAGTTTTACTGAGAGCTCTGGCCCTTTGCGTTTCAGTATTTGTTCCTTTTATGCTTGGAGTTCAATCAGTTCTGACTGTGTATTTGTGCTCCCACAGGAATCTTGGAAGTTTTAGTGTTCTGCTTTTCGAATGTTTTTGGTTACGTGTAAACAAAATTTGATTGTTCTTATTGGCCCACTGTCAATAAAGATGTCATTTATGTATTTGTTGTCAGAAACTTCTATAACTTGCTTTTAAATTCTCACTTAAGCATGTTTTAAGAGGCAAAGAAAAACCAACTATAAAATATCTCCACATCATTCAGGAAACTGATCGCATTTCTAATTGTTCATCTTGGCTTCACAACCTCTGTAGACATGAGCTGGGGGATCACAACCCATGTATCTGCGAGAAGGTGAGAGAGCCAAGGAAGGTCGTTCCTACCCAGTGATGCTTGAAGTCCTCAGGCCAAGCACAGCCCTCACTTAGGCGTACTGGGGAGACAAGGGAGGGGAGAACTTCATGTGAAAAGTACAGTTAAAACTAGGCCAAATATGCTAAAAAACTGATTTAAGGTAAACTTTGAATTACTTTTGGCTTCATCACCCAAAAGTATAAAAACGATAGTATAAGAATATGTTATTCAAACTAGTTGGCAATTAATTAGTTCAATTACCTATTTTAACTCTCAAAATTTTTAATTTTATTAAATGGGTTCTCACTTTTTAAAAATTATTACAACAGGATTCAGGTTGGAAGTTCTTTGTCCCTTTCTCCCTTTCCTTACCTAATTCTTTTTGAGGTCCCACCTGGGCTGTCCCTCACCATAGGTTTTATGGTGACAGGGGGGAAGGGTATTTCCCTGTGGTAATATATAAAATGTGGCTTTTGTGGATTACCTTGTAGTTCCAAATAAGGCCCTCAGAAAATTAGATGTTTTTTCCTGCATTGTTGTTCTTTACATTTTTCACGGTGTAACCTGTTATTTTTGAACTGTGTCCATAAACCAGATAATCTGTCCCTAGGTTGAGTTTACTCTACATAAAATGTGCACAGAGGTAAACGGTCTTTGATCCAGCAGTGCCTGAGTCTCTGGTATCACCTCTTAGAGTCTCCAGATACATGAACTTTTCGAACAACTCAACAGGGTCGAAGAGCTTGGCTTTTTATTTCCAGAGATCTTATTTCAGAGGACTTCATGTGCACATAAGCATCAATATCAAAGATCTTTCATGCCCCCCAAAAGAAAAGGACAGATTTGGGTGAGTTCTAGCTCCTTTATTAGTTTCTAAGTCCTTAGTTCCATCTCCTTTTACATTTAGAACCATGGATGTGTAACTGCTCAGTTCCAGTCCCATTCCATCACCTGTGAGAGATATAATTGGAAATGTGGGAGGGAAATCTTCTGAGGTTTACCTGATTAGGGGGTGGTGGAGAATTTGCCCATATCTATTCCCATATATTCTAAAGTAGGAGGAATCCTAAGAAGGCATAGACACATGAGAAAAAGGAGGTGGCGTGTGATAATCCCCCTGCCCCACACAGTGAGATCAGAAAAAGATCTCCCAGACTTTCTCCATCACTTAACTAGATTGTAAAGTTAGCAAACTATTGCTTTTTAGTGATGTGTAAATTTGAACATCTGCAATCACCATGACTAAGCTATTTTATTTGTAGGTCTATACTTACCTAAAATGTCTATGCATATATACCAAAGGAAACCATCAAGAATGTTCATAGTTGCTTTATTGCTAATAACCCCAAACTGGAAACAAACCAAATGTCCATCAACAGCAAAATTGATAAACGTGAGGTAGCCATTCAAAGAACACACAGAGCACCGAAACGGAAAGAATCTCTCCATGAAACCACACAGATTAATGTCACGAATATAATGCTGAGCAAAAGAAGCCAGACACAGGATAATTCGTACTGTTTGGATCTAAGTACACACATTTATAACACAGGTGATGCTAACGTGTGGTGTTAAAAACTAGATGATCGTTAGCTTTAGCAGGATAGAATGGGTAGTGATTGGGAAGGTCGAGGAGAGGGGCCTCTGAGTTGGTAGTTTTATTCTATTTCATTGTCTTAAACTGTGTTGTAGTTACAAGGGTGTCTTTGCTTCTTGATAAGTCATTGAGTCATAGAGTTATGATTTCTGTGCTTATTGGTGCGTATGTTATAAATACTTCACTAATGCATTTGAATCCATTTTTGTAATAAGGACAAATAACATAAAGTATAATAAGACTTTGCAATCTTATTTTCATTTCATGAAAACTGGTCACCAGAGGACTCCAAGCTGAAGTGTTGCAACTATAGAGCTTACGTTTATATATACATATATAAATAAATGTATATATAATATATATATAAATATATATATTTAAAGATCCACAACCGTTTGATTTAATGTCATTTGAGTGTAGAAAATCACAATTATACTTACAGTTTGCTAAATCTATAATCTTTTAGCTGAAAGTTAGCTGGTTAGCCACACCCATCAATGAAACTGCTTTCGCAGAAGAATCCAACCTGTGACAATTGATAGGCACTTTAGAAGTCACTTTTTTTTTAATTTTTTAAAATTGGAGTCTAGTTGATTTACAACGTTGTATTAATTTCTGCTGTACAGCCAAGTGATTCAGTTATACATACATATATATTCTTTTTCATATTCTTTTCCATTATGGTTTATCACGGGATATTGAATCTAGTTCCCTGTGCTGTACAGGAGCACCTTGTTGTTGATCCATTCTTGATTGTCTATAAAACATGAGAGTTCTTAGAACGCAGGCCATCAAACTCTCATTTCAGGTTTTTCCTTCATTACTTCCTGTGATCCTGGTATCAGAAAAGATTTCTGTGTCTCAGTATTTCACAGACAGAGGGAATAACATGACTGTCTTAGTCACCACTGTGTCCATCGAGACCAGGCACATGATTCCCAGGATCTGGGCAATGACCCTTCCAGAGGTAATGGGAAATTTGCTATCAGCCAGAAAGCCATGGATCCTCTCCTGGGGAGGCCTGGCTACTGTATCAAAGGAGACCTGCTCCGGGAATTGTGGAGGCTGGGTACACAGTCTCTGCGAAGCTGTTTCCACGTCTGATGCTTGAAACCTACAGGCTGTAAACAAGGGAAGATCACGAACAGGCTGGGAGCCTGTGAGCAGGAGCTGGAACTTCATAAGGACAGAATGAAACCTGTGTCTCTTCTTGCTGCCTCTAACCTTGTGACCAGGGTGTCCTGCAGAAGCCAGGAGCCTACATCACAGAGCTAATCACATACGTGTAACCCAGGAGTCAGAGAAACTGAGGGAAAATTCCAGGCGAAGGCAGAGCAGCTGAAGGTCCAGCTGCTGCTTATCTGTCTTAAACTGGATGAGTGTGTGTGTGTTTATCTTGCTTGGCATTTTCTTCGCCTCTTGAATTTGCAGATTTATGTCTTCTGCCAAATTTGGGGACACTTTGAGTATTTCGTTATGATATTCTGGATTTTTATTTAAGTGTTGTGTTTCAGTAGGCCTCCTCTGACACCACTCTGGTGGGCTAAGGAAGGTCACCACCACCTGGTTATTGTTTGGTGGGGATGGAAGTCTAAGGGACTCAGTCTCTATTAACAGCCCTGGGGAGAGGAATTTCTTGCTAGGCCACCCGCACTGGGCCATCACCCCCGACAACACCTTGTCTTGAGGGGAGAGCCATGCTATTACTGCTTCCAAATGGTGCCACTGACATTGTGTGTGGGGAGGTTCAGTACGACCAAGCGTGAATGAAAGTCTCAGCTTCCCATCCCCTCTCTGACACCATCCCTGTAGGGACAGAGGTGCACCTCATTACAGTCAGGGTAGGATGGAAGCCTAGGCGCCCCACTCAGCCTTTGCTGATGGACTTGAGGTGGGACTACAGTTTTTTTTCAATAGTGTTTGACTGGAGTGGAGTGGGGTTTTTTTCTCAAAAGTTTTCTGTTATGTTAGGTTTCCCTTTCTTGGTCTCTGGCTGGAAAGAGCAGGCTTGTTTGGGGGCTTTAAAAAAGTCTGCACCCATTGGCATTTTAGGTTGTCAACTTACCCAGGCCAGCATATAGGAGACAAAAAGAAAACCTAGGAAAATCACCACTGTGTCTTTCCTCAGGTGGCAACGTCCTTAGTGGGACTGTCTTCTGTCCAACTTTGAGTCTTATATTTGTTTTATAGACAATATTGAGGGGTTTTAGCTATACTTAGTGGGAAGTATAGGGAGAAGTGTGTCTACCCCACCTCATCCCACTACTGGTTCACTGATTCACCTTCATTTATGAAAAATATTTTGATGGGTATAAATTTCTGGGCTGACAGGTTTTTTCCCCAGTACTTTAAAGGTGTTGTTTCACTGGCTTCTGGCTTGCTTTTTTTGTGTGTTTTTGCTTTTGTTTCCTGATGAGAAGTACTTATCTTTGTTCTCTAGTATGTACAGATCTTTGTTTCTCCAGCTGTTTTTTAAATCTTTTTTTTTTGAAGTATAGTTGATTTACAATGTTGTTGTAGTTTCTGGTGTACAGCCAAATGATTCAGTTATACATATATATACACAGTCTTTTTCATATTCTTTTCCACTATGGTTTATTACAGGATACTGAATATAGTTCCCTGTTCTATATGGTAGATCCTTGTTGTTTATTTATTTTATATACAATAGTTTGTATCTGCTAATCCCAAACTCCTAATTTATCTGTCCCCCACCCCCTTTCCTCTTTGGTAACCAGAATTTTGTTTTCTGTGTCTGTGAGTCTGTTTCTGTTTCATAAATATGTTCATTTATGTCATAGTTTAGATTCCCCAAATAAGTGATATATCCTCCAGCTGTTTTTTAAGGTTTTCCTTTGTTACTGGTATGTAGCAATTTGAATATGATGTGCCTTTGTGTGGTTTTCTTCATGTCTTTTCTTTGAATTTCACTGAGCTTCTTGGATCTATGGGTTTGTAATTTTCATCAAATTTTGAAAATATTTAGCCATTATTTCTTCAAATATTTTTCTACTCCCTCACCCTCTCTTCTCCTTCTGGGATTCTAATTACACTTAGACTACTAGACTACATCGTCTTGTTCCATAGCTCACTGCTGCTTGGTTCATTCTCCATCTTTTTTCTCCCTGTGTTTCATTTTCGGCAGTTTCTACTTCTGTCTCTGCATTCACTAATCTTTTCCCTTGCAGTGTCTAATCTGCTCTTAGTTCTATCCCGTATATTTTTCATTTCATATACCGTATTTATTACCTCCAGGAGTTGGATTTCCAGTTTGCATATCTCCTGTGATAGTTCAAGGGTCATAGGATTAGGTCATACTTTCTCCAAAGGTACCCATTGGCTCTGAAGTCTCAAGAGCCCAGTGTTGCACTGTGTTCAGTTTCACTGAGCTTTTTATCTCCCTGCAGATCTCCATCTGGAGGGGCTCACACACAATCAAAGCAGCAGAGAATCCAAGGCACACAGAATAAGAAAGGATTAGAGGAAATTCCCTGGCTGTCCAGTTAGGACTCGGTGCTTTTACTGCCGTGGTTTCGATCCCTGGTCGGGGAACTAAGATCCCGCAAGCGGTGCGGCAAGAGGAAGGAAGGAAGGGAGGAAGAAAGGAAGGAAGGAAGGAGGGAGGGAGGGAGGGAAGGAAGGAAGGATTAGAGAGGAAATTGTCTCAGCATTAAGGGAAGCTGCTCTAGAAGCCTTGAGGATTCTGTGTGACCCAATGTGGAGAAGATGGCCTTTAGTCATTAAAACCATGGAATTGAGGCAAGGGAAAACATGCATTAAAAATAATAATAATGCTAACATTTAATTTATTATTTTTTTTATTAGTATGAGCCAAGGAAAGAAGCTCAAAGACCCAGAAATTACAATGAAGGCATTACGATCTTTCTGTCAAGAAGTTGAATGAGAGGCAGAAGCCTGGACACGCAACTCCCCCGCACCCCAGCGTCTGGGGCTTTAATTTGTTGCAGGAGATTCTCTGTTCTCTCAATGGCTTTCTTTCTTTAGTCACACGGAAGTGTTGCGAGGCAAGGGCTGTGTCATTCTTCTGTGTCTCTAGTGCTAGTGCTTGACACACAGTCGTGGCCTCTCAACCTGAAAGAACTTTTTAGGTCCACGAACTGTCAACGATGCCAATTCAAAGACCCAGGCACAGAGGCGACGAAAGAGCAGAGTAGCGGCGCGGAGGATTCTGGGCGCCGTGGTCCCCGCCGGCTGCGCAGGCGCACTGCCGTCCGCGGCCGCCCGGCCGCCGACGCCATTGCTGGAAGAGTTCCCGCACTGCTCTGCGAGCGCCCTGTCCTCAGGCGGCCGCCAGGTACTCGTCGACCCGGGCGACCGGCCGGGGCCCCGCCGCCCCTCCCTCGGCGCTCGGCGCTCGGCGCTCGGCGCTCGCCTCCCGGCGGCGTCCGGGGCGGGGCTGCTCCCGGCGGAGCCCCAGCCCCCGAGCTGACCCGCCCACGCCAGAGGGGCCTGGGGCCGACCTCCCTCAGAAGGCTGCGGCCTGGCAGCGCTGCGTCGGGGGGCCGGGCAGGGTGGGCGCGCCACTGGACCTTCCCCTCTTCCCGGGGCTGCGCCTGCACTGAGGGAGGAGAAGGGCGGTGCGGGAAGCAGGCGGGCTGCAGGAGGGAGAACTTCCATCCTGGGCTCTGCACCCGAGCGGAGGGACTGGGGTTCGATAGCGGCGCTCTGACTGGTGCCCCCCTCTCCTGCCTTTGGGAAATGGAGGCAGCCTTTCCTGCCGGCTCAGCTTCCAAATATGCAACACAGTTTGGGGAGTTTGGGGTTTTTTTTAGGTTTTTGGGCTGAACCGCGCGGCTTGCAGGACCTCAGCTCCCCAACCAGGGACTCCAACCCCGGCCAGGGCAGTGAAAGCTCCCAGTCCGAACCACTGGACCGCCAGGGAATTCCCGCAACACAGTATTGTTAACTCTAGTCGCCGTGCTGTGCATTATAGTCCCAGAACTGGCTTATTTTATACCTGGAAGTTTGTACCTTTTGACCACCTTCACCCATTTTCCCACCTCCTCCCAGCCACCAGTCTGTCTCTGTGAGTCTCGGATGTTTTGTTTTTAGGTTCCACATATAAGTGAGATTGCACGTTATTTCTGTGACTTGCTTCACCTAGCATAATGCCCTCAAGGTCCACCCATGTTGTCACAAACGGCAGGATTTCCTCCTTTTTTGTGGCTAATATTCCACTGTGGGCACGTGCCGCTTTTTGTTTATGCATTCGTGCATCAGTGGACACTTAGGTGGCTTCCACGTCTTGGCTGTTGTAAATGATGCTGCAGTAACAGGGGGTGCAGATACCTTTGTGAGTTAGTGTTTTCTATTCCTTCGGATAAATGCCCAGAAGTGGAATTGCTGGAAAATATGGTGGTTATATTTTTAATTTTTGGAGTAATCTCCATACTGTTTTCCATAATGACTGCACCAGTTTACATTCCCACCAGTGGTGCAAAGTGTCCCCTTTGCTCCATGTTTTTGCCAACACTTGTTATGTCTTGTCTTTTTGATGATAGCCACACTGACAGGTGTGAGGTGATATCTCATTGTGGTTTTGATTTTCATTTCCCTGATGATTAGTGATGTTGAGCACCTGTTCATGTACCTGTTAGCCATGTGTATGTACTCTTTGGGAAAATATCTATTCATCCCTCCCCATTTTTTACATCAGATTGTTTGCTTTTTTGCTGTTGAGTTGTATGAGTTCTTTTTATGTTTTGGGTATTAACCCCTTATCAGATATATGAGTTGCAAATATTTTCTCCAGTTCCATAGGTTGCCTTTTCATTTTCTGGACTTCCCTTTGCTGTGCAGAAGCTTTAGTTTGATGTAGTCCCACTTGTTTATTTTTGCTTCTGGTGCCTGAGAAGTCATCGCCAAGATGGATATCAGGGAGTTTACTGCCTATGTTTTCTTCTAGGAGTTTTATGGTTTCAGACCTTATATTCAATTACTTAATCCATTTGGAGTTAATCTTCGTGTATGGTGTAAGTTAGGGGTCCAGTTTCATTCTTTTGCAGGTCGCTGTCCAGTTTCCCCAACACCATTTATTGAAGAGACAGTTCTTTCCCCATTGTATATTCTTGGCTCCTTTGTTGTAAATTAATTGTAAATTTATGTGTGGGTTTATTTCTGTACTCTATTCTGTTCTATTGATCTGTGTCGTCTTTTTCCAATACCATACTGTTTTGATTACTCTAGCTTTGTAATATAGTTTGAAATCAGGAAGCATGATGCCTCCAGCCTTGTTCTTATTTCTCAGGATTACTTTGACAATTTGGGGTCTTTTGTGGTTCTATACAAATTTTAGAATTACTTGTTCTACTTCTGTGAAAAATGCCTTGCAAATTTTGATCATACTGGATCAAATTTGTAGATTGCTTTGAGCAGTATGGACATTTTAACAACATTAGTTCTTTGAATCTATGAGCATGGAATATCTTTCCACTTAATGTCTTTAAGTTTTCAATGTATACCAGCCAGTCACTTTCGTGGTTAAATTTATTCCTAGGTATTTTATTCTTTTTTTAAGCATTTGTAAATGAGATTGATTTCTTAATTTCTCTCTGTGATAGTTCATTATTAGTGTATAGAAGCACAGCAGATTTTGTATATTGATTTTATATCCTCCAACTTCACTGCGTTTGTTCACTAATTCCTAAAGTTTTTGGCAGGATCTGTTAGGGGGTCCTATATATAAAATCATGTCATCTGCAAATAGTGACAATTTTAATTCTTCCTTTCTGATTTGGTTGTATTTTATTTCTTTTTCTTGCCTAATTGCTCTGTCTAGAACTTCCAATAATATGTGGGCTCCCCATAACATATGTTGAGGTACATATCCTCTGTACCCACTTTGTTGAGAGTTTTTATCATAAATGATGTTGAATTTTGTCAAATGCTTTTTCTACCCCTGTTGAGAGGATCATATTATTCTTATCCTGCATGGTGTTAATGTGGTGTGTCACATTTGTTGATTTGCAGATGTTGAACCATCCTTGCATCCCTGAAATAGATCCCACTTGATCATGGTACATGATCCTTTTAATGCATTGTTGAATTCAGTTTGCTAATACTTTTTGAGGATTTTTGTGTCAGTGTTTATCAAGGATATTGGCCTATAATTTTCTTTTCTTGTAGTACCCTTGCTTGGTTTTGGTATCAGGGTAATGCTGGCTTCATAAAATGAGTTTGGAAGTGTTCTCTTCTATTTTTTGGAAGAGTTTGAGCAGGATTGGTATTTTTTAAACATTTGGTAGAATTCACCAGTGAAGCCATATGGTCTTGGACTTTTGTTCATTGGGAGAGTTTTGATTACTGATTCAATCTCCTTACTAGTAATCAGTCTGTTAGGTTTTCTATTTCTTCATGATTCAGGCTTGGTAGGTTGTCTGTTTCTAGGAATTTATCCATTTCTTCTAGGTTGTCCAATTTATTGGAATGATATGTTTTAGATCAGTGTGTCTTAAACTTCATTGTGTGCATATGAATCACCTAGAGATCTTAACAAAAGGCTGATTCTGATTCGGTAGTTTCTGGAGTTGGGCCTAAGGTCTTGCATGTGTCACAAGCTCTCTGGTGGTGTTGATGCCGCTGGTCTTTATACTTTTGAACACAAAGCTCTTGGATGTGGATTCTTTTTTTCTTTTTTTCCCACTGGGCCGGATGTGGATTCTTAATGGAGGCAAATTGTTCATATAAGGCAGGGACAGATTCAGCATAATTCGGCCTAGATTCCTTTGGGCCCCAAAAGCTCTACTGGGTAGTGAGAATGTCAAACTAAGAAACTCTTATTAAAGAGTAGAATTTCACAAGATTTGGAAAGCTCATTTCTCACTGTGCCACTGCCCTTTTATATGCCTTGCAGCATCATTCTGCAACCATGCACTTGTTAAGAGAATGTTTACTAACCTCAGGCTCTTGTTTTCAAACCAAACTCAGCATCAGCAAGGCCATATCTTTAACCAAAGACAGAAGGCAGAATCAATGCCTGGGGTATCTGAACAAGATCTCTGCCACCCTGTTTCTCCACAGTGTAAAGCCTTTATTAGGCATATAACTATTTTCAGTATAAAAGAACTACTGCTCAGTGCTTTGTGCATTGGATTCCACTTTCTCTTATATCATTATTGTTATCCCTACTTCCTTTCTATTTGGGTTTGCCTGATACAGAAAGGATAGATAAAGAGCTATTTGAATATGAGATTGAGAGAGGCGTGTACAAGACTTCTAATATCTTTTAAGTTTGGAGTTGTGGTGTTCTCTTTACATGGAGCAGAGGCCTGTGGAAGTTTTAGTGAGTTCACTCTTCCAAGGAAGAACGGGAAGAAAGAGATTACTGGATTATTCCACTGTTAGAGGAGGCGGTGATTGTGGCAAGGGAAGATGGAATTGTTTTTCCCAGCAAGTTGAAGTAGTGGGGCAGGTGTGGCCTGGAACTAGACTGATCTGGGACCCTACACAGCCTGGGTAAAATATCAGTAGTCTAGTTTTCCTAAGCCTCAGCTTCCTCACCGGTGGAATGGGAATTAGTTTCCATTGGGTGACGTGACGGTCAAGTGAGAAAGTAGTTTCAAAGTTCCTTGTAAAATGTCTGATCTGCCAACTGTAACTACATTTCGTGGTATTAAAATCTCAAGCTCTACACTGGTAAGAATCATATTTCCTCGCCGATCGCGCAGGTTAATCTTGTGTTCTTTAGCAAGGTCATACTTATTTGTAATGTCAACGTTTCAACTTGGTAAGTCTGAGATTTCCAAGGCAGGATTGGTTTTCATGGCTTGTTTCTCTTTCTTAGATATGTCTTTGCAAGACTCCACTCTTTCCAGAGAGGGGAGCCCAGAGGAAGAGATTATGGCTGCTGTGGTTTTTTCAGTTGGACCTCTGGTAAGTTGGGGTTTCCTCTGCTTCTGACCTGTTGTCCTGCTTTGAGAGCACGACTACTTTTCCTGAAGTCGTGTGACTTGACCTCACCCACACTCCCTTTGGTAACTGAATCAAGTTGTTTGATCCATGAAAATTTGGTTCATCATAGTAAAGCTTGTAATCTATAGGAAGATTCACTATGCATATTGAAACAAGTATCAAGACACGTAATCTTGCAGAAAAAATCTGTGCTATCTTTAGATATGATAGGCAGTCTGGAAAATTTACTTATGACATTAACTTTGTATTGTTCCCAGGAAATTTCAGTTATTTATGGGGTAGTAGAATGGAATATTTTCCAATTGGAAAATTTTGTTTAGGAAATTTGGAACAAAACAATACATGTGCATACATACACACACCCTTAATTCATAGGGACCATTCCCCTTGTGTCCACTCTTAGTGTTCTCCTCTTTTCTACCCATTAAGAAGTGATCAAGCTTAATAGATGACATGGAGAGAAAGAAGATGTTTAAGACACAGTGCTTGGCTGTAGGGTGCTTACAGTCTCACTGAGGTAAGGCATACAAAAGAAATAGTTACATAATTTATTTAGGTGAATGATAGTTACTGAGCAGTATGATAAAGCTGATGAGTGCTTTTGTAAGGAAAGAAATGGGATATTAGTATGGGCTGAATCGGTTATGGAAAGCTCATGAGGATGGTTAGATTTAAGCTGGTACCCAATTACAAGTGGGATTTAAATTGTTGTAAATTATTTGTGAGGGTACTTCAGGTGAGAAGGCAAGGCTCTGAGGCAGAGAACAGTGAGTGAGCCAGTGATTCAAGATGGAAATTTGTGAAAGATAGGACTGGAATTTAGATAATTAAGCTGAATCTTTTCATGTTTCCCTGAAGACATTTAAGTGTATATATGTATGTGTGTGTGGATGTGTTTGAGGTGGGTATTAATGTGATTAAAGCTGTGTTTTAGAAGTGACTTTTTGAAATAGGAGATTCAGAAGAAAGGTAGTACCAACAAATATAATTTGTTACAGAAATTATCCATAATAACTTGTAGTAGTGATCTTTTATTTTTTGTAGCAAGAATATAAAACATGTAAATAGTTCTTAAGACATACCCTTGAAAAGATAAATGAAAGCCAAAATGTTTCACTTTATCAGTAGATCTAAAGTATTTGTCTAGTATAGGCCAGATCAAACACATCTCTAATTATCAGAGGTTGAGGTTCACATCATCCTTAATTTTTTGGAAACTGAATATTTGTACTTTTTAAAAAAATTAACATATTTATTTTTGGCTGCGTCGGGTCTTCGTTGCTGTGCACGAGCTTTCTGTAGTTGCAGCGAGTGGGGGCTACTCTTCGTTGTGGTGCGCGGGCTTCTCATTGCAGTGGCTTCTCTTGTTGCGGAGCACCGGCTCTAAGCCCACGGGCTTCAGTAGTTGTGGCTTGCGGGCTCTAGAGCGAAGGCTCAGTAGTTGTGGCGCACCGGCTTAGTTGCTCCACGGCATGTGGGATCTTCCCAGACCAGGGCTCGAACCCGTGTTCCCTGCATTGGCAGGTGGATTTTTTTTTTTTTTTTTTTTTTTTTTTTGCGGTATGCGGGCCTCTCACTGTTGTGGCCTCTCCCGTTGCGGAGCACAGGCTCCGGACGCACAGGCTCAGCGGCCATGGCTCACGGGTCTAGCCGCTCCGCAGCATGTGGGATCTTCCCGGACCGGGGCATGAACCCGTGTCCCCTGCATCGGCAGGCGGACTCTCAACCACTGCACCACCAGGGAAGTCCCCTGAATATTTGTACTTTTTAAGGTAAGAACTTGAAAGGGAAGAACTAAGATAACATTTTTCTCAATGAAATTTAATAGTTCTGTTACCCATAACTTTTAAAAATCTAAAATCAGTAAGTACTACTAGAAGGTATAGTAAAATTTCATTTCGTTTATGAAATCAGGTCTTTATAGGCATATAGTGTCTAATATTTGGAAGAAAGCAATGTTGTGAGAGGTCCCTGAAATATTCTCTGAAAAAGTACTGAGACAGGCCCCCCCCCAACCCCCAGACATGATCTTTCAGTTGTAGAAAACAGATGGTGTTAGTAGGTTTTGAATGTTATTCTTGAGCAAGATAGATTATTTCTGAGAAACAGATTTCATCCTCATAGGAAAAAGAATTATGTAGCATCTAAGATCCCTTATTATAAGTTTATTTTTGTTTTGATAGGTTATTTGTTAAAAGTCCCCTTTAAAAATTATGCAGTTGTATCTTTCTCAGTCTTGTGTGTGTCACTGTCTCAAATGAGGTGAAAGAAGATTATGTTTGGATGTTGCTATGGGACCTTAATTTCATCCCTGAATAATACAGTAAAAGAGGTGATCTCATATACACCGCATCCACAGGGGACTGGTGGTGCTTGCTGAGACTCTGTTGTAGGTAATAGACAGCCTGTCACTGAGTGATCTTATCCTGTATCCCCTTAGAGTCCTGAAGTTCCCCAGCCAAATGAAGATCTTCACCTTCAGGCAGAAGAACAAGAATTGGTAAAGGTAATACTTGGCATTGTATCTAAGGGGAATGAAGAGACGGCATCTCTTTTACTGCACTAATTCTTAATGTTCCAGCACATTGCAAGTTCACCATAAGAACCATCTGGCTCATTAGGTGTGGTAACCCCAGGGCTGGTAGCATCATTTTGACAGATTTTATTTCTCTCAGTGGTAGCAGCCCTAATTTGACAGATGGTCACATTATAATTCCTAATGATAAAGTATCCTGTATCACATACTTCAATTCTTGCTTGCAGAGCCTCAAGGTAGCCAGAGGTGAGAGCTGAGGGCCTTCTTAGATTTTTCCTGGGGCTTAGCTCCAGATGGGAAAAGAAAACAAACGCAGTAAGTTCATTATAATTTGAGTTATGTGTGAAGTGATTAACAATATTAACAGTTTATGAACTCTCATTATCTCTCACATTAGCCATGTTTTATTGTTAGTAGAATTATATAAAACATGCTTCACAAACTTTGAGGTCCTAATAAATAAAAAGATTTAAACCATTTGATAAGCATACATATCTGTATGGCAGAAAAACACTCCAGAGGAAATCTGTTTCTTCCAATACAGAGCATACCTTAGCCAAATCCAGTCTAACTTGAGACCTTTGCCTGATTAGTCAGCTAAGTAGGGTTCTTAATTTACCAGATCATAGAGTATAGTGCTTATGAGTTTGAATTTTGGAACCAAACTGCCTGGATTTGAATCGAGATTTTGTGTCTTCTGTGAACTTAGGCAAGGCACCTAACCTCTCGATGCCTCACTTTCCTTATCTGTAAATAGCAGCTTCCTTATTGTGAAGATTCAATCATTACATTAAAAGCCTTCGTATCAGTACCTGACAAATAATATGAACCATACTTACACAAAAGTAGAGAGAGTAGTTTGATGAATCCCATTGAACCTTCAACACTTAACACCCATGGCAATCATATTTCATCTGTAATACTACCCTCCCTCACTGGTTTTATTGAAGCAAATCCAAGACATTATATAATCTCATCTATAAATATTTCATTATGTATCTATAACAGATTTTTTTAGTTTTAAGTATAATACCATAATTACAGCTAAAAATGAAGAGTAAGCCTTAATATTATCACATATTAATTTGGTATTTGTTTCCCCAGTTGAGTCATATTAGCTGATATTGTCTCTTAGGTCACTTTTAATCTAGAGGTTTCCCCCTCCCTCTTTTTTTCCCTTTGTAATCATTTATTGAAGAAACCAAGTCATTTGTATTTTAGAGCTGTGATGTCCAATACAGGAGCCACTAGCCACATGTGGCTGTTGAGTACCTGAAATGTGACTAGTTCAAGTTGAGATGTACTGTTAACTTAAAATACACATCATATTTCAAAGACTTAATACAAAAAATAATGTAAATTATCTCATTAATAATTTTTGCATTGATTGCATGTTGAAATTATATTTTGTACATATTAGACTAACTAAAATATATTATTAAAACTAATTTCACCTGTTTCTTTTTATTTTTAATGTGACTACTAGAAAATTTAAAATTCCATTTGTGACTTGCATTATATGTGTTGGACAGCATTGATTTAGAATTTGTCACAATATGGATTTTATTTATTGCATCCCCATGGGTTTTTTTTAACATGCACTTCTGTCTCCTGTATTTCCTTTATATTGTTAGTTAAATCTAGAGGCTTGATCAGATTCAGATTTTGATTTTTTAAAAATTTTTTGGCATTCGTATTTCATATTTCTGGTACCAGAAGCTTCTGGTACCAGCTTCTGCTACCAGAAGCTACATAATGCCTAGTTGAAGCCTCTTTGGTGTGTTAGCAGCCACTGATAATCCTTTAATTCATTAGAGGTATCAAAATGGTGATATTCTAATTTTTTCATTCCATGTTCACATATTAGCTGGAGTACTTCCATAAAGAGAAACCTTCCCTCATAGACCATCTGATTACATTTTATTCCTGTGCAAACTATATGTATTTTGCATAGGAAAAGAAGGGCACAGGGTTAATTCTTTCTCTTTATTTACCAGTTTCCAGGCATTCTCCAAAGATGATCAATGAGTATCCTTAGAGTTTTATAGTGAAATCATAATTTTAAATGTATTAGATATTTTTGAAGCCCGCTACAGTTATTGTTCTTATGGATGTTCAAATTGTCCCATCTTTGGCCAGTGAGAGCCTCTTGAAGTTGTCTCACAAGTCTCAGACATGATCCTAGTACTAGTCTTTGATAGTTTTCTTGCTTTTTTAAATTTTTTTTATTTTTTGCGGTATGCGGGCCTCTCACTGCTGTGGCCTCTCCCGTTGCGGAGCACAGGCTCCGGACGCGCAGGCTCAGCGGCCATGGCTCACTGGCCCAGCCGCTCCATGGCATGTGGGATCTTCCCGGACCGGGGCACAAACCCGTGTCCCCTGCATCGGCAGGCGGACTCTCAACCACTGCGCCACCAGGGAAGCCCCCTTGCTTTTTATTTTGACAGAAAGTTCCAAGCCCTGGTTTCTTGTAGCAGAAAGTAATCTGTAGGGGCCACGGTCTAGACTGCATAATGGTACCTTTTTGGTTATTGTTTCTAAACCTATTGAGTGGCCGGAGATAGGAAGTATGTGGCCTGTTTTCCTTAAAATACTTCATGAGTTTATACCGATATTTCCCATGCAATATTGGATTGTACATAATCTCATTGTACATAATCTCATTGATATTACATTTATATCTTCTTTCTGCCATGTCAAATTTATTAGTTCTCAATGATATCAATACTGATTTGCTTTATCCAACACTACACACGCAACAGTTACAAAATAACATTTCCATCACTGCCACCAACAATAATGATTAGTTACTGAAAATGTGTTGTTTAGTTTTTTACAGTTCTTTTTCTCCTCAGGATATATCTCACAAGAGATATACAGAAAAATTACTATGTTTTAAAGATACTCAAAATAGTTCCTCTCTGATGAATGTGTACGCTACCAGCTGGTTTCATTTTACTTTTAATATTTAGAAATTGCTTTTTTATTTAGTTTTTCTTTTATAATAATATATTTACATGGTTCAAAATTCAAATCTAAAAAACAATAAATATTCAAGGGAATCTAGCTTCTATTCCAGTCCTCTTCACTCTGTTTCCCCCTTCCTCCAATAGATAACCAACCATTAAAACAATTTTATGGCTCATCCTTTGATTTTTTTTACAAGCATATATACATATATTTTATATCCTGACCAGAGAAGCTCCCCAAAGTCCCACAATTTCTTATTTTTCTTTCTCAGATAGATAGCTTATAATATTCTATATCTACAATCTGAATGATAAACTGTGTCTTTTATTAAGCCATATTTTATAGAATAGAACTGAAAAAGAGTTGATATTATACATAAGGCAGGATTTTGAGGGAGAAAAGATGATTTGGCTGGAAACTACTAGTTTTCTAGTTTTCTTCCCCAGTTTTGTATGTATTAATCTGCCTAATAGGTCTAACTGTACAGTCCCTGAGTGATCTCTGTATTTATTTTAGGAATCAGTGACATTTAAAGATGTGGCTATAGACTTCACATTGGAAGAGTGGAGATTGATGGACCCTACACAGAGGAAACTGCACAAGGATGTGATGCTAGAGAATTATAGGAATCTTGTCTCCTTGGGTAAGGGTAACCTCCAGGTTTATGTATCTGCCCACTGGGCCAGGTTTACTGAAGATACAGACCCTCTAAAGTACTTAACTGAATTTTGGGTTAGAATTTAAGCGTTAAAATCTCATAATCTTAGGGGCATATTGTTGGGAATTATGCTGTCTCTTGCTCTTAACTCAGTGGTTCGCCCATTGTAGAGTAAGAAATACATATTTCTTTGGAATCTTGGAGATTATTGACAGTCCCTCCTATTTAAGACTGTTTTTTCTAGTCACTTCCATAAGACTTACCAGTGTCTCTAGAAAGAAGGGAACAAATATGTCTATTTTCTTTCTAAACTGAGGTTATCCCCAAACCTGGGATCATGTTGAGCTTCTTTGAGGTACCTTTGTAATTCTCTACAACACTGCTGTACAGTAGAGTGTTCTCCTGTGATGGGAATGTTTTGTATTTGTGCTTTCCAGTGTAGCAGGCTCTACACTGTGGCTGTTGAGAATTTGAAATCTGGCTAGTCCAACTGAAGAACTGAATTTTAAACTTTATACAATTTTAACTAACTTAAATTCAGAATTAAATATCCGTAGGTGGCTATTGTCAGCTGCATTGGACAGTGCACCCCTAAAACTTCTTGTAGTAACCACTCTGCACAGAAGATCAGGAGCTGAGACTGAATTTGGCCCTAGTTCTTGCTCACAGGCACAATCAAATCCTATTCATTTTTCTCTGAACAGGGCTTGCAGTTTCCAAACCAGACATGATATCTCATTTGGAGGATGGAAAAGGACCATGGGTGGTAGTGAGAGAAACTTCAAAAACCCGCTATTCAGGTGAGTTAATAAGAACCAGGAGGATGGGATTTCTTTGAAGTCAGTAGGTCATGGATGGAGCAGAACATCTGAAATATTTTGGGAGTTATCTTTGCTCAAAGCTATCTCAAAGGAAAGGATTCTCCCCCTCTCTTCCTCTCTCCCTACACCTCCCTTCCTCCCTCCCTCCTGCCTTCCCTCTCTCTCTCCCTCTGTTTCCCTCTCCTTTTCCCTCTCCTGCCATCTCTGCCCTCTACTTCTAGTTCCCATCACATCCTACTTTACTTTCTTGGGAACATGATTTTCATAATTGTTCCTTCCTTCAAACATGCATAAAATATCCTTTTCAGTCTGTCTTCTCCATTTAACCTTACACTTTTCTCATTTGTTTAACCATTATTTGATATCTCTTCCTTCATTAACTTTCCTGAAAGTGCTTTCTTAAGGATCACCACTGATTTCTTTTAAGCTAAACCCATTGACTAATTATTTAACTTTCTTCACTTGCGTGCCTGCTGAAACTTCAGAGGAACCCTCCTACTGTCCTCCAGAATCTTAACTAATTAAGAATACAAATAGTAAATCAGTTGAGAATCAAAATATAGTATTTATCTATTTAACCAATATCTATTAATATTAAACAATCAATATTTAATACTTATCTGTATACTGTGAACTGAGTTAAGTACTATGTCTACAGCAGTAAGATGGACCAGGTCCCTTCTCTCATGAAGATTAAATTTTGAGAACTAGATAATTGACAAGTAAATAAACAAAAGCACGCTAAATAATGGTCATAATAACTTAGCCATGAGGATACGAAAGAGTAACTTGGATGGGGATGAGGGTGCCTCCTTCAGATAGTGTGGTCGGGGAAGGCTTCTGAGGAGGTGACACTTGAAGAGTCAGAAGAAGCCAGCCAAGGCAAGAGGAGAAGAAGAGCATTCCAGGCAGCAGAACGTAATGTACTGAGTTCTAGAAATCTTAGGAAGTTGCCTGACTGAAGCATAAGGAGAGGGAGACTGGTACAGAATAAGATAGTCAGACAGGAGACTGCCTATTCAGGACTCTGTGGACCATGGTAAGGAGAGTGGATTTTAATCAAAATGAGTGTGAAAGCACTGAAAGATTTTAATCAAGGATCTTTGGGAAATAACCCTGTTCATGGAAATTGAACTTAAGGGCATAAAGCAGGTAATAGTAAAGGGGTAGTTAAAATAGCCTAGGCAGGGATGTCCCTGGAGGCGCAGTGGTTAAGAATCCACCTGCCAATACAGGGGACACGGGTTCAAGCCCTCGTCCAGGAAGATCCCACATGCCACGGAGCAGCTAAGCCTGTGAGCCACAACTACTGAGCCATGTGCCACAACTACTGAAGCCTGCACGCCTAGAGCCTGTGCTCCGCAACAAGAGAAGCCACCACAATGAGAAGCCCGCACACCGCAACGAAGAGTGGCCCCCACTCGCTGCAACTAGAGAAAACCCACGCCACAACAAAGACCCAACACAGCCAAAAAACATTTTTTTAATTAAAAAAATAGTCTAGGCAAGAGACTACAGTAACTTTGATTAGAGTGATGGTGGAGATGGAAAGGAATAATGGATTCTAGATCATTTGCATATTTATTTTATTGTGATGCCATCCATAACTTGCACGTGTTACATATATTATTTTTATATCTCAGATATTATATATGTATTTTTAGAGAGTGAGTGAAAGGTAGACATTGGAGATAGTTTCGATGGCTCTCTAGAGAAAGCCCCCCTCCATATGAAGAGGGAAGGAGAAATGGGGCAGTGGCTGGAAGAAAGAAGAAATAAAAAAAGAAAACTTTTATTTTTGAGATGGAAGCTTTTCTGACGTGCTTAAGTGCTGGTAGGAATGATGTTCCAGTGGAGAGGGAGAAATTGATGTTGCAAGACAAAGGTAGGGTCACTGGAGAAATAGAGTGTCTGAGAAAGTGAAAAGGGATAAAATCACGAATGGAAAAGGAGAGATTTACCCTTGATAGGCAGGGAGGCCACCTCTTCTGCAGTAACACTAGGCAGGATGGAGAAGATGGGAGCAGATATAGGTCAACTGGTGGTGAAAAGATTGAGACATCCTATGATGATAGCTTCTTTATTCTCAATAAAATACAAAGCAAGGCCATCAGCTTACAGTGAGGACAAGAAAGAGTTGTGAGGGACTTCCCTGGTGGCACAGTGGATAAGACACTACGTTCCCAATGCAGGGGACCCGGGTTCGATCCCTGGTCAGGGAACTAGAGCCCACATGCATGCCGCAACTAAGACCCAGTGCAACCAAATAAATAAATATTTAAAAAAGAAAAAGAAAAAAGAAAAGAGTTGTGAGAGAGAGGAAGTTAGAAATTTCATGGAATTCACCGGGGAATCCATGTTGGCCTAAAGCTTTTATTGAGGAAGGTGTTTAATTACAGCTTCTATTACTTTTGTAGTTGTAGGACTATTCATATTTCCTATTTCTTTTTGTTTCAGTTTAATAAGTTGTGTTTGTCTAGGAATTGATCTACTTAATATAAAATTTAAATTTAGGGGCATACTATCGTCTGTTTATCTTTTAATGACTATATGGATCTGAAGGGATGTCTCCTTTTTCATTCCTGATACTAAATTTTTTGTCTTCTCTCTTTTATCTTAATCAGTCTTGCTAGGATTTATCAATCTTATTTGGCTTTTAAAAAATAATTTTTAATCCTTGCTACTGTGTCTTTGATTTCTGTTTCATTACTTTCTTCTCTTTCATTATTTTTACCTTCTTAGGGTTTAATTTGCTGATCTTTTCTAACTTCTTGAGTTGGATACTTATTGATTTTAGCCATTCTTTTTTGCTAATGTATTTAAGGCTATCAAGACTGCCATACTTTTTTTTTTTTTTTTTTTTTTTTTCGGTATGCAGGCCTCTCACAGTTGTGGCCTCTCCCATTGCGGAGCACAGGCTCCGGACATGCAGGCTCAGCGGCCCTGGCTCACAGGCCTAGCCGCTCCACAGCATGTGGGATCCTCCCGGACCGGGGCACGAACCCATGTCCCCTGCATCGGCAGGAGGACTCTCAACCACTGCGCCACCAGGGAAGCCCTGCCATACTTTTTTTATGTAACACCTTCATAATTATTGAGTTCAAAGTATTTGCTCATTTCCATTGTGATGTCTTTGGCCCTCAGGTTATTTGGAGGTATTTTCCTTAATTTTGTACCATATGGGGATTTTCTAATAACCTTGTTGCTTTAAGTTCTACTGTGGTCAGAAAACATTCTCTGTATGATTTCACTCTTTGCAGGTTTCTTGAAATTTGCTTTGCCACCTGGCCAATTTTTGTAAATATTCTGTGTGCACTTGGAAAAATGTGTGGTATATAGGTACTGAGTGCTGTTCTAGATATGTCAGGTTTGTTAATTATGTTGCTGAAGTCTGTCTTCTTGCTGATTGTCAGCTTATTCTATCAGTTACTGAGAAATATTTTTTTAAGTCTCCCACTGTGAGTACAGATCTGTCTGTGTCTTAGTTTTTTAATCTTTGCTTTATGTATTTTGAAGCTGTGTTCTTAGGTAAAAACAAAGTTAGAATTGTTATATCTTTCTGGTAAATTGGATATTTTATAATTATGAAGTGTCTTCTTTATCTTTGTTAATTGTTTTTGCCTTAAAGTCTATTTTGCCTGATACTAATATTACTATAGCATCATTCTTTTTATTGTATATGTGATATATCTTTTTTTAATCTGCTTATTGTCATCTTTTATGTATCTTTGTATTTTATTTCTCTTATAATTGCATTTTGTTAATTTTTATTTTAACTAATCCGACAATCTGTTTCTTCTGGAGTTTTTAATCCATTTTGTACATAATACAATTATATAATGTTTAAATCTACCCTCTAACTGTGAGAGTATCTTGCCTTTTCTATATTCATTTTCTTCCCATTCATGCCTTCCTTTTGATTTATCATCTTTTATTTTTCTATTCCCCTTGTAATCAGTTGGTAATTATAAATTTTTAAGTTATTTGTTTAGTGGTTACAGATTTTCCCAAACAGTACAAGAATCTTGAACAGCTTATTCAGTTTAATCTCAATTATACATTATTGAAGTTATGTATTTTAATTCTATACATGTCAAATCTCATTATTAATTTGTATGCAGTCAATATTCATTCAGATTTACCGATGTTTCCCTTCTCTTTCTTTTCATTCTTTTCTTCATTTCTGAACTTTTACCTAGGATTATTTTTCTTCTACTTAAAGAATGCCTTTTAATATTCTCCTTTATTCAGATCTGCTGGTGTTATATTCTCTCCATTTTTCTTTTTGCCTAAAAAAAATTCCTGTCACCTTAATTGAATTGGACATTTAAATGAGCTGGGTTTTAGTCCTTGGGTTCTAGAGTTTTCTTTTTTGGTGACCCTGAATTCAAATCTTTGTCTAGCCCTGTGAATCCATTGAAAGTTCTACTTACCTTGAGTTTTAAAGTCATAAAGCCATTTTACTAACCACAGAAGATTTTGGTTCAATTTTTTAAAAACATTTAGATATGATTACCTGGAAATAAATTAGAAACTTAAAAGAAGTTTAAAAGTGTTTTAAAAAGTAAAATATTAAGTTCACATATACAAACAAATTGTTAGACCACCACCCCCAGTATAATTGTTTAAGAAAATTTTGAAACTGTCAGAAATGTTCTAAAGTCCCATAAAAAGGTTGCAAAACTACCCTTGATAATAGTAATTATCACTATTTGTAATATTCACAACTGTATTAATTTTGACTAACTTGTTCAACCTACTTTCTGAAAACTCAAAGTGTCTTCTTCCACAAATGTTCTATAAAAAGTTACATATAGAAAAGGATATTTTTTAAAAGGAATGTGTGTATGTATATATATATATATATATATATATATATATGTAAATGTATAACAATCACTTTGCTGTACAGCAGTAATTAACAACATTGTAAATCAACTATACTTCAATATAAATAAATTTTGTTAAATAAAAAATAATTTACTAAATCAAAAGAAAAAAAAAGGTACATACAAAGACTTGAAAAAGCTATTCTGACAGGGAAATTTGAGAAAGCCTTCACAAAAAAGCTACTGAACAGGGCTTCCCTGGTGGCGCAGTGGTTAAGAATCCACCTGCCAAAGCAGGGGACACGTGTTCAAGCCTTGGTCCTGGAAGATCCCATATGCCACAGAACAACTAAGCCTGTGCACCACAACTACTGAGCCTGCGCTCTAGAGTCCATGAGCCACAACTGTTGAGCCCACATGCCACAACTACTGAAACCCATGCACCCAGAGCCCATGCTCCACAACAAGAGAAGCCACCACAGTGAGAAGCCTGCAAACTGCAACGAAGAGTAGCTCCCACTCGCCGCAACTAGAGAAAACCCGTGCACAGCAGCAAAGACCCAATGCAGCCAAAAATAAATAAAATAAAATTTTAAAAAATAGTGAACAAATAATGAGAACAAGTAGAAAGTATTATTTAGGGTGAATGTCTGGTTTGTGGAGTAAGTGGAAAGCAAGGAAGTAGTTACAATTTAGGAAGAATGCGCTCTAAAGAATTTGACTCTAAAACGAATGAGAAAAGGAGGAAATATTTGAGAAACTTGGATTGTAGAAGGGTTACCACAAATGAATTTTTTTTAATAGGATAAAAACTCCTTGAATTTACTGCTTTGGTTCTTTGCTCAATCAGCCTTCCTTAACGCAATCTCCTCCTTCCTAGAAAAAAAGGCAATTTGCAAGCAGTTAAAAACATATATTCATTATCAATTCAAGCTTCCCTTCTGGTTTCCTGTTTAGTGTGATGTCCTCAATCTAGGAAATAGGAGTCATTTGATTTCTCTCTTTTTTCCTCCCAGAGTTGGAGACCAAACCTACAACCAAGAATGCTATACCAACAGAGAATATTTCTGAAGAATGTTTATCACAGGAGACCATAGTAGAGAAACTCATAGAGAATGGTCTATGGGACACCAAAATGGGAGGATTATGGAAATGGAGTGACAGGATATTGAGATTGCAAGATAGTCAAGAAAGTCATTTGAGTCAAAGAATAGTTAAACACAAGAAAATTCCCACTCTTCAAAAAGGCTTTAGATTTGGATCTGTTCTTTTTCCAGAACCAGGAGTTATCACAGAAGAGCCCCACAGCAAATACCAAACACATGAGGAAAATTTTACAGAGAATTTAGATTTGATTACAGATACCCATCTGGGGAAGAAAATGTGCAAGGATACAGAAGGCAACAAAGTCATAAGCCCTGCTTCAGAACTCACTTTAGAGAAAAAAAACAATAATAAAGAAAAACCCTATAAATGTAGTACATGTGAAAAGGCCTTCCGTTATAGGTCATTACTCATTCAACATCAGAGAACTCACACTAAAGAAAAACCTTATGAATGTAATGAATGTGGGAAAATGTTCAGCCAGCCTTCATATCTTAGTCAACATAAAAAAATTCACACTGGAGAAAAGCCCTATAAATGTAATGAATGTGGAAAGGCCTTCATTGCTTCTTCATCCCTCATGGTGCATCAGAGAATTCATACTAAGGAGAAACCTTATCAGTGCAATGTTTGTGGAAAATCTTTCAGCCAGTGTGCCCGCCTTAATCAACACCAGAGAATTCAAACTGGAGAGAAGCCCTATAAATGTAGTGAATGTGGGAAAGCTTTTGGTGATAAATCAAAACTTGCAAGACATCAGGAAACTCACAATGGAGAAAAACCCTACAAATGTAATGATTGTGGGAAAGCCTTTAGGAATAAGTCATATCTTAGTGTACATCAGAAGACCCATACTGAAGAGAAACCATATAAATGCATTGAGTGTGGGAAATCTTTCAAGAATACCACAATCTTTAATGTTCATCAGAGAATTCATACTGGAGAGAAACCCTTTAGATGTAATGAGTGTGGAAAAGCCTATAGAAGTAATTCAAGCCTTATTGTACATATAAGAACTCATACTGGGGAAAAACCCTATGAATGTAATGAATGTGGGAAAGCATTCAATCGTATAGCAAATTTCACGGAACATCAGAGGATTCATACAGGAGAAAAACCCTATAAATGTAACGAATGTGGGAAAGCATTCATCAATTATTCATGCCTTACTGTACACCACAGAATGCATACAGGAGAGAAACCTTATAAATGTAATGAATGTGGAAAGGCCTTCATGCGTTCTTCATCTCTAATTATACATCAGCGAATTCATACTGAGGAGAAACCTTATCTCTGTAATGAATGTGGGGAATCTTTCAGAATAAAATCACACTTAACTGTACATCAGAGGATTCATACTGGAGAGAAACCATATAAATGTACTGACTGTGAGAGGGCATTTACCAAGATGGTAAATCTCAAGGAGCACCAGAAAATTCATACTGGTGTGAAACCCTACAACTGCTATGATTGTGGAAAATCCTTCAGAACTAAGTCATACCTTATTGTACATCAAAGGACCCATACTGGAGAAAAACCATATAAGTGTAATGAATGTGAGAAAGCTTTCACTAATACATCACAGCTTACTGTGCATCAAAGAAGGCATACTGGAGAAAAACCCTATAAATGTAATGAGTGTGGGAAGGTTTTCACAAGTAACTCAGGCTTTAATACCCACCAAAGGACACATACCGGGGAGAAACCATTTAAATGTAATGACTGTGGCAAAGCATTTAGCCAGATGGTACACGTCACAGAACATCAGAAAATCCATAGTGGAGAGAAACCCTATAAATGTGATGTCTGTGGAAAAGCCTTCAGGAGAGGTTCATACCTTACAGTGCATTGGAGAACACATACTGGAGAAAAGCCCTATACGTGTAAGGAATGTGGGAAAGGTTGTATTACTCTATCACAGCTAACTCTACATCAGAGAATTCATACTGGGGAGAGGCCCTATAGATGTGAAGAATG
The DNA here is from genome assembly GCF_964270905.1 of Leucopleurus acutus. NCBI lineage: Eukaryota > Metazoa > Chordata > Mammalia > Artiodactyla > Delphinidae > Leucopleurus > Leucopleurus acutus. The sequence continues at coordinate 58,023,104 of NC_139161.1, forward strand.
TGGAAAAGCCTTCAGAACTAACTCAGACTTCACTGTACATCTGAGGATGCACACTGGAGAAAAACCCTATAAATGTAGTGAGTGTGGAAAAGCCTTTAGGAGTAGCTCAAGCCTTACTGTACATCAAAGAATACATCAGAGAGAAGCTCAATTAATATAGAGGACAGAAAATTATCATCCAGATATGACAAGAATCTTATAAACTGTATATTTTATGAATGTGGGAAAATGTTCAGGAGCAATTTGCCAGAAAGTACACACTTCATAAATATAAGAATGTAGAAAAGCAATTGGTCATATTAAATCTTAGAAGTTATAAGAAAATTCATAATAAAAAGGGCAAATGAAAGCCTTCATCCAAATTTCATATTTTATTCATTTAACAAATTATCTTCAATGAATTGCCTATTTTTTTGCTGATTTTCTTATTGGTTTATATTTCTTATAAATCTGGAGGTGCCCTTAATATATTTGAGATATTAATCATTTGACATATGTGTTGCAAATGTTTTTCTTAACCTTGTATTTGTCTTTGTACTTTTTTATGTAGTAAAAGATTTTTAAGTCTTTAATTTTTCATAGTAAAATATTTACATCTTTTCCTTTTTATATTCTTTATTTACTCTTTTAGCAATCCCCAGGTTATATATAGTCTCCTAAATTTGTTTGTAATATTCTGATAATTTTATTTTTTACATTGAAGTTTTAATCCATCTGGACTAGATGGCTCTTCATAGAAGAACAACTCCAAATGCATTAACCTATGAAAATATTATGAACCTAAATAAACAATACTCAGGGAAACGCAAATTGAAACAACGAATGATATGTTACTTCCACTTCATGGAGTTGGCAAAAATTAAGAGATCTTTTGCTAGTGGAGTTTGGCAAACCATATACTCTTACCAAATGGTTATATCAACTTATATTTCCACCAGCAATCCAGCGGTATATATTTTTTTTAATTCTTAAGTAAAATTTTAAAAGCACTTTGACCCAGCAGTCTCACTTTTGGGGAATCTGCCCCACAGAAATAATAGCATCAGTGCAAAAGCATATGCATAAATAAGGATGTTTATTAAAGTATTGTTTGTAGAGACAAAGAAGAAACCCAACTGGAGACAAAGTGAATGCCAATTAATAGGGGAATGGGTGAATAAATTGTGATATAGCCATACCATGGAAAAGTATGAGAGTAACTTTTAAAATGAGTTATAGCTACACTAGTTGACTTCAAGGTATTTCCACAATTTTTTGATAAGTAATTGCTTTATTACAGAGATGTATATATACAAGATTTCATTTTTGTTAAAGTAATGGTCGCATGCATTTATATATGCATATATGTGTGCATGTGATTAGATGAACATGGAAACAAGTATGGAAGAATATACATCAGGCTGTTAATATTGGTTACCTTGAAGGGAGGGAGAAGAGAAGAAGCAGTGATATAAGTGGGGGGGGGGGGGAAACTAGGAAAATAGAAAAATGTAAATGCAGTGTGTATGGTATGAAACTATGTATTTGTGTGAACTTTTGATAGCCATGAATGAAGGGACAGTCTCCAAAAAGTTAATGACAGTTGTTTTAGATTTGTTGCAGAATCCAGTGTTTTTTGTTTGTTTTACCTCTCTCTGCTTTTCTGTATTTCTCAGTTTTTCTTTCCAATGAGCATGTAATATTTATATAAACATGAAAAATCTATTTTTCTTGTGAAGCTAATTTACTAGACACCTGTGATAGCCCAGGAGTTACCCTAGGTGCTGGATATACCTTGGCAGGGCAGGAGTGGTCATGGATCTAAGAGCATGGAAACTGGTCTTGGTACCACCTAGATTCCAAAGAAGTTATCCAGCACTTCAGGACCCCCCCCCCCTCAGTTTCATTTGGAGGAGGTAATAGAAATTTCAGGTAGATGAAAAACATATCTGAGAATATCTGGAAATTGTGTCCAGGTTATAGACCAGAAGATTTGCAAGCTTCAGAGACAAGTTCCACTTTAAACATGGCACCAAAGGAAAGATCACAGTGGTGTAAAGGTCTGTGTACAGCCCCGCAGAACACTGTGTGATGGAGTATAGAGAGGGAAACAGCCAAGAACTCCGAAGTCCATGTATAAAAGCTTGGAAGTTCTGGAAATACTAAGAGAGTCCTGGAGTCAAAATGGGAGCCCAGAGGCTGTGACCCTGGTACTGGAAGGCCCTAAGAGACCGTGGACCTAACATCTGAAAAGGACAAGGCATGTAGAGCTACACTTCAGTGGAGACTGAAGGAAAGAATATCAAATACTCCTCCCACAATGCTAGGATAAGTCTTTAATATTGGGAAGGGGATATTGGGTGACTGATGTGAGCTGTCTCCCATTTTAAAATGAATAATTTGACATTGTGGTTGAAATGACTATTTCTGATTGAATTATAATAGTGAAATTTATTAACTATTAGCAGGAGATGTGTCTACTTTGGACAAAATGTACCACTTTCTGATTGGAAAGTTTAAGGGTCTGACCTTGAAATACTATCCTTGAGAAACTCTATTGTCAAACAGTCTACATGACTTGATGTCAATTTTTTTGGCTGCTCGTATCTACCTTCAAACCCTCACCACACATAAACCCCATCTCCCTTCCCTGCCTTAGAAGGTAGAAGAGGAGTAAGGTCAGCAGGTTCAAGTGACATAAGAACTGAAAGGTGTCCATCAGGTTAGGGGATGGAGATGATACAGGGCACCTTTACTAGAGCAGTTTCCATGAACTGCTAAGGTGCCAAAGCCTGGTTCCAGTGTGTAGTGGTATCTCACTATAGGTTTAATTTCATTTCCTTACTCTCTACTGATGTGGAGTCCCCTTTTAGGTGTTTATTGGCTTTTGGAATATCCTCTTTTGAGAAGTGCCTGTTCAAGACTTTTGCCCATTTTTATTGATAACTCTTTCTGTTTATTTTTAGGATTCTTTATATATTCTGGATACAAGGTATTTTTTAGATATTTGTATTACAAATATCTACTCATCAGCATCTTGCCTTTTCACTCTCTAAATGTTGTCTTTTGATGGACAGAAGTCTTTAACTTTGATGAATAATTCAACAATCTTTTCTTTTATGATTACTGCTTTTTTTGTGCCTAGTTTAAGAAATCTTTTCCTAACCCAAAGTCATAGGATATTTTCCTACATTTACTTCTGCATAGCTACTGTTTTACTTTTCAGTTTTAGGCTACAATCCGTCTGATATTTTTATATGGTGTGGAGTAGAGGTCAATTTAATATTTTCCATGCAAATACACAATTTATTCAACATCATTTGTTGAAAAGACCATCTTTTCCCCTCCCCCTTGGGTACCCTTGTGATAAGTCAGATAGTCAGATTATGTGAGGGGGTCTATTTCTAGATTATCTATTCTGACTCATTGTTCTGTTGAATACCAAATATTTTTAGTGAAAACAGGTTGATAGTAAATCTTGGCATCTGGTGGTATATGTCTTCTAATTTTGTTCTTCTTATTCAAAATTGTCACTGTAATTCTGTGTCCTTGGCATTTTCATATGCATTTTAGAATGATTATTTTTTCAGTTACTCCACCATAAAAAGTAGGGATTTCAATGGATATTACATCACATATATAGATTAATTTTGGAAGAATGGGTACCTTAGCAATATTGAGACATCCAATCTATGAGCAGGCCATACCTTTTCATTTATACACATCTTTTAATTTTAGTAATTTTTGTATTTTTTCAATAAAATTTTGAATATTTTGTAAGGTTATTATATATTTGATGTTTTGGTGATTCTGTAAAGGCTATTATCTTAATTTCATTTTCTGACTTTTGCTAATATATATAATACATAACTATATATAATATATTAAATATATAATATGTAATAAGTAATGATATATATAATAGATTTTTTTAAACTGACCTTATATCCAGTGACCTTCATAAAATTGACTTGTTAATTATAATAGTTTGTTCATTCTTTCGGACTTTCTACGTACACAATGTGTCACCTGTGATAAGGTAAACTCTTTCTTACCTCACCCTTTCCAATATTTATGCCATTTTTGTCTTGCTTTATTGCACTGGCTAGGACCTTCAAAAGTAAAGATTGTAGGCATCCTTGCCTTTTTCCCAGAATTTAAAGGAAAATCCTAAACATTCCATTAGAAATGATATGAGGTATAAATTTGTAGATAATCTCTATCAGATTAAGGAAATTCTCCTCAAATCCTAGTTTGCTGAGATTTCTTATCATGGACAGGTATTGAATTTCATCAGATATGTAGTTTGTAGCTATTGAGATGACTGTATGGTTTTTCTCATTCTGTTAATGTGGTTGAATTATGCGGATTGATTTTTTTATTTTAAAAATTGTGGTAAAATACACATAACATAAAATTTACCATCTGAACCTTTTTTTTTTTTTTTTTTGCGGTACGTGGGCCTCTCACTGTTGTGGCATCTCCCGTTGCGGAGCACAGGTTCCAGACGCGCAGGCTCAGTGGCCATGGCTCACGGGCCCAGCCGATCTGCGGCATGTGGGATCTTCCCGGACCGGGGCACGAACCCGTGTCCCTGCATCGGCAGGTGGACTCTCATCCACTGCGCCACCAGGGAAGCCCCATCTGAACCATTTTTAAGTGTACAATTCAGTGATATTAAGTACATTCATGTTGTTGTAGCCATCACCACCATCCAAAACTCTTCATTTTTCTAAGCTGAAACTCAATATTCGTTAAACAATAACTCCACATTACCCGCTTCTCTTAGTCCCTGGAGACTATCATTCTACTTTCTGTCTTCAGTCTGTCTCTGTGAATTTGACCACTTTAGGTACCTTATGTAAATATTTATTCTTTTGTGACTAACTTATTTCACTTAGCAAAATGTTTTCAAAATTCAACTGTATGGATTGATTTCTGAATGTTAAGGCAACCTTGCATGCCTGGAATAGATTCTATTTGGTCATTATATATTACCTTTTAAAAATATTGTTCAATTAGAGTTTCAAAATTTTATATCAGATTTTATGTCTATGTCCAGATTGTCTTGTATGTTTCCTTTTTTTTAGTAGCCTTGTCAGGATTTAGTGTGTGGGATAATGCTGGGCTTGTAAAATGAATTGGTAATTACTTTTCCCCCCTCTGGAAGAGTTTGTTGTTATTTCAGTTGGTATTATTTTTTTCCATAAATCTTTTCTGTAAAAATGAACAGTAAAGCCCAATGAGCCTGGAATTTTCTTTGTAGGAAAGTTTTAAATTATAGATTCAGTTACTTTGATAGGCATAAGACTATTGAGATATTCTATCTCGTGTCAATTTTGCTAAGTTTTATTTCTAATTTGTCTATATCATTTCATTAAAATATCTAATTATTGGCTTTAAGTAATTGATAATGCCTGCTTGTTATATTTTTAATCTCTGTAGGATCTAAAGTGATGTTCCCTTTTCAGTCTTGGTATTGGTAATTTGTGTACTCTCTTTTTGTTTTCTGTGTTAGGCTCTGTAGGGATTTAACACTTCATTAATCTTTTCAAAAGCCACCTCTTAACTAATATACAGCTAATTTCTTTTTCATTGACTCATGCTCTTTTATTTTCTTCTATCTACTTTATTTGAATTTGATTCATTGTTCTTTTTCTAGCTTCTTGAAATGAAATCTTAGATAATTGATGTTCAACCTTTCTTTTTTGCAAATATTTAAGTCTAGATTTTTCTATAAGTTCCTATTTAGCTTCATCAAGTAGAGGTTTTTTTAATCAACTTTATTGGGACATAATTTACACATAATAAGTTGTACCAGATTTAACTTTATATTTTGATGAGTTTTGGCAAATTTACACACCTGTATAACCATCACCAAAATCAAGCTATAGAACATTTTTCATCACCCCAAAATTGTCCCCACCTCTGATTCCAAGAAACCGTTAATCTGCTTTCTATTGCTATATATTAGAATTGTCTTTTCTAGAGTTTCATATAAATGGAATCACATAGTATATACTGTTTTCTTTCTACCTTCTTCACTCATGAATTTGGAGGTTCATTCATGTTATGTGGTTGGTACTTCATTCCCGTAGTGTTAATATACTACAGTTCATTCAGCCATTGATGGACATTTGTATTGTTTCCACTTTAGAGCTATTATGAATAAACCAGCTGTGAACATTCACATATAAGCTCTGTGTAGACATATTTTCACTTCTATTACATAAATACCTAGGTTCGGAGTTGCTGGGTTATATGGCAAATGTATGTAATATTTTATAAGAAACTGCCAAGTTGTCTTCCAAAGTACCATTTTGCAACCCACCAACAATGTATGAGTGCTCTAGTTACTCCTAGCCTTGCCAACTCATGGTATTGTCAGTCTTTAATTTTTTTTAATTTTATTAAAGTATAGTTGATTTACAATATTGTATTAGTTTCAGGTATATAAGTCAGTGTTTAATTTTAGCTTTTCTAATGTGTGTACTAGTACTTCATGGTGGTTTTAGTTTGCATTTCTCTGATGATTAATGGTGAACATTTTTTATGTGTTTAATGGCTATTTATATCTCTCCTTTGTGAAGTATCTGTTTAAGTTTTTTGCCCATTTAAATTAGATGATGATAATGATTGTATAGTCTAGATACAAGTCCTTTGTCAGATATGTGTTGTAAATATTTTCTCCCAGAATATGGCTTCCCTTTTAACTTTTCTTAGTGGTGTCTTTTGAAGAGCAAATGTTTTTATTTTGAAGGATATCAGTTTAACATTTCCTTTTTATGGGTCATGCTTTTTGGGTCCTCTCCAAGAAATCTTCACTTTCCCTAAGGTTCTGGAGTTTCTTCTCCCATGTTTTTTTCTAGAAGTTGTATGGTTTTAGATTTTATATATAGGTCTGTGATCCATTTTGAGTTAATCTTTCTGACCACAGATTTTTATATGTTGCATTTTTATTATCATTCAGTTAAAAATATTTTCTAAACTCCTTTGTTATTTCTACCTTGACCCTGGGGTTATTTATAAGCATGTTGCTTACTTTTAATGAATTTGTGGATTTTCTATTTATATATTATGGAATTCTAGCTAATTTCCACTGTGGTCAAAGAACACACTGTATTATTTCAGTCATTTGAAATTTGTTGATACTTACTTTGTGGCTCAGCCAATGGTCTATTTTGGTAAATGCTCCATGTTCACATGAAAATAGCATGGAAATAAGAATTATCACTTGAAATTTCTGCAGTTAGATGTAGTGTTCTATAAATATTAATTAGACCAAGTTGATTAATAGCATTCCTCAAATCTTCTATATTTGTACTGATTTATTTTTCTGCTTGAACTATAAGCTACTAAGAATGGTGTCTTCAAATCTCCAACTATGATTGTGGATTTATCTTTTTTTTCTTTTACTTCTATTAATGTTTGCTTTCTACATCTTGAATATATATTATATATATATTTAAGTGCATATAAATATTCAGTGCATATAAATTTAGGATTGTTATATCTTCTTGTTGAGTTGACCCTTTTACCTATATCAAGCATCCTCTAACTCTAGTAATGTTTTTTGCCATAAATTATACTTTTTCTGATATTAATATAGCCAAGACAATTTTATTTTTGTTAGTGTCTGCATGGTGTGGTACGCAGAATTCTAAATTGGTTCCTAGATTCCCAGCCCCTGGTATACAAGCAGTTCGCAGTTATTCAGTCAAACACTAATCTAGGTGCTTTTGTGAAGGGATTTCGCAAATATAATTAAGGTCCCAAATCAGTTGACTGAAAATAGTGCAGTTACCCTCAGTGGGCCAGACCCAATCAGTTGAGACCTTAAAAAGTGTGGGGCTCGTCCTGGTGAGAGAGATTTGGTGTATAAGGGGGACTCAGTGTGAGCGACATTCTTCATTGCTGGTTTTGAAGATAGAGGGGCTGTGTGACAAGGCGTGTAGGCACCCTTTAGGGACTGAGAGCAGTTTGTGACTGACAGCCAGCAGGGAAACAGGAGCCTCAGTCCTGCAACTTCAAGGAACTGAATTTTGCTAACAAGTTGACTTCACTTGGAGTTGCTGTTTCCTCAGCCTTCAGACAAGAATTGACCCGTTGACTCCTTGATTTCAGCCTTTGAGACCTGAGCAGAGAACCCAGCCATGCCATGCTTGGACTTCTGACCCACAGAGCTGTGGGCTAATAAATAGTTGTTGTTTTAAGCTGCTGTTTCCATAAATGTGTTATGTAGCAGTAGAAAACAAATACACATGCTATATGTCTTTTTCCTATTCTTTTACTTTTAACTTAACCTGTGTCCTTACATTTAAAGTGTATCTCCTTTAAGTAGCATATATTTTGGGTCTTATTTTTATCTAGTCTGATAATCTTTACATTTTAATTGGTGAGTGTAATCCATTTTCATTTAATGTAATTACTAATATATTTGGGTGTAAGTCTCTCTATTTGTTTTGCCTGTTCTTCTTTTGTTTCTCCTTTCTTGCTTTTCTTCGGAATACTCAAATATGTTTCATTTTCTCATTTTTCTACTCTATTCAGTTTAATTATACATTCATTTATTATTTTGGTCTTACTCTGGAGCAGCAGAACTATTTTCATAATAATTCTAAGACATTACCTTTTTCATTCTCATTTTTCTCATGAGTATAGATTGCTGTTTTTCAGAAGCTGCATGGCATGTGATATTGCAAAATATTTAATGCAAAAGAAGATCTCAGAATTCAGCTATCTTCTATTGAGCCATTATTATCAACTGAATTATGTCCCCCCTCAAATTCATATGTTGAGACCCTAACTTCCAGTGCCTGAGAATGTGACTGTTTTAGGAGATAGGGCCTTTAAAGAGGTGATAAGTTAAAATATGGCTGTTAGGGTGACTCCTAATAACTCTTGACTGGTGTCCTTATGAGAAGAGAAATTTGGATGTACAGAGAGTCACCAGTGGTGCGTACACACAAAGGGGCAACCATGTGAAGAGGCAGCAAGAGGGTGGCTACCAGCAAGCCAAGGAGAGGGGCCTCAGGAGAAATCAACCTTGCAGACACCTTGATCTTGGACTTCTGCCCTCCAGAACTGTGAGTAAATAAATTACTGTTGTTTAAGCCACCTAGTCTGTGACATTTTTTTATGGCAGCCCTAGCAAACTAATCCAGTGAGACGTTAAAGAGATTTGCAAAAATTTAAAACAGTACCACTCTTTGCACTAATTTTTTTGTTTTGAAGATTTGTTTTTATTAAAAATGTTTTCCAATATCATATAGTAGTTTAATAGTATTATTTTTAATAAACTAGTAAACATTAAAATTTTTTCCAATTTTAATTTCAAATACAGTAAACTTCAATAGATGTAACCTACATAAATAAAAGGTCTTTGGCTTCCTCAATAATTTTTAAAATTGTAATGTTGTCCTGAAACTGAAATGTCCGAAAATCATTGCCCTTAAAATTTGTTTGGCTCTCCACTGGAGCACTCTTTTTTTTTTTTTGGTTCTTTTTTCTTGGAGCACTCTTGAAATTAATATTTCAAAGCAATGAAAAAAACTAATGTTTTAATTCCATTTACTCTTTGCCTTTTGTTCAATTGTTGTCATATATTTTATTTCTACATGTTTTAAACTCCAAAGGATTTTATTACTATTACTGTTTTCAGCAGTGTTTATTTGTACTTACATATTTACCTATTCCCGTGTTCTTCATTCTTTCCTGACATTCCTTGTTCCAACTGGATCATGTTCCCTTTGCCTGGCTAATTCCTTTGGGCATTTATCATAGCATTCCAGTAGCTTATCTCAGCTTTTGTCTGAAATATCTTTACTTTGCGTTCATTTAGGAAGGATATTTTCACTGGGATAAGTGTTCTAGTCTGGCATTTGTTTTTCATTGTTGTTGCTGTTTTTTCTTTCCTCATCTAAAATAAAACCTCAGCTTCTGGCTTCCAAAGTTTCTATTAAAAAATCAACTGTGTTCTGCTCTTGTTTTATTTTTTCTTCAGCTACTTTTAAGATTTTATCTTTGCCCTTGGTTTTTGTAAGTTTTAATGTGATGTTCCTAGGTGGAGAGGTTTTTTGTTTGTTTTTAAAGCATATTTTGAGCATGTGGAGCTTCTTGAGACTGTGCTGTGATATCTTTCATCAGTGTGGGGAAACTCTCAGCCACTATTTCTTTAAATATTACCTCTGCCCCATTTCCTCTCTCTCTTATTCTAGGATTCTAATTACCTGTAGGTTAGACCTTTCACCATGGTCCAGGTCTCTCTTTAGGTTTTCTGTATTTCCCATCTTTTTTCTCTCTGTGCATCAGACTAGACACTTTCCACTGAATTGCCCTCCCATTAACTAATGCCTATTCTGTTTTCAATCTGTTATTAAACCCATTTTGAATTCTTAATTTTAGTCAGATTTTTTATTTCTGGAATTTTTGTCCTGTCTTTATATGGATTCTAGGTATCTGCTGAAATTCTCCATTCTTTTCTCTTGAATATATTAATAACGTTTATTTTAAAGTCCTGGACAGTTAACTACAGTAGCTGAATCACTTTTTGGTCTGTTCCTTTGTCTATTGTTTTTCTTCCTATCTGGTCAGCTGATTTTTTTAGCATGCTTTCTGATATCTCATTTGATGCCAGACATTATAGGTGAAAAAATTCTGGAGATCCTTGGTTTGTCTTCCTCTAAAGAGGATCAAGATTTATTTAGCACTGTCACAACACTGTTAATCAACTCTACTCCAATATAAAATTGAAAGTTTTTTTTTAAATGAACTTATTTACAAAACAGAAACAGACTCACAGACTTAGAGAATGAACTTATGGTTAACAGGGAGGAAGGGTGGTGGAAGGGATAGTTAGGGAGTTTGGGATTGACACGTACACACTGCTATATTTAAAACAGATAACCAACAAGGACCTACTGTATAGCACAGGGAACTCTGCTCAGTATTATGTAACAACCTAAATGGGAAAAGAATTTGAAAAAGAACAGATACATGTATATGTATAACTGAATCACTTTTTTGTACATCTGCAACGATCACAACACTGTTAATCATCTATACTCCAATATAAAATAAAAAGTTAAATAAAACAAAGTTTTATTTTAGCAGACAGAGTACTAGTGGAGCACCCTGACCCCATTTGTGATTGACATTAGGTTGAGTTAAAGCTGGTCTGTTTCAGTTTTGTCCTTTTGTCTGTTTCAGTTTTGTCCAGCGTGGTTCTTCTGGAATCTCAGTGGAAACTCCAAGGCGTTTACCAAGCCCCTCTAACTTGCTAGGGCTTGATCTTGAACTGTAATCTCTGTCTTTCCAGTACTAGACAGCTGCTGAAACCTGCGCATCCATTTAACCTCTCAAGTGCTGCTTTTTACAGGGTTTCTTTTATTTTCACCATTCACAGCTTAGAAGTCAGCTGAAGGTTTGAGGGGAAATTTTATGCAAGTTGTAGAGCTATCTCCTCTAGGATATCATCCCTTAACTCCCAGCGGCACCCCTAAACTCTGACAGTTTCTGCCTGGAATCCATAAACAGAGGAAACACCAGGTAAATGTAAGCTCACCTCTTACACTTCATTTCTGTCAAAGATCTCAGTTGACGTCTGTCAGCTCCTGTTTAGTCACCCAGTGCTGACAACACAAGCACGAATGGAGCAGCCGTGGTGGCATTTGCCCAGCATCACAGGCTGCCCCTTCCCAAGGCTTAATTACCTGCTGCAACTGCTGTCTGCCTTCCAGCAACACGCTCTTCAGTGCTAAGTCCCCAGTATGGTTACCATCCCACTAGGAGACCAGTCAGATGCTTGGCGGCGAGTTGGCTCCACCGGACCCCTTCTATTCTGGAAGCAACGGCAATTCATACAACTGAATCAACCCACACTCTAGGTATTTGCTTGCCTTTCCTGCTTGCCAGACCTCAGACAAAGCCACTCACTATCTGGGGATTTATAGAATGTTTGATTCATCCATCTGATACCACATCAAAGCAAGGAACCTACTGTATAGCAGAGGAGATAGAGGAGTGTGCATATTCTCACGGGATCCACTGGTCATATCACATACCACATCCCCAGAAGCTGCCAGGCTGATAGATGTTGGAGATGGAATGGCCTGTTAAAGGCACACTGTGAGTGCCAGCGTGGAGGCAATAATTTACAGGGATGGGGCACCATCCTCAGGTTGCAGTTTATGCCTCAAATCAACTACCTTTATATGGTTGTGTTCCTGGTAGTTGGAACGTATGGACTGGGAACCCAGGAGTAGCAGCAGGAGAGACGTGCTTACCTCACTCCCCGTGACTCAATATGTGCTGCTCTTCCCTGCAGGCCTGGGCACTGCAGGTTTAGAGGCTTGATTCCCAAGGCAGAACAATTCATTCAGGAAACACGTCAGTAGTCCTTTTGAGATACAAACTACAGCTGCTGCCAGGGGACCAGCCAGCAACAAGAGGAGTCACCATTGTGACAGGGATATTTGATCCTGATCACTAGGAGGTGGGGCTGTTATTACAGTGGGAGAAGAGAGACGTATGTTTGGCACCCAGCTAATTCCCCATAATATTAGAATACCTCTTGGCACTGTCTCACCCATTTTGGTAGTAAGTAATGAAAACAGCAGTCAGCCTGAGAAGCACACAGTGACCAGGGCCTCAGGGATAAGTGTCTGGGTCTGGCCACTGGGAAAGCCACCAAGACCAGTGCAGGTGTTAGCTGAGGTTGAGGAGGGCAACAGTGAATGTAATTTGCAGTCCTAATACCAGCAGCAGGGGGCGAGGAGGCTGTAGTTCATCCTCCTTGTAAGTTTCTTCCAGGAAAACAGGCCCACCGGAATCCTGGCGTTGCTTCTCCCAGAACTCATACGAAGAAGTGAATCCAGGTGATGAAATTATGGGCCACCCCATCCCCCCTTTCAGAACTGAAGGTTTATTCTCCGGCCGCTAGAAGTGCTGCTGGCAGGCAGTCCTCAGCTTGAGAGAGTCGCCTTGCCCCAAAGCAGACCCATTCCTGGGACAGCCCACATCCAATAACTGGTTGACAGGAGCAAAGACCTGGCCCTTCCACTTAACTTTGGGACAGTTGTGAATTTGGAGTTCTTCGTGGGATCAGCTGATGCCTTTACTGAGACTGCATAGCAGCCCTCTTCTCTCTCTACCCAGTCCTGCTTCCTTCTCTTGTGATCCCAAAAGCCTCCATGCAAACGTCCACTCAGAGTCAGCTTCCTGGGGAACCCAACCTGGGAGAGTTTCCCTCCTGCCTCTCGTATTTCAAAAATCTACACTCTGCTTATGGAACAGAGCAGCTAAAACTGCTGCTAATTCTTCACTATTATAAACAGAATCTTGATAACCCTACAGGAAAATTATTGCAAACATCCTTAATTGTTTTCCATGGGGTCATAAAAATGGAATTTCTGGGGCAAAGTACACATTATTGAAAAGGCCTTTTAATACACGTGCCAAATGCCTTCCAAAAGCTCTGGACTCTCACCAGATGTATATGAGGGTGCTTGCTGCCCTGACATCTTTGCCAACATTGGGCAATCACATCCTTTTTAATAATTGCTATTTTGACATTGCCTTCGTTAAGTTTGAGAATTTTTGCATCTCATACAAACTGCAAAAGGAGCCTCATTCTTTCCATGTAAAATCACTAGAAGAAGGAAATGAGGTTTTTGAGAATAGCAAAATAACTGAGGAGAGCGGGATCCAAATCTCTGAGAGAAAACTTTCAACTCCTGCCGTCCCATCTGCACCAGAAATTTCTCCAAATCCTTCATGTGAGCACAGCACCACACTGTCACTTAAGGTGATATTATCGGCATAGAAAACCCTGATGTTCCACATCCCCAGGCAGTAGATACACCAGGAAACCCAGGTATACCCAAAAATGTGAGAAGAGGATTCTCACAGCAGTGTGACAGCATCACTGCTCTTTTCCTTTGGTAGGAAACTCCTGGCCAGAGTCTGGACTCGTGTTTCCTGAGGGAAAAGCTGTTGTCTCCCTCACAGTGGCTTTTCTGTGGGAACAATGCTCATGGTTTTACAAGGCAGAAGAGAAGGAAGTTACTGTAATCAGGCCAGAGCTTCTAAAATTTATATTTATCATCCACATTGCCCAGAAAAAATCAAAATAAAAAGTTAAATCAACATACACAAAAGGCTGAGACTTCCCTGGTGGCACAGTGGTTAAGAATCTGCCTGCCAATGCAGGGGACCTGGATTTGACCCCTAGTCCGGGAAGAACCCCCATGCCATGGAGCAGCGAAGCCCATGTCCCACAACTACTGAGCCTGTGCTCTAGAGCCTGCAAGCCACAACTACTGAGCCTGTGCACCTCAACTACTGAAGCCCACGTGGCTAGAGCCCATACTCCACAACAAGAGAAGCCACGACAATGAGAAGCCTGTGCACTGCAATGAAGAGTAGCCCCTGCTCACCGCAACTAGAGAAAGCCCACACGCAACAACAAAGACCCAACAAAGCCAAAAAAAAAGTAAATAAGATAAAAAACATGCACAAAAGTGGGAAATAGGTGAGCCATAATAAAAAGAGAGAGAACAGTCAATAAAACAAATCCAGAAATGATCCAGACTTGGAGTGAGCAGTCAAAATTGCTATAATTCATATGTTTAAAAAGGTAGAAGGAAAGAGGGCGACAACAGATATGTTAGCAACGTGGGCTAGAGTATTTCAAAACAGCATTAAAATAAGCCAAAAATCAAGTGGAAATTTTAGAACTGCAAAATAAAATATTTGAAATTCATTGGATGACTTTAGCAGCAGACTTTGCACAGCAGAAAACAGAACATACTAAACTTGAAAACAAGAAGAAAATAGCTAAACTGAATAACAGAGAGAAATAAGAATATAAGGAGCAAAAAAGTATAAGAAAGGAGCTTACTTACATGTAATTGCTGTCCAAGAAAGACAGGAGAGAGAGGATGGGCAGATGCAATATTTGCAAAAGTAACATTGAGAACTTTCCAAATTTATTGAAAGATGTCAACTCACAAATTCGACAAGTTCAGCCATCCCCCGAAGGGTTAATAGAAAGGTCATTATGCTTGGCACATAGTGATTTGCTGAAAATAAAAAGACACATTATATAATCAACTAAAAACTAAGGAAGGTAGCTTAGTGCAAGCCTGGCTACATGTTAAAGGAGTGCCAGCACAGAGCCAATCTGAAAAAAAAAAAAGGGGGTGGGGTTGTTGTTATGTTATTGTTGTTGTTTTTAATAAAGTACCTGGAATTCAAGGAAATCTCTGTCAAAAAACTAGCTAAAAACAAACCAAGAAACAGAGACACTTCAGTAACCACAAACAACAAGGAATACAGCCTTTGCAAACATAATTTGGGAAAGTCACTAAACAGATGGACTACTACAGCCTTCAACAATCAAGAAAAACAGCAAAACCTGTGAAGGGGGAGAATCTGATTCCTACTTGATGTGAAAAAAACCTCCACTTGTTTTTTTGGTAGATTTTCTTTTTTTTTTTTTTAACATCTTTATTGGGGTATAATTGCTTTACAATGGTGTGTTAGTTTCTGCTTTATAACAAAGTGAATCAGTTATACATATACATATGTTCCCATATGTCTTCCCTCTTGCGTCTCCCTCCCTCCCACCCTCCCTATCCCACCCCTCCAGGCTGTCACAAAGCACCGAGCCAATATTTTTGGTAGATTTTCATCCTACCAAATTGATAAAATCTGATATATCCATATGATGGAATATTATTGGGCAATAAAAAGAATGAAGTATTGATACATGCTTGCAACATGGATGAACCTTGGAAATATTATGCAAAAACTACAGGAAAGTGGTTGAATAAGCTATGCTTACATCCACACCAGGAAGTACTGTGTAACTGTAAAAAATAAAAAAATAGAGAAAGATCTCAATGAACTGACATGGAGTGATTTCCAGGATAAACTGCTGAGGTAAAACGGCAAAGTGCAAAATAGTAATTATAGTGTGCTATCCTTTATCTAAGAAAGAAGAGGATGTAATAAAACAAACATACCTGCTCATTTGTGCAAAAGAATGCAGGAAGGATCAACCAGAAACTGAAAAGATTAGTTACCGACAGGGATATTTGGGAAGCGGTGGAAAGAAGGGGGCAATGAGTCTGAGTAATAGAGATGACAAGGGAGTGACACAGTTTTTAGTATACCCTTTTATACAGCACTGGTACTTAGAACTATGGTAATATTTTACAAATGCATAAGTTTAAGGAAAATAATGAAAACTAATTATGAACCTGAAATGGAATATAAAAGTAACAACAGAGGCTTCCCTAGCAGCGCAGTCATTAAAAATCCGCCTGCCAATGCAGGGGACATGGGTTCAAGCCCTGGCCCAGGAAGATCCCCCATGCTGCGGAGCAACTAAGCCCGTGCGCCACAACTACTGAGCCTGAGCTTTAGAGCCCGGGAGACACAACTACTAAGCCCGCAAGCCTAGAGCCCATGCTCCGCAATGAGAGAAGCCACAACGGAAGCCCGCGCACCGCAGCAAAGAGTAGCCCCCACTCACCACAACTAGAGAAAGCCTGTGCAACAGAAGACCCAATACAGCCAAAAATAAAAACAAATAAATGAATAAAAGTAACAACCTAACTGTACTACAAATAAATAATATTACCGAAAGTGAAGGCTTGGAGAAGAACTAACCTAAATAACTTTTCAAAACAGTATTTTGCCTGTAAAGCTACAGGAAAAAAAAAAACAAAAACAAAAAACCCTGTACACATATAAGGTAATCCTCTTAGTAAATCTTTTCTTACAGGTGTATGGGTTAGTAATTCTGAAACACACATATATGCACGTACATATATGTATACATATATAAGTGCATATATTATAGCTAATGAGAGCTACGTTTCTCAGTGTCAGAGAAGCTACAAATAATGAAAAGGGGAATGACAGCCCATTGTAATGATCACATCTAACAACTAGATCTTAATTTCTAAACACCTTTCTCCAAAAACAGGAAACAGAGCTCCTTGGAGAAATAGTTGATTCCAGGGCTGCTGCAGGGAAACTGCAAGATAAGCCTGGAACATCTTGTGCCAGAAACTAAGGAAGTGCTAAAAACAGGATGGTAGATATCAAAAGGACACATGAGCCAACCTGAAGGAGTTTGTAATAGCAAAAGCTGGGAAAATTTCAGAAACAATATTTTTTAAATGATGTTCTATGGGTTAAACCTATAAAATTAAAAAATATCCATGAATCTGTATTGATGCAAAGAAATACTTGAATATGTAATACATAAGTAAATGGAAGAGAAGAACCAGTTCTTTCTCACAGAAGGATTATGTTGATAAATGTAGATGGAAAAGGCAAAAAAGAAAATGACCCTGAGGCAAACACTGCAGTCATAGTTGTCGCAGTCAAGATGGATGCTAAAATTAGTGGGTGCAAGGTTGAAGAGAAACAGGATATTTGCATAGCCTGAAAGCGTTTACCCCCAAATATTTATTAATTACCAAGGGGGAAATAGTAGCATACAGTGGAGGACCACGGCAGAAAGCGTGTTAACTAAATGATTTAAGTTAGCATCCTCAGTAACAAGACCCACTGACAACGCGAACTACCTGAAACCGGTGCTGAGAACGTCGTTTCGTTGGGGCCGGGGGAGGATGTGAGGGGAAAGGGATGGATTAAAAATGACATATACGTCGGAACGCCACTCCAGTGTTTGCTGATGCATATTTGGGTGATAAAACTGTAAACAAAAGCAAAGAAGTTCTTTCCGTAGGCGTCGGGGTTGGCTGCAGGTGGAGGCAGAAGGCAGATGTTAGGCTCTGCGGGGGTGGCAGGTCTGGTGGTGGCAAGGGTTTGTGATCCTTCCATTAAATATCTTAGTTTTGTGCCTTTTTCTGCAGCTGCTGTACTTTACAGCAAAGAAGCTTTAACAAACGCGGATGGACACTTGTGTATACCTGGGAGGAAGGAAATCTGGAAAGAAATACATCAAAATGCTTTACAGCGGGTGGTGGGATTATTGATTTTAATTTTTCTTACACTCTTCTATAATGTTCGAATGTTCAAAACTGAGTTTTATAAGGGGGCGGGAGAGCCGGGGTGGGGGGAGGGGTGGATACATGCGCATCTATTTTTCTGCTAAGTTCCGAAGTCACCTCCCAGGTGTGCCCGCAGAGTCCTGGTTTGGTTTCCCCCTTTAACCATGCCGGGGGCGGGAACTCGGTCCTACACGCACCCTCACCCCCCTTCGCCGGCCCGGGTTCGGGTTTTGCAGCCGCTTCCCCGCCCGGACCCGACGTAGCCGGATTGGGGCGGGGATTCCGGGGCTCGCACAGCCGCGCCTTCCGCCCGCCTCTCGCTCCTTTTCAGTTTGACCTGAAATTCGCTCGAAAAGCGAAAGATTTATACGGTGAAGTGACCTGGATGCGCGGGAAGAAAGAGTCTTAAAGGATCAAAAGTAAAGCGGCTTCTGTGACCTCGTGGCGCAATGGTAGCGCGTCTGACTCCAGATCAGAAGGTTGCGTGTTCAAGTCACGTCGGGGTCACAGCTACCCCTTTTCCCACCAAACTAACTGGGGACTTTGGGCCGCTTAGGATTTCATCCCACGTCTCTATTCAGGTCTCCGTGCTCCCTATTCCTCCGCACCGAGGTTCAGAGGACGAGCCTTAGAATTTCTGTTTCATCATTTTCATATCTGGCGGAGGTGATTTGGGAAACTCCTGGAGGCGCGAAGCCAACCGGCCAATGCCACTTCTCCTTGTCACCCAAAAAGCCACTTTAAAAGAGACCAACAGCACAGTAGAAGACAGGATGAAACAGTTATTGGAAAATGAAATGTAAATTATTTTTAAACATATGAAAGTAACCTCTTTCATAATGAGAAACGCAAATTAAAATTCAATAAATTATTTTTAACCTGTGAGATTGTCTAACCTATGATCAAAAAGCTTACATTAAATCGCATTGCTCACATCCTTAAAGCTACAAAGAACAGGACCAGAGGAAATTAAAATAATTAGAAAAGAATACTTTTCAGCCAGTTTAGAAAAGTTTTCAAGTATATTTTTCAATATTGTTTCTGTTCCTTTTGCTCCACACTTTTTCCAGGAATGCATTCACCCTTCCATATGGTGGATAATTACCACCAAATGGGAGGATAATCATGCTTCTCTATCCTCTGCATCTATAATCTTCTCTCAAAACGTTTTCTGTTTTCATATTTTCTCTGCCCTTTGGGCGGTCTTCTCAGACGTGCCCACCATCTGGAATGCCATATTCTGCAACTTAAGAGAACCCTGTGAGCCTACCATATTGTCATTTCAGTTTCCAGGGTGTCCCCTGTCTTTAAACTCAGTCAGTTGCCCCATAAGGCTTTTCACACCTCATTTCAAAGAAGCCACATCTTGGAGGAAGCCTCTTACTGTTTCTCTGAAGAAAATAAAATAAAAAATCCTGAAACTTCCCATCATTTTCAGTGGTATGCTTTTCTTCTCTCAGGAACTACTCTCTTTTTCTAGTTCTGCAGAATTAAAAAGACAAAAACAAACAACAACAATTTGCTTTTCTCTCTCACTCATACTGTGAAATTACTCTTGCTGATCCTTTAAAATCTGTTCAGACTCAGTGTGAAGCAACAGATGGGGCTGTGCTAACGCTTGGCCCTGCTCTCTGTTCACTGGTGTGGGTCAGATGCCTTCTCAGATCCACTGGCTGGAGGACAGGCTGGGGCACAGCGCCCACCCCGTTCCCAATGCTTAGGAAGGTGTCCCCTAGGGCTTTGTTGCAGTGACATTTTCTCCTCTCCTGTGAGGTTCCCTTGCTACTGTGAGCCAGTGAAAGCAGTACTTAACCCTAGAGATCCCACATTTCAGTGTGAGTTTCAACTTCAATGTCTTAAGTGGATCTTGCCTCTTTAGCTAAGGCAGAAAACAACACATTTCTATTCACTTAAATCTCCTAAGAGTAACATTTTAATTTAATGCCAAACAAATACTCTGAATTCCCTGAGATTCTTTTTCTTTCAAGAATTTTACATTCAATCTATTTTGTAGATATTCTAGCCTAAGAATTTGTTCTAAGCAAACCTTATTAATTTTAAAGTTTTAATGGTGTCCTTAAAGTTTCTTATGTGAATTGATAAAATTCTCTTTTCATATATTCATAAGTCAAATTGTAAAAGGTTGTAAAATTGTCAGATAATATATTACCATACAATCTCATCTTTATT
The DNA here is from genome assembly GCF_964270905.1 of Leucopleurus acutus. NCBI lineage: Eukaryota > Metazoa > Chordata > Mammalia > Artiodactyla > Delphinidae > Leucopleurus > Leucopleurus acutus. Next base: position 58,043,302 of record NC_139161.1, read on the forward strand.
ATAAGGAGCAGATTTTCAGTCATCAGTTTTAACCCTCAGCTCATTTATTTCAGATGAATAAGCACTTGCCCCTCCACATTGAGAAAACAAAGGCAGCATACATTTTTAGAAAAACCGGGGCAAGGGTATTTTTTGTGGGTAAAGTATCACTTCTTAGACAGAAAAAGTAGGGATGAAGAGGAAGAAAAAGAAAAATTGCCTTAGACTTAATTTCAAAGGTTTATTCCACCTGCACCAATGCATCAGATATTTTTAAATTTTAAAATTTCCTAGAGATTATTCTGTTCTGTTAATCTAGTTGTACATTCCTGCTTCACATGAAGCTGGCTGTATTGCTTTATTTTAAAAGGAAGGTAAAATTAAAGACAGCACAGCCTTGCCACAGATACAGTATTTGATAAATTCTTTTGGCCCATTGTCTCTCCCATTGAAGGTGCTTCCTTACGTCAAGCCAGATAGGCCCTGGGACACTGCCCCTGGCCCGAGAGATGCTCTCCTGCAGAGGCTGAGCCAACTGCATGGTCTCCAAGGAATTTGGATTGGAAGCAAATGGGACCTGCTGTTTGTTTCAGAGGGTGTTCTGAACATGTACAGGGTGAGCTGAGATCATACAATGACTTTGTTTCCTATCATCCCTTAAAAAGATATTCAGTTTCTCTCTTTTGTTTTTGTTTTGATGGTTAAAACAATTTGGGTTTTATTGTTTTTGCTAAACAATACTAAAAATTTTTCATTTTGAAGGCAGGGCTTGAATTATTTAATTTTGATCCACTTCATAAAAAAAGAAAAAAAGGAAGGGGAAACAGATCATGGCCAAGAAAAACAAAAAATAGTAGTTAGGGACTTCCCTTGTGGTCCAGTGGTTAAGACTCCACGCTTCCACTGCAGGGGACACAGTTTTGATCGCTGGTCGCGGAACTAAGATCCAGAATGCCTCATGGTATGGCAAAAAGAACAGGGAACGGGGTGGGGGGAGATTTTATTTAACAAAGAAAAAAGAAAAAAAATAGTAGTTAACTCCCCACCCCTGAAGCTCTAGCCAGTCACATGAGCATCACCCGCTTCCCACGATGCCATGATGCCTGATATTCAGATGGTAGCACACTCTACCCCACTGGACTGCCTTGAAGGCACAGGGGCAGTAAGTGCCAGTTTAGCAAAGATATTCAGTCTCTAGTTCTCCTTCTCATGGATGAGGGAGCAAAAGGGGCTGAAGAGAGTGAGGGGCAATTCCATGACTTTTCTGGTCCCTTTGTGATAAGAAACACTCCCCCAGGCTGTGAATATGACAAGCATCCTATGTAATAGTCAAGTCTCTGAACGTGAATTAAAGTCGGGGTCCCTTCCCTCCTGGTCTTGTACTTCTGGTTTCCATCCACGGCTTGCTAACGGGTGTCTCTGACCCCTTCTGAGTCAGAGCAGGGGAGGAAGGATAAACAAGGGTGCAGGGAACGTCTCCACGTCAGTAGGTCAGTAGTGTCGTCAGCAGGCGTCCTACTCTCTGGAATTTTGAGAGACTCCCTCAGTGCTGAGGATCCTTCTGAATTTCACTTAGCCCTGGTGAAAATACTATTTCAGCTGGTTGCTGTCTATTGGGGCAACATTTAGGACTCTCTTCTAGGAGATGTGATCAGCCCTCCAGGCATCCCTGTGGATAGCAGCTAAGAGGAACTCCCCTCAACCCCCCACCCCATGCACATGAATCATGTCTAGACCATGGGAGGAATTCATGCATCTTTTGTCCCCAAATTTGTGCTTTAAAAAGTGTGCAGACACCTTTTCCAACTCACCATGAACAGCTAGTCTGGCCAGCTCTTGCCCCTTAGGTTTCTTAAGCAAAGATATACATCAGGCCACGGAGTCCCCAAACCCCAGGGGGACACACATCAAGCTGTCCAGGTGGCCTGTTAAAACGTCTCACTAGGTTTGAACTATGGGACAAGCAACCTCCCCACCATCTTTCCTCTGTGAAGCTGTTTCCAAACGTTTAGAAACCCCCTTCAACCCTTTCTAGGAGCCCTTTGATACTCTCAGTATAGGTGAGGGGTTTAACAATCCCCTAACAGTTTCTCAGCCACTCCTTTTTTTTTTTCCAATTCTGCCTGGTGGCCTGCCTCACAGCTCACTTCAGGTATCTGATATCTGCTGTCTTAGATTCTTAGCAGAAACCCCCATTTTAACATTTGTTGCACTTAAGCAATGGAAGGGAAGGATGGGGGTGGGCGTGGGGACAGCCCTCTCATCTGCACAGGATTGGGGTTGCCCAGGGGTCCCGCCAGCCACACTGCTCTGGGTCGGCTCTCCCAGGGTCCTAACTTGTCCACCGCCTCCAACTGTCTCCCATCTGTCCCTGTGCGGTCACCACGCCAGGGCCGGCTCCCTTCCCCTGCCTCCAGACTCAAGCTCTGGTCGAGGGGATGTGGACACGTTCTCTTAGGGCGCCTCCTGCCAGGACAGAGGGCGCTGTCCAGACCTCGGTGCTGAAGCACCTCGGTTCTCTCCGCCCTTGAAGGAAGTGGAGATGATCTCGGAGATGCAACAGTGAGTGGTGGCATGAAGGGAGATCTTAATTCCCGGCCCAGGAATTGAACCTGGGGAGCCTGTATGGAAACCAGGAATCCCAGCCAGCACACCCCCTGGCTCTTGCCCCCCGTGAAAAACGCATTTCTCACGGAGGCAGAACTGTAAAAACAGGTACAGAGTTTATTATTAGAGACATAGCACAACAACAAGTGAGAGAGCTCACAGAGAAATGATTTGTTTAGTTAAGACAGAAGCAAGGCAGAGATGCACACCGGAGAGAAAGGGTGTGGGCATTCCCCCCAATGAGGAGGAACGCAGTGAAGAGGCGGGTAAGTCACTTATATAGGGCAGGTCTTCCGGGTCTCTTTACCTCTGGCCAATTATCTGGTTTCTTTTTCCACACCTGCCCTGCCCTAAGACCCTCCCCAACATGCGTGTGCAACTTTTTTCCAAGAAGGATTACAGCCCAGAGACATATGGGACGGCCTTAGCATCACCTATTATGGGGTGGTGCCCCTTCCTTTTTGACCCCCAAGGAGCCTTTCTGCGCATGTGCAATGTTTCCCTTGCCCCAAGGATGGGAAATGTATGACCTCTTGATCTTTTAACAGGGTTCGGTCCCACTCTGTCCCTGCCATAAAAATGTCCATTGTCTGGTTATTTACCCTATTTCTCTTACTGGTTTTTATATCGAGGTGCAGATCTCGAAATATAGACAGGAGTCTGGTCATAAATATGTAGTTCTGGAGTCCGTGTGTCTCTTGCTTCAGGAAATGTAAACAGGGGGCTGGTAATGAATGTCCTGATGGAGCCCATCTTCTTCTCACCCCAGGAGGTGTGAACAGGAGGCCAGTTGTAAATGTCTAGCCTGGAGCCCATCTGTCTCCTGCCTCAGAGCCTCAGCCTGCAGCAGCCTCCTTGTCCCCGCGGCCCGCCCTCCAGACCCGGCCACGCGGGCTCAATAATCCACGGCCTCAGAGCTTCCGACCAGTACCACCAGGCCTTTGAACCGTCAGCATCTCCGCAGGAGGTCGAGTCTTCCCTAAGGAGGCCTGGAGAGGGCCAGTGGCTTGGCAAAGATTCGCAGGTGAGAACGGGAGGAAATCCCAGTCCAATTCCCCAGAACAAGTAGGAAGGCACGCACCTTGGACGTTTTCACCACCGGCTCAGGCCTTTCCTGTGAGTTGTGAATAGGGGGCTGGCCCCACGGGAGCTCCTCCCACTTTCTAGGGACACAACCCTTTCCACAGGCCTCAAGAATATCCCTAAATTCCTCACAGGCACATTCCATGCAGTAAAGACACCTCCACATCTAGTCTGGGTGACTCCCAGCTGCGTGGACATTCACACCCCTTGTCCCCAAGCCCAGGCAGGGAGATGCAGGCAGGCATCCCTGATGAAGGGCATCCTTGGGGGAGTAGATGGCAAGGTTGCCCTGAAAGCTTTGCAAAATCTGACAGCAGTGATGTTGGGGAGCACGAAGAAGGGGCAGCGGCCAGTTCAGAAAAGAAGGGCCGATGGGAACCCGGAATGAGCAGCCAGGTGGGCTCTGGTGGCCACTACCCAGGCTCCACTGGACTCACCAGCTCCACAGCCCAGGACCTCCCACCTCCTTAAGCAGTGTAAGGGATCATTGTGGAACCAGGTAAGAGAGGTATAGACCAGGTCATGTTCAAGGGAAAGGGGTTTGAGAGGGCATCCCAGGGATCCTGCACCTGGCCCTCCGGAACCTGGGCAAGGGTCCTGTCCTGGCAGCCCTGGAGTTTCGCGGGGGGGCCTTGCCCAGCTCCAGCTACTGCTAGTGGCTCTCCAGTCGGAGGCTCCGCCTGGTGTGCACAGCGGTGCTTCACAGGCCTCAGGACTGTTGAAGCATCCCAAGATGTCTGGTAAGATAGAGTATCTACTGACTGCTGATGGGTGTAGCCAGACCCATGCAGCCTGCAGCTTTCTTTATCCAGCAGACCAGCTGGGATGGGAAGAGGCACTTCAGGAGTCCTAAGTAAGGGAGGCTGACACTAGCATTAAACGGGCTGAAAGCTAATTGAAGTCTTCACCTCATCTATGGGGACCATGTTCAGGACGCATAGGGGTATACCAGGGGGCAAGTCCTTTGTGGAAAAACACCTGATCTTCATCCATTTCCAGATGGTTATTTGAAATATATGATTTTTTTACACCCTAACATAGAACACATTGATGGTACATTTAACAACGTTTTTAAATTTAATTTTTTTGTGTGTTTTTCCCCCTAGCTTCACTGAGGTATAATTGACAAATCATTTAGCAAATTTTTAAACAGCAATTTTAGTTACATGCTTGGCCATCATTACTCCGCAATAGAATAGCTCTGAATAATCATAAATTTTAAATAAAATTAACATACAGTAGTAACTCCCTCACTGTTTTGTTTCATTTTCCTTGGTTTATGAGAGTCTTACTCTTAGGGTTTAGTTGTTAGGGTAATGGGAACATGGGCAGAATATCTAGAATTGTATTCAATATTGTGATTTAGCTGATGAAAGCAGTAGGAGCTCATAGGCGAAGACAGACGAGAAACGCTCATTCTGACACCAGGTAACATTCAATCTGCTTTGCCAAATTCTTCACTCCCAAATGCAGACAATGGCCCTTGGAATCTCTGATCATATATTCTTTGATGTGTTGTCTTCTTGTGATCACTACACTTGAGAAGAAACATCATGGCAGCTGGATAAGATTTTGTCTTTCCTTTTATGCGGAGTCAACCAGGACAGATATGGATGTATTTTTCTTCCACAGCTCAGAACCATGTTGCAGAAAGACATAGTTGAGACTAACAGGGAGACTGCCCACCTGAAACACAGGTATGGGATTTTGACATTTTTTTTTCAGGGTGTTTGAAAATTTTAAGGCTAACTTGTTTAGTATCTAGTAAAGGGCTTTGTTTTGTAATTTTTTTTTTTTTTTTTTTGCGGTACGCAAGCATGTGGGATCTTCCTGGACCAGGGCACGAACCCGTGTCCCCTGCATCGGCAGGCGGACTCTCAATCACTGCGCCACCAGGGAAGCCCTGTTTTGTAATTTTTATTCAAGTCATTCTGTCTATATTCAGGAGAACTGGAAATAATTTTTTAGATGACAAGGCTACAAGAGAAATGCTGGATTAACAAACCAAATCCAGAAAGACACCTCCCCACCCTTCAAGAGGCTGGGAGACTTTGTGAAGAGCACCACTTTCTTTCCTGGGAAAAATCCACAAAAATTGCTCTCTGGTCCAAAGAGCATCATTGTTATGCTGGGAACAAGCCCAAGGATTTACTACAGAGAAAATTGTCTCACAGTGGTGACCAGACACCAGGCTGGCTCTTTGGGCCTGTCCCCTGGGAGCTGCAGAGAGTGCCCCCTGTCCTAACAGTGAAAACAGCCCCACACACAACCTGCTGGGCTCAGGGTTACTTTTTTTTTTTTTTTTTTTTGGCTGCAAAAAGCTTTACTGTTTCCCTTTGGTCCAAGACTTGGGAGAGGGCTCCAGGGCGGTTAACAAGCTGCCCAGTGGCTGCAGAGAGAGGAGCTCCTCAAAGGCCGCTGGGCTCCAGAGCCTCCTAGTGCTGCTTGAGTCTGAGCCTTTGGAAGAGATACTGGCTTAGCCCAGCCTGGGGACCAGCCAGCCTGTGGAGGTTAGTCAGGTGGTTGTCCACCTTCTTGACGAGTTTCACCTGCTCATCTAGGAAGTGGCTCTCCAGGAAGTCACAGAGGTGGAGATCTGCGCGGGTGGGACCCAGGGCCCGGTTTGGGTTCTCCATGAGAATGGTGGCTTCCATAGCGTCCCGGGTGTTACCCCACTCATCTCGAGATGGCTTCTGCACGTCCTGGAACAGGGTGAGGCAGCCGCACTGGTTTTGCATTTTCAAGACACACTCTATGCCCTCGCACTTCTCCTTGGCCAATTCGCAGAAAAAGTGGCCTATGCCCTCCAGAGGCACCTCATCGCGGTCGAAATAGAAGCCCAGAGAGAGGTAGGTGTAGGAGGCCCGCAGATGCAGGTTGACCAGGCGGTTGACAGTGGCTTCTATCTCGATGGAATAATTCTGACAAATCTGGGAGCTCATGGTTGATTCGGTAATAAGGAGTTAAGCTCAGAAATGGTGTTGGTTGGTCCCAGTGGCCAAGGATAGCTTGAGTGGCTGATTCTGAAGATTGCGACTGGAAAGAATGTTGGGGGGTGGTTAGAAGCTGGAGCAAGGGGCGTCCCTGTGTCTGTTCCATCCAAACACTGTTGAAGCAAGAGACAGATCTGCGGGAACCACCGAGCGCACAACTCAGGGTTACTCTTTATGAAGGGACTTGAGTAAGTGTGCCTCCCGGCTTTCAGTAAACTGTTTGAAAGGTTCTTTTTCCTTTATTTGAAAAGTCTAACACAGATGTTTTACGAAGTGGGCTGTCTACCCAGAATAATGAAGAAAAGTTTCTTAATTAGTCTTTGGGGATAAACAGTCACGATGGGGTCCTTCAAGAGAGAAAACTGAAATTAATGAACAATTATTTAAGATTGTCACTGGGTCGTGAGAAATTGCCAAACATGTCAATTATATCAAGTGAAAACGAGATAAGGTAAGAAGCATATTTTTTAAATGTTATTGATGACCTTGCTTCCAGTAAAGCCAGGAGAGTAGACATATAAGTTTTCCTTTGGTATAAACTAGACAGGATGTTTAACACCCCTACTTTCCAATTTTTCAATGTTTTCAAGTAGTTTAACGTTACAGGGAAAGCGAAACATTAAAAAATGTATAAAAGCACGTCCAGGGGAGCGCTTGTTTCCCCTCCCACCTCCAGCTCATATTGGGCTCGAAGGGACCAAGATTCTGTCCGTTCCTTCACCCCCGTCTGCGTTTCTTTCTCTGAATTTTATAGAATACTCCCTCACATGGGCTTCCCTGGTGGCGCAGTGGTTGAGAGTCCGCCTGCCGATGCAGGGAACACGGGTTCGTGCCCCGGTCCGGGAAGATCCCACATGCCGCGGAGCGGCTGGGCCCGTGAGCCGTGGCCGCTGAGCCTGCGTGTCCGGAGCCTATGCTCCGCAACGGGAGAGGCCACAACAGTGAGAGGCCCGCGTACCGCAAAAAAAAAAAAAACCAGAAAACCCCACAAGACTCCCTCACGTTATGAGTACGACGTTCAAACGCCTCAATGAGCGCTATTATTGTAAAATAGGCCCTGGTACCATGAGAAAGTAAAGAACGAAATACACAGGGGAATTCTAGAAAAACGAAAGCTTCTGCATAAGAAGCCCGGAAGCGCATTCTAAGCTTTTTCCTCCTGGTGGACCAGACGCCCCATCCGCGGCCGGAACACGCATGCGCTCCAGGAGGGTCGGAAAGGGCGGGGTTCGCCCGCCCTCTTGTGGCCAGAGGCGGGCAGCGCACAGAGGCCGGCCGCCTGCTGAATCACTGGAATTGAATTTTCAGTTTCATCTAAATTACCTAAATCTGTGGGCGTACATTGTTCATTGCACTCTCTTATAATACTTTTCATTTATGTAAAGTCCTCAGCAATGTCTCCACTTTCCATTCTAATTGGCCAGGCCCATGGCAACTGGATCTTCCTCCCTTATCAAACCCAGCGTTTCCCTGGTCGACTTTTGTAGTGACCGGACCCTAGTAATTGGTCTAGTTATCAGGAGGGGAGGAAAGAGTAGACTGCACCGGCTTTATCACAAAGTGGAGGCCTTGTCTGCATCATCTTCAAACAAGACTGGGAGGCGTGGGTCACATTTGCAGGCCCAGAGGGACTGGTGTGTAAAGGTGTTTGCCCACATCAACCTGAATGTCCCCATCCCAAGTCTCAGGGTTTCCTCCTTTCCAAACAAGGTCCTGACCTTGACATAGTAAACTTTCTGGGACTGAGAATTCAACTTATCTGCAGTTATGCTACTCTTCCATTTTTGCCATCAGGCTTCAAGAAGCCCTCTGATTTTCACACTTTCCCTTTACTTGGTGATTAACCACCCTCCACCTGTCCTTGTCGATGGCTCCCAGTAATAGCCACTCAATTCCACAGTCTGGAAAATTGCGACCTCCCCCAAACTCCTAAAGATCTAAGATGCAGCACCCACCAGCGGTTCCCTCCCATCAATATCCCATCCTGGTTCAACACCAGGGACAGTTTTAATGATTGTGCCACTACAGCCTGACATATGCTATCAGTAGTCCATCAATCACAAGTGATAGGGTCCTCACTGACGGCAAGCTGACGAGTGATCTGTCACCCAAATCCCATCTTAGAGTCTGCTTTCCTAGGATCACGGCTGGTACCACTTGTCATAGGGTAAGATTCCATGGAAGCAGATTCTGAGATGGAAATCGCGTGCAGAGGTGTTATTGGATAGCGTTCTCTAGAAAAATACCTATTAAAAAGTGATACCTGGAGGGAAGAGTGGGCGGAGGAAAAAGTTGAACTGCTGTACAGTTGCAACAGAGGCCTCATTTGATTCTACAGGGAACTCAAACTAGGATGGCCCTTTAGAGAGACTGCAAGTTGAGGCAAGGGGGCAAGGTCTTTGAACCCCTGCAGCGAGCACCACTGGAAGTGGAGTGCCCCTGGGGAGGACGTGTGACCTGAGAGGGGCAGCCCCCTTCAGCCAGGACAATTCCCAGGGAGGTATTCACACACTGGCAGCTGGAGGAATGGGCGCCCCAGCCCTGAAGGGGGACCCTGGCAGCCCATCACAATGTGCCCTATCGGGTGTACTAAAGTTTCCAGGTTCAGTTGTTGATTTCTCTCTGCAGTTATATCAGTTATTGCTTGGTATCTTTTGAGGCATTATTTTTAGAGATATATATTTATGATGGATATATCTTCTGTCAAGTTTTATAACTTTTATAGGTAGATCTCATGCTTATCTTTTCCTAATGATTTTTTAAGATTCTATTTTGTCAAACATTAGGATTATGACTTGCATCAGTCAGGGTTCAGCCAGAGAAGCAGAACCAGTAGGTCATACATACTAGGAGGGTTTTTTGTTTTGTTTTGTTTTGTTTTTTGCAAGGAATTGGCTTACTGGATTGTGGAGGCTGACTAGGCAAGTTCAAAATCTGTAGGGCAGTCTGTCAGGAAGGGCAGGCTAGAAGCTTTGTCCAGAGTTTCTTCTTCATCTAGGAAGCCTCAATTCTGCTTTGAAGGCCTTTCAACTTATTCATTCAGACCCACCCAACTTATTTCAGATAATCTCCTTTACTTAATTCATCTGAGTTTATGGGCTTTAGCCACACCTACAAAATACCTTTACAACACCACCTAGGTTAGGGTTTGATTAAACAGTGGGAGACTTAGCCTTGCCAAGTTGACACATCAAAGATCATCAAACTACCCAACTTTCTTGTTGTTCAAATTTGTCTGGTGTGGTTAATATTAAGACTCTCTGACACTCCACCCATCATGAAATGGGGTCTACATCAGACTCCACTTGATTCTGCACAGACTTGTGACTGCTTTGACCAAGAGTACAATGGAAGTGATGCTTTGTGACTTCCGAGGTTATATCATAGTCAGCTTTGGAGCTTGTCTCTTGTTTACTAGAACACCTGCTCTTGAAGCCCAGAGCTGCCATCTCAGCTGCCGGCTGAGTCCTTCATGCCGAAAAGGCCACATACAGGCACTCTGGTCATATCCAGGCTGAGCTCATCTTTGAGCCATCTCAGCCAGAAGAGGAGGCATGTGAGTAAAGAAGACATCTTGGAAGTGGACCCTCCCGGCCATCAAATCATCTCAACTGAGGTTCCAGACACAGTGGAGCAGAGAAAAGCCACACCCACTGTTCCCCTTCCAGATTCCTGACCCACAGAATCCAGGAGCATAATAAAATGCTTGTTCTTTAACTCCATTAAAGAGTTTTGCCAACATTATCTAACGTTGGTTTGCCAACACAGCATTAGATAATGGGACCCCCTGAATGTTTTTCTATCCTTTTATTTTCAAGCATTTTATGCTGTGAGTCTTTCATAAACAACGTGACGCTGGATGTTGTTCTTTTTTCCGATCTGAGAGTCTCAGAATCAGATTCCTGCGGAGTGACTCGGAGCCTTTACGAGTGAATGGTTATGAGCAGTAAACCCCAAACCAGCACTTCGGGTCTTTCTGCCTTAAAACCCACATCTTCCCTGTCCATCTTTCCTCCGTGAACTCTGCCACCAGGTTTTCTCTGGTTGATTAGCGCGGGGCTCCAACCGCCCCCCGCCCAATCCGCATTCCCTTCCCCCAGATGCTGTAGCTCCCCGACCTCCTCCCAGTCGTCTACCAGACCTGACTCTGCTCAGGCAAACTTTAAAGTTTCCTCAGAACCTCTGCGGCTAACAAGCAAGTCCCGGCAATGGGCGGAGGAGGTTGCCATGGAGACGGGTCCAGGGTCCGCAGGTCTGGCAGGGAGGGCCGGGCGCGGCTTCCGATTGGCTCCGAGGGTGCGCGGCGTCCTTCCTGCGGACATGCGCAGTGGCGCCGAGGCGAGGTCAGAGTGGAGTCGGGGCGCGGTGGGTTCCGGGCCGGGCTTCCCAGGACCGGCTGCACGGGCGGCTCCAGCCGAGGCGCCGTTCTCTACGGGACGGACGCGGCGGGGCCGAGGCCCCTCCGCAGCGCGGGACCGAGCCCGCCACGCAGGCGCCGCGCCCGTCGCCATTGTTGCCCGGGGCTTCTCGGGCCGCTCGGCTGCGCGTCCCCGGTCCGGCCACAGGTCAGGATGCTGGCGGCCTGCGGGGTCGGGGCTGCGGGGCAGGGGCTGCAGGGCAGTCCCCGCGCAGCGGCCCGCGAGCCTCAGACTGCGGAGTTAGGGGGACCTCGCGGGGGTGGGGAGGCGAGGAGTGCCTCTGCCCTGTAGGCCTGGTGCGCAGCCGGCTTTGGGGGACACGACGGGTTGAGGGGGCTCAGAGCTGGAGCCCGTGGACAAGTGGTGTCGGTTCTCCTCCAGGTCAGGCCTGCAGTGAGGTATTCTGCGGGAATCCTGGTTTCAAATGTATTCCTTAGGAATTGTGTCCTGTAGAAGCTCTTCACGGGCTTCAGGTTACACCAGTCTGCTTCTTTCCCGTGCCCAGCCCTCTGGTAGTGCAGGGCTGGAACAGTCTGGCATTGATACGCAGAGCGGGTAAACGGCTCGCCCTTTTTCCCTGACCGTTCCCTTGGGAACCTTGAGCTCTTTAAGGAGAAGTTCTCCTCCCAGTTTTTTCTAAATAACAGATTTGCTGTGTTTTAGAGGCACTTCAGTCATTACAGCTTCTGTAACATCAGTGACTATAATACTGAAGCTTTTGTTTTTCTGTAAAAAATGTTTGTTTCAACAAGTTAGAAGTTTGATCTGTCTTTTTGCTTTGCTTCTATCACCACCGTTTTATGGCCCCAACCATAAAACCGTGCCCAGGGCAGGTTGCATCTATTTTACAAGTCTTAAGGGTATCAGGGAGGTAGAGTACGGTAGACTCTCAGTGTTTATTTGTACGCTGTGGGTCGCCTGCCTATTACTGTTTGTGCGTATGGCAGACACCACCAGGAATACTTGACCTTGTGTCTGTTCTTGTGTTTCAGGGTCTCTTAGCCATCCCTACAAGTTCTGGGCTCAGAGTTTGTAAGGAAGACTGCTAACTCTACCTTGCCTCTGTCCTGCCCCTGGCCGCAGCAGCCCTTGGTAAATGCCTTTGTGGTTCTAGCATGCAACTTCAAGCATTCGGCTCACTCCTGGAGAAATAAAGGCTGTTGCCGGGTTGACTCTCCTGTGTGTAGCCATGTTCTCCCCGAGCAAGAGGACGACCAGTTCGTCACGTGCCCAAGTCCTTCTAATGTGGAAGCCGGACAAGGCTCAGAGTGGACCCCGCAGTGCTGAGAAGGAAACCCTCGCCTCAAGACTCCTGCGTGACACTGAGACCTGTCGGCAGAATTTTAGGAATTTTCCATACCCAGACCTGGCTGGTCCTCGAAAGGCATTGAATCAGCTCCGAGAGCTCTGCCTTAAGTGGCTGAGACCCGAGATTCACTCAAAGGAACAAATCCTGGAGCTGCTGGTCCTGGAGCAATTCCTGAGCATCCTGCCTGGGGAGGTTAGGACTTGGGTGAAGTCCCAGTACCCGAAGAGCAGCGAGGAAGTGGTGACTCTGGTGGAGGATTTGACTCAGATTCTAGAGGAAGAAGGTAAGACTTGTAAGGGCAGAGAGAGGAGGAGTCCTGGGTGGTCCGAGAAGACAGCCATCACGTCAGAGAGCAGCCCTTTGAGGTGATTAGGAAAACGGAGGTCAGGGAGTGAGTGAGAACAGGCTTCACTGAGCCCCGTCCCACCTGGCATTCCCCTTCCAACTGCTCGGAACCCAACACACGTTCTGTAAACCCAGAGGACGTATCATAAACAGTGGCCAGACACAACCAAATTACCCCTATGTGCGCCCTCAGGAAGTTTCCCTGCAGAGGTTTGAACCATTCTGCCAATAAATCATTTGCTTTGTGAATTGAGTTTTATGGTAACATACTTCCAAATATGTAGAGAAGTGTCCAGAGAATATTTCTTTCCTAAGTAAAAAGACAGCTCACAAAATTTCTATCACGCAAGGGTTTAGTAGAAAACTCTGAATTTGGTACATATTCTGAAGCATCCCAGAGCAGACTTCGTTTTTGAAGCCTGCTCAAAAACAGGACAAGTTTCAGGATAAGTCATTGCCCCTTCTCTCTGGTTCTGTGAAGCAGGGGCTTTGTTTTTGGTTTCCTTCTGATTCCTCGCTTTAAGAAAATGTAGGCTTCTATTGGTGAAGAGTTTCCTAGGCTATTCAAACAGGGCTGATCTCCACCACGGTCTCTTTCTCTTCGCTAGCTGTTCCTCAGAGCTCCACCCTTTCCCAGGAGACCCCAGAGGAGGACCCCAAAGGAAGACAAGCTTTCCAGGCAGGGTGGCTCAATGACTTCGTGACCAAAGTGAGTGTCAGTTTCTTCTGTGATTTTAAAATGCCTTCCTAGTGTGTGAGGACATTTTCTAACCTGGCCCTCTACCTTCTGTGACCCCAGAAGTCCTATGAAGGACCTAAGCCTCAGGTTTTCTCCTTAAGTCACCGTGGCCTGTTAAGGTAGGTGAATGCCTTGTATAGGAAATGGGATCCATTGCTTCCCGTGATATCCCTTTCCTCACTTTTTTACTTTAAAGCAGTGGTAGTGCATAGAGGTTAAGGGATTCACCTCCACAGCCACATGGATCTAGATTTGCTTCCTGGTTCTGCCACTGAACCTGTGATTTGGGGCAAGACACTTAAGCACTCATAGCCTGAGTTACTAAGCTCTAATGAATATTCCTCTTAGATTGTGACAATTAAATATTATGAGACCTGTTAGCCTGGATTACAGTAAGTGATCAAGAAGATCACAGGAAGATTAGACAATAGTTATTATTTTTCTTTGTTAACAAGTAATTAAAGGCCATGTATTGTTTGTTGTTACTGTTTATTACCAGTCTGTGTTATTTTAAGGAAGAGCAGCTCAGGCCATCTTAAGAGAAAGGTTTACTGTAAAATACACTGTAAAATATACATGGTCTGAAATTGGTAACCAGAGTAAATTATTATTTGTAGATAATATGAATGTTTACAAAAAAACCTAAGAAAATCAAGGGAAAAACTGTTAGAAACAATAATAGAGAATTTGAGTAAAGTGACCACGACAGAAAATGGCATACAAAAATTAATCACTTTCTTAAATATACATAAAAATCAGATAGATGCTAAAATGAAATAAAAGGTTCCATTCACAGTATTACCCCCACATTTAAAATAACTACGACTAAGCATAGTATAAGCTTTGCAGTCCTGTGTTATTCTGTAGACATGAAAGAAGCCTTGAATACTGTAAGACTGCCAGCTCTCCCTAAATTATACACTTACATGTGATTTGAAAAATCCCAGTACAATTTTTTAAAGAAACTTACAGAGTTTATTTGAAAAACATGTGAGAGTAAGCAAGAATTTTTTTTTTTAAACAAAGGAAGGAAGAGCAGAGGGTTGCTAACTTTACCAGACTGTGAAATGTATCTACAGGTACAGTAGTTCAGTGTGGTTATTGGTACCAGTTTTATTTTAGAAAGGAAGAAGGGGGACTTCCCTGGTGGTCCAGTGGATAAGAATCTGCCTTCCAATGCAGGGGACACGGTTTCCATCCCTGGTTGGGGAACTAAGATCCCACATGCTGTGGGGCAGCTAAGCCCACATACTGCAACTACAGAGCCCACGCGCTCTGGAGCCCAAACACCACAACCAGAGAGTCCACATGTCGCAACTACTGAGTCTGTGTGCCACAACTAGAGAGAAGCCCGCACGCCACAACGAAGAGCCCATGCACTGCAACGAAAGATCTGCATGCCACAACTAAGACCCAGCACAGCCAAAAGTAGAGAGATAGAGAGATAGATGATAGATAGATAGATAGATAGGAGGGAAGAAGGAAGGGCTCTGCATTCCATCATAGAGCACAGAAAATATCTTAAAATGTCAAACTGTAACACATTTAATTTATTTGTAAGGCAATGCTTGAAAGTCAAACCATTCTCTCTGTGTCATGAATGTTTAAATCCTTTTATTCTTTAAGATGGAGCCACCAACGCATGCACTGAAACTGATGTATTCTACTTTGTTTTCAGACTTCCCCTCAGGCCATTCAGGTCTGCTTACCATACATTGGGTAAAGGTATTGACTAGGTAATTTTTAGGGTCCCACCAGCGCTCAAGACTCTGGTTTCCCCCACCACACACACACCTGTGCTGTCGCTGTCCCCTTCCTACTAGTTCCTGAACCAAGTTAAGTCACGTTTGATGTTTCAGGAATCCATGACATTCACAGATGTGGCCGTGGACATCACCCGGGAGGACTGGGAGCTCATGCGTCCTGTGCAGAAGGAACTGTACAAGACGGTGACGCTGCAGAACTACTGGAACATGGTTTCTCTAGGTGAGCGTCGTCCGCGCCCGGCCCTCCTCCCTGCATACACACCCGAGTCTTTCTCCCCTCAGCTGTTAAAAATGGTCAGGCCTAGAGGTGAGCGTGCTTGTCCGTTCAGGCACAGAAATGGCAAAGTTCTCCTCCCTTTTCCCAAATGAAAGGTTTCTAAGTGAAAGGTCATCAGAAGGTACGACGCACAGCCTCCCAGGGCCACCACCCGACGCCGCACCCTGCCCAGTGCCTCCTTCCCCGTGATCTCTAGGCGTGCATCCTCCAGCGTGCAGGAAATTTTTGTCCCAGCTTCGAAAAGGACAGTGACCTCATTCATGAGGTCATGTCCGTGAACCATTCTTTTCCTGTAGAGATCTGTCCTCATGCGTAAGAAGTCAGGTAGGAAAACTTGAACAACTGTTTATCTCCAGGGTAAAACTCACTCTGTTCCTCCCGAACAGGACTTACAGTGTACAGACCAACCGTGATTCCCATATTGGAAGAACCATGGATGGTGATAAAAGAAATTTTAGAAGGCCCTAGTCCAGGTGAGAGAACCACCAGCCGATGAGATTCTTTGTGCTTAAGAGCCTGTACTGTCCTAAGTATGGTGAGATGTGTTTTCACATGTGGCCAAGTCACTTGGCACAAAGACATCCCAGCCTGTTGAGAACACTGGGCTGCTTGGCGTTGCTTCCTTACAGAGGCCGTCTTCGGAAGAGATTTTCCAGGTGTCATTTTTACACGCTGCCAACCCACCCCCAACCCCCCTCTTATTTTGTGCTTCTCCATGACCCCTGGGTTCCCTCCGTTAGAGTTTTGTCTGGGGCTTTCCGTGTGTTTCCTCCCTCTATTTTTAAGCATGCATGAATGTCCCCTAAAATCTTAAATTTCAAACCTTCTCAACTTCTTTTTGAGTTTCTTTTATTCTGTTTATTGACAAAACCCTGTAGCCCCCTGCCTCCACTCTCCTCATTCCTTTCTTTTTTATGTTCTAATTATTGAAAAAGATAACATGTTTGCAAGATCAAAAATTGTAAAAATATATAAAGCCAGATCTATGCAGACAGAAGTCCCCACCTGTTTGCCGCATTCACCTGGTTCCTGCATCTGTGTTGTCACCTGTGGCTCGACACCTAGAGGTCACGTGACTGTTCTATTCCCTGATGACCTTCCAGTGAAGGTTCTTAGCATCCGCTGTGGATCCTTGCTTTAGTACATTGCTGGCTGCAAAATGGTGATTTTCTAATTCCACCATCTCTTCTAAGTGATTCATCTGTAAGGAATACCTATCCCTCCCACCCCGTTTTTATGTGTAGATGTCACTATGGACTAGTGGAATTTTTAAAAATTCAATGTATTGTTAGTCCGTTAATTCCAGTGGTGGTGGGAGGGGTATTTGTTTTTGTTGCTCAGTTGTCCCAAATTTCAGCGATGGGAGCCTTTCAGATCAAGTCCTTCTGAGACGTCCCCATTAGTCTTTGAGCATTTCCTTGCTTTCTGGCAGAGAATGGTCTGTGGGCTCACTTCATGCCTACCTTAGACCTGGAATTTCTCTAAGGAACAGTGGTTCATCTTAGTGGGGATTAGTGATGAGAGGCCAGGATCTGGGCAGTGAGTGCGCTCACTACTCTGGGTACCATTGCTTCTAGATCTGTTCAGTAGATAGAGCTGTGAAGTGTGTGTGTGTGTGTGTGTGTGTGTGTTTGTAGGGGTTTTTTCCTTGTTTTTTGTTTTTTTCCTGTGGTACGCGGGCCTCTCACTGTTGTGGCCTCTCCCGTTGCGGAGCACAGGCTCCGGACGCGCAGGCTCAGTGGCCATGGCTGACGGGCCCAGCCGCTCCGTGGCATGTGGGACCTTCCCGGACCGGGGCACGAACCCGTGTCCCCTGCATCAGCAGGCGGACTCCCAACCACTGCGCCACCAGGGAAGCCCTGTTTGTAGGTTTTTGAATCCTGAGTTCATACTGGTGACTTGAATTCAAATCTAGCACCACAAGGGCAGTCTATCTTGTACCTTCCCATATCTGTTTTCTACTTCCTTTCCCACAGAATGAGTCATCTGGTTCCCAATATCAGTATATCTGCTCATTTGCTTTGTCATATAATCACACAAAAATGGTTTCAGAAGTATATCATTATCTCTCAGATAACAGACTGCTCAGGTAACGTTCAAAATTCCTTCATGTCCTTAGAATATATTCCACTAAAGATATAGAGGATACTGGGTTCAGAGTTAACTTGAATTCTTCCTTTCTGGTTATCTTAACAGTTTGATACACAGTTAAACTTGTTTGATTACATTTGTATTCAAGTTTAGTATTTTCTTGTTTCTTTATTTAATTTTACATTTTTGAGTATGTAAAAACATTAACGCAGTTCAAAAGTCAAAACTATAGAAAGGTGTACACTCCCATCCCTTCTGCTTTGTTCCCGTCCACTTCCTGTAGGTTACAGGGCTCACTTATCTCTCTTTTATCCTTCCTGTCTTTCTCTTTGAAGAGATAAATCATAAATATAGTCTTATCTCTCCTTTTGTATACAAAAGAAGTACACTGTACTCTTTTGCATTTTGCTTTCCTATTCCCTTTGTTTTTTTTAATTTCAGCCGCTGCCTTCTAGTATGTCTACCAGTATTGATGCTGGAATCTAGCATTAACAGCAAATTAAACAATAATGACAATATAATACTCTACTTTAGAGTGAATTGCTTAACTTTTTTAAAAAGTTAACTTTATCTGGTCATCTGGTATTTTGAGGGTCCTACTGCTTGAAAAGCTAGTTCTTCTCATAATTTATGGCCTATTTGCTTTAGTTGGCAGAATGACCCAAAATATACAGTGAATTCTTTAGGGAGAGAGTTCAGCACACTCTCAACACTGAGAAAACCCATGGCAAGATGGAGCTAGGCCTTTGCTGGAGTCAGGACCATCTTCTGGGAGGTGCTGCCCATCTGGGACCACTTGAGGTTTTTTGGTGATTCAGGTTGAATTAAGGCTGTAAACCCACAAGAGGGGCAATTTATGATTATGTATTTTGGGGGGAGATTTTGCTCCCACCAAAGAGCATAAAACTGAAAAAGGCAAGGTCCTCTTTTCCTTCTGTAGAGGTGAGGTGTTTGGGTTTTGTTTGTTTTTCTAGCCTGTCCTTATACAGGGTGTAGCACAGAGTGTGCAGACTCCTGCCAGCTGCCCCAGGTTGGCTGCAGGCTTTGTCTTCTGGCCCCCGAGCCCCTTGCACCCTCAAGGGGAAGCTGAAGGTCGTCAGCAGGATGGAGGAGTGTCTCAGGAAGCCAGCTTCAACTTTTTCTGACTTCTGGTCTTCCTGCTCTCACTTGATTTTTGGCTTTGAGGATTTCACTTTCTTATCAGGTCAGAGACGTATAAGTTGAACCTTTGGTTAGGGCATCTCATCAGTCATACCTGAGGGAATGGAAACTTTGATGATTCACAAATCGAGCAGTAGTGTTTGCTTTCGATGGCCGTTCCTGTCTCAGAACTTTATGGTCTTTACATCATACAGGACCCAGCCATTCTTTCAGGTTCAGCCCAAACCAGATCTGCGCTAAAAGTGTTGCTTCATTACCTGGTCAACACTGATCTCTTCTGCTAGAAATATTACACCACTGTTTGATATTTAACACTTCTAATCGGTCCTTTCCAGTTAGTTATATACACATATTTAAGCCCTGCTTAATGATCTTAATTTCTGAATTACCAGTAAACTGACTGGTTTAAAGATGTGTGCTTTTCTGAAGGAAATGTAAAAGAAGCATAAGCCATTTCCAGAGTTTGCATCTGAGTTGGAAATACAAGAAATACACAAAACTGTGATATAATAATATAAAGCCAAGTTCTGCCATGGGCCCAATATTTTATTAGGTTGGACCATATGAAACTGCCGATATTCAGCCAGATTGACCTACAAAAAAGGCAGTTTCATATGATGCAACCTAATCTGTACTTTAGGATTCTAAGAAGGAGGAGAGAAACATGAGCTGGGCCATAAGCATCTTTTTCAGTAGGTGGAGAAGGTGTCATAAGAGAAGCCTGGAGTCTGGAATTAGTGGCACCTTTAGAAGATTATAAGGACATAGTTCTAAGTTATGTGGATAACTTTGAACTTTAAGCTGAATATGAGTTGTGATAGAGGAGGGAGTACAGTAGAAAAGGCTAGATTATTTGGGGTCTCAGTACTGAGTGGAGGTATTTTAACTTTTCTTTCTTTAACTTTTGTCCTTTAAGCCGCTGATCCTGAAACTTCAGGTGTGATTCAAACCTCCTGGAGGGCTCAGCCCCACCCCCATTTTCTGACTCAGTATGTCTGGGAGGGGCCCAGTCACTTGACATATTTCAGGTGACAGTGATGCTCACGCCACTGGTCTGGGGATTGTACCCCTGAGAACCATGACTTCAGGCTGTAAGAGTTACTAGACGTATTAAAACACGGAACACACACCGTGAAACTGCCTCCAGAATATTACATACAGTGTGCAGGGTAGATTGGAAGGAGGAGTGGTGACAGTCAGCCTGCTTTATGACCCATTATGTAAATTACAGCTTATATGATTATAAATGTTTGTGTAATAAAATTCATCCCAGGTTGTCCCACAGTTTATCGTCTGTTTTTACTTCTTAGCTCTGTCGCCTGACCTAACCTATTCTATTAACTCCACACTCATGTTGAATAGGGAAGAGCCTCTCCTTCTTCAACAATTTACTCCTGTTTTCTGCCCTCTTATTCTCCTTTCCCAAGCATTAAGGACCATGTTATGAGGTTGTCAGAGCCATAGTCTTTTTAGGCATTTTATTTATGTTCATTATTTTGTTTCTGCTTTGGCAGTTTCCTTTCTCCAAATAGAGGAAGACTTTTTATGTACTTTTTAAATTTCAGAGTGGGAAACAGAAGCCCAAGAGTGTACTCCAGTGGAAAATGTTTCTAAACTCACAAAGGATGGAACCAAGACCATCAAGCTGGAAGAACCCTATGACTATGATGACAGATTGGAGGGGCAAGCAACAGAGGCCTTCAGGAGAATTCCCACCAATGAGAGAGATTTCAGTTTGAAGTCAGTCCTTTCAGAAGAAGATGATCGTGCAGAAGACTATAAATATGATATATATAGAAGTAATTTTGAAAAGCATTCAAACCTAATGATACAGTTTGATACCCAACCAGATGATAAAACTTCTGTGTACGACGAAAGCAAGGCCACCTTCAGTCACGTCTCTTATGGTATTGTACACAGGAAGATATACCCCGGAGAGAAGCCTTATAAGTGTAATGTGTGCGGGAAGAAGTTCAGAAAGTACCCATCCCTCATCAAACACCAAAGTAGCCATGCCAAAGAGAAGTCTTATGAATGTGAAGAATGTGGGAAAGAGTTTAGACACGTCTCATCCCTCATTGCACATCAGAGGATGCACACTGGAGAGAAGCCCTACGAATGCCACCAGTGCGGGAAAGCCTTCAGCCAACGCGCACACCTCACCATCCACCAGCGGATCCACACGGGAGAGAAACCCTACAAGTGCGACGACTGTGGGAAAGACTTCAGCCAGCGCGCACACCTCACCATCCACCAGAGGACACACACGGGAGAGAAACCCTACAAGTGCTTGGAGTGTGGCAAAACCTTCAGCCACAGTTCATCGCTGATTAATCACCAGAGAGTTCATACTGGAGAAAAACCTTACATATGCAACGAGTGTGGGAAAACGTTCAGCCAGAGCACACACCTCCTTCAGCATCAAAAGATACACACAGGAAAGAAACCATATAAATGCAACGAGTGTTGGAAAGTGTTCAGTCAGAGCACTTACCTTATCCGACATCAGAGGATTCATTCTGGAGAGAAGTGTTATAAATGCAACGAATGTGGTAAAGCCTTTGCTCACTCCTCCACTCTTATTCAGCACCAGACCACTCACACTGGAGAGAAATCCTATATATGCAATATATGTGGGAAAGCCTTCAGCCAGAGTGCAAACCTTACCCAACATCACAGAACACATACTGGAGAGAAACCCTATAAGTGCAGTGTGTGTGGGAAAGCCTTCAGCCAGAGTGTACACCTTACTCAGCACCAGAGGATTCACAATGGAGAAAAACCCTTTAAATGCAATATATGTGGGAAAGCATATAGACAGGGTGCAAATCTTACTCAGCATCAAAGGATCCATACCGGAGAGAAACCCTATAAATGCAATGAATGTGGGAAAGCGTTTATTTATTCATCATCACTTAATCAGCATCAGAGAACTCATACTGGAGAAAGACCCTATAAGTGTAACGAATGTGACAAAGATTTTAGCCAGAGAACATGCCTTATTCAGCACCAGAGAATTCACACAGGAGAGAAGCCCTATGCATGCCGTATATGTGGTAAAACCTTCACCCAGAGTACAAACCTCATTCAGCATCAGCGTGTTCATACAGGTGCCAAACATCGTAATTAATGCATATGGGAGACTTCATTTAGGTTTTAAAACTTAACCATTTAAAATTCTATTTTGTATTCTGTGTTAGAAACATTATTCAAGAGAAGTGCAATATGGGTTAGATTATCACTCAGCAGAAGTATCAGAATTAGTGATGTGGATATAACCTATTTAAATGTACTGTGAAATTTAAGAAGAAAACATTCACTTCTTAACCTTTATTTGATACCAGTTTAATTCATTCCAGAAATAAGCCCTAGGAAAGTAAGAGTACTCAAAATCCTGTAACTCATCAACTCTTACCTTGTTTCAAGTACTTCTTAAGGAGGCCTTACGAATGTAACTTGGGAAAGCTTCCATCCAGTAGAGCTTTCACACCAGAGAGTAATCCTGGGGTAACAGAAAAAAAGCTGCTTTCAGGCCTTTAGTTCTTCTCAGCTTTGAAGCCTTAAATATGTAAAGGTCCCTCCCCCCTTTTTATTTCCCTTTTCCTATTATACCATAACTGCCATGTGGAGCCAGTAGGTTTGCAAAAAAAAAACAAAAAAAAACAAATTTGAAAGTATCTTAACAATTTCTATGTGACCAAGTTTAATTACGCTTTAAATACTGAAACATTAAAGAAAGAGAAGCTTAATGAAAGATGATCTGTTAGGAGAAGCTAATGTGTCTATAATCCTTAGACGTGTACAAATTTACAGGCAAAGATTAAACCCCCAAGCTTAATATTTAAGACATATTAGACTTAGTTTCACTAGCTTTTGACAACTGTCATCCAGAAGGAAAAAAAATAAGAATACTTTTTTGTGTGTGTGTGGTACGCAGGCCTCTCACTGCTGTGGCCTCTCCCGTTGCGGAGCACAGGCTCCGGACGTGCAGGCTCAGTGGCCATGGCTCACAGGCCCAGCCGCTCCGTGGCATGTGGGATCTTCCCGGACTGGGGCACGAACCCGTGTCCCCTGAATCGGCAGGTGGACTCTCAACCACTGCGCCACTAGGGAAGCCCAAGAATACTTTTTTTTTTCCACCTGACTCCAAAATTCATACCTTAAAGTTCCCCTGTGACTTAACTGTAGAAAGTCTGTTTCTTCCTTTGAAACACGTTTCTTGAGTGCCTGCTGTGCTCAGGGCCCAAACTTCCTAACTGGATTCTTCCAGGGCTTACATGCCGAAAACCACAGCTGGTTTAAGCAATAGAAAGCTTTCTAAAGTAATGAAAGATAAAGTCAAGGACATGATGTTAACCAGTACGTCCTGGAATGAACCTAAGAAACCTGCTAAAATGGGTTGCCAGATGCAGCCCCATTATCGTAAGGAAGTAATGAAAGCAGCTATTTAAATAGTATGAGGAAAAAACAAGTAGTGGAAAATAGGTTTGAGTTCAGTGCAGAAAGTGGGTTGGGGGAAAAAATTGAAGACGTAAGGGTGAGGAAAGATAATACAGAGGCAACTGTTACAACTGAAGTGTTGCTGGACTTGGTTTACCTAAGAAAATGAATGACTACTTGAATTAAAAAGCAAAATTCAGCCTGTTTATAAGAAGAAACTGAAACTGAAATGACTGATTTCAAAAGGATAATTGAAATTGGTACTCCTTGTATGTGTAAGTAAAATAGGGATTACTCTTAAAATAACAGGGAAAAAAGTTTCATTGGAAAAAGAATTGACGCAGAAACTATCATTGATACAGTAATCATTCAACAATAATAACTGAGTTTGCGGGGTCCCAAACAGCATAAAAGGAAAACTGGTAGAAACGCAAATAGAAACGGGTGAAAATACTATTTACTATCCACAGCATTGCACTCAGAATTTAAGACCATGTCCTGAGAGCTGACCTTCCTCTTGTTCTTGTTTCTTTCTTCAGTGCCTTGCATATGGTAGGTGGTCAAGTTATGTTGGTTGAATTAATGAATAAATAGTCAAGTTAGACTTGAGTAATAAGGTAGAAGTAACTGATATGGAGTGAAATTGGCAAAATTTAAAATACTTTTTGGTGCATACATGCAAAGAAATATTTAACAAATATTGGTCATTTGTTAGTGACAGGAACTACTTAAAAATGAAGAATGAGAATCCCCAAATCTTAACAATGGGGACATTCCTGAAAAATCATGGGACATCTTTGCAGAGGAAGTTTTCCTGAGCTAGGTGAGGAAAACCTGATATAAATTCTGGTGTCATAAATACCAATTTAAGCATGTGTTGACCATGCAGCTTCATTTGGACGTTGGAAAAACCTGGTTGGCCAGGGGCGGGGGGGGTGGGGGGGCAGTGGCTAAGGACCTGGGGTACCAGCATCTTCAAGTCTTTCTTGTTGAGTGTTTTCTTCAAGAAGTTGCTTTCCCCTTGTCCTCCTAATAGTTAACCTTGATGTCACGGAATCATCCTTCACAAAGTGCACATTTTCTCCAGGTTGCATAATACTCAAATTATGCTTATGCCATAGTTATCATGTTAAAAAATAACCATTGTATTTAAGATGCAATTTTTATAATAGCACTTCATAACTTACACAACGTTGTTTTCTCCTGGAATGAATGTGTGGAATGTTACAGTCCATAGCGCCTTTCTTTGCATTGATTTGTATTTCCTACCTTTGTGTGTTTTATGTAAATAATGCATTTATAAGGTCTTCCACTGAAACACTGAGGCAACTGACGCTCTTATAAAATAACAATAATAATAATAGTGGAGAATCCGAGATCTTTGTGTTTTTCCCACTTTTACAGTTGTCTGATCCACGCTTTGAAGTTTTGTTGTTTTTTTGGTTTGGTTTTTTTTTTTTTTTTTTTTTGCGGTACGTGGGCCTCTCACTGTTGCGGCCTCTCCCGCTGCGGAGCACAGGCTCTGGACGCACAGGCCCAGCGGCCATGGCTCACGGGCCCAGCCGCTCCGCGGCATGTGGGATCCTCCCGGACCGGGGCACAAGACCGTGTCCCCTGCCTCGGCAGGCGGACCCTCAACCGCTGCACCACCAGGGAAGCCCTGAAGTTTTTTTTAACAGGCAGTCTTATTTCCAACTTTTTATTATGAAAATGTGCAAATATACAGAAAAGTTAAATAATAATAAAACAAATTGTATATCCACCTAGATTTAAAAATTAACATTTTGCCATATTTTTTACTGAACAATTGGAAAGTAACTTACAGACATTTCACCTCTAAACACTAAGCATGCATCTCATAAAAGCAACCACAGTAACATTATGTACCTCAAAAAATGAACAGCACTAATATCTAGTGCTCAGCCCATGTTTCCATTTTCCCTATTGATCCAGTCTCATTGCAAGCCTTACACATGATTGTCTGTTCCATCTACCTGGAACAGCTTCCCACCTTTGATTTTTTTCCAGGACTTTTTTTTTTTCTTTAAATAGAGCAGATCAGTTGTAGAATGTCTGACTTTCAGGAGGTACCTGATTGTTTACATGTGGTTTGTTTTTCTTGTTCCTGTAGTTTCTGTAAATTTGCAATTAGGGCCAAAGGCTTGGTGTATTCAGGTTACAAAGTTTTGACATTAACACCTCACAGATGTATTTCATATTGCATCACAACAAAAGTCTCATTAATATCTGGTTGACTCACTATCTGTGATGCAGAATTTGATCACCACATCTTCCCAATGTAAGGTATGTTTTTACTGTTGCAGTTAATAGATAGCCTATGCACTGACACCAGCAGTGCATGGATAGCCCGTTTACCAACAGCCTTGTATCTGGTGGTTTTGGGATCCAATGATGATGATCCTTGCCGGAATCAATCATTTCGTCAAGATTTGCAAAATGGCGATTTTCTTTATTTGTTTTGGTTGCGCCATGTGGCGTGCGGCATCTTAGTTCCCGACCAGGGATCGAACCTGTGCCCCCTGCAGTGGAAGCGAGTCTTAACCACTGAACCATCAGGGAATTCCCCCTGCAAAATGGCAATTTTCTATCATTCTTTTTACATCTACTGACTGGCATTCTTTAAGGAAGAGCTTTCCTTCATCGGCTGGGAATGCACGTAGGGTCATGCTCAAGTCTTTCCTTAAATTACCAGTTTTCAGAGGCAGGAGTCACTGGCAGTGATGAGTGATTCAGTGTGTCACAAACAATTATGATCATTGTTTCTGATGCTCTAATTATCCCAAATTTGGCCAGTTAGAACCCTTCAAGTAGCCCTTTTGTCCTTTGACATTACCCCTCCAATCGCTGGGCATTTAATGGCCTTTTTTTTTTTTTTTTTGGTAAATGTTTTTATTTATTTATTTTTGGCTGCATTGGGTCTTCGTTGCTGTGCGCGGGCTTTCTCTAGTTGCGAGAAAGGGGCTACTCTTCGTTGCGATGCACGGGCTTATTGTGGTGGCTTCTCCTGTTGCTCTAGGCGCTCTAGGCGCACGGGCTCTAGAGCACAGGCTCAGTAGTTGTGGCGCACGGGCTTAGTTGCTCCGCGGCCTGTGGGATCTTCCCGGACCGGGGCTTGAAACCCGTGTCCCCTGCATTGGCAGGCGGACTCTTAACCACTGTGCCACCAGGGAAGCCCTGGGCACTTAATGGCCTTTTGACAAAGCCATCTCAGGTTCACCTTGCACTTTAAATGCCCCAGGTATGACATGAGCCATTTCTCCAGGAATCCCTGGCTCTTTTTAATAGGTAGCAATTTAGAAACCAGATCTGGGCAGTGGGCAGGCTCACTGCTACTGGGCGTACTTAGCAAGTGGGCTGAGCCCTTCCAACCATTGAGTCTGCATAAAGGCAACTCTGCCCTCAGTTTCATCAGTTACATAATATCTATGTAATGGGAGACATAATTACCTCCCAGACAAAGGACTCTGGGAGCAAACAAGTCTTGCTGAGCAAACTAAACTGGAGAGAACACAAGTGTTAACGCTTACTAGGAAAGCAGCAAACTTAACCACGAAGTCTTTTGCCAAGGCCATCAGCAGAGCATTTCCAGAGGACGGGAGCATGTCAGTCAACCTGGCAAGTGGGTTAAGTAGAGGGCAGTTAAGAGCAACGAAGTAAGGACACCAGCTATGTTGTGTTTTAACTATGAACTTGATGATTTACTATGTTGATAAGTTAATCACACTCCTTTCCCATCACATTTCCTTAAGGCAGGTTTCTGATCTAAATTTGAATTCTGAGAGTCTATTTCATGCAAAGTACTAGTTTTTCTTGCTAAACTTTTATTTGGCCTTTAAAACTTAAAGCCATTAATTTTCACTCGACGCTCTATCTTCCGGCCGGTATGAATTCACTTGCATGTGCCTGTAAATGTACTTCCAGCCCTCTATTTCCGTTACTTTCCTCGTGGCGCTCTATTTCACTATAATTATCCCACCTCAGAACACTATAACCATTGAACATGGCAAGCATGTGCACTGCGGTGATATGTATGCATGTGTGTATAAGCCTGTCAGCAGCATTGAGTCTGCTGTGTAGACGGGGAAAGTGAAGCCCAGGATGCTGACCTGAGGTCACGTACACAGTGTGACAGAACAAGGGTTGGAACCCATGACTCCAGCCCTTAGTTGAGTTCTTCCTGTAAAATATTGTTAAGTGAAAAAAAAAAAAAAATATATATATATATATATATAGTTAAGTGAAAACTGAGAACACAGAAAGTATGTACCTAATTACGTATTTTGATGAGATTAGAGCATTGAAAGTTTTTTGTCTCCCCGTGTTTTTTAAATTCAAATCTTTATATGAGAAGAGCCCAAAAAACGATGCACTCCCCTCCCCCTTCCCATTCTGGTCTCCCACCCAGATCTTTTCCCCGTTCGGCAACCACATAGTCAATGACCACCTGGACCATCGGATTTGGGCTTTACCCCTCCATGTTCCGGTTCATTCTTCTCTATCCCAACAGCCACTACCTCATTTCAGGCCTTTCATCAGCTCTTGTTTATTTTGTAGCCAGGTTAAGTGTTCACCCTACCCCAGATCTTGCACCTCTCACTGTATCTGCCACATTTGCCAAAGTAAAGACATCTAACCAGGACCACCACATGCAGCTGTGCAGGTTGAGGCGTGCATGTGACCGTGTCACCATTTGCTGAAAAGCCCTCAGTATCTCACCGTCCACAGCAGTGGCTCTCACTCTTAGCTGAATGTTAGAATGACCTGAGCAGCTGATTAAACTTCATTTGGGATGGGACCTGGACCTCAGTGTTTCACTGCCCAGGTGATCCTAATGTTCCAAAGTGGAGCAAGGGCAGAAGCAGCAAAGCCAATTAGGAAGGTGTGTTTACAGGTGATTCAGAGGAGAACTCGTGGTTGCGGTAGAGGTGCTGAGAAGTGACCCAGCACGTGGTGTGTTTTGCAGGTAGAATACAGGACTTGCTGGTGGCTTGGACTGGGGTGTGAGGCAAAGAGGAGCCATGGACGGCTGTCGCTGCTCCCAGGAGGAGAGACTGGCGTATTCACTTCTGTATCTCCTACACCAAGCACAGCGCCAGGCACATGGCAGGAAGTAGGCCCTCAATAAATGTTTGATGAGTGCATCTCTGCAGGAACCTCTGCACAATAATCAAGATTGTTTCCTCAGAAAAAAGAATAATTTTACATGTCCATCCAGAACTGCAAAGGGTCTGGGATTTTACTTGACTTCCAAGATAATAAACTAGCCTGTTATTTTCATGGGTGCTGGCACAAGACATGCGACTCCTGGGTCAAAGACAAAGAACTTTGTTACTCGTGGCAAGAGCAGTAGCCAGACTTCATATCTGAGCCAATTACCCTTGCTTTCCCTCATCCCCACCCCAATCACAAGAGGGTACCGGTGGGCCTAGATGGCGGGACTGCATCACAGGAAAGCAACATTTGGGGAAATCACTCCTTTTATAGTGAACGGCAAGCAAGCATGCTCTGTCCTGGGACACGCTGCTCGCTGTAAACACAAGCCTGAGAAGTGGCCCAGGTAAAGATACCAGCACAAACATGTAGGGATACTCAGGGCCGTGGCCTTACTGTCTCTCCCAAGAATGCCCTTCCACTGAGAAGGGGGGGTCGTTCTTGCCTACAGGTAAGAAGAGAGGAAGCAAAATGATGTTGCCTGTTCCAAGCCTACGGAGTAGAGGCCTTTTCCTGAAGAAAAATCTTAGGTCATACTAAATCAGACCTACACCCAGAAGTTGAAAAGTAATGATCTCACTACACTGTACACTGATTTAAAACTGCACCTGGACTACTTGATCTCATTTTTGAGCATCATGCTTTACACTAGAGTGTAATACATTACATGAAACTTAAATGGTTGAAAAAAATTAGAATATCTCTTGACACATGAAATTCAAATTTCAGCGTCAATAAATAGTTTTACTGGAACACAGCCACACTTATTCCTCTAAATATTGTCTATGGCTGCTTTCCTGTTGCAAAGACAAAGTCGTGGACCACCAAGAGACCTGAACTATTTACCTTCCGACTCTTCACAGAACAAATCAGCCGACTCTTGGCGTCTGCACAACAGGGCGCGGGCTGAGGTCTACCGGCTAAGCGAACACCAGACGAATTAGCAAAAGGAGCAACACTCGGGGTGTGCAGAGGAGGGCGAGAGCACTCGGGGTGTGCAGAGGAGGGCGAGAGCCCTGGAGCACGGAAGCGAAGGGTACAGACGCGCGCAGCCGCCAGTCCGGGCTAACACGGGAGGGGCGGCCGGCTGCCCACGAAGCGAGAGGCCAGGGCTGCCGAGACCCGCGCCCGAGCCATGCCGTCCCTGCCGACCACTCCCTGCCTGGCAACCAGGAGCCCCGTCCCCATCCGAGCAGAGGTCCGCGGGTCGTCAGAGGTCCTCCCTTCCCAGAGCGGCCGGGGTCACGGACTCGCTTTCCCGTCTTGCGGAAGGAGACGTGGGTGAACTCGGCACCCTCTCCTCCAGTTATTCAGCCGTTCACTCAGTACACAAACGGGGAGGTGGCTCCTCGGCACTGCGCCCTCCTCCCACTCTGAGAAATTCTCAGTAAGCCGGAGGGGCTTCGATGCCCACCTTCCGCCGCCCCGAGCGGGGTAAGTCCACCCAGAGACGAGGGACCCTCGCCCGATCCAGACGGCCCGCCGTCAGGCTGAGGGGAGAGAACGGCCAGAGACCGCGCTCACCCTCTACAGGGAGGGGTTCGGACCAGAGCCGCCCTCCCGTGACCACGGCCCATCCATCCCAACACCCGCTGCAAGCTCCCAGCTTCCGGCTTGCAGAGGATTCTCGGTTGCTGGGCGGGGCCAGGCGCGCGGGCGTTCCTGGGAAATGCGGGCGGCGCCTCCCTGCGCAGGCGCACCGCCTGTCGTCGTGGCTCTGCCCGTCGCCACCTATCCCACCGCGCCGTGCGAGAGCACCTGCTGGCGCGCTGCGGTCAGGCAGGGAGGGCTGGAGGGAGCGGGGGCATCCTTGGGGCGGCCTGGCCGCGCACCCCGACACCTCCTCCGAGGTGCCCCCTGAGCTCTGCCCTCAGGGGCGGAGGAGATTGTTGGTGCGGATATTCAAACAGCCCCTTCTAGCTGCTCCCATCGCCTCCCTCCAAGAGTGCAGCAGCCGCTCTTGTCTCCAGAGGTGAACCTCACGTACCTGTCCACCTGCTTGGGCAGTCAGCGAGTCTCGCTTCCGGTCTACAGTCCACCACCAACACTCACCGCCCCTTATCTAGAACCAGATCTCAGCATCATATTATTTTACCTGTGAACATTTCAGTGTACTTTTTTTTAAGCAGGTTTTTTTAAATTTATTTATTTATTTATTTATTTTTGGCTGCGTTGGGTCTTCGTTGCTGCCCGCAGGCTTTCTCGGCGAGCGGGTAGGCTTTTCATTGCGGTGGCTTCTCTTGTTGCAGAGCAGGGGCTCTAGGCGCGCAGGCTTCAGTAGTTGTGGCGCACGGGCTTAGTTTTTCCGCTGCATGTGGGATCTTCCTGGACCAGGGCTTGAACCCGTGTCCCCTGCGTTGGCAGGCGGATTCCTAACCACTGCGCCGCCAGTGAAGCCCCCGCCCCCCCACACACAAAATCTTTTAAAGTTATATTCCCTTTGCATTATTTTAATTAAAAATCTCAATCCTATTAAAAAGTAAAGTGAAGTACTGAAGTACATAACCAACACCAATGTTCACTCTGTCTTGTCCATTCTTAACCTGCCCGATTTGTCTGATTTCTTATTTTGTTGTTAAGAAATAAAACATTTGAAGTAGGCTCTCTCTTCCCACTGATTCCAGGCTGGCAGCCAATTTGACTCCTCTTAAAATTGGGGGGAGACTAGTGAGGCCCAAGACAAGAGAACTTAAGGCTGCAGGATTGTCCATTTGTCATCGACCCTCCCAAGTCGGGTCCCAACAAGGGTCCTCCTGCCCGGTGTCATTCGAGCCAATAGGAGACCAGGCTGGGATGAGAAGCAAAGGAAGGCTTTATTCTCCGATCAGAAGGTGGAGAGGACAAGCTCTCCCGACAAGCCGAACAGGCCATGGTGGAGCTGCTTTATAGGGTCTCGAGGGTGGGGAGGGGGCGGGGTTCTCACGGGCCTGCGCGGCTCTGCCTGCAGATGGCAGTGTCGGGCGCAGCGTCTCTGCACACGGCCCGCCGCCGCCATCTTGGACTGAGTGTCGTGCGCTGTGCGTCTGCACGCGGCCCCGAGCTGAGGTGCAGGTGCACCCATTTCGCACCGGCAGCTCCAGGCTGAAGGGCCGGGTGCCAGCCCCGTGTCCGCGGCCCGCTGTGAGCAAGAGAGACTGGACTCAGCACAGGAGAAGAAAGGTTAGATGTTGTTTTATTACCCAGATTCTATGTTTATCGCCGGGAATTGTTCATGGGCTTTGCGGGTGGCACGAAGCCTGGAGGGTGATAGAAGCATCCCCTTGTCGCCAGTGAACAATCTATGATAGGCATGGGAAAGAGTTTTATCTGAGCCAAACTGAGGACTGTGGCCCAGCAGACGGCCTCTCAGTAGCTCTGCGGATCTGCTCTGGAGAGGCAGGGTTTTCAGCGCGGTTTTAAATCTTGTCAGAACAGAGGTCAAACCAGTCAGGGATACGTTCCTTCAATGTTTCCCAAAAGACCGGCACGGACGCAGCGGGACAGTATGGCCTTGGCGCCTGGGAGGGCAGTGTTTTCATTGAAGGGGTCCCAGGGAGGGAGGCATCTCATCTTTATTGTTAACAGGGACGTCCTTTACTTCTGGTCAGTGAGCCCTTTTCTTTAATGGTTAAAGCAGACGTACGATGCGTGTCATAGGCCACACGCAGGCTGTTCTAGTTAACATGAAATTCGA
Source organism: Leucopleurus acutus (assembly GCF_964270905.1). Lineage (NCBI taxonomy): Eukaryota > Metazoa > Chordata > Mammalia > Artiodactyla > Delphinidae > Leucopleurus > Leucopleurus acutus. The sequence goes on from NC_139161.1 coordinate 58,075,415, forward strand.
GTTAACTCATGTATAACCGGAATAACTTCCCCACACCTGAGTATGCGAAAACTTCCCTCACCTTCTCAGCAAAGAAGAGTGGGGTCAGGTGAAGGAGTTTTTCCGTTAAGGATTGTGACGAACTTCTAAGCAGGATATTGGCTGCAATTAAGAGGAAAGGAGTAAAAAAAGAAAAAAAAAAAAAGAGGAAAGGAGTGACCTGGGGTCTTAGACCACTGCTGCTCCCCGCTGACTCAAAATGTTGAAAAGAACCTTCCAGAGAACCTCCTTCTAGGGGCTGCAGGACAGGCAGCCTGTGACTCAAAGGAGAGTCCGGTCAGAAGCGTGAAGTCAGTCTTTACTGCTGGGCAACAGCTTCCCGGCAGCACGCTGTTGGCAGCAGGACTGAAGGCAGGTGTCCACGGGTGACAGATGTTCCCCGCAGTGTGACCGCGCTGACCCCAGCTCCCTCTCGTCTTCCTTGTCAACCCGTGTCATGCCAGGCTCCAGCCCCCGCACCACCAGCACAGCGGCCCACACTCAGCAAAGGTAGAATTAGCTCTGCAGTTATAGTTCCTACAGATTTCAGCCCAACATGCCAACCAGATACTTTACAAATACTTTTAAAGAAACAACCCTCCACGGACATCTCCTCAAGCGAGTAGAGACCCTCCACCCACCCCAGCAAGCCCGATCCTTTGAGGATGTCCCCGGGGAGGAGGGCCAGTCACTGCCCAGCTGGGAAGGGCTCCTGGCTCTTCGGAATCTAATTCCTCTGGACTTCTTTGCATCCCTGTCTCACCTGTGTGTCCTTAAAAACGTCATTCTTAAAGTTTATAACACCTTTCTGTGTGCTGTCGTGGGCGCGCTGGTCTGTTGCAACCTTGTACATCAGACCAGAAGCCGTGCGAGAGCCATTATTATGTGAAAAGGTGCATCTTGGAAGCAGAGAACTTGAGAGTGGGCAGGATGCCAACTACAGGGAAATGGCAGCATTTCCGGGCGCGCTGGTTTGAGTCTTTCGATCCTGCATTTAAAGTGAGACAAACTTCACACAACTGTGTAATCTTTCTTTGAAACAAGCAGTCATTTGAATGTAGGCCTGGAGAAGGAGCCCACCTGAGCTCATCTAAAATGTGGGTTTTATGGTTAAATAAGGCTTTTGTGAGGAAGTTGGGGTATTGCAAGGAAGTAAGTGTCGTGACCAACTTGCCAGGCGGTGTCGTGGATGGAGCGCTCCCAGAGGTACAAGGGTCTGAGCATCACAGGTTCTTGTGAGCTGACTACTGTGCGGGGAGAGAATGGGGCTCTGAAATGGATATTCCAGAGGGAGCAGGTTCCTGGTGGTGGCGGGGTCTGTGGGGTGAAGCCTCAGCGTGAGGCCTTATGTGGGTGGCGAGGAGATACTCCAACAGCAGCGTGTCTGGGTGGGGGTCAGTCATCCTGTGGACACTGACCGCGCTGAGCAGGAAGCTAAGACTTGGGGTGGAGAGAGAGTTTGTGGGCAGAAGTCTTCAGTAAAGAGGCCGGAGGTGGGTGGCCAGCAGGTTTGCAGGAAACGAAAACACAGTGAGCATGAAGCTGTCTCCTGGGTGCTGTGAGATTTAAAGGAAAATAAAGCAAATAATTGAAATCTGGTTAAGGTTTCTAATCATGCTGTCCTGTCCTCTATGTATTTTTCTCATGAGGATAAGAGAATTGGAGAGTCTAGGACATATTTATGTGCAATGAAGGTAGATATTGGCCGTCTTTCACATATGAGAGATCTTAAGCTTGTAAGAAAGTGAAGAGAATGTTTAAAATGTACTTTTTTGTATTGTGAAAATGGTTATATCCTGGAGAATTAGAGTGGAATCGCCGTTTCACCAATCACTCCTCATCTAAGAGAAAAGTGTACCTTTAAGTCTGTAGAAATCTTTTCAGCAAGTTAAGCACAGGGCATTCTGGGAAAATGTCTCTGACAACTTTAAAAAGTAAAAAGCGGGCTTCTCTGGTGGCGCAGTGGTTGAGAGTCCGCCTGCCGATGCAGGGGACACGGGTTCGTGCCCCGGTCCGGGAGGATCCCACATGCCGCGGAGCGGCTGGGCCCGTGAGCCATGGCCGCTAAGCCTGCGCGTCCGGAGCCTGTGCTCCGCAACGGGAGAGGCCACAACAGTGAGAGGCCCGCGTACCGCAAGAAAAAAAAAAAAAAAAAAAAGTAAAAAAGCAAATAAAAATCAGTGGTGTTCAAAGGAGCAGCTTTGCTCAAGTCTTTTACGCTGAGTGGATTAAAACCCCACAGCTCTAATGCTGCTGCTAAATTGTAAAAGACAGTAGGGAATATAGTTCATTTTATTATTGATTTAGAAATGAATTTTACCTCATTTCCAGGGTTTGAGAGTGTTGTTACTGAATGGACTTGGGTCCGCTCGCCCACTGCACAGCGAAGCCAATTCGCTGGCACCGGGTTTGTTTTTGTTTTGTTTTTTTTATTAAACTTGGCATTTGTGAGGCAGCCAAATAAGGGATGTAGAGTTTGGCTGGTATTTCCAGGACTTTTGTTTTTTTTGTTGTTTTTTTTTAACATATTTATTGGGGTATAATTGCTTTACAATGGTGTGTTAGTTTCTGCTTTATAACAAAGTGAGTCAGTTATACATATACATATGTTCCCATATCTCTTCCCTCTTGCGTCTCCCTCCCACCCACCCTCCCTATCCCACCCCTCCAGGCGGTCACAAAGCACCCGAGCTGATCTCCCTGTGCTATGCGGCTGCTTCCCACTAGCTATCTACCTTAGGTTTGGTAGTTGGCACCGGGTTTTGGTGAAGGAAGGTCCAGTGTTTAGTTGCAGGACACCAAGCAAGGAGTCTGGGTGGCTCGTGCTCAAAAGACCCAAACTTCCAGGCGGCTATCAGGGAAGGGTTTTTTTTTTTTACATCTTTATTGGCGTATAACTGCTTTACAATGGTGTGTTAGTTTCTGCTTTATAACAAAGTGAATCAGTTATACATATACATATGTTCCCATATCTCTTCCCTCTTGCGTCTCCCTCCCTCCCACCCTCCCTATCCCAGCCCTCCAGGTGGTCAGAAAGCACTGAGCTGATCTCCCTGTGCTATGCGGCTGCTTCAGGGAAGGGATTTTAAAGGCAACATTTGGGGGAAGGCTGCTGGGTGACTTTCTTCTAGTTTGTTAGAGGTGAGATAACAGGGTGGTGTTTCAGGAATCTTAATCATCAACCTTCTGATTCCAACCGGTCTGGGGTCTACGAGCTGGTGGTCTGCATCAACCTGGGGGTGGGGGGATGATCTTAGTTCCTGCAGAATACTCTAAGGTAAGCATCAGATTGTTATGTATATCCCTTGGGAGGAACTAGGACTCTGTTTTACCATTGACCTATTGTCATTACAGGAAATCCCCTACATACGAACAAGTTCCATTCTGAGAGCACATTCATAAGTCCAATTTGTTCATAAGCCAATTTGTTCATAAGTCCAACAAATTTAGCCTGGGTGCCCAGCTAACACAATCGGCTATATCATACTGTACTGTAATAGGTTTATAATACTTTTCACACAAATAATACATAACAAACAAACACAAAAATAAACACTTTTAATCTTGCAGTACAGTACCTTGTAAAGTACAGTAGTACAGTACAACAGCTGGCATACAGGGGCATGTTCACATCTTTGAAAGTTTGCAACTTGAAGGTTCGTGCATAGGGGACTTACTGTACTTTTCTTGCTTAACTGCTTTTCCTTTGTTTCTGTGTTCCCTCACTTCCCTAATTGGTAACTGCTTGTGCTCTTTGAAACTCAGGGAAGGCCTAGGAGACTAAAGTCTTTCCCTACAAACAAGAAACGGGGGACACAGAGGGCTTTTGTACCCTTTAGGGCCCCAAAGGGTCCTGCTCAGTTTCAGTATCACCTCCAGTGGGGAAGTCCAGCCCCAAACAGAGCAGCTCACAGTGCTGCAGGTATGGGTCCGTACACAGGGGCCCTGTGTCAGCGGCAATGATGTTGCTCTGGCTGGGCTGTTGACCAGATGCAACCATACAAGTTTAACTACAATTTTTACTGTGAAATTGGACTATAATAAGAAATACATATGTGGGGCTTCATCCAGAGCGCCTGGTTAGAGCTCCTAACACCGTTGTAATTTCCTAAGCAATAAAAGAAATAGCATCATTATTTGGGTTCTGTGAGTCATAAGCAGGAAAAGAGTATCTTTTGTTATTCATAGCAGCACCTAAGTTTATATGAATGGGGTGAATTTTGGAAAGCCCCTAAGGATGGGGGGCTGGTTGCCAGGGGAACCAACCATGTGATTCAAGGGTTGGAACTTCAACTCGAGGGGACCTCTGGGGAGGGGAGAGGACTGGAGATTGACTTAATCACAAATGCCCAATGATTTAATCAATTGCGCCTATGTAATTGTCAAGGAAAAACCCAGTTCTTCGCTACTTCTCTCTCTTTTCTGTGAGTCACACAAAACACTTCACTACTGGTCACCAAATGTTTTCTGGTGGAGTTTTTTTCCCAACATCAAGCAGTTCTCCACAACACCAGCTGGGTGTCCTGCACTTTAACTCAATTCCAATACTATCTTCCTGGAGGTAGTGTCAGATCCCACAGATTAAGGGCTCAGTCCCATAAGACTGCCCCCACAAGCACACACACACTTCAGATGCCAATCACAAGTCCAGGTTATCATCTGTGCTCTGACCAACCGCTATAGATGGCAGGTTCCAACAACTCCCTCCTTGGGTTTGATTGATTTGCTAGGATGGCTCAGAGAACTCAGAGAAGTGTCCCTCAGTATCTGCTGGGGATTTGCCAGAATACCAAAACTCTCGGATGCTCAAGTTCCTTATATAAAATGGCCTAGGGCTTCCCTGGTGGCGCAGTGGTTAAGAATCCGCCTGCCGATGCAGGGGATACGGGTTCGAGCCCCGGTCCAGGAAGATCCCACATACCGCGGAGCCGCTAAGCCCATGCACCACCACAACTACTGAGCCTGTGCTCTAGAGCCCACGAGCCACAACTACTGAAGCCCGCGCGCCTAGAGTCCGCGCTCCGCAACAAGAGAAGCCGCCGCAATGAGAAGCCCGCGCACCACAATGAAGAGTAGCCCCCGCTCGCAACAACTAGAGAAAGCCCACGCGCAGCAACGGAGACCCAATGCAGCCAAGACTAAATAAAATAATAATAATAATTTAAAAAAAGAAAAGAACTTAGTCAACTAGCAGCTAAACCTTTGGGTGGCCAACACTTGAGCACAATTAGACTTCTGTAATATAGTAAACCTGAGAGCTTATTCTGTGTTACAGACCAGGGGTCCCCAACCCCCGGCTGTGGACCAGTACCAGTCTGTGGCCTATTAGGAACTGGGCCACACAGCAGGAGGTGAGTGGCGGGCAATTGAGCGAACCTTCATCTGCCACTCCCCATTGCTCCCCATCGCTCCCACTACTGCCTGAACCATCCCCCAAGTCTGTGGGAAGATTGTCTTCCACAAAACCGGTCCTGGTGCCAAAAGGGTTGGAGACCACTGTTATAGACTTACTATCTTATGGCCTCAGGAAGCACTCATTTCAGAATAGGAGCAAAAACGAAGAGGAGGAAAGTAAATTCAAGTTATTGAATACACTTTGGGAATCGGCTGAGAAACATGGAAAATGGAGAACTACCCAGTCTGCAAACACCACTCACCTTAATGCAGGGGCCATCACCTGAAGGCGGCCTTAACCACTGGCCCTCAGGTGCATGCAGCCCCTGTTTCCCTCAGGATGTAGATTGCACTGTGTACAATCATGTGTTGCATGTCAGGCCATCAGAAGAGAAACACAAGAGGAGACCAAGACAGGAGGGCATTTTGTAAATGAATGAATCATACACGTCCAGGAACCTTTAGAGGAGTGGTCCTAAGACCTTTTTGAGTATCCGTTGCTACCGCGCACTCAGCTTCTACGTTTGTTACATAGAGTGTCCATGACATGGTTCATTCCCGCACTCACGCCTGCTCCCAGCTGTGAGCTGCGATGCCAGGAGGGATCCAGAATCCACGGAATGCCCCTGGTGTAAGAGGGAGAAACCAAGAGAGGGAAGGAACTAGAAGTTACCAGAGTTTTCACACGTGTATTTGGAGGTTTTTCTCTCACCAAGACGAATTTTGGAAATATCCTGGGCGGCTCTAGTTGCACTGCTGAAGCTGCAAGATTAGGGAAGGACTAATGCGGCCCCATAACATGTGGATGTGAAAACAGCTAGAAGTGGGTTAAGCTCAGACCGAGACAGAGGTCGGCAGAGATGGCCCGAGTGGACTCCTTATTATGTACGTGTACTTCCTGAGGAAACTGTGGCCTGAATCCGAGGGGGCTGTTCTGGGAGAGCGTGGTGGTCCTGAGCCCTGAGAGCCTTTCCTAGGAACTGAGCAGGAATGCTGACCCCAATACCGATTGCCTAGCAGAGGAGAAAGTGATCTGAGGAGGGAGTCGTCCACGGGGACGGTGACAAGTGGATCACGTGCACGGGCTGTCGATTTTTCCCCCCAAAATAGATGCAACTGATCTCCTTGTGCTTTATTTTTAGTTTGTCTCTCTTTCCATTCACTGATTTTCTCTTTGAGTCTGTCCGGTATCAAGCTTATCCCATATGTAGAGTAATTTTTAAAAATTCCAGTGACTCTCTTTCCAAGATTTGAAGATTTCAATTTGTTTCTTTTTAACATCACCTGTTGCTGCTTTATTTCTGATTGCTTTTTAAGAATTGTTCTTTTTTAAAATGGAAGTTATCCCTTTTTGTATCTCTCTGAGCATGCCACATATACTTATTTTGAAGTCTTTATCAGTCTGTTCCAAAGTGTGAATTTGGAGTGGATTCACATTCCAATTTTTTATTTTCTTGGAAAGCTTTTTTTTCTCTCTCTCTTTCTTATCCTGGACTCATACTTCCCTGCCTAGTGGGGTTTTTTAATTAAAAATTATTAAAATAATAATAAATTAATAATTTATTATTAATAAATTATTAATTTATAAATAAATTGAATTTATTTAAATAATAAATTCATTCATTCATTCATTTTTGGCTGTGTTGGGTCTTCATTGCTGCACACCGGCTTTCTCTAGTTGCAGCAAGCAGGGGCTACTCTTCGTTGCGGTGTGCGGGCTTCTCACTGCAGTGGCTTCTCTTGTTGCGGAGCACGGGCTCTAGGCATGCATGCTTCAGTAGTTGCAGCATGCAGGCTCAGTAGTTGTGGCTCGCAGGCTCTAGAATGCAGGCTCAGCAGTTGTGGTGCACGGGCTTAGCTGCTCTGCCCTGCCTAGTGGTTTTATGGTTGCTTACACCTGACCCCTGGCTAAGCCATAGTCCTACAATGACATTTTAGGCCCCCCCTGTCCCACGGTGGTTTCAGAGTCATGCAGAATCAGGAAGTATACCGACTGGAGGCTTGGTTGTGAGGCTTATCGCTGTGTCCCTACCTCTCCAGTCTCAGTCTAGGAAATGCCATCTCCCCAGGTGGCAATCAGCAATAGTTGTTTATTTTTTCCCAACTTCCTTTCATGATCTACTCTGCCTCTCACTTCCAGCAGTGAGCCTTGTGTGGAAAATTTTTAGTTCTCTTTATCCCATAGGATCAAACTCCCAATCAGTTCTGCTGACTTCCGGGTTAGAGCACAGCACACCCCAGGCTGCCGTCTGCTCTGTTTTGCATTTCTGCAAAGGGAGTACTTATCTCTTTTCTGCTGGATCTTTTCTATCTTCAAATACTCATCTTATCCTTGAGTTTATCTAGGTATACATATCTAGGTTTTCTATTTCAATATTTTATCTGTCACTGCTGTATGTTTGGAACAGAGAAGGTACATCAAAGCATGAACTCTGTCTTATCCCTGGCCTTTCTTCTCTGCCCCAAGTCTTTATGTCCAGTGGCTACTAAGCAAGGGAATTTTTGTGTCTGTTGATGCAGTGATGTATATGGGTATGAGCTGACCACAGTTTACCAAATAATCAGCTTTGATGAGACAGATGGGGAAAGTTCATTACAGGTAGATTATTTCTGAATGACTTAGTAAATTATGAACCAACTCTCTCTTTCATGCCTGAACCACTAAAAGAGAGGTTGGATTACAAAATCTGAGAGATCTGTTCCAGATTTAAATGACCTCTTATCCATATTAAGTCATAACTTAAGAGGAATACACAACAACCAGGTTGTTTTTGAGAGTTGAATCAGTGAATTTGTAATTACCACACTTGAGTATGAGCTCATTAGCCGGTCTCATCCTAGGATGTATAACACCAGAGGACATGTTACAGCCTCATAACAGAATATCCAAGCCTGTGAAGGACTGGGGTAAAGCTGGACACATCTAACCTCGGTGACCACCTACAAGCAGGATGCCTCTTATTTAGGAAGGTCCTTTCCCTCAACCCAAGGCAGGTCCTTCGCCCATCAGAGTGAGGGAGCCCCCCACCCTTCTGGAAGGAAGCAAATATGACACAGGGCTCGAAAGCATGGGTTTTGGAATTTGTGAGCCTCAGTCCCAGCTCTGCCACTGATTGGCTATGAAATTGGCAAGTTAACGCTCTCTGCCTTCATTGCCTCATCTGTTGAGAAAGGAGTAATAGTTGTCTTCCCTCCCAGAGCTACCATGAGCGCTAAATGAAATAATGAGTGTAAAGTGTTAGCCTGGGATAGCATGTATGTTCCTCCAAAAATTAGTAAACACAGAATCACCATATAATCCAGAAATCTGGGTATATACTCTAAAGAACTAAAAGCAGGGACTCGGACAGGTACTTGTACTTCCACGTGTATAGCAGCAATATTCACAGTAGCCAAGAGGTGGAACCAACCCAGGTGTCCATCGATAGACGAGTAAATAAACAAAATCTGGTCTGTCCACAAAATGCAATATTATCCAGTCTTAAAAAGGAAGGAAATTTTGACATATGCTGCAACACGGATGAATCTTGAGGACACATATTGTGAAATAAGCCAGACACGAAAGGACAAATGGTGTATGATTCCACTTATACGAGGTCCCTCAAATGTGGATCTGTCAAATTCATAGAGACAGAAAGTAGAAGGGTGGGTGCCAGGGGCTGGGGGAGAGGGAGTGGGGAGTTAGTGCTTAGTGGGTAGACTTTCAGTTTGGGAAGATGGAAAAGTTCTGGACATGCGTGATAGTTGGTTGCACAACACTGTGAATGTACTTAACACTTCTGAACTGTACACTTAAAAATGGTGAAGATGGTAAATTTTATGTTATGTGTATCTTACCACAATTTTTTTTTTTTTTGCTGTAGAAAGGGATTTTATTTTCCAGCAGCCCTTGCGCGGAAATCACAAATACCAGGGTTTTACCCCTCTACTTCCATCTTTGCCCAAATAGCGAAAATGCAATCAGGATAATTACTTTTTTTTAGACAATCTAATTACAAAGTTGTTTCCCGCCCAGTAACCAACCAAACACATCAGAGGTATCTTATGTTTAGGTTCAAACCGAATAACATGAATTGACTTGAGAAATTCTGTGACTTCTCCTTCTAAACATGTTTACTACTGTTGCTTCTAAGTCCCCATCACTTATCAGCAGTTTGAATTCCAGATGATATTTTCAGACCTTTCAGTATTCAGCTCACCATCCACAAGACTGTTTCTCCTGTTGGTGGCCTGGTATTTAGATGTGCTGTGATTTCTTCCTTCCTCAGGGCAATTAAGAAACGGTTTCAGGGGCTTCCCTGGTGGCTCAGTGGTTGGGAGTCCGCCTGCCGATGCAGGGGACACGGGTTCGTGCCCGGTCCGGGAAGATCCCACATGCCGCGGAGCGGCTGGGCCCGTGAGCCATGGCCGCTGAGCCTGCGCGTCCAGAGCCTGTGCTCCGCAACGGGAGAGGCCCGCGTACCGCAAAAAAAAAAAGAGAAACAGTTTCAGTTTCACGAGGAGCGAGGGCTTCAGGAAAGTCGTCCCACAAGGCCCCTGGAAATGAAACGTGAACCTGTTCATGACTGGGGTGGTTCCCATGTTAAATTCTGCCACTTCTACTCCCTGGGCAGACACGTGGGGGGCAAACATGGCGGCAGGGTAGACCACAGAGGACGTTCCCACCACCAGACACAAGTCACAGAGGGCCAGCTCCCTGTCAGCCTCCTCTGGGATGGCAGGGTCCAGGTTTTCTCCAAACCACCCCACGTGAGGTCGCAGCAGGCCCACACAGCCTGCCTCCTCACACCGGCGAAGTTTCAACATTGGGATTCTGGCGTTTTGAGCTTCAGGTTCTGGAGCCCCTTTTCCTGATAAAACTGGACAAATTAGACTCTTGTAATTCTCAGCCACAACTCCACAAGAGGTACATCGAGTTTTAAATAAGCTACCATGGATTTCCAGAAGGTTCTTGGTGCCAGCCTTGTGGTGCAGCTCATTGGTGTTCCGGGTGATGACCACAGCCCGTCGGCCCACCGGTCCAGCCGCGCCTCACGCTCGGCGATGGCCAGGCACCTGGCGTCGGGCCCCTTGCTCTGCACCGCTTCCCGCCGGTACTGGTAGGACTCCCACACCTGGGACGGGCTTCAGGCAAAGGCCTGAGGCGTGGCAAAGGCCTGAGGCGTGGCCAGGTCCTGAGCTTGCCATTTTCTCCAATAACCTTCCGCTCCTCTGAAAGTCGGAACCCCACTCTCAGCACTGATGCCAGCCCCTGAAATTGATGACTGTGTGCTTGGCTTTTGCAAAAAGCTTCCAGAAGCCCGGCCGTATTTGAACTTGGACGAGCCATTGTTAGGCAAATCTTGGTTTGCGCAGAGGCTGGAGAGGTCAATCCACAATACAGCTGGGCAAGTAAGTGGCTTGGGACAATCCGGAGAGGTGGCATCAGGTTTTCTGTGTCGTACTAATTATTGAGATGGGCTCGTTTCCTGCCCCTCCCTCGTCTCTCGGGCCGCAGCTGCCCCAGCGCTGTGCCGGGAAGACACCGGGCCTCGGGCCTCTGCACATGCGGCTCTTACCACAATTTTTAAAACAAGAAGAGCCACGTGACAGCCTCTGCACTTGCTGCGTAATTACTGTTCATTGCTTTGTTCGATCATTCTTATTGAACAAACCTTCTCCAGATCCTGTGTTAGGACTGCTGCTCCCAAGAGGAATAAGACACAGGCTCTGCCCTCAGAGCTCGTGGTCGAACAGGGGCGAGGCATCCACACAGTGTGGGGAGTAAAGTGCTATAAAGTGCCCTGGGTGATAAAGGCCTGTCGACGGCACGAGGGGCACTGGGCAGTGACTGGCCAGCTCTTCTTGAGAGACCAATGGAAGTCAGGAAGCCTTTCTGGAAAGTGTAACACGTGACCTGAATCCCGAAACCCGGCAAAGTGATCATCGAGCTCTGGAGTTTGCCGGGGAGAGAAATCTGGGCAATGCAGGGCCTGGCATGTCCTGCTGCATTGGTAGCCATGAGGAGGCCGGGGCCAGCAGCAGCCAGGGCTCGAGAAGGAGGCAAGGGCCAGACCCCAGGGGGCGCTGGGCTCGTAAGAACCATCCCTCAGCAACACCAGATTGGTTAGCCTGGTTTTCATTGTTATTTGCAGACTAAATAGCAGCTGGTAAAAAGCCAGAAGAGCCTAGTGTTTTCAAGCTCAGAGAGAATGATCCGCATGGGTCTGCGAGGCATCGGATCTTCTTCAGACCCACACTGCTCATCCTCTGAAGGAGTGCTTAGCTATTTGCACACAAACCTCAGTCTGACATAAACCTGCTACTTTGTGCAACTCCAGCAGCAGAGAAAGCGTCTGTATTCGTTTTTCTCAGCAGTGCTTCAAAGTGAGCTTTATTGACTATGACCTTGTATTCATTTCAAGTAAAAGACTTATGTAACCAGTTTTATTTAATATTCAAGAGCCTTGCATATTCCCAGTGAATCAGGAAACTAATACGTTTGTACTGGCAGCTACACACAAACCTAGGCTCATTGTTGGGGACTACAGCCCGAAGCCTGAAGCGTGTCCCAAAGTTCTCCATGGAATGTGAAGGAATCCCCATCAGCTGTAGCCTGAAAACTGTTTCCTGTGAAGTCAGAACAGCGCGGTTGGGTTTCTAGGAGATAAAGCACACTATTGACATTCTAATGCCTTGCTGGGTGGCAGTACTTCCGGTTTCCACCAGGCTGCAAGGAATTCTCACTGATATTCCAGGACAGCCCATTTCCTGCAAACCAATATGTTCTTAGGGGTCTGCCCTAGTTCGCCATGTCCATCCAGAGCAAGAACTCACCAGGGGCTTACAAATATGGCCTCCTGATAGAGAAGGTATCAAAAAAATCTTATTTCTCACAGAAATTTCAGGGAATCAGCACCAAATAATTCAGAAAGCCTGTTTTGAGCAAACAAGCCAGTGCCATTTTGGGTTTTGTATTGAGTGAAAGGACTTAGAGCATTTCTTTGCATGCTGCCCTGGCTGTGACGGGCATCTGCAGAATCTCCTAAAGTCGTTCTCATCATGCACTCAGGAGCTGGGGTTCATATCGTTCACTGCTCTGTGAAACTTCAAGTCGGCACCTCAGCTAATCTGTCTGTCAGCCTCGTGAGCACAGACCAGCAGCCACGCCGTGAGATTCCCGAGTGACAAAGTGAGAGGAGGTAATTTCACTGCATTTCCTCCCTGGTTGACAAAGATTCTGACATTGCTCTCAGTGTCTAGAGCAGTGATTCTCAATCAGTGGTGACTGTGCTCCAGGGACTTTGGCAATGCCTGGAGGCATTTTTGATGTCATGACTGGGACTGCGGGGGAGTTGGGGGAGGGATGCTACAACCATCAGGTGCTGCTAAACATCCTACAGTGTACTGGGCAGCACCCTCCCACCCTCAGAGAACTGTCCAGTTAAAACAGCAAGTGTGAAGATTAAGAACACCTGAGTGCCTCCATTTAGTCCTCTCAAACTTTTCTGCCAGGCAAAATCTTCTCCCTTTGTAGCAATGGGGGTTATAGCAAGGTGCGAGGCTGGACTACATTTCCCAGCCTCCTTTGCAGTTCAGTGTGGTCGTGTGACCGGTGGTCACCAATAGAATGTGACCTGAAGTGATGTCTGTCCCCCTACTGCTGGCAAGATGTAGATGACAGCTAGGCTGTGGTAGCGCCACATGTTGGATCCTGGATCCCTGAGTCATCCCATGGGACAGAGCCACCATCAGCTAAAAGCACAGGCTGCGGTCTGGCATGTGAATGAGAGAAACTTCTGTTGTGTTTGAGCCAATAAGCGTCTTTGGGTCTGTTTGTCACGGCAGCTTAGCTCATCCCAGCTAAAAACGGACATTCCCCCAAAAGCCCATTGTGGCCCTCGGAGCCTTGAGAAGCTGAGACCTGTGAGTGAGGCAACCATGGCGGGAATCTTTGCCCTGGGGTTAGCATGGGGCCCCCTCCCCTAACTGTCAAAGCCCACTACCAGGGGCCCTGCTTTGCTCAGCATAACCTCGACTCCAGAATACGTTGTGATATGATCCCAGCTCTGTGTGACCTCGACTGCATCATAAGGATTAGGGCACTTGAGTTGCCAATGACAGAATTTCAACGGGGACCAGCTTAGGCAACAAAAGCAAGAGGCTGAGGAAACCAAACCACAGTGAAAGCAGCAGGGTGGACCTGCCGCAGAGACGGCTGGAGCAGCGGGGCTCCCCTCCTCCACCTCTTGCCTCCACTGTTCTGGGGGTGTTGGCCCCGTTCTGGATTTCTGCGCTCGAGCTGCTTCACACAGGAGGGAAAAGGCACCTTCACCCTTGAGCTCATATCCTCATTTTGCAAAGCTCCAGGAAGGACCTGGGTTGAGCATTCCTGCTGCGGCTGGAGAGGGGTGTGCTCTGGGAGCAGTAAGGAACAGGCCTGTCCCCACATAGGCAGTGAGCGTGCACACACTGTACTCAGTGGAGATGTGCCCACCTGCCCAGCGACCCATCTTTTCCCCAGTCCTGCTGCTCTGAGCCAGGGGATCGGGCTGTAGCCTCGGGGAGCACGTCACAGGATTGTTTTCCCCACGCCCTCTACCCCAGCTCCTACCACTGCCAGTGAGCGCTGTCTGAAATGTGACAGGAGAAAATTCTAACTGTGCAAGGTGTGATCAGTCATAAAATACGACGGCACGGCACGTGAAGTCTGCTATGTGACTAAAAGTTGGAAAATTTTCAGCAAGATAAACTGAGTACCATCTGTCTCAAGTAACGCTCTCCTGTTTCTACTGGCTCATCCTAGTTTATGTCATCCATAGCATTTATCGCACTCTGTGATTACTTGGTTTATCTGTTTACTTGTTTATTGTCCATCCCTCGTACTAGAATGCAAGACCCCTGAGGGCTGGGATCTTGTCTGTCTTGGTCCCTGCAGCGTCCTCACCGAGCCTGGTGCCTAGCATGGCCCTGGCGTGACGTGTGCAAGAGAGCATTGCTTCTGCCGAAGCTCGGGCGTGTGGGGCTTTGCTGAGGGCCGCTGCACTTGTCCTCTGTGTGTGATAACCCGAACGTCTGCAGGCGCTTTCTGGAATCTGCTCTTGTTTGCATCACCCCTTGCAGAAGTTCCTTCAAGTCTCTGAGAACTGAACGTGTATTTTCTCCTAATTTCGAGTGTAACTTCTCACTCCTTTGTAACCCCCTTCTATTTCTTTCACTGATCACTGGGAAGAAGGGGATTTCTGTTACAAACAAGAGTCAAAATGAGAAGGGCGTGAACCCATGAGACAGCGATCGCCCTTTGGAGACGGTGTTCAGAGCCTCACCTCCCAAGTCTTTCCCGTTCGTTCCATAAATATTTATTTCCTGGCAGGGGCTCCGTTCACTCTCTTGAACCCAAATTGCCAAGTCCTTGTGGGGACCTGTCTGCAGCTATGCCACCACTGACTGCTCTTTCTGGGACTTTCTCTACCCTTGGCTTCCACAGCAGTGGTCCAAAACCCTGTTTCTTCCTCCTTTGCTGTCTTCCTCTGACCTCACCTCCAAGTTCTTTTCAGGGGCTCAGCCCCGTCCCCTCCAGCATGTTAGGCGACGCAGCGCCCACCGGTCTGCCCGTCCGCGTCCTCAGCCCGACCTCGACACTCACTTGGGTTCAGTTACTTCCGGGTGTGGTGCTTCTTGACCTCACACGTCTCGTTAGGTCCTGCGCTCTCCCAGCATGCATCTCAGACTCCACGTGTGCGGGACAGAAGTCATTTTCTGCCCACACTCTCACTCCTCTAGATGCTGCTTTCTCTAGGCATTTTCCTGTCCCTCATCCAACTTGTAAGCAAAGCCTGTCCATCCTGCGTGCTTAGCGTCTCTCTCTGAGCCCGCGTCTCCTGCCTCTGCTCCAGCCGGCATCCTGTTCCCATCTGCTAGTGCAGCCTCCTCTGCTCACCTCCAGTCCTGCCCTCCTACTGGCTCTCTCCACACGTGTCCTCCAGAATAAACACAGCACAGCCCTGTCACAGTTCACTCTCTTACCCGAGCTCTTCAGCCCTTCGATACCCTGAAGGCAGGATTAAGCCCCAGACCCTTGCCGCCCTTTCCAGCCTCCCCTCCAGCCCTTGCACCCGATACTCCAACTCTGTTGAACCTCTTGCAGGCGCCCCGTGTGCCTAGCTACAGCACGCTGCTTCCTCTTTGCAGAAGGCCTCCCCTTAGACAACCTCGGAAATGCCACCGCCTTTAATAACCAGTTTATCGGGATGCCTCCTCAGGGCCCTCTCCCTCCTCCATCACTCACTGTCCCCAACCCTGTGTTTATCTCCATCACAAGCCCTATTACACTTTACTTCATTTATGTGATTACAAGTCTCTCTTCCCTGCCAGACTATAAACTTCGCCACACATCGTAGGCTTTCAGTATGGTCCCTGGGTGAATATCACGCACACATAAACTCCATGAAAGGGGCACTTTATTTTGTCACGGCTGTATCCTCAGAGCCTGCTTCGTAGCAGATATTCAACAAATATTTGCTGACCCTGTGAGTGAATACAAATAAAAAATGTACACACCAAATGTATATCATACGCACACGTTCCAGAGGCCGAGGTTCCGGGAGTCTGTGAATCTGTGGAGTTTCTCTTCAAAGCCCAAGGAGGCAGCACCACCCCTCCTGCCCCTCAGTGGCCAGCTGCCGGCCGAGCAGCCGTGGGCTCCTCCCGGGCCTCCGGGTGACTCACGGGACGACTTTTTCTTGGGGAGGCGTGGGGGGAGATGAGGGGTAACAAAAACCACAGACGCTGGGGGTCATCCAGCCTGCGTCTGTGGAGTGAACAGCAGGAGCGAATCCCAGGCTCCCCCGGGGCAGGGCCAGGCAGGCGTCCGTCCCCTGCGGCACCGCTGGGCTCAAGCATGCATGTCGTGCGGGAGTCAGCCAGACTTACGGTCGATGCAGGAAAACAGCCGCTGCTCCAAAGGCACCCGCTGCAGCGTTAACGTGCGCACATTCCTTGTAGGTTGTGAGAAACACACACGGGTGCAGTGATTATTAAACATCAAGTTGATCATTCCCCCTGTGTGTCTTTTTTATTCTTTACGAAGGGCTTTATCTCATTTGATGGTAACATCAACCAGGAAAGAAGGGCAATTTCACAGGTGAAGAAAAGACTCAGAGAATCAGTAACCTGCTTAGAGCATGATTCTCAAAGTGGTCCAAGGACTGGCAGCACCGGCATCACCTGGGAACTTCATAAACACGCAAGTCTGGGCCCCACTCAGATCTCCTGAATCAGACGCTCTGGCATGAGGCCCACCTGTGCGTCGTCACAAGCCCCCTCCAGGTGGCTCAAATGCATGCCCAAGGTTGGAAGCCCGGACCTAGAGTCATGCTGGCGGCAGCTTACAGACCTGGGAGAACCCAAGGATGTCCTCAGGCGCTGTCCTTTGTGGAGCTACCTGCACGTTAGTCGCTAATCGCTAATCGTTTCCTGAGCCTACTTGCTGCAGGCAGCCCTGCACACGCCCGTTCCAGCTACGTCTCTGCCTCCCTCCAGTCCACTCTCCCCCGGCCCCCACCAGCCTCCTGTGTTCCTCGGATGTGCCAAGGTCTTTTCTGCCCCAGGACCTTCGCACAAACTGTTTCCTCTGCCTGGAATGCTATCCCTCCCGGCTCCATTCTCCTCACATCGAGTCTCAAGGCAAACGTTCTCTCCTCAGAAGGACCTCCTCAGGGCACCTCCATGACTCTGTCATATCCCTCTGTTTATTTTCATCGCAGCATTTGACACCTTCTGAAGTTTACCTTGTGTGTTTGCTGAGGAGTAAACTCCCTGAGGCAAGGTGCTGTCCTTTTTTACTGTCATGTCTCCACAGCCCACCACAGCGCTTAGCACACGGCACGCACTCAAACATTGATTGCATAAGTAAACCACAAACTAGAGGCAGCTCGGAAGAAGGAAAAGGCAATTTCCTTCTCCTGTGAGAAGGGCCAGTCTAGGCTCTCCTTGGGGGAGGGGGGCAGGGAGAGCAGTTTACAGTTTCTTTGAATGTCGGGGGCACCTGATGGAAGCTCCCACGCAGGACTTGGTTCCCAAGGAGAAGCAGATCAATGAGTTAAGCTTCAGTTTCCACAGATGGAGGCGGGGAGGGAAGGTGGTTCTAGATGGGGTGAGTGGAGTGGTGGGACCCAGGGGAGGGCGTGGCTGCCCTAAGACTGGGAAGGGACAGCGCTTTATTTTATTATTAATATTTGTGGTTAAAAAAAATACCATGAAATGCACCTGCTTAACAAATATGTAAGTGTATAGTACAGTGCTGTTACTATACATACATTGTTGTACGGCAAATCTCTTGCACATTTTATCTTGCAGGGCTGAAACTAATATTCATTAAACAACTGCTCACTTCCCCCTCTCCCCTCCCCCGGCAGCCACTGCTCTACGTCGTGTCTCTGTGAGTTTGACCCCTCTAGGCACCTCATATAGGTAGAATCATATAGGATTTGGCTTTGTGTAGCTGGCTTATTTCACTCAGCAGAATGTCCTCAGGATTCATTCATGTTGAAGCACATGACGGGATTTCTTCCTTTTTTAAGGCTGAACAATATTCTACTGCATGTATAGGTTTCATTTACTCTATCCATCCAGCCATTAACAGACATTTAGGTTGTTTCCGCCTCCTGGCTATTGTGAATAATGATGGTCTGAACATGAGAGTGCAAATCTCTCTTTGAGAGCCTGTTTTCGATTCTTTGGGGTAAATACCCTGAAGGGCAATTGCTGGGTCATATGGTAGCTCTATTTTTAGTTTTTTTTTTGTTGTTTTTTTTTTTTGCGGTACGCGGGCCTCTCACTGTTGTGGCCTCTCCCGTTGCGGAGCGCAGGCTTAGCGGCCGTGGCTCATGGGCCCAGCCGCTCCGCAGCATGTGGGATCTTCCCGGACCGGGGCACGAACCCGTGTCCCCTGCATCGACAGGCGGACTCTCAACCACTGCGCCACAAGGGAAGCCCCTATTTTTAGTTTTTTGAGGGACCTCCATACTGTTTGTTCTCCATAGTGGCTGCACCATTTCACATCCCCACCAACAGTGCACGAGGGCTCCACAGTCTCCACACCCTTGACAACACTTGCCATTTTCCGGGTTTTGGGCCATTCCAGCCATTCTGACAGGTTGAGGTGATATTCCATGGCTTTGATTTGTATTTCTCCGATGATTAGTGATGTTGAGCATCTTTACACACACCTGCTGGTCATTTGTGTGTCTTCTTTGGAGAAATGTCTATGCAAGTCCTTGGAAGGGACAGCTCTTTTTTGTTTTGCTTTGTTTTTAGAAATTTATTTATTTATTTAGGCTGCGTTGGGTCTCCGTTGCTGCGCGCGGGCTTTCTGTAGTTGCGGTGAGCAGGGGCTGCTCTTGGTTGCGGTGCGTGGGCTTCTCATTGCAGTGGCTTCTCTTGTTGCGGAGCCCAGGCTGTAGGTGCAGGGGCTTCAGTGGTTGTGGCTCGTGGGCTCAGTGGTTGTGGCTCGTGGGCTCAGTAGTTGTGGCTCGCGGGCTCTAGAGCGCAGGCTCAGTAGTTGTGGCGCATGGGCTTAGTTGCTCCGCGGCATGTGGGATCTTCCCGGACCAGGGCTCGAACCCGTGTCCCCTGAATTCGCGGGTGGATTCTCAACCGCTGCGCCACCAGGGGAGCCCCGACGGCTCTGTTTTGGAAGGAAGTTCTGCAGGAGGTGGAGACCCATCGGTGCCCTTACATGGAGCGCTCTACACCAGGGGCCCTGGACGCAGCCCCAGCATGCAAGCTTGACAGAGGGTGAGAGGTGAAGACTCATCGGTGCCCTCCCATATCCAGAGGGGCCATGCAGGCCACACCAGCTGCTGAGGTGCTGTGGTGCTTACACCATGTTCTGGACTGTGTAAACCCCTGGGTTCCAGAACAGTCTTAAGGCACGCACTGTCCCGAATGTGACAAAACTCCTGTGTCTGTCTAGTTTTGTTTAAATTGTGATAAAATTCACAGAACTTAAAATTTACCATCTTGGCCAGTTTTAAGTATAAAGTTCAGTGGCATTTTAAGTAGGTTATGGTGCATCCATCTATAGAACTTTTTCTTCTTGCAGAACTGAAAACTCTGTATCCGTTACTCGCTAATTCTCCCGTCCCTCTCCTTCCCGGCCCCTGGAAACTACCCTTCTGCTTTCTGTCTCTATGAAGTGGCCGACTCTAGGGACCTAAGGTGTGTGGAATCGTGTAGTCTTTTCGTGTCTGGCTTATTTCACTCAGCCCAATGTCCTCAAGGTCCATCCATGTTTTAGCATGTATCAGAGTTTCCTTGTTTTCTTCCAGCTTTATTGAGATATAATTGACATACAGCGCTGTGTAAGTTTAGGGTGGACAGCACAATGATTTGACTCGCACACATCATGAAATGATTGTCACAGTAAGTTTAGTGAACATCCGTCATCTCACAGAGATACAAAATTAAAGAAACAGAAACAAGTTTTCCTGTGATGAGAGCTCTTAGGGTTTACTCTCTGAATAACTTTCCTGTCTAACAGCAGGGTTAGTTATCTTGATCATGCTGTGCGTGACATCCCTAGCGTTTCTTTATCTTATAACGGGAAGTTTGTACCTTTTGACAGCTTTCATCCAATTCCCCTTTCCCCCCTCCCCCTGCCTCTGGTAACCACGACTCTGATCTCTTTTTCTATGAGTTTGTTTGTTTTTGAGGTATAATTGACCTGCAACACTGTGTTAGTTCCTGTTCCACAACATAGTGATCAGATATTTCTATACATTTAAAAATGATCACCACAGTAAGTCTGCTTACCATCTGTCACAATACAGACATTGCGTAATTATTGACTCTTTTCCCCACACTGTACATTTCATACCCTTGACTCATTTATTTTGCAACTGAAACTTTGTACCTCTTAATCTCCCTCACCTATACCTCTCCTCCCTTCTCCCCCTCCCCTCTGGCAACCACTTGTTTGTTCTCTGTTTCTATGACTCTGCTTCTCTTTTGTTAAAATCTCCTTCTTGTTTAAGGCTGAATAGTATTGCATTGTATGTATAGACCACAGTTTGTTTAGCCATTCATTCATCAGTGGACACCTGGGTTGCTTCCACCTTTCAACTATTATGAATAATGCTGCTGTGGACATGGGTGTATAAATATCTGTTCAAGTCCCTGCTTTTAATTCTTTTGGGTATATACCTGGATGTGGAATGCTGGATCATGTGGTAGTTCTATGTTCAGTTTTTTGAGGAACCACCATACTTTTTCCCATCATGTTGGCTGTGCCATTTTACATTCCCACCAATAGTGCACAGAGGTTCCAGTTTCTCCACATCCCCCCTGAAACTGCCTATTTTTTGTTTTTGTTTTTGATAGTAGCTATCCTAATGGGCGTAAGGTGGTATCTCATTGTGGCTTTGATCTGCATTTCCCTAATGACTGGTGATGTCGAGCATCTTTTCATTGCCCATTCATGCATCTTCTTTGGAGACATGTCTATTCAAATCCTTTGCCCATTTTTAAATCAGGTTGTTTGTTTTTGTAGTCATCTATTAAACTTGCTATCTGCCATTCATGAAGTGTAGTATATGTCATGGATTATGTAAGCCAGTAACAGACACGATCTCATTTTATCCTCATAATAACCTTGAGGTGCAGGTACAATCAATATTCGCCTTCTATAGAAGAGGCACCAAGGCCCAGAGAGGTTAAACCACCTGCACAAGGTCACACAGCTGTAAGTGGTTGAGCAGGGACTTAGATCAATCCTGTGTGATTCTAAGCCCCGCCCCATGACCCTGCAGCTCTCACCATGTGGCAGTTGATAGGGGAGGCTAGAACCAGGCCCCCTCACAAGTCACCTGGGTCCCTCCCCTGAAGCGCAGCATCCTAGGAAGACCCCCAGGTTGGGGGTTAGGAGCATGGGATATGCTAGTCTCAGCGCTGAGATGGGAAGCTTCCAGCACAGTCCCCCCACTGCACTCGGCCTGTGACAGTGTCAGAGCCAAGGGAGAGTGTGGATGGGAAAGCGCTCTGAATAATATAACATGTCGGGAAGAAGTGAAACACTGTCAGGACACGTGAGGCAGGTATGTCTCCTGGCACCTGGGAACATGGACCGTCCCATGGCTCAGAGGGTCTGCGGTGGCGGGGCTTTGCACTCTCCCCAAACACCTGCAGGGGCCCGGTGGAGAGGGTGGGAGCAGGTACCTCCATGTGGGACTGGCCTCTGCTGCACCATCCTGTTCAGGGCTCTGCTCACAGCGACCAGGAAGAAGGTGAGAGCGCAAGTGTGACAGGCAGAACGGTGGTCCTCAGCGATGTCCACGCCCTAATCCCCAGAACCACTGAATATGTTGGCTTCCGTGGCAAAAGGGACTTTGCTGATATGACTAAGCGAGGGATCTTGAGATGGGAGATGATGCTGGAACTTCTGGGCGGGGGGCAATGTCATCTCCAGGTCCTTGTACAAGGGAGGCAGGAGGGTCAGAGAGAGCAGAGATGTGACAACAGGATCAGAGGTCAGAGTGGTGTGATTGCTGACGGGGAGCATGAGCAAGCCACGCAGGTGCCGCTAGCCACTGGGAAGGGGCAGAACAGATTCTCCCCTAGAGCCTGCAGGGGGAGCGCGCTCTGCCAGCGCCTTGATCTTACCCAGCAACACCCACGTCACACTTCTGGCTCCAGAACTGTAGCTTAATAAAGTTATGTTCTTTTGAGCCACCAAGTTTGTGGGGATGTGTTATAGCGGCAGTAGAAAACACATTCGACAGCCCAGTTGAAAATGGACAAAAGAGGTGAACAGGCGTTTGACAGAAAAGGAGACGCACGGGCCAGTAAGCAGGTGAAGGGCTAGCCAGCATCGCCGGCGGACTGGGGGGCTTAGAATGGACATTCCCATTCCCAAAGCGGGAAACAGGAAGGAAGGAGGGGGTGACAAGTCCCTAGCAAGGCCAAACCCTAATCTGTGGTGTTTTGTTTGGCAGCCTAAGCTAAGACACCAGTTATCGAGGAAATGCAAATTAAGGCCCCAATGACGCTCTGCTGGGTTAGCCAAAAAGTTCGTCCAGGTGTTTCCATAAAATGTGACGGAAAACCCTGAATGAACTTTTTGGCCAGCCGGATACTTTAATTGGCAGAGTAATCGGAAAAAATTAATAAGCCTGTCAATAACCAACATTAGGGAGGAGAAGAGGCCGTGGATGGGGGAGGGGTCTCTCGTACAGTCTTGGGGGTGGGGCGGTACTTTGGTGGGAAACAACCCCCTGTCAATCCTAAAGCCAAACCTTTCCACTTCTAGAGCTCTACCAGGGGTGCGGCAAGAACGTCAAAGAATAATCATAAGAGCGCTCTTCCCAGTAGCAAAAGGCTGGAAACACCTTGAATGGCCATCAGCGGGAGTGTGGAGAGATAAACCAAGGGACATTCATACAGCGTTCCGTGATACCCCAACCAAACGGACAGACTACGGTGACAGGTGGCAACTGGCATGATTCTTCCCAACACAATACTAAGTGAAAATAGGAGCTCTGAAAAAAATGACACAGAGCAAGATATACTTTGATACATCATTATATATATATTGATATATATATAAATTATATATATATATATATATTTACTTGATACAAAACAACCAAACTAAAAATAGATACCCTTTAGGATCGCATAAATACAATACAACCACCTAAAGAATGTGGGAACAGAGAAAACGGGTAAAACAAGAGCTGGGCATGATTTGAGAAGTTAAAATCTGGACAAGGACATGTGGATTCACTAGTCTCTCTAGCTTTGGATGTGTTTGATGTTTCCATTAGAGAGAGAAATGTTAAAATAATATAAAGAGAAAGGCAGGGGGTCGGGGTGACGGGATACAGGGAACCCTACGATGAAATGTCGGTTGTTGTCATAGGTCTGGCTTGGCTTGTTTTGTTTTGGATGGTGAGTTCATGGGCACTTGTTACATAACTAACTAAATAACCAAATTAAAGCCAGTCACGCATGGAACCACGAAGAAGCAATTTGGGAAGTAGACGGAAATCGTGCAGTCAGCCTTGTGTGCACTTCTCAGTGGCACGGGGTGGGCTGCTCCCAGGACGGTCCTCTGGAGCTCCATCTGCAAGGGGAGCCTTGGGACTTGTGCAGCCCTGGCTGCTCGCTCGTTCTCCTGCCCTTGCCAGCCCTTCTCCCCGCCCAGGCCACTTCTCTAAATCCTCTCCGGCAAAGGCCTGGGCCAGCTGTCCTGGGGCTTCGAGCTTCCTGATGAGAGCTGGTCCCACGTTTGGGACGTCACAGGTGATCTGCTTGCACTTTGGGACAAACTCAGGGGCTCACGTTCATCCCCAGCACAGGGCAGCATTCAGGGGCCCTGAGGAAGGGACCACGTGTGGGAGTAGCTGCTGGGAGAGAAGTAGGCGGGGGGGAGGGGGGAGCACCCTGCAAGGGGGAAGGGGTCTTCCTTCGAGAAGAAAATGGACTAAGAGACAGGGCCCCTGCATCGCGCGTGCCTGTGCGTGTGTGCGCGTGTGTCTTTAGTGTTCGCTCGGGGCCAGTTCTTCAGGGACGCCCGGAATTCCTCTGAGCCCAGAACTGGCCCCTTGGCACCTTAATGAGCAAAAGCTCTTGCTCACTTCTTGCCCACACCAGCTCTTCCGGCTCTTCTCAAAGTGTGGTCCCCTAACCCTAACCCTCACGCTAACACTGTCTCCTGTCTCCCGCCTACAGAAGGTTCTGCACGTGCCCGTCCTGCCTGCCCTCCCCTCCAGCTGCCTGGCAGCTGCCTCTCCCCTCAGTGGAGGTCCCATTGCACCTCCCTTCACAAGCCCCTGCCCTGCCTTCCTGGCACCTTAGCAGGTAGTTACTCCCCTAGTTTCTCTTCCATCTGCAAACTTATTTGTGTCTTTCTTCCTCCTTTCCCAAATCTGTGCTGGAGTCTCCCTGAGGCTTGTCTGAAGCTCATCCCTCCAGTGATGTTCTGGACCACCTCCCAGCACCTGGGCAGGAGGCTTCCTCTCCTGAGCTCCTCCCGCTAAGTCCTCTCCCCACGTTCAGAGATGAGCGGCACCAACATAACATTTTCAAACAAAACATTTTTAATTACGTTGAGCATTTATATTCTCTCAAGCAGCACAGACCTGGTTTTGAATTCCAGCTCTCCAGGAAGCTTTGGCCAAACTCTTTACTTTTTTCTAAACATTGGTTTCTTCTGCTGTAAAAAGGGCTATCAAAACATTTTTGCATGATTATTAAGAAAAGGGTTCAATATTATCAGTGTAAAATGTATTGCAGCAAATCAAAACTACAGTGAGATATCACCTCACACCGGTCAGAATGGTCATCATCAAAAAATCTACAAACAATAAATGCTGGAGAGGGTGTGGAGAAAAGGGAACCCTCTTGCACTGTTGGTGGGAATGTAAATTGATACAGCCACTATGGAGAACAGTATGGAGGTTCCTTAAAAAACTAAAAATAGGGGCTTCCCTGGTGGCACAGTGGTTGAGAGTCCGCCTGCTGATGCAGGGGACACGGGTTCGTGCCCCGGTCCGGGAAGATCCCACATGCCGCAGAGCGGCTGGGCCCGTGAGCCATAGCCGCTGAGCCTGCGCGTCCAGAGCCTGTGCTCCGCAGCGGGAGAGGCCACAACAGTGAGAGGCCCGCGTACCGCAAAAAAAAAACTAAAAATAGAATTACCATATGACCCAGCAGTCCCACTACTGGGCGTATACCCTGAGAAAACCATAATTCAAAAAGAGTCATGTACCACAATGTTCATTGCAGTTCTGTTTACAATAGCCAGGACATGGAAGCAACCTGAGTGTCCATCAACAGATGAATGGATAAAGAAGATGTGGCACATATATACAATGGACTATTACTCAGCCATAAAAAGAAACGAAATTGAGTTATTTGTAGTGAGGTGGATGGATCTAGAGTCTGTCATACAGAGTGAAGTATGTCAGAAAGAAAAACAAATACCATATACTAACACATATATATGGAATCTAAAAAAAAAAGAAAATGGTTCTGAAGAACCTAGGGGCAGGATAGGAATAAAGACGCAGACGTAGAGAATGGACTTGAGGACACAGGGAGGGGGAAGGGTAAGCTGGGATGAAGTGAGAGAGTGGCATGGACATATATACACTACCAGATGTAAAATAGATAGCTAGTGGGAAGCAGCCACATAGCACAGGGAGATCAGCTCGGTGCTTTGTGACCAGCTAGAAGGGTGGGATAGGGAGGGTGGGAGGGAGACGCAAGAGGGAGAGGATATGGGGATATATGTATACGTATAGCTTATTCACTTTGTTGTACAGCAGAAACTAACACCACATGGTAAAGCAATTATACTCCAATAAAGATGTTAAAAAGTAAAATTAAAAAAATAATAAAATGTATTGCAGCAATAAGAGCTTGAATCGTGGATAAAAATATTTAGTGTTTGATCCATACATTAGATGTTTCTACTTAAGCATTTAGATAATCTGAAAGAGCTTTAATTTTCGCTAGGCATCTTATACTTCAAATTCTTACCACAGGAGAAGAAACTGCAGTGTGTTCAAAGAAAGACCATGATGAGAATTCCGTAATTGCAGGTCTGATGGTGAGAAAAGGCCAGTGCTTCTCATGTTACAAAAATTACCTGCGTAAAAGAGAATGACCGAAAGGATAAATTCCCTCTAAGTACATGATCCATCTCCCTTGTAACAAGCCGCCAACAAGGAACAGCAGCAGCCTCTCCGCCCCGTGTCCCTCTGGTCACCAGCCCATATGCACAAGCAAGTTTCTTGAAAGAACAAGCAACATTAGCGCTCTCAACTTTCTTGTCCCGTTTGCTTCTCAGTTGCCTGCGAATGGATTTCCTGAAGGTCGTCTATGTCAACACACCCCACCGGCATATCAGTGCTCTGGTTCCTGAGCGCCTGCTGTGCACGGGGAGTGGGGGGCGCCCCACGGGATTTTCGTTCAGCAAATGTTTGCCGAGCTCCTCCCTGATGAGGTCACCAGCCACGACAGCAGTGTCGGCACAGGCGGTCAGACTTGGAGAAACACGAGATGGACACCTAACTGGCTGGTGGGAGGCAAGGGAAGAAGAGGGATTGGCCAATGAAGGGATGAAGAAGGATGCTCCAGGCAGAAGATTAGCAGCACGTGCCAACGAACGGTAGAAACAAGATACGCGGTCGTATTCACGGGGTATTGTAGTCACATGGAGGCAGGCCTGGGAGGCATTCAGGGAAGGCTTCCTGAGGGAGGTGATACCTAAACCGAGACCTGAGGAAGGACTAGGCATCTGTTAAGGAGGTGAAAGACGACATCCCAGGAACATATGCAGTGTGTGCAAAGGCACAGGAGATGGCATCTTGGGAGTTCCCAGATGGCCTAGTGGTTAGAATTCCGAGCTGTCACTGTCGTGGCCTGGGTTCAATCCCTGGTCAGGGAACTGAGATCCTGCAAGCCGTGTGACATGGCCAAAAAAAAAAAAAAAAAAGGAATATGGCATCTTGGGACGGGTATAAGTAACACAGGATGATGACAGTGTAGCACCTGGAGAACAGCAATGCATGTTGAGTAGTTTGGACCGAAAGGGATAGAAGTCACTGAAGGGGGAGAGGTTGTGTGTGTCTGTGTGACTGTGACCGTGTTTCCCCTTTTAGAATGATGGCGCCTGCTGCTCCACGGAAGATGCACTAGAAGGGGCAAGACTGGCGGTGAGGAGACAAGTTAGAAAGAAGGCTGTTGTGACGCAATGGTTGGGGTGAAAACGACAGGTCGGCCACAAGGCCGGGGCTGTACCGTGTAATGTGTATCCAGTAGGGTCCATGATATCAAGTCATGTTCACAGCTAGGCTTTCAGGGTAGGCAGACCTGAGTGTGAATCCCCGCCCCGCCCATTACTAACCTCTCAGAGTCCATTTCCTCAGCTGTGAAGTCAGGACAATAGTAAGACCGACCTCACAGCTGTTGAAAGGATGAAAGAGCACTGTCCTGGAGAGCACAAAGCCGAGACGGAGCACGCAGTGAGCACACACAGATGAGGGCTACCACCCTGGGCACCATCACCTGGACTCGGGGACCAGACGCAGATGCTCAGAGACCTGAGCGCGCAGTGGCTCCAGGGTTTCTGGCTGCCGCTGCTCACAGGAAACAGAGCCCCGAGTGGGCAGGTCGCAGGGCAGTCAGGTTGGGAAGGAGATGTGCTCGTTTGTGGAGTCTGAAGTACCCACCGGCAGAAGAGAGAATCCTCCACGGGCCTCTCTCACTCCTTCACATCTCGCCATGTGTGCCAAGAAGGCAGGACCTGGCCACTTTGCATCTGGACCACTTCTCAGCGCTGTGTTTGTTTCCTCCTGGCTTGCTTACCGGCTTCCTATATAAGCAGTAGATTCCCAAGCTGGGTGTCCTCCACCCTTGGTGGTGCAAACCCGCTGCGTGTGCAGAATCCCTCTGGGCCCAGCACACTGCTCCTGCAGGACTCAGAGGCCAGGGGAACTGATGCAAATATGCTGATGCTCACGCTAGGTGCTGTGGGTGCCTGAATAGAAAGTCCTGCGTCTCTGACCCAGCGTCATGTCTTCTGCCAGCAGCCAAGATTCAGTGACAGGTTAACTTAGCAGCTTGTGAGTTGGAGAGAGAGACTTACAGTCATCAGTGTGTGCATGTCAGATGAAGCCATGAGTATAAATAACATTGCCTAGGGCTTCCCTGCTGGCTCAGTGGTTAAGAATCCGCCTGCTAATGCAGGGGACACAGGTTTGAGCCCTGGTCTGGGAAGATGCCACATGCCGCAGAGCAACTAAGCCCACGCGCCACAGCTACTGAACCTGCGTGCCACAACTACTGAAGCCCGCGCACCTAGAGCCCATGCTCCGCAACAAGAGAAGCCACCACAATGAGAAGCCCGTGCACTGCAATGAAGAGTAGCCCCCGCTCGCTGCAACTAGAGAAAAGCCTGCGTGCAGCAACGAAGACCCAATGCAACCCAAAATTAATTAATTAATTAATTTAAAGAAAAAAATATTGCCTAGGAAGAGGTCTGGGGCCGCACCCAGGGTAGCAGCAATGAGTAAAGGATACGGCTAAGAAAGGGAGCTCCCAGAGGACGTCAAGAAAGAAGCCTGGAGGAGAGCAGTTCCTTACAGGCCAAGGGAGTGCAGTTTCCATCAAAACAGAGTAGGCAACAGGATCAGATGATGCTTAAAAGTCAAGGAAGATGAAAACTGAAAGTAGTCACTGAGTTTAGCAACTAGGTCACTGGCAAGAGACATTTCAGTGACATGGTGTGGCCAGAAGCCAAAGTGGAGTGGGTGAGGAATGAATGGACGTACATACAAGGTATCTCTAAGGAACTTGGCTGAGAAGAGAGAGATGGGGCCTTGGGAACCGGAGGGGTGGGAGCAAATACAAGTTTCCTTTCTAAATAGATGGAAGAGATTTGAGCAGATTACATACTGAGAACAAGCCAGAAAAGAGGGGAAATTGGGGGTGAAATTAAGAGCAAGGAGAAGGACGGAACCAGGTCTCTGGAGGAGAGGAAGGGGGTGGCACTCAGATCCCAGCGGGGATGGCCTGGGCCCTCTTCCACTGAGATGGCATTGCTCCAGCCACATGCCCTCCCGCCGGCCAACCTGCCAGGGGAGTGGAGCCCAGCGTCCCTAGGGAGGGGCCTGGTCAGCACGTTTCCTGGAGGCCACTTTGCCTCGTGGTCCTGCAGGTTAGAGATGAGAGGCACCGGAGTGTTTCCTGGCCGGGGTTCTCTGGAGATGCCAACAGGTGTGTTCTACACACAAAGGGTGCAGGTGAATTTGGAAGGTGTCGCCCAGCCCTGCGAAGCCAGCCTTCAGGAAGACTGAGCGTTCTCTGCCGGCAGAGGTGGGCCCTTGCGAGTGGGGCGTCCAGAGGGCAGAGGAAGCCAGCTGGGGGACACACAGGCCGCCCTCCAGGTACTGGGGGCTGACCCAGCGTTCACTCACAGAGTGGGAGGAGGCGAGTCCTCTGTGGGGCACGTGCACCCTGCTTGGAGTTTCTGTACCCTTCCTCTTACCCTCCCAGCTCAGGGCACAGTGTTCTCCTCCCACGCGGCACAGGAGGGAGCTGAGGACTTGCCTGACGCTCCGGGCTCAGGACACAGTGGACTTCAGCTCTCTCTGATTCGGGATCCGACTCTCCTGCCCTACATCCCACGCTGTCCTTTCCCCCGAGCAGCACCCGGGGCCTGGGTCAGAGGCAAGGACACAACTGCTGCTCCTCCCGCAGCCGTGACCCTGAGACCAGGGTGGTCCGGGTCGCGACAGAGGAGGTTCCCAGGTGCCTGAGCCTTCTCTCTGGCAGGGCTGTGGTCAGCTTTCCTAACACCTTCTGACCCCGGGGGATCTGCCGCACCAAGGGGGTGAGGGCTGGTCTGGCGTGGAGCCAGGAAGGGAGGGGACGGTAGGAACGTGCCGTGGGGCTGCTTGCAGGCATGCTTCTGCTTTTTCGCACGGGGATTACCCCCAGGCCCCTTCTCCAGAGGTGTGAGAGCGAGAGCAAGAGAAGACAGCTGTTCTTTGCACCTGGATGGTCCAAACCCTTTGACACTGATGCCAGCAATGGGCTCTCCCTAAAAGAACACGCACACAACACGCAGCCTTGCACCTGGTTTCTGGTTCACGCACCACCGCCCGCCGCCACTGGCCGAGTCTCAAAGGAGTGTCCGTCAGAATCAGCCGAGAGGCTGGCTAAAAATGCAGCTCGCCAGGCCCCGCCGCGGAAACTCTCATCGGGCGGGTCTGGGGCGAGGCCCGGGAGTCTGCGTTCTCAACCAGCCCTCGGACGACTTGGGCTCTGATGCTCAGCGGCGCCCGCTTTGAGAAACCCGACTCCGGGGCTGAGACCCGCCCCCCCCACCCCACAGCTTCCATGCTCCAAACCTTCCCCACGTCGCCGAGCACACGGACCCCCTCCCCTCCTCTCCCCTCCTATGGGCCTCACCCGCGCGCGGTCGTGGAAGCATCTGGGGAGAGTGGTGCCGGCCGGGAGGGAAGCCCCCGGCCGCCCCCTTCGCCCCGCGCCACCGCCCGGGAGGCGCAGCGCGGCAGCCGGCAGGGGGCGCGGCGCGGGGACCACACGGAGGGGGCGCCGGGCGGCCCAGCAGGAGCGGAGGAGCGGGGAGGGGAGGAGGGGGGCACGCGAGGCCTGGGAGGTGCGCGGCGGCGGAGCCGGGGGCGGGGCGGCCAGGCCGGGGCGGGGCCGGCGGGCGGGCGGCGAACGCCGGGGGAGCGCGCCCGGGGAGCGCGGAGGAGGAGCGCGGACGCCGCCGCCGCCCCCGCCCGCCCGCGCGCAACAGTTCCCCGAAAGTTGCCGCCCGGGAGGCGCGCGCGCCGGGCGGCAGAGGGGCGGGCGGCGGCGGCGGGGACGCGGCGTCGCGGCCCGCCGCGGAGAGCGCGGGCGGCGGCGGCGGCGGCGGCGGCGGCATGGGCACCCGGCAGACCAAGGGCAGCCTGGCGGAGAGAGCCAGCCCCGGCGCGGCGCCCGGCCCCCGCCGCGAGCGGCCCGACTTCTGGGCGTCGCTGCTGCTGCGCGCCGGGGACAAGGCGGGGCGCGCGGGCGCCGGCTCGGGGCTGCCCCCCTACCACCGGCGCGTCGGCATGGTCCAGGAGCTGCTGCGGATGGTGCGCCAGGGCCGGCGGGAGGAGGCGGGGACGCTGCTGCAGCACCTGCGCCAGGTGAGCGCCGGGAGGGGGCGCGGGGGTGCCCCGCCCCTTCCCGCAGAGGCCCCGGAGCGCCGAGGGGCACCGCCCGGGCCCCTGCTCGCGGGGATGGAGCCCGGTCTCGCCGCAGGTGCCTCGACGCTGCCCCTGAATTCGAGGCCTCAGGACAGGGCGGAGAAAGGCTGGCCCGGTGAGGCCCGGCTGAGGGGGACCTGTTGGAATAATGTCCCCGCTTCAGTCCTCTGCAGGCAAGGACTGAAGGAGGAGGAGGCTGGTCCCGGGGACGGTTCGTGGGAGGGGATGCCTGCCTGGGCCGAGGCGCTTTTCTTCCCCTCTACCCGCCGGCAGTCACCCCCGTCAAGGGTCCTCAAGGAATGCGCAGTCGTCAGCTTACCCAGGGGGCGTTCAAGGGCGCAGCCCTGGGGCTGGTGAGATAGATGCCAGTCCCCAGGGGCTTTGCCCACCCGGGAGGCCTCCTGGAGAAGAGGCGTCCCGGATGGCGGTTCGGGTGGGCGACAAGGTTTTCTCTCCTGTGACTAACTTTGGCAGGCGCTCAGCCGGGGGCCCCCGCGGAGCAGTGGAGGGGGGCGGGGGGGGGCTGGACTGGGTTCTTGCGTGACTGTCTATCTGCAGGGACTTCAGGAGGCTGCCTGCACCCTGCCCTCAGCCTGTTCCCGTCCCTGCCCCGCTGCTTAGGGACCGTCCGTGCACATCTGGCTGGTCTCCTCTGCTTTGGGGCTGCCATGGGGCTGACGCTGTCCCCCACCTCTCTTTGGCTTTTTTCCTTCCTCACTTTCTTTTGAGGGAGGGGGCGGCCTGCTCCGTGGATTTTGTGGAGTCGCAGAGAGGCAGGAGAGTGCACCTCCTGCATCCCCGGAGGTTGTCTTGGCGGGGCTTTGTGAGGGTAGCTGAGTCCAAGCCCGTATTCTTGCTAGATTGACCCCGTTAGTGGTGGAGTCCGGAGGGGATGGGGGAGGGGGCCTCTCGGGTGGCCTTTCTGAAGTTCTTCCGTCACTGATGAGAGAGGCTGTAGGAGAACCTTCCCGGGAGGAGCTTCCAAAATCGAATCAGACCCACATCCCTCCTGGAGTCTGCAGCAGACCCCCAACCCCCTTTATATGTGGTGTGGGTTACCCTGGAGTGTATGTTCCCAAGGTGTGTGCTGTACAGGGAGAGGGAAGCAGAGGCTTCTGCTCTGGCCTCCACTTTCCCAAACAGCATCCGGAAGGCTGCCTGAGATGCCACTGGATCCCCAGGTGCCTTCTCTCGAGCCCAGTCATCAAAGAAAGATGACATTCCACACCACATAACTTTCTTGGTGTGTATTTCTTTGTCTTTCAAAAACTGGAAACCAGTGTATGGCCTCTGTGGAAACTGTTTTGCTTTCAAACGGCATAATGGATTTTCCAGACCATCATATCCATTTGCACAGCAGACAGTTTTTCTGATCATGTGCTGTTCCCTCGCACCGGGGTGGGTGCTTCGGAGGATTCAGGACCGTGGAGGGGCTGACGGTGGAGGTCCAGACAAGCCCTTCTGGGAGGATAAAA
The DNA here is from genome assembly GCF_964270905.1 of Leucopleurus acutus. Taxonomy (NCBI): domain Eukaryota; kingdom Metazoa; phylum Chordata; class Mammalia; order Artiodactyla; family Delphinidae; genus Leucopleurus; species Leucopleurus acutus. The sequence goes on from NC_139161.1 coordinate 58,108,053, forward strand.
GAGCACAGTGCCGCCAGTCGGTCCGCTGGGGCCTGCGGGGTGAGGCAGACCCTCGAGGCTGAGTGTGATTCCACATCCTGGGGAAGCTTGTTTCGGAGAGTAGATGCAACCCTGTGACCCCCACAGGGTCCCTGAGACAGAGAGCATTTCCGGAGAGATAGTGTCTTGTTGGTGTCCTGACACCCTTCTCAGTGGCAGGACTGCGAGGGCTGATGGAGGGCAGAGGTTAGCCAGGCTCACCCTTTTCTGTGAAAGCAGCAGCATAACTTGCCCTCCAGTTCCAGCCATGTGCTGGGCTTTCCTGACCTCTGGGTAAGGTCTGTGGGCCTCTCTGGAGCCAGTGACGGGCCTGCCCAAGGCGCCTGGAGAGCTGTGTTGCCTAGAACTTGCAGATCAGGGCCCCTCCAAGAAGTGGCGGTGGGCCCTGGGCGGTGTGGGAGGGGAGCCCCGGGTGTCCAAATGTCTGTGAGAAACCCAGAGGTGGTCTTTTAGGACCCTGAGGCTGTTTGGAGGAACGTAGAGCTGCATCTGTGCTGTGCACTGAAGTGGCTTTCTCCTAAATCGTATTTTCCTTTCCAGTTTCCTCCTCTAGGCTGGAGGTGGTGATGTTCAGAAAGGGAATGAGAAGTCACTGAGAGAGGTGCAAACACCCGGGGCCTCAGCGCGGGGGGGGACCAGCAAGGCCTCATCAGTAACAGTGGGCAGAGGCGGGGTGTGCAGAGCTCAGGGGCTGGTCCTGCTGGGATGCTGCCACAGCCCCACAAGGCGCAGGGTGGCGTTGATGAAGAGAAACAGGCAGAGATGGTGGCAGCCTGACAGCCACGGCGTCCGCACTTGCTCCTGTGTTTGACAACGTGTGTGGCTGCCCAGAGCCCGAGGGGGGGAGGAGGCTGGAAGTCCTCAGTCCCTGTGGTTCTTCACCCCCTTGAGTCCGTGAGCTTTTTGTGGCCCTGAACGAGTTCTAGACACTCTTCCCAGACCAGTGCAGCAACATTCACAATCTTGCAAGTATTTCGGAGGGTTCGCAGACCCCAAGTTCAGGATATGCCCCCATCTGGGACCTCCCCTCCCCCGACCATGTGACTTGCTACAGGCTCAGGATGTGGAACTAGAGACCCCGGGACCACGTGTGGCAATTCACGGTGGGCTGAAGGATGGTGGCTGCCGCTTCTGAGTCTAGGATTCTTTCCAACCTGCGATTTGGGGGGTGGTTTCCCTGATGGGAGACTCTCCAGCCTGTCCGAGCCTGTCCCTTGCCAGAGAGGAATCAGGAGGCCTCCTTAATGTTAAGGGTGCCGAGCTGTGCTGGGGGTGCCGGCAGGATGCCAGGAAGCTGCCAGCTGCCTGGAAGGAGCAGAGAGCCGCCCCCTTCCCTTTAGGAGCCGAGTCATCTCAGTAAGAGCCTGGGGCCAAGGGTCAGCTCGGGCAGCTTGCCTTCCGGTCCTCAGTCTGCTTTGACCTTGGACCCAGCTGATAACCTCTGTGTGGTGTTTCCTTGCTTCCCAGAGGGTATCTGAGGTACTAAGCAGAGCAAATGCTACAAAGCGTGTGAAATTGCCTTGGCTCTGCAAATCAAGACTCGTGCTCCCGGCCACGATGAAAAGAAACAGGAGACTCTGCTTGGGGTCTGGGCAGGCTGCGGGCAGGGTCTCATACCTTTTCTCCGGCCGGGCCCAGGATGTTTCAGATTCTGTCTACCTGACCAGGGCTCAGTCCGGGTCAAAAGCTCACTGCAAGTTCAGAAGCAGTGTGGGGCGGCGTGGGGATGAAAGAAGTCAGCTGTGGATAGAAGAGGCCGCTCCTCTCCCCTCCCCCGGCCCCGTTCCTGCAGGCCTCACCCTTCCCCAGATGTTGCTTCCTAAGTCTTAGGCTCACACTTGCCATCTTCAAGGAGGCCTGGGGAAGAAGTAACCTTTAGTCATGGAGAGAGGGCAAGTGCCGAGCTACAAGGGAGGTGGGGTGTCATCTCTTCAGGGCAGTGGTTTCTCTGAGTCCCCAGATCCCAGACTGGGCCATCAGCCAGCTTCCTGGAGCACCAGAGGAAGGGCTCAGTTTCCCCGGGACACCCCAGGCTGAGGTGGCTGCCTCCTCCCTGCTTTCCCATAAAGAGGGTCTGGTCGGGTTGGCTTATTGCCCCTCAGTGTGGCGCAGCCCCGCTGAGCAGAGCTGTGCCAGGCTTAGCCCGACGCTGTGGCCCCTGGGAACGTGAGCCTCACCAGCAGTGCAGAAAGGAACCCTCAGCAACGAGGATGTCTGGCTGCCCCAGGAGGCTGGCTAAGGGGCGAGCACGCGGAGGGCCCTTGGGAGCCTGGAGGTTGGGTGCTTTTTCCTGCGACAACCCCCCAAGAGGATTACTTAGGCGAGCAGCTTGGAAGGCCACCAGACAACGAGCAGGGAGTTCCCCACCCTCAGCCTCGCTCTCGTTCTTCTCCACCTGGGATGCACTTCCTCATTTCCGCGGAATGCTCCTTACCTTTCCAAGGCCACCCTTCTGAGCCACGTCAGCCCAGGGCTCTGAGATCCGGGTGCCAGTTAGGCTGTGTGGATTTAATCGTCCCTACAGACGTAGTTTTCCCCGCTGTCCATTTTGTTTGTCAGGCTATGTCACATGCTCCCTGAGGGTGGAGACCCCACCACTGCCTTTGTGTTGAACACCAGCTGCTGCAACCTCGAGTGAGTCGTGTGTTGGGGATGCGCTGTCACGGCATGTCCTCGGCAAGCGCTTGGATCTGGGCTGTGCGTCCAGGGGCTTATTTGCCCGGCCGGCTGGTACGGTCGTGAGATCTGGCGAGTTTGCTGTCATTTGGTTGGATTCCTGGGAGCCGTGTCCATAGGGATCGGCTGTGGCCTGGCGGCCTGCCAGGCGGTGGTGTTCTTGGAGAGGGGAGTGGCATGGTGCCCGGCCTCCGAGGGCTCCGTGGGGATCCCGCTCGGCAGGTGCAGCGCAGGGCCTCTGCTGAGGTGGCGGGAGAGAGTGGAGCCTGACTGGAGGCTGGCCTCCACGTTCCTCACTCGCTGCTTGTGCTGAATCATGTTTGTTCCATCCGCAAAGAGAAACCTGCCTTTTTAAACGCTGCTGCTCTCTGACCGGGCTGGGCATTTCCAGGGCTGCAGAGGCAGGAGGAATCCCATGCCAGGGCCTGCTCTACTGGTTTCCAAGGCCAGGACACGGCCACCTCAGTATGGCCGGGGGGCGGGGAGACGGCAGGGCCGGGGCTGGGCCAGCTATCCTGGCTTCAGGTCTGGTGCGGAGGGGGCCCTCTGCTAGAGCTAATGCCCGCCCCCTCAGAGATGCCCACAAACAGCTTGGGCTCCACCGCGGACCCCCCCCCCAACCCGCCTTGCCTAACGCCGCCTTGGGGCATCGGGGCACCCTCCCCTTGCCCAGAGTCATTTCATTTCCAAGTGCACTTTGCTGGCAGAGGCCACAGATCGTATACCGGGCACAGGAAATCCTTGAGAGGATTTTAAGCTTGTCCTCAGGGACGCTCCCCCCCCCGCCCCACCCCCCCACAGTGTCCTCGCTCAGGAGCCAGCAGGGTCTGGCTCAGACCTCTCGAGTCATCCTGCCAGTAACCGGAGGCATTGTTGGTACAGCCTCCCCCATCCTCAGGGTTCCAGCGGCTGCGCCAGTCCGCCCACACAGCCCACACACGCCTGCAGGCCGGAGCCACCTGCAGAAGGGTTATCCAGGTGATTAGGGTTTCTCCCCATCGGGGTGCCCAAGGGGTGGGGTCAACATCTGGGGAGATCCCCACCCCGAGTGGAGGTGTCAGCCAGCCGTCTGCCCCCGTCACTTTCCCGCCAGGAGCAGCACCGTGGGCGGCCTGTGACAAGGGTGACCCCCCCACCCTATGCTGCGTGCCCTGGCCCTCCGGCTGTGTCACATCCACTCTCCTCAGGAGAAACTGGGGGTGGGAGCCGTTGTGTAAACCGGCGGGCCCCATCACTGTCGCTGGGAGAGTCCGCTGTTCTGATGAGAGCAGTGACCTTGACGGGCCAAGCAGGGCGGGGGCCGGGCCTTACAGTGCCTGCTTTCCTCCCCACCCCACCCACTGGCCCGAGCAGAGCCCACGTGGCTCTCTGGGAACACTTCCCAGCCTTTTTTTTTTTTAACTTTTATTAGCTCAAACTCCTGGCTGCTGCAGCCATATGGAGTTCTGCCGAAGGCTGCTGCTCAAGGGATGTGGCATTTTGATGTTTCTAACTTCTCTTAACCAGGATAGACGCAGAGTCGGGTGAGAGTGGAGGATGTCAGTGTTTGCCTGCAGGGTGGCCTCACGTTGGACCTGAGGTCTGTGCCCACCTCCAGGGCTGCCCCTGCCTGCTCTGGCCTCCGCCTCCCGGCCTCTGTCTGCCTCTCTCCTGCCCGCCTCCTGGGCCTTCTCTGTGTCTCTCCCTCTCCCTGGGCGAGAAGCAGACTTTTCGTCTCTGTTATTTGGCCCCATCTTGTTCAGCTTCCCTCTGCAGCCGCCACGCCCCAGCCTCCATGGCAGGAAGGCAGCCATGGGGGCCGTGAGAACTGGAGGGAGTCAGCGGCGGGGGGGTTGGTTGTCTGGTCTGGTCGGTGCCCGGTGCCTTGGGCGGGAGGTCAGGCGCTGGAGACACCCCTCCCGCCTGCGTGCTGCTTCCCAGCCCATAAAGCATTTTCTCCTGTTTATTTTGCTCCTTAAATAGTCTTGTGAGGTCAGCAGCATATTGCTTAAAGCAAAAAAGGGTGGGTTTTCTTTTTTAATATTATAAAAGCAGCGCATCATCATTGTATGAAAACAAGAAATTACAGATGAGCAAAACTAAGACCTGAGAGTGTTTCACGTGTCCCACGGTCTAGTGCCCGCTCTTCCAGGCAGTGGTCTAGGCCCCGGGAGGCAGAAGAGACAGTAGTAATTGTCCCCCCACCTCATGGAGGGGTTGTGAGGATCCAGGAGGCCGGTGCTGGTGCAGATGCTTAGCGGGGCTCCGAGAAAGGGCTCCGCTCTGGTGGCCGCCTTCACTGGGAACTGGGGGGACCTCGGCTCTGGTCCCGGCTCAGGCTCTAACTTGCCAGCCCCTTCCCTTCTCTGGCCTCAGTTTCCCCACCAACAAAGTGAAGGGCTGTGTGGCTGAGATGACCACTGAGGTTCCCTGTCACCACGCAGGTTCCACCAGGCTCCCGTGGATTCAGGGATGGACCCGTTCATTCCCACAAGAGCCGGATTCACAGTCGTGCACTGATGTCACTCCCTTGTCCCCACCTTGTACAAGAGCTGGGACACGGGGAGGGGCTTCTGGAGGGAAGCAGACCCCTGGGGCTGACCTCTGCACACCGGCACAAACCCTTCCTCCCTCGGGGCTCCCAAATGGACCAGGAGCTGGGCTGGGAGCTGCAGGGCGCCAGCCCCCCACTTCCTAGTTGGGACTTTGTCTCACCTGCCCTGCCTGGTCCCTCCCAGCGGTCCTGGTGCTCAGGCCTGTGCCTCTCCTGTCCACACCCCCTTCCCAGGCCCTTGGCCCCTTGGCCCCCTGTCCCCCAGCACGTTCTCCGAGTGGTACTTTTTCAGTGGTTTGTTTGTTAAAGTGGGATGATGTGGCAGTGGAGGCCCAGATGAAGTTGGAGGAGGTGGAGAGTGGAGCACAGCCCGAGGAGAGGGTGGTCCCCGCACAGTGGAGCGTGGCCACGCCCCTGCTCCCGGCAACCAAGGACTCTGGGGGCGTGAAGGCCATTCAGTGAGTGAGTCCAGGTGGCCCAGTGGTGCCTCATCACTTCAGTCCTTCAGTGAGATGTAAGGCAGCTCCTAGCCCACACAAGTGCCTTTGTGAGAAGTAGAAGAAGACACCTCTCTGGTTGGCAGAGACAAAGTCAAGGCTTGGTGAGTTCAGCCCCACCCAGACACCCTTGTGCAGTGTGCATCCTGCACAGCTGTACTTAGCATCCTTGGTGAAGGTGCACAGAAGTTCAGTCTTTATCAGCTGAAGCCAGTCAGGAGGCTCACCCCTTCTCCCATTTGCCCCCTCAGGCATGGCCTTCCTACATCACCTACGGCAGGGAACAGTGCAGTGTCAGCCAGAACATGATTTCTGCCTCTGAGCTGAACGCTTGCCCTCTCCCTCCTGAATCAGGGAGCTGAAACGATCGGGTATCTTCTTCTAGAAGGTTCCAGATCAACAATCCTGCCTCTCCAAGGGCGTTGGACAGATGCAAAGACATCAGTGAGTCTGGAGTCAGGCTCAGGGGGGAGCATCAGGGGGGACACAGGTAGATCAGAGAGTCCTTCCTTGCTGGGCTCCCAAGGACTCCAGCCCCTCGCCCATGTCCTGGGGACCAGGAATCCCTCCCCAGCTTCCCAGACTGTTTGCATCCCCGCCTCCGCTGATTCTGGGGGAAATTAGGTCTGGATGCTTGCACCCCCTGTAAATAACCTCCACGTCTCCAGATGAAATAACTCCCTTCAGTTTAGTTTTTCCTAGTACGAGCCAGTCTTCTGAACTTCTTATCATTCTCATCGGCCGATCTACGTTTTCTATTTTCTTCTGCAGTTGCGGAGTTTCGGGGTTTCCAAACAGCTGCCAGCCCAGGGACCATGGGAGGGGGGAGGTTCTCGGAGATGGAAGCTCAGACACAAGTTTCCAAGTTACCTGTTCTGAGAATTCCCATCTCTCCAGAAATCACCTGCTGGTTGAGAATCGGCCCAGTCAAGCAGGGGGAGAATAATAGCGATGTTTTCGGTGTGACACATCTCAGTGGGAGGCTGGACCACGCGCGAGGGCCCAGAAGTGGGCACTGTGAGGGGGCCAGAGGCTCAGGAAGTTGGGGGAGCAGGCCTGGAATAGGAGAGGGGGCAGCAGGATGGAACTGGAGAAACAGTTTTGGAAAGCTGGCAGGAGGTGGCCAGGAAACCCAAAGGAGCAGAGGCAGCTGGCTGGGGACGTGAGAGCCGGTGTGTTGCGCCTGGGCCAGGCTTTGGTAGGGAGACGCCACCAAGGAAATCCTGTGGGCAGAACCCAGGGACCCTGGGACCGGGAGAGAGACCTGGGACCCGGGCAGGAGGCTCTGGGCCTCCGCGGGCCTGTCACTTTGGCCCTTTCACTTCACCCACTTCCACCTCCAACCCGGCCCTCCCAGGGTCCCTGGAAGCTGTGGACAAACTCGGTGACCTCCCAGAGACCAGGCAAAGGCCCTCCCTCCCCAAGGACACTGCCCTTTGCAGCCTTTGAGGCTCACTGATTCTTTCTTGTTGCTGCTGGCTGTGGCCCCTGGTTCTTCCACTTGTGGGGCAGTGAGGCCCCGAGGCAGGGCCTTAAGATGGGGAAGAGTCCACCTGGCCAGGGCTCCTTCCCTGGGTCCACTCCTGCCCCACCCCCTGCTGCCCAGAGAAAAGGTCTTGGGGAAATCAGCTGAGCTGGAGCGCAGGCAGGCAGGGCCTCGCCGCAGCCGTGGACCTGGGGAACCTCTTACCCCTGCACTTGGGTGTGAGCTGCATTCGAGCTGGACTCCCTGTCCTGTGACTCATCTCTGCTCCCCCGGATTCTCGGAGGCTGTGCCCGGGCCTTGCCTCTGACCTAGAGATTTAAAGTGATAAAGACCCCTAGTCTTGGGGCGGGAGGGGGGGGGGGTTGATTTTATGTGCCGTCTCGGCGAGGCCATGGTACCCAGTTTTTGGTCAAATGTGAGTCTAGATATTGCCGCAAAGATATTTTTTAGGTGAGATTAACGTGAAATCAGTCAACCTTGTGTAAAGCGGGTGACCTTGTGTAGTGTGGGTCGGCCTCAGGCGATCAGCTGAAGTCCCTTGAGAGAAAAGGCGGAGGAATGCTGCCCCAGGCTGCCTGCCTTCAGACCTGCCAGCTCCCACAGTCACTATTCCTCACACCTCCCTCTCTCTCTCACACACCCCTCTTATCAGGTCTGTTCCTCTGGAGAACGCCGACTGTTACAATTGTCTTCCAAGGGCTGACGTCTGGGGGAGGCGGGTAAGGAACTTCCCGAGGCCCCCGCGGCCCCCCTGCACTGCCACTGGATCGCAACCCTCCGGTCCTCGACTTCTCACTCTGAGAAGTGGGCTGTCCCAGGCAGCCTGTCCTGCTTGGAAAGCAGGTTGTCAGCGAGCCAGAGGAGCCTTGAAGTCACTCCTCCACCCCTTCTTCTTCTGCATTTCCTTCCACAATGGACCAAACCTTTTATTTAAAATGGACAACAGTAACCACATGGAAAGACAGATGGGCTTAAATGCATTCACCGGAAGCCATCAACAAAGGATTATCTCCCAAGCACAGATCAGGAGGGGCGGGGTGGATGACAGAGTGCTGAGAATCTGTGGAATGTAGGAGCGGGTGGACCTCAGGGACCTGCTGGCCCCAGCCTTTCTGCAGAATCAGAAGCCCACAAGGTGCTCTGGGGAGCGGGAGGCTGGAAAATAAGTTTGGGAAGTAGCGCGAATGCTCCCAGCCTTTCAGTCTTAAAGCGGTGGCTGAAACGTCGGACGGGAGCAGGGCGCAGGGGTGGGGGGCACGTGCCTGGGGCCACACAGTGACCTAGGGGCTACCTCAGGCCTGGAGCCTGGGGGCTCCTGCCCCGCCCTGAGCAGAGCCCGGGTGGACCTGTGACCGCAGGGGGCAGAGCAAACCCTCTTCAGGCCTGCTGTGCCTCCCGGCTGATTTTATGTTTTTCTGAAGAGAAAGCAGCCTTTTATTTATTTGTTGCTACTGCTGTTTCTTGGATTTTAATTGCATTACACTTGGCAATGGTCAAACATCTGTTTCCAGAGGCCTGCTTTGTGCAGAGAGTGTCGTTTTTAAAGACCTCAAAGTTAAAACACAAATAACGTGCAGCCGTGAAGCCAGCACACGGCGTGCTGGCGGGGAGAGCAGACCCACCAGGCACTTGTCACAGTTAAGGAGGGTCGCCTGCCAGGGTGCCCGCCTTCAAACCCTGCAGGGCCGGTGGTCGTGGAGGGGCAGGAGCCCCAGCCGCCCCCCTGGGGGACGGCGGCCCTGCAGTGGGACGAGAGAACCGGCCTCGCCCCTCAGCGGGACAGGCAAGCGGGCAGGGCAGCGCCCACCCTGGAGCTGGCGGGAGCAGCCTTGCCAGCAAGCAGGCCAATGCCAGCGGGTTTCTTTCAGGGAGAGGCCAACGCGGCGGTAGCTTTTATGACTTCTTCAGGTTTGCTTTGCTGTTTGGTGTTTCTGAAGTCTGAGAGTGTGTGTGTGTGTGTGTGTGTGTGTGTGTGTGTGTGTGTGTGCGCGCGCGCCTCTGGCCTCCCTCCCCGGGGACGGGCTACACTGGACACACAAACACAAGGACAGCTGCCCGCCCGGACCTCGGCCTCATTGTCGTGTCCCTGGGAGGTTTATGGTGTCCTTGGGGCGTGTTTGTGCACACACACCACACACACACATACACGCACATATATACAGACACACGCAGTACTCATGGGTGCTAGATTTTCTCAGTTACGATTCAACATACTGAACTAAAAATGTTAAAGCCTACTGTTTCCCTAAGATTTTACGTCTAAGCTACAAATGCCATTCTGTTTATGAATCTAGTAGATTTAAGTAATCACATTTAAGGGTAGAGGGCTTATAACTTTGTTAAGTTTCTTTCAATATCTTAGTGATTTCGCAAGTTTAATATATCCAGTTTTCTTAAGTTTATAAGTAGCCGTCTTAAAAAGCGGGACTTTCCCAAGCTCCCGCACAGTTCTTAAAATGCAATAAGCTTATAAATACGGTGAATATTAAATTCTGTTAGACATTTCGAAACTGTCACAAACTCGGCCAGATCCTCCTTCAGCGTCCTGCTTAAAATCATAAGCCTAAAGTCAGTTACTCACTTACCCCTCTCAGATTGGAATTGCAGGCCTCATCTGTTAGGTGATTCTCTAAAGTGTTACAAGTGTGTGAAGTGTCAGATTTATGAATTTCTGGGTGCATCTGAGCCGCATTACTCCAGTGTCTGCCGGTGTAATTCAACGCCTTCGGGGTTAAGAGGCAGCGGATGAGCCCAAGAGCGACCTTCTGTCCTCAGTACCCCGAACTGCGCCCCCTCCAACTCCTCTGTCCGGGCGGCTTCACCGCTGGGCTGGATTCTGTCTGCTGCTGTTCCTTTCATCCGTCCTCCCCTGTTCCTCCTGCCCTCAGGGCCCCACCTCTTCAGCTGTTTCGCGGTGTCCTCTTGGATGGTGAACACCCCACGCCCTTGGCTCCGGGATCGTGCATCCCAGGGGGCCCGAAGAAAGAGTCCTTAGCGGCGACCTTCCCTCCTGGTACAGAACTCCTGCTACAGCCGCACTAAGGGATCTCTCCCCACTGCTTACATAGTTCCAGTGTCTGTGAACTCACTACTTGATTTTTTTTAAATTGTGGTAAAGTGTAGATAACATAAAACTTACCATTTTAACCACTTTTACGTGTACAGTTCAGTGGCCTTAAGCACACCTACAGTGTTGTGCAACCATCCATCTACAGAGCTCTTCATTTTCCCAAACTGAAACTCTGTCCCCGTTAAACACTAATTCCCCGTCCCCTTCTCCCCAGCCCCTGGCACCCTCCATCCTCCCTTCTGGATTGGACTCCTCTAGGGACCTCATACGAGTGGAATCGTACAGTATGTGTCCTTCTGTGACCGCCTTATTTCACTTAGCATCATGTCCTCCCGGTTCATCCTGTTGGAGTGCGTGTCAGGATTCCCTTTACCACTTGTTTTTAAATGTTCTTTCTTGCACTGGGCTGGAAGCCGTCTTAGGGGATGTGGTTCTATAGGGAGCATTTCTTTTTTTTTTTTTTTTTGGCTGTGCCACCCGGCTTGCGGGATCTTAGTTAACCCTGTCCAGGCATTGAACCCCGGGCCCTCGGGAGTGAAAGCACGGACGGAGTCCTAGCCACTGGAGCGCCAGGAAATTCCCTACAGGGAGCATCTCTGACTAGCCCAGTCCCACCTCTGGGAGCAGACAGCAAAGGAGAGTGTGTCGGGGGTACACGCATCCAGAGAGGACCCAGGGCTGGTGGAAGCAGCAAGGTTTCTGCCGATAACGGTCCCGGTTGCCCACAGCTGTGCTCCTGGCTGAGGTCAGCACAGGCCAGAGGAGGAAAGGGGTCCCCGCCCACTTGCCCTAACCTTTTCGCCTCGGTGTGTCCCCTGGGGAAAATGCCACCGCTGTTTCCATCCGCTGTATTAGTTTCCTAGGGCTGCCGTCACAGATGACCACTGTTTTGGTGGCTTCGAACGACAGAAACTTCTTCTCTCACGGCTCTGGAGACCAGAAGCCTCAAATCAAGGTGTGGGCAGGTCACCCTCCCTTGAGAGGCTGTCGGCAGAGTTCACTCTTCGCTGCTTCAGCGGCTGGTGGCCCTGGCTGCATCCATCTTCCCATCCCCTTCTTCTCTGTGTCTGTCTCTTGTAAGTACACCTGGCGTTGGATTTAGGGCCCAACTGGGTAACCCAAGATGATCTCAACTTGAGATCCTTAATCTGCAAAGACCCTTTTTCCAAATGAGATAAATTCGCACGTTCTGGGGACTAGGGATGTGGAGTTGTCTCTGGGGCGCCGCCATTTAGCCCGGCGCATCCGTTTCCGTTTCTCACACGTGGTGTGTACCTTGCCCCAGGTGTCCCGTCCACCCCGTCCATCCCCGGCGGGACTCTGCCCACCTTCCTTAGAGGTCGTGGTCTTCATTCACGCGGAGCTCCTCTGGCTTCTCCCCTTGGCGGCTTCCTGGGGCTGCATCTCCCTGACAGCACCTGGCAGTTCCCGTCCCTCCCCTGGGAATCCCCGAGGCAGCCGGAATGTCAGGGGGGAAGGGACACGGAGACCGGTGGCCCAGGCAGGCCAGTACTGCAGACTGTGTCCCTCCCCCGGAAGAGTGGCCTCTGATGTTCCAGAGGAGGACCACGTGCGATCACTGCCTCGTTATCGCCCCGCGCACGCGGGCTCCGGTGCCCTCAATGCAGCTGTCTACCTTTTCTGGTTAATATGCGGAGCCTGCTGCCTGCTCCTTCCCTGGGCTCGGCCGCAGGAGCCCTAGCTTCATGCCTGGAGGAGAGAGACAGACACAAGCGCATTTCCCGCAGGGCCTTCCTCCTGGGAACAGGCCCAAAACCTGGAACTTAAAAGGCAAGAGGGTGCTCGCGGTTTAAAATAGCGAGTGCGTGGCAGCCTGCTGAGTGGCTTCCGCCTAAAATACCTGCGGAGACACACCAAAAGCAGATGAAAATTCCTGAAAGCCAAGAAAGGTGGGCGGCCTGGGAGGAACCCCTTCCAGCTCTGAGACAGATGGAGCTGCCCCGGCTCTCCCCGGAAGCTGAGACCTCCCAGAGGAAGGGGAAGCCCCCTTCTCCCCAGTCGGAGGGAGTTGTCAGGCAGCTGCCCCTTTCCCACGCGAGCAGTGATTCGGGGGCAGAAACAGTACTGTTGAGCGCTGCCCTCACTGCACCTCCCCAGGCATCTCTGCGTGTATTTGGAGAAAGCCACGCTCAGACACTACCTCCACCAGGCAGGCGGGAGAGAGGGAAACCCGCGAGCGGTGGCCGCTGGCAGTCCATCGTGGCCCGTGGGCTCAGCCAGGGATGCGGACGTCCTGGGATGTGGACACCACTGTGGGTTTCCATAGACTCCATCTTTGGAGTTTTGGCAGCCCAGGCTGTGGAGGTGGGCAAATATGTCCCTTCCCAAGGTCAGAGTCACATTAGCTCAGTGTCCGGGGTGTGGTCCCCAGGCTGGGCTCCTTACAAACCAGAACCTGAGAGGTGGACTCAGCTCTTATCCAGGGAGGCAGCCGTGGGACAAGGTCAAGATTCTGGTTAAAATTCCAACGTACGGGTGTGGTTTTCACACCAACAGGCAGTTATTCCACACGAGCTGGGTGTCCTACAATTCAACTCGATTCTGATGCTCTCTACCCAGAGGTGGTGTCCGATCCCACAGGTTAAGGGGATCCCACAAGGCAGCTCCCCACTTCAGACTCTAATCACAAGTCCAGGTTGTTACCCATGCTTCTGACCAATCAGCTATAGGTTGGAGGTTCTCACGACCCTCTCCTTGGGTTGGATTAATTTGAGTGGCTCACAGAACTCAGGAAAACATTTTACTCACTAGTTTATTATAAAAGGATGTAACTCGTGACTTCCCTCGTGGCGCAGTGGTTAAGAATCCACCTGCCGATGCAGGGGACACAGGTTTGGGCCCCAGGAAGATCCCACAGGCCGCGGAGCAGCTAAGCCCGTGTGCCACAACTACTGAGCCCGTGTGCCGCAACTACTGAAGCCTGTGTGCTGCAACTACTGAAGCCCGTGTGAACCTAGAGCCTGTGCTCCGCAACAAGAGAAGCCACCACAATGAGAAGCCCGTGCACCACAACGAAGAGTAGCCCCTGCACGCCGCAACTAGAGAAAAGCCCGTGCACAGCAACCAAGACCCAACACAGCCAACAATTAATAAATTAAAAAAAAAAAAAGATGTAACTCAGGAGCAGCCAGATGGGAGAGAGGCACAGGACCAGGTGTGGAGAAGGACACGGAGCTTCCAGCCCTCCAGGTGTCCACTCTCCACACCTCCCCGTGCTCACTGACCCAGAAGCTCTCCGAACCCCGCACTTTGGAGAGTTTCTGGAGATTTCATCACATAGGCTCGACTGATTACCTCGTTCGCCACTGGTGACTGATTCTCTTCATCCCCTCTCCCCTCCCTGAGATAGGGACGGGACTGAAAGTTCCAACCTCTAATGACATGGTTGGTTCCCCTGGCCCCATCCTCAGGTGACCAAGGGGCCTTCCAAAAGTCACCTCATTAACAAAAATAAAGTCATTAAAAAAGTCATCTCTGGGTTTCCCTGGTGGCGCAGTGGTTGAGAGTCTGCCTGCCGATGCAAGGGACATGGGTTCATGCCCCGGTCTGGGAAGATCCCACATGCCGCGGAGCGGCTGGGCCTGCGCGTCCGGAGCCTGTGCTCCGCAACAGGAGAGGCCGCAACAGTGAGAGGCCCGCGCACCGCAAAAAAAAAAAAGTCATCTCATAACAAAAGACACCTTTGTCTCTCTCATCAGTTAGGAAATTCCGCAGGTTTTAGGAGCTCTGTGCCAGAAAGAGAACAAAGACCAAATATCTATTTCTTATTATAAATCACAACATCACACTAGACAGATGGTGGATGGGCATCTCACTAGATCACCCCTCCTTCAGGGGTGAGCAAGTGGGGAAAATAACCCTGTGCGTCGGAGAAATACTGTGGAGGCTGGACCCTGACTCTGGAATGATCTACGGCAGGATCCGGGGGACGTGAACTTCGTGGGCAAAGAACAAAATGAACAAAATGCCACGAAAAGAGGCAAAAAAGAGAAAAAAGACAGAGGGTGAGATGAAAACGGAGATCGATGAGCGAAATAAGAATTGCAAGGACTCGAAACGCTGGCCAACACACAGTCCTGACTGGAAGCAGTGGGAGTGGGGTTGACGGTGCCGGACGTGAGGTCAGTGGCAGAAGGCAAACCCGGCCCGTCCACGGGCGTGTGTTACGGGATGAACACGAGAAGAGGTCAGCTCAGAAGGCGCTCAGAGCCGCCATCCGCCCTCCTGATGAGACAGGCTATAAAAAGGTCCATGTTTGTAGATGGAATGACCCCAACACTGAAGGTAAATTCAAAGAAAACACCCACAACTAGACACACAGTGGTAAAAAATTGTAATAACCAGGTGTGGCAGGCAGAAAAACAATGGCCAGAAACATGTGCTCCCTCCTATCTCAGGAAGGTGTCTGTTTTTGCCTGCCTAAGTGGCAGGACCTTTTTTTAAAATTTAAATTGTTGCAAAATGCACATCACATACAATTTACCATCTTAAATTAACCATTTCTACACTTGAGTATCGTTAAGCACATTCACATTGTTTTGCAACTGTCACCACCGTCATCCTCAGAACTCTTTTCATCTTGCAAAACTGAAACTCTGTCCCCAAGAAACAACTCCCCAGCCTCTCTCCCCGAAAGCCCCTGGCACCCGCCGTTCTACTCTGTGTCTATGCAGTTGACTTCTCTGGGTGCCTCATATGCGTGGAATCATCCTTTTGTGACTGATTTCTCTCAGCGTAATGTCCTCAAGGATCGTCCACAGTGTAGCATATGTCAGATCTCATTCCTTCTTATTCCATTGTAGACATATACCACACTCTGTTTATCCATGTGTCTGTAGAAGCTGATGGACACTTGGGTCGTTTCCACCTTTTGACCATTGTGAATAATGCTGCTATGAACATAGGCGTAGAAGGATCTGTCTGAGTCCCTGCTTTCAGTTCTTTGGCATATGTACCCAGAAGTGGAGTCGCTGGGTCATACGGTAACTCTGTTTTTAATTTTTTGAAGGATCGCCGTGGTGTTCTCCACGGTGGCTGCACCACTTCACATTCCTACCAGCAATGTACGGGAGCTCCAGCTGTGTGTCCATCCTCATCAACACTGGCATCTTCTGGTTAGAGTGGGGCTGGCGGTGGCTTGAGCTAAGAGCTGGATGAGCCAGAGAAGTTGATTTGATTTGTATTAGGAAGGGAAGGGCTGGGTGCTGAGAGGGTTTGCAGGGTCGAGATGAGCCGCTGAGGGACAGGTGGGGTCTTGGGGGAGACACAAGGAAGGGATGTTAGGAGTTTTGGTGGGCTGTCCTGAGGGTGCCCTTTTGGTGACGTTGTGAGATTGTTGTAAAGACATCAGCTGCTTTTCGGGCTATGCTGTATGTTGAACTGATGTTCCTGGGAAGGGGACCGTGTGCTGAGACCATCCAGGAGAGGCAGCTAGAGGTTATTGGCAAAGACAATCCCATGGACGTCTGGGCAGAAAAAGCAGCTAAAGACACAAAACCCAGGCTGCCTCAGAGTCGCCTGCCATGCTGAGTACCAGGGGGCTACCGCGTTTTGAAGGTTAGTTTCTCTCTAGCCAGGTTGCCTTCAGGTGCGACGTTAACATAAAGGATTTTTCAGGTAGGCTAGAGCTCAGAAAATAACCACCCGTGTATTCATTCTGGATGACGTTCTCCGGCAGCAACGGCATGAGGTGCAGGTATGGGAGCAGCTCCAGGGAAGGGCTGAGGGGTGGCCCTGAACGCTATCGCAGTCCCAAAGACGTGCAAAACTGTGTTCAAACTGAATGCAAATGGCCAAATTTTATCATCGATAGAGTGCCTTTAACAATTAAAAAAAACCCCACAAATTAAAACAATAAGAGCAGTGACCTGGATCTAAAATCTCTGATTATACCCATAAAGGCCAGGAAGAGGAGAGGCTGGCGGTCAGGCAAGTGTCAAAATTCCCCGCTGACCCTCCACCCCAAGCGCGGCCGAGGTCCTGGGGGCCCCCTCTGAAGCTGCCCGGGGTCCCCACGGTGCCAGCTCACTAGTTCGGGGCCAGCCCCCGAGATTGATATCGCTTCTGCTCCCAGACACCAGAGATGAGCTGTGGGCATGGGCGGAGCTTCCTCTCCCAGACCCCCCACCCCGCTCCCCCGCCAAAACCACACCCGCATCAACAGGGAGCCTCGCTGAAGGTCGGAGTGACGGGAGAGAGCACAGCAGGGAAGCTGCACCCTCCCCAGGGGCTCCCTGGCTCCCAGCCTGGCTCAGCTTAGCCCCTTTCTCCCAGGGTACCCCATGCTTCTAGCGCTGCGGTTCTCCAGCTGTTTTCGGTATCAAGAGCCCTCTTTATTTTTTCTAACTTAATCGTTTTTGTTTTTGTTTCTGGCCGTGCTACGCGGCGCGGCGTGCGAACTTCCCCAACCAGGGATCAAACCCACGCCCCCTTGAGCGGAAGCGCAGAGTCTAAACCACTGGACCACCAGGGAAGTCCAAGAGCCCTCTTTATACTTTTTTAACTCTTTTAAATTGAGATATAATTGACCTATAACATTGTTTAAGGCCCACAGTGTATTGACTTGATACATTTATATTGCAATGTGGTTGCCATTGTTGCGTTAGCCAACACCCCTGTCTTGTCCCATAAATATCACTTCTTCTAGTGTTGGTAACAATAGTTTTGTTGTCTTTCATAGTTGTACTGTGTATTAGTCTCCAGGACTTATTTTTCTTCTAGTTGCAAGTATGTACCTTTAAACACCGTCTCCCATTCCCCTACCCCCCCAGCCCCAATCCACTCTGTTTTTCGGAGTTTAGTTCTTCTTAGGTTCCACATATAAGTGAAATCATGCAGTATTTGTCTTTCTCTGACTTACCTCACTCAGCATAATGTCCTCAAGGTCTATCCACGTTGTTGCAAATGGCAGGGTTTCTTTCTTTCTCACGGCTGAATAGTATTCCATTGTGTATATAGACCACAACTGCTATATCCAGTCTTAGGTTGATGGGCACTTAGGTTGTCGCCGTGTCTTGGCTGTTGTGAATAACGCTGCAGTGAACATGGGAGTGGAGATATCTCTTTAATAGTACGTTTTCATTTCCTTTGGATATATACCCAGAAGTGGGATTGCTGGATTGTATGGTAGTTCTGTTTTTAATTTTTTGAGGAACCTTTATACTCTAAATTATGGAGGACCTCAAAGAGGTTTTCCCTCTGTGGGTCATATCTTATAAATGCTATCTGCTGTATAAGAAATCAAAACAAAAATATTTTAAAGATTTATTTATGCATTCATTTAAAGTTAATAACCTTGTAATGTGAAAGAAATTTTTGTGAAAATAACTATATTTTCCAAAAGAAAAAATATAGTGAGAAGAGCGGCATTGTTTCATAGTTGTGTGACTCCCTTTCGTGTGTGGCTGGCTTAGTAGAAGACAGCACGCACTGCTTCTGCATTCGGTGTCTTGCAGTAGGTTGTTCTGGTTGAAGTCTACAAAGAAAATGTAGCATCGTGCTGCTGTGTCACTGGAAAAGAGGCCCTCACAGAGGCCCTGGAAGGGTCTTGAGGACCCCCTTCACACTTCGAGAAATACTGTGAATCTCTGCTCGCTTTTTGGAAAGCCGTACCCCTCACTCTTCCCACTGGAGTGAGTCCCCAAACCTGGTTATTCAAGCTTCAGTAACACGGGAGCCCCACTTCCTCGAGGTGACAGGTGCTTGCCGTTCACCCTCTTGGTCGCAGGCCAGCGACACTCTCCGTGCCAAGCTGCCCAGAGCAGTGACTCGGGCTGGTGTTCCCAGGTTTTCTGATCGGGGACGGACCACACGCACAGGTCCCAGAGACAGTACCATTTAGATTCGCAATGAGGAATCCAGGAGTCTCCTCAGTGCCTGGTATTTGCAAGGCAGGCCAGCCCCTCCAGGGCCAAAGCAGTTGCCCGGGGCAGCCTGGAGGAGCCGCACGTGGATTTGGTTCTTCCACCCCCGCATTCCCCCACCCCGACGGGCAGCCGGGGCAGAGCGGAACACTGAGGTCCCTGGTGGGCAGGGTCGGTGGCACTGTCAGTGCAGTCATGACACATTTGTCCCCAGTGTGGGTGACAATGTGGGTGGCTTGGTGGGTGACTCGGAGAGGACACCAAGGACGCCAGACGTGGCCCGAGGCCCTCAGGACATGTGAGGTGTCTGAAAGCCGCACAAGCGTTCCGGGGGCCTAGGTGGGGTCGAAGTAAAGGAATGAAGCGCTAGATAAAAGTGCAGCAGCGTCTGTCAGGCCCCCATCTGGGTCTCCCTGTTGCAGCTTCTTGTAACCCGGAGCCCTGGGACCTCCGGGAGCCCCACCCCAGCTGGAATTCACAGGGCGGGCGGTGGCCATGACTCACACGTAACTTACCCAGAGCACGGGAGCAGAGCCACATCTGCCTTCCTGGGGAGACCCCCTCCCTACCCCCTCCCTTCCTCCCACCCTCTGCCCCCTCCCCAGCCACAATTCCATGACCCCAGACAACAGCAGCAGCATGCAGAGAGAGGGACCCACTGTCAGGCTGGGCGCCCAGACTGACAGGGAGGGTGGGGACATGCAGGGCGGGACGTGGCAGGGGGCCGAGGGGCTGGGGAAGGACAGTTTACATCTTCCCACACCTGCCCCAGCGTCCTGGGTTAGCGGCTAGGGTTTTCTTGGTCCTTCCAGGATGGGATGGCCTCTGCTGGCCTGGGAAGGAGGGGAGTGGGAAGACGGGGCAGGGCTGGTAGGAACCCAAGAAACCCAAGCAGCCGTCCAGTCCCGGGGTTTCAAACTTCTCTGACAACAGAACTACTTTAAAAAACAGAAACAAACACACAAAAACCCTGAAGGGCAGCCAGAGAGCTGTTCTGCGGAGAGCTGGGCCCAAAGCCTTGGGCCTCTCTCCTGTCGTCATCAGCCCCAAGGTCTTGGGACATGGCTCAGTAACTACGAGTGTGGTCCGTTTGCCCATTTCACAGATGGGGAAACGGACCCCAGGGGGAAGAGGTCTCTCGTCCACGTATTGACAGCCTGAATTCCGCTTCCTATATTCCCAGCCTCTCCTACCACACAGAGGGCAGCGCCGGAGTCTGCACTTTGCTTGGTGACAATTAGCGTCCCCGCGGCCCCGGCACGCCCTGCTGACCGTGAGGCTGGTGTGGTCTGCGCGCCAGGCTCCCTGTCCTGCCCCGACTCCCGGGCTTTTCTAGAGAGAGAGAGGTCGTGGCTTTTGTCAACGTTCTCAAATGGGCCTGGTATCCAAAAAGAGGCTAAGAACCTCTGTACGTGGCGGGGCGGGGGGGGCACCGAAGGGGGAGGGGTGCTCAGCTGGTGATTCTCTTCCCTGCGGAGGCGTTACCCTGTGTTACTAGGTTTATGTCCCTCGCCCACCTGGGACGCGGGGTCACCGTCCCCATTTTACATACGAGGAGGCTGAGACGCAGTGACACAGGTAGCGTGTCCCGGATGCCTCCCGAGAGGCTGAGGGGCCGGACAAGCAGGGTGGGGACAGGTCCACGGCAGGATTGGACCTGTCCGCAGCCTGATCCGGCGCCTCCCTCACCGCGTCCACGCCAGACCGTGTCAATTATCTCCGCAGCCAGAGAACCTGGCGCCGGGCACGGCCGCTGCCTCCGACGCTCATTCCTGCGGAACAGAAACAGCCCAAGGCCGGCCCCTCGTGTCCTCAATGGCACTCGAGACCCATTTCTTCCAACAGGGAGGTGGAGGCAGAGGTCCCGGAACCATTGAGGGGGCGGGACCCCGCTAGGACCTGGACTCGCGAGGCTCCCCATGGGACAGAGAGCACGGCCCCTCCAGATACCCCAGCAAAGCCCTTTCTCTCTTTGCTCTTAGAAATGTCAGCGGCCAAACCACAGGGCAGCATCCCCGCCCTCCAGCCTGCTTGCTGCCCAGCTCACCTCAGGGGTGGACAAGGCAGATCCTCCCAAGACAGGCCCTAGGCCCACGTGGAAGCCCGCCCCTACCATTCCTGAAATTCTTTTTTTTTTTAACATCTTTATTACATGCAATTTATTTTTCTTTCTGTGTTACTGAGATATAATTGACTTGGCACTGAGGTTAAGGTGTATAGCATAATTACTTGACTTACAAATATTGCAAAATAATTACCACAGTAAGTTTAGTTAACATTCATCACCTCATATAGTTTGAAAACATGTTTTCTTGTGATGAGAATTTTTAGAATCTACTCTCCTCACAACTCTCAAATATACCACACAGCTGTGCTAACTATAGTCACCAGTCGTACATTCCATTCCTGAAATTCTGACGGTTGGTTAAAAACAAAGTCAGCTGCTCTGAGCCTTAGCTTCTGCATCTGTAAATTGGGAATAACGAAACCCAGCCTACTTGCTTTCGGGGATTTCTAAGAATCACATGGGGAAGGTATTTAGAAAAGTTCAGGATAACTCACCGCAATGACAAGGGAGCAAACCCCGGCTGGGACTCACCTGTCACCACACATTCCTGTCCGCAGGTCGCTGGACCATGGCAACCCGGGCTGGGAGCCTTCCTTCTCTGGGCGGTGATGGGGCAGCTCCACATACGGCTTGGGGGCCCAGGGGACCTAGGGTGGGGCAGTCCTCAGATGGGAATGTCCTCGTTCCTCTCTGCTCTGTGCAAGGGACCAAGCTAGGAGGGAACCACAGCTCCCGCCAAGGACAACAGAAACTGGAGAGGGGGGTTTGAGAAGAGTCAGAAGCCATACCCAAGCTCTTCCACAGACAGAGGGCACAGTGTAGTACAACACCCTGGGCTAGAAAACCATCTTTCTTTACTTCTCTAAAGCAATTAACCCTGTTTCAAGCCCCCGCCAGCTTGGCTGGTGGGAAATTCAAGCTTAGCCGTGTCTGGGGGGCCTGCCCCTTTCCTGGGGTTGGACAAGGATCTTCGGGTCTTGTACAGTCCAGAACATTTGGAGCGAGGCCCCGGGGATTAGGACCCAGACCGGTCACTGCTCTTGGCCAAGCCCGTGGGGTCTCTTGCTGGTGGACAGGGGTCTCTGCAGATGCTCCCAGCCCTTGCCCCTCCCCAGGCTTGGGGAACCTCTGCCCCAGAGGTTTCTGCCATGGCCCCCGCCCACCCCGTGCCCCTTGCCTCTGTGCTCCCGCCCCTCCTGTTACGAGGACTGCACTTGACACCCTTTCTTAGGGGGAGGGCTGGTGGGTTTTCTTCTGGGTGCCTAGCAGCTTCTCCTTTTAACCCCACAACTCAGAGACCCAGCCCCCCAAGGCAAAGGAACACCAAGGCGGGGTCCTTAACAGAAGGAGCAGTAAAAATGACCTCAGAAGCAAAAAGAAAGCAAATAAATATCAATTCAATACGTGGTCCTGTCACAAAGCACGGGAGTTTTACAATCACGCCGTTTCCAAATTTCGTGGAGAAGCAGCCACCAGCGCTGTGGCCCACAACCCTTGGCTTCGTCCTCGGGGGAATTGGAGAGGCAAAGGCTGGGGGGCTATCTGGGGAGGGCCGCCTCTGCAGGGGCTTGTCTGGCCCCCGGGGGAATTTCTGTAAATGCTTCCGTGTGGGATGGGAAACCTCTTTGGAGGGGTCTCCCCCCTGGCCAGGGGGTACTCTGGGCATGTTGGGCGGGGCTCCAGGGTAAGGCGGGGCCTCGCTGACCTCTGGGCATCCTTCCCTCTTGCAGGACCTAGGCATGGAGTCGACCTCGCTGGACGACGTCCTGTACCGCTATGCCAGCTTCAGGAACCTGGTGGACCCCATCACACACGACCTCATCATCAGCCTGGCACGCTACATCCACTGTCCCAAGCCGGTAGGGTGGCCGTGGTCTGAGCCAGCAAGCGCCAGGATGTAAGGGGGGAGCTTCCTGGGCGGAGCAGCCCGGTGCCCGAGGGGGGCAGGTCACCCTGCCCTGAGGCCCAGTATCCAAGGCGGAGGCTGCGTACCAGCACCATCAGCGCTGGCCTCGTTTGGCCCACGGGCTGCAGTAAATCTGGATTCGTTGCCAACGTGTAAACCTCAGAGTATTTCACACAATCCCCATATAAGCCGCTCTTGAAAAATGGGAAGCTCCTCATTTCTACAGGCCTGGAGCTGAGTAGCCACCCCTGTTACATGGGGCCAGAGCCACCAGGTACGGTTGTGTAGGCTGTACCCTGCCCAAAGATGTGTACACAGAGGTGGCAGGGGTCGGGGAGACAGGAGACAGCTTGGTCCAGCCCTCTCTCTGCCCACCAGCCGGGGGCACAGGTGCAAGACTGTGTGCACCTAGAGATGGGCTTTGTCTTCTTTGCACAAAGGCGCTATGTAAGCAAATGTAGCCGTGGCCCTACATGCCGCTCTGTTTGCTGCAGTCCCCGCTACGCCCACTTGTCCTCCTCTCTGAGGCCAAGTGTCATTTTACACCCACCCACTTCACTTCCTGCCTGGCTCCGAGGCTCTCCAGGCTCCACGGGCGCTGCCCAGCCCCTCTGGGTCTGGGGGATCTGCCCCTCTTCCCATTGGCTCCACAGTCCAGGCTGGGACCCAGGCAGGGACAGGAGGGCCAGGGCAGGGCAGCTCCACACTTGGGCTTTTCTCTCTGTTTTGGTTTCTTCTCTCCCATCCCTCAATTTCCAGCAGCTTCCAAGAGATGCCCTTCCTTGCAGCAGGAAGGAAGGGGCAGGAAGCCAGAGCAGGATGGAGGAGTGCCTGGGGCGGCCTCCACTTAACAGCAGGACCTAGGATCAGGGCGGGAGGCGGTTCCCAAGCCCACGCCGCACCTGGCCCGGGCGCCCAGGGGCTGGAACCTTGCTCTGGGGTGGCACCTCCATCTGGGGCTTTGTCTAGGGCCTTCTCTGTGGCTTCTCTCTGCACTGCCTGGCGTCAAGACTTCAAGGTGGGGAGCTGGCCATGGAGGGCTGGGAGCCCGTCGGGGCAGCTGTGGGGTGGGTTGGTGGAGGGATACAGCAAGAGGCAGGGGTGCTGGGCTCAGACGTGTGACAGTAATGAGTGTCAGCAGACTGGGAGCCCCAAGGCCTGGGGTCGAGGAGCTGGTGCAGGAGCCACAGGGGACCGGCTGCAGCTGGAACCGCCCGCTTCTCATTCAGGGTATACCTGGCTCTCCTGGGGAGCTGAGACCAGGCCGTAGGAGGCCTTGTGGGTGCCAGACCCCTGCCCTTTCCAGAGCATGGATTTAGTTGCCCACAGTTGAGAGGAGTGACAGATGACAGGGCACTCAGAGCAGCTCAATAGGAGAGGACTGTTTTTTATGCCCATCTTAGAGTTGAGGAAGACGAAATACAGGTGATGAAGCGATCTGAGAAAGGTTATGGCCCAGGGGAGAACCCCAGCGTTTGGGCCCCCCTGCTGGGCAGGGCAGGCCAGCGCTCAGGTGCTGGATCTCTGGGCCATCAGTGCTCCGTGGGGCTCACAAGGCCTGGGCTGGGCTGGGCTGGGGAGGAGGGGCCTGTTTGGGGGCAGTTCCAGTGCCCCCCTCCCTCCACGCAGGCGGGTCTGCAGGTGGCCAACTGCCCATGTCGACCCCAGGAAACAGGACAGGGCTAAGGGGCTGCGGGCTGAGGCCAAGGGGTCCTGCACTGCCATCTGTCCCCTCCACTGGGGAGGGCTAGAGGGCCATTCATAGGTGGTTTTGCTCAGGCTCCTACATCGAATTACCATTGACTGGGCGGCTAATAAACAAGAGACACTCATCTCTCACAGTTCTGGAGGCTGGAGGGCTGAGATCAGGGTGCCGGCCCGGGCAGGTTCTGGTGAGGACGCTCTTTGTGGTTTGCAGGCGGCCACCTTCTCCTTGTGGCCTCACGTGGCAGAAAGGAGGTGAGCTAGCTCTCTGGTCTCTTCCGATAACCCTCGTGGCCTCATCCAATCCTAATCACCTCCCAAAGGCCCTCCCTCCAGACACCATCACGTCGGGACTGGGGTTCAGCATATGAACTGGGGGCAGAGGGGGGACAAACATTCCGTCCATCGCACAGGTGTAACCTTCTCAGGTCACTTAATTAGCTGAACTTCGTTTTCCTCAACTCGAATGTGGACACAGCCATGCCCTCCCCTGTAAAGCTGTCTCCAGAGCTCAGTGAGGTGATTTACAGGAAGCATGGGCGTGTGCCCGGCACGGCCGAGAGCCTCATGCCCAGGAGCCGAGGTGTAACCAGTCTGTGGGCAGGTGCCGGGCAGGGTGCTCAGACTTAGCAGGTCAGTTGTGGGACACAGAAGCAAGAGTGTCGCGGCCTCAGGCCCAGCCCCTGTGGACTCAGAGTCTTGGAAATCAACAGGCTGATCGCCAACCCAGATTTCCAGAGGCAGCCAGAGTGGGGTCCACCCCGCTGGAGGCCTAGGGCCTGGCCAGTCCCCTCCCCGTACCCAAGGCCACGTGGCAGGAGAGGCCCTCTGGAAGGACTCTCCCAGCTGGGGTTGAGGCATGGGTGGGAGATCCTGGCTCTGAGGTCCCCAAGCTGATGATGGGGACGGCCTCTGCGCGCACACACACACACACACACACACACACACACGCACACCCATGTGAGCTGGCTCAGGGCTAGCCAGGCCTTGCTGCTCGGACCTCTTTCATCTGAGAATTTCAGATCAGCCCAAGTGTGTGCCGGGAGGTTGTAGACAAAGGGGGGGGGGTCTCCCTTAGCTGTGAGAGGGGACGAAGAAAGTAGCCGTTTCTGGTCCAACTCCTGGTGAAGCATCCACAAGACACAGAATCCTTCCCACTGCTAAGATGACCGCCTCGAATGAGTCCTGTCTATTTTCTCAACCTACCAGAAACCCCCTCCTGTACCCCAGCAGGGTGTGGGCCGAGACGCTAGAAAGGGCTGGGTCTGTGCCTGCCCGCAGAAGGGGGAAGAAGCAAAACCCCATCCCGCCCCTGACTGCGTATTGATGAATCCCAAGTCTGTATCTGCAGCCTGGCTTTAGACTCAAAAGTCTCCCCACTCCTGGACATTTCCGCCTGGGTGTCCCTAAATCACCCAGAACAAATCCCCCTGTCAGCGCGGATCATGTGGCGGGAAGTTTTAGGGACTCCTTCCTTCCCACCCAGCACGTCTGTTCCCTCATGTCCACCGTCAGGCTTCCCACCAGCAGACACTAAAATGAGGGTGTATGCTCAGTGATTTGTTGAGGAGCTCTCCCAGAGCCACCTTGTGGTTTGTTTCTTCTTTTATATTTTACTGTATTTTCTGTTGCTGCATAGCAAGTCACCCCAAAGCATGGCGGCTTAAAACAACAGGCATTCACCATTGACCCCTGCCTGCAGGTCAGGAATTCAGGAGCAGCACAGGCGGGGGTTCTAGTCAGGGGCTCAGGACACTGGCCCAGGCTGCGAGTCCTGGTGGCCCGACGGGGACTGGCAGGGT
This sequence comes from Leucopleurus acutus, assembly GCF_964270905.1. Lineage (NCBI taxonomy): Eukaryota > Metazoa > Chordata > Mammalia > Artiodactyla > Delphinidae > Leucopleurus > Leucopleurus acutus. The sequence continues at coordinate 58,133,717 of NC_139161.1, forward strand.
AGCATGGCTGCTGGTGGGAAGCCTTAGCTCCGAGCCCCGTGGCCGGTCCACAGGACGGCTTGAGCTTCCTCACATCAGGGCAGCTGGCTCGCCCCAGAGGGGGTGATCCCCGAGAGCGAGGGAGAAGCACAGTGTCTCCTATGAGCCAGCCTCAGACGTCGCATACTGTCCCTGCTGCCGTAGCGTATTGATCACCCAGTCAGCCCTAACGCAGTGCGGAAGGAGGCTGTACCCTGCCAGGAGGCCAGCGTCCGTGGGGGCCGACTTGGAGGCTGGCTAAAGCAGGGCGAGAGTGAGAAGAGTTAATCCTGGGCCTTTCTCTCCTGCCCTCTGACCTCCCTCCCGTTAGCTGAGTCGCACTGACAGCCAGGAGCAGGAGGGCCAGGTGGTGCCGCCTGTGAGAGCTCAGCCTTCCCAGCACAGAGAGCGGGGTGGGGAGTGAACAAACAACGCAGCACAGTCTCCGGATCTGCAGCAGCGTCCAGGTGCAGTAGACAGGGCAGTCATGTCTGATGACTGAGTGAGGAAGCCGTTGGTAGCGGGGTGGGGAGTGAACAAACAACCCAGCAGAGTCTCCGGATCTGCAGCAGCGTCCAGGGTGCAGTAGACAGGGCAGTCATGTCTGATGACTGAGTGAGGAAGCCGTGGGTGCACAGCGGTCGGGGCTGTGCTTGCTACACTTCTTGGGGTGGGGGGTTGAAGACGGCAGGGGAGTCGGAGGGACACGGTGACCCGGCCCAGAGGGGCCTGCAGGTCTGCCGTGGGCCTCTCTCCCAATGGGTCAGTGAGTCCCTCAGGCAGGGTCTTCTCCGAGGCCCGCGGTCAGCGGCGCTGGGCCGGTGCCCAGTGTACCCGACTTGCGCCACAGCCCCTCCCCCTCCTTCCTTCTCCACGGGTGGGAGGGAAAGCTGCAGATTCCGCAGCCTGCCTTGCAGCCTCCTCTGTAGCAAGCAACAGAAGCCTCCGCGGCCTGCCTCGAGCCAGGAAGAGGACTTATCCTTCCCGGTGGCAGCCAAGCTTGAAAGAGGCACTAGAACCCCAAACAGCACAGACACCTGCCCCCCTCCCTCTGCTCCACCCAGCCTCACTCCCCGCCCCCCGTACCCACACCTCATGGCTGCCCGGGGCTCCTGAGTTGACTTGTCAGTGTTCAGCCCCCGAGGAGTCTTGTCCCAAGTCGGGACTCCCCCAGGGTCCGCCTCTGGACCGGTCAGCTGTGGCTTGGGAGTGGGGTGTGGTCGCACAAAAGCGCTGCTGGGCCCCGCGGCTTTCCGAATAAGAGGAGAGGGGCCAGCATCCTCCTTCTTCGCCTCCTTCCTCCCCTTCCTTCCTCGTCCTCCACGCTGGGCGACTCCTGCTTAGTCCTCTCCCTGCAGGAGGAGGGCTGGAGGGGGCTTCCGACAGTGATGGGGTTGGGAAAACGTAGGTGGGCTTGCTTGAGGCTTTTCTGGTTTGCAAACGATAGAAGCTCCTTGAACCAGCCTTTGCAAAAGACTCATCCCTCAAGGGCAGAGCAGCGCCCAGCCCCAGAGCGGCTGCGGGGTTTGGATCCTGACGCCATCCTACACGTCGAGTGGCCTGCCACCCCCTCCACTTCTTGGTGCCTCGGTTCCCGCGTTTGTCAAGCGGGATCGTAGGGGCCCCGGTTTCATGGGATGGCTATGAGTTAGTGCCCAGCGTATAGTAGGTAATATAACTCGGTAAAGGTTAGCTGTGTTTCTTTAGTCCAGACAAGCGGAGGGGCTCTCACTTCCGAGGACATTAGCTCACGTTTGGTCTCGGGTCCGCTGTTAAGTGACCACATCTTCTGTCCCTGTTTAGTAGATGAGGAAACAGGCTCAGGTTGGAGGCCTCGCCCTGCGCGCGGCTGCCGCCTGGTGGCAGTGTCGGCGCACTGCGGCGGCTGCTTTGCCGCCTCTTTTCCTGTTTCTTCCTTCCGGGCCTGGAGGGCGGAGGGAGAGTACGTGGCCTCCGATTTTGGAAGCCCTGCGGGAGGTTAGGTTTAGGGCTCATTCTTCGGCTTTGGAACGGGTGCTGTGGGAGACTGACCACGTTCTGTCCCGGGTGGTCGCAGGGGTGATGCCGAGCAGACCACCACACCCCACCCGCTGGTCCTTCTTGTCTTTCAAGTGTGTCCACCTGGCAGCACAGGGGAATCACCGGGGGAGCTTTTAAAAGTCCCCGTGCCCGAGCTGCCCACCCATCAATGAGGGGTGGCCCAGGCAGCAGTGTTGTCTAAAGCTCTGGGAGATTCCAGCATGCAGGGGTCCTGGGTGCAGACCCTCCCCTTCTCCCTTTGGCCTCCAAAGTTGGCCTTCACCCCAGCCAGCACCGTGCCCCTTGGGATACGTTCCAAGACCTTCATGGGATGCCTGAAACCGCAGAGAGCACCAAACCCTAAGAACACTGTTTCTCCTATACTAAAGGGCAGGTAACATACACAGCGATAATGCGCTGTACAAAGGGATGATTTATGTCCCACGCGGGAAGGAGCGGGACAGCAGGCAACTTCATCACGCTGCTCAGAATGACGCACAATTGTAAACGTCTGAGTTTATTTCTGGAAGTTTCCACGTAATATTTTCGGACCGAGGTTGACCACAGGTAACCTGAAACCTTGGCCAAACAGCAGATGAGGGGTGGGGGGGACAGCACTAACAGCGTGATGATGATAATGGTAATAATCAAGCCAGCCTTTACTGGGCAGCCACTCTGTGCCAGGCGCCCTGCCGGGCACTGGCCCCTGGCTCATGGTTGACCTCACCACATGGCGTTGCTGTCTGCAAGTGGGTTTGCATCCGTGCCGGGTACTTCCTGGCCTTGGCCCTTGGCACTGGACCATCTGGTGGGAGCACACGCTCTGGGCCACTCAGTCTCCCAGGCCTCGGGGACTCTTCGTTGAATCGACTCCCCTTGAGACAGAGTTGGAGCCTCTGAAATCTCTCTGCTGCCTCCTTTAACCCAGCGTATTTGTTTGCTGGGGCTGCCATGACAAAAATACCACTTAAACAACAGAAATGTGTCTCCTCACAGTTCTGGAGGCTGGAAGTCCGAGATCAAGGCGTCAGCAGGGTTGGTTTCTTCCGAGGCGTCTCTCCTTGGCGTGTAGACGGCCGTCTTCTCCCTGTGTGCTCATATGGTCTCCCCTCTGTACATGTCTGTGTCCTGATCTCGTCTCATGAGGACACCAGTCGTACAGGATTAGGGCCCACCGCAGTGATCTCATTTTACCTTAATTACTCTTCAGAGGCCCAATTTCCAAAGACAGCCACATTCTGAGTTACTGGGGATTAGGACTTCAATTTAAGAACTTGGCGGAGGGACACAATTCAGGCCATAACACCCAGGGTCTCAAGGTCAGATGCTGATGGGCCAGACAGGTAACGAATATGAATGAACTGGGCCGGAACCACTTGGCGCCTCATTTATCTTTTATTTTCCCACCGTTGACGTGGGCAGAAGAGATGTGGTAAAGTATTTCACCGTCCCCTTTGCTGTGTGGAATACGCGAGCAAGGACGTTTGCATGTGGTTGAATCCCCAGCTTCTAGAGCAAGTGCCCGGCACCTAGGAGGTACCCGGCGGGTATCTGTCAGGCGAGCGAGTGAGCATGATAAGGTGGCCCTGGGCATCGGGGAGCGGCAGGGACCGTGGTGACCCTGGGTAAGGGGTCAGCTGTCATCACCTGGAATCTAGACGTCTATAGAAATCTCAGGTTTTTCAATGATAGCAACGAATTCACAGAAACTAAAACCATCGTGCAGATGAGTTTGCAACCCCTGCTCCCTGCTCAGGGCGGCCGCCTTGGGCCCGCACAGCAGGCCTCCCCAGCTCGGCCTGGGGTCCATGCTGGTCCCGCAGAGGCAGGAAGCTGGAGGTGGGGGCCTGGGCTCCCTGCCTGCTCCATCGACTCAGGGACCTGTGGCTTCCTCTGCAGGAGGGCGACGCGCTGGGCGCCATGGAGAAGCTGTGCCGGCAGCTGACCTACCACCTCAGCCCCCATTCCCAGTGGAGGCGCCGTCGCGGGCTGGTGAAGAGGAAGTCACAGGCCTGGTGAGTCGCGGTCACCCGAGGCGGGTCTCCTCCGCCACCGCCCAGCCGCCTCCTACAAGGGCAGCTCAAAGCCAGCTGTGCTGGGCTGGTTGTTGGGGAACAGCACTCCGTCCCAGGGCCGTGGGGGGGGGGCAAGAGCTGCTTGGAGAAGGTGAAGTGAAGGGCCGGGGGCCGGGGGAAAGTGGCAGGCAGGGTGGGCATTCCAGGTGGGCAGGAGCCCTGGGAGATGCTGGCGGCTGGGCCCCGCTCTGTGTGGTGGGATCTGGGGGTGCGCACCCGTTCTGATGCTGGGGGAAGGGGACAAGAGGGGTTTCTGATCCTGGTGCGCTGAATGCGGGCACTCGCCCCACCACCTCCCTCCCCCCAGCCCTCCTGATGTCTCCCAGGGGGACCCAGGCCCCAGCCTTGTCCCTGGCGTACAGCAGTGAGGACCCTCAGGGCTCGTGTGGCCCCCTGCACCCTGGGGGCAGAGGGGACACTGGGACACAGGGCCTGGGAGCCAGAACAGCACCGCAGAAAGAAGCAGAGGGGAACTGTTGCAAATCACGGAGCGAAGCGGCTGGGGTCCCGAGGCTCTGGCAGGGCCCTGCTGGCGCGCAGGCTCCTCCAGGCCCCACAGACAGCAGGGGAAGGCCAGCCTCCTCGCTGAGCAGAAGAGCTCTGGGCCCCCTTCCCTTCTCCTGGACACCACCCCCCACCCAGGGCAGGAGAGGAGATGGATCCTCAAGGGCCCTTCCCTGGTGGAGGAAGTCACCAAAGGGGGCGCCAGGTGGGCTGAGGGCAGGGACCAAATGCGGGGACAGGGCAGTTCTGTCTGCTTGTGCGCTAGTTCTGGAGGAGGGAAATGCAGGAGGGTACGCTCTGCTGGGACCCAGGGGCCTCCTGTCTCCCCGGCACACAGGGCGCTCAGTCCATTCTTCGTTCAGAAGCCTTACTCTGCTCGGACGCCTCCCCGTCCCGCTGACTGAAACCCACTCAGGCCCAAGTGATGATCCCCCGCCCGCCCCCGCCCACACACTGGCCTTCCTGCTGGTTCACAGACACGCTGAGCTCTACCAGCCTCAGGGCCTTTGCACTTGTGTTCCCTCCGCTGGGACTCTTACCGAGCTCTTCCCTTGGCCTGTTTTTTCTCCTAAGAGGCCGACAAGGAAGGCCAAGCTGTGATCCCAGGGCTGCTGATGGTAACAGGTGCTGTGCCCCCTCTAACTCCCTGTCCTTCCCAGGGTTGGAGCCTCGGGGCTCGCCTGGGGTATCTGGAAGCTGGGAGATCTGGGCCCCCGAGCAAGGGAGCGGGTGAGAAAGAAGAGCAAGGGGTGGCGGGCGGTAGGGAGTGGAAGGGGGTGGACAGCAGCCCACACCAGGCTCGGGGCCCCTACGCCCTCACCCGCCTGCCGTCCCGAGGGCCCCCGCAAGGACCCTCTGTCTGGTGGGGAAGATGGTCTTGAAGGAGGGGCTTCCGAGATCTGTGGCACTCGTGGGGGAGCAGGGAGCTCGGCCGTTCGCCGCCCTCCTGCACAGGGCGCCGTTCTGACTGCGTTCATTATTTCACATGACAACCCTGTGGTACCCAGTTGGCTTCATTTCTCAGGCAAATAACAGAGGCGCAGAGGTTAAGGAACTAACTAAAGGTCGCATGAGGGACGAAGCCCGCCTGCCGCAACTAAAGATCCTGCGTGCCGCAAAAAAAAAAAAAAAAAAAAGCAGGAAGGAAGGAGTCCAGTGCAGACCCCGGCGTTGGCCCCAGAATGTCCCCTTAGTCACTGCAGAAACACTTGGGCCTTGCCCTGTGATCCCCAGGCTCTGCCCGCTGGGCAGCCAGGCTGAGATGTGGGCAGTGCAAGGGGACCGGGGCCCCTGGTCTCTGCCCCGCGGGCAGAGGGCTGAGCGGAGGCTGCCTCCGGAGAAAAGCCTGCCCCACCCGCTTGAACCCTGCTGTCTCGTCTCCCCTTCAGCCTCAAGGCAGTCCTGGCCGGGAGCCCTCCGGACAACACAGTGGACCTGTCTGGCATCCCGCTGACCCCCCGTGACCTGGAGCGGGTGACCGGCTACCTGCAGCGCTGCGGGGAGCAGGTGGATAGCGTGGAGCTGGGCTTCACGGGCCTCACGGACGACATGGCCCTGCAGCTGCTGCCCGCACTGAGCACGCTGCCCCGGCTGACCACGCTGGCCCTCAACGGCAACCGGCTGACGCGGGCCCTGCTGCGCGACCTCACCGACGCCCTGAAGGACCCCAGTAAGTTCCCCAGCGTCACGTGGATCGACCTGGGCAACAACGTGGACATCTTTTCACTGCCCCAGCCCTTCCTGCTCAGCCTGCGCAAGCGCTCCCCCAAGCAGGGTCACCTGCCCACCATCCTGGAGCTGGGCGAGGGCCCGGGCAGTGGGGACGAGGCCCGGGATGAGACTGTGGGCCAGGAGGACCCTGGAGGGGACCAGGAGGCCGGGGAGACTACAGGTGCATCTCAGACGTGACAGGGAGGTGGGGGCCTCTCCAGGGAGTCCTGCTGGGGTAGGATGGCTGAGGCAGGGCGGGCGTTCCCAGCGGGGTAGCGGGCCACCATCCAGAATGGGCCTGGCAGCACCTCCCCCCGACCCAGGAAGCCAGATGGTAGCATCTAGGAAAGGACTGTAATTCCTCTCTGGTCCTCTCCATCACCCCCTGGTCAATCCACATCTGCCTTTTGGCTCCTGAGCAGTCATCCCTGGCTCAAGAGGAACCACCCCTCAGCTTCCCAACTTGTGGGTGCCGTGTAGGGGCTGGGGATGCTGGAGGCTTGAGTTGATGTGAGCGGTCAGAGCTTCCCCCCCAGAAAAGGAAGTGTAGTGGGGGCTCTGCATCTAACCCGGGATTTTCCAGTCCTGAATTGCCGAGCTCCAGATGCTGGATGTGCCCCTGATCAAGGCAGGTCGGAATCTCAGCTCCTGGCTGACGGTTGGGGTAGGGGACTGGCTGCTGGAGACCCCAGGAGCCTCTTCCCCATCTGGACTGAGGGGGGTCTGCCTCGTCCTTGTGGCGCCCAGGCTCCTTGGGACCAACTTCCCGGCCTCAGCCTCCATTTTCAAGGCTCACCCTTCAGCCTGACCTCGGAGGCCACGGGACCAGCCTTCAATATTTAGGACATCCTAGAAGTCCGGGGCAGACAGTGCATGCCACTCAGAAACCGCACAGCATCTCCACCTAGTGGAACTCCACATGCATCGGTGTTCCTAGGGTACAGGCCAGAGTGAGCCTTGCTTCCTTTCATAAGGACCCTTTTCCCATAAAATCCCTCCCCATGGAGTCCCCAAAGTAATCCTTGCTACTTTGAGCACATTCCCGAAAACCCAGGGCCACAAAGCAAGACAACTGGGAGAAGGGGAAAAAAAATAAACCGGAGGTTCCCAAGGGGAGAAAGCCAAGGTTTTCACCCTACCTTCCCCTTACCCAAGGCCTACGGGTTAAAAAGTCATCCCTTTCAGGCACAATTAGCAAGTCCAGGGAGATTGGGAACCAATCATTCTTGAGCTAGAGAACATCATTCTGGGTGCCCAGTGTTGGTGAACCAGACAGAGCCCCTCAGGCAAACAGCAGAGGGCTAGGGAAGCACAGCCTGACATGCCTCCAGCCTCAGGCCAGGTACGTCAGAAGGTGGCAAGATGGGGGTGGGTGAAGAGCCAGACAGAGCCCAGAGGGGCAGGGACTGGACTCACGTGTTACAGATGCCTTAAAATGCTTCGCGATTTTTGCCCCAAGTCTCAAGAGGGAAGAACAGCTTAGACCTACCTAAAGGGAAGGTGACAAGTACTAATACCTGGACCGCTAATATTTGTCAGCAGTGATCAAACTGGACTTTTTCTTCAAATACACATTTGTAAGAACCAATACCAAAGACCATACTTTTATTACATTGTTGATGGTTAACTGCATGGAGATACAAATTTCAGTAAGTTTCCAGTTCAAAAACCTCAGGCTCTCACCCAAGAACACACTTATACAATATTTAAAAGTACAAAAGCTCCTTTTGGTTAAGGGACGATACAAGAAAACTCATGAACTTAGTGACACCAGAAATGCCAGTCCACGCGGTCCCAGAAAATCCATTTCTTGGCTCTCATTGGTAAGAATGTCCCTCTGATACTGAGCACAAGGTGTTTCTACACCAAATGCGGGAGGCCCAGGTTTTCAGGGCCCAAGCTGATGGCTGCCCTTGTTCCTTTGGACTTCAAATTCTGCCCCTGCCGCAGCACAGCCTGCAAGGAAATTAAGTATCAGTTAATCTTACTTTATACTCTAAGAACAGTCATTCACAGCCTAAAAGATATCTTCAGAAAACCGTAGGTTCACCACCACACAATCTGCCGGTAATTCCAGCTTTTTTAGGTGATTTCATCATTTGATATCCTTTTCTGCAAATCCATTTCAACAAAACTAGCTGCTTATCCATTCTACCGTGGGGGTGGTCATTGTGAGACCAGATCTTACATCTTCTTGGGCTGGGGTACTGCTGCCACTGCCGCCCGCTTTAGAACTCTGCTGTGCAGATCCCACTCTTCGGTGCTCAAAGCTTGGCGGGATGAATGAGGCACCCACGGACAGACAGCAGATGCCAAAAGCAACTGGAGGCAGTTCCCATCGTCTTAACCTCCGTTCAAGTCACGTTATCGCAAACAGACCCAAGGCTGTCCATCTCAGAGCAGATAAGCAGTTTGCTCAGGACTGTACAGCCACGACATCAAAAGGAACTCCTGGGCTCACTCTGCAGTCTGGTCCAGACATCACGAACCGAAATCATTCTCAGATATTTTCTCAATAATGCTCAAGGGCTGCACCGCCACAAAGTATTAGGTCAGCCGGACCTGTATCCGGTCCAGCAGAAACTTCACATGAATCAACAGCTAGGCCTCCTCAACCACGAACTTCTCCAGAGCCCAAAGCTAGCTTACCTCGGAGCAGGCCGATGCTCGGGCTCCCATACGGTGATCACGCGCTGGCCACCCTTCACTAGCTTGCAACCTGGGTGAAGACAGATTATGGGTCACAGTCCAGCCCAGCTTACTCCTGGGCACCAGCTACTGGTGAGGACGCGTGACTGCAGTCAGCCAGGAACTGGTTTCGTCAGTTATCGCTTCTGACGGCACTTCCTATTAGTGATTTCATCAGAGCAGCCAAGCACCTCACCACAGTACCGCCCCAGAGACCTGGGCTTCGGCTAAAACCGCCGTAAGGCATCCGTTTCTCAATACAGATGCGGCTTAGACATAACTAGGGGCCGCAACCTCCTAACCGTTGCAGTTATGCAACGAGGCAGCGCATCATTACGTCAAATGCATGAAAGCGACAACAGGGATAAGACACCAGGCAGTTATCAGTGCATTTAAGGTTGCAAGACCGACACGGCTAAGTTACAATACGTATTAATCCTTACCCAGACTGGCTCTTAACCTCGGGTTGGGATGCTGCTCCCGTCTCCAAAAGCGAGTGTGTCTACCCTCTGAAACAAAGATTAGGGCGTGCATTTAGGGCAGACTCGGGCAGCTACAGTAACGTAAAGCATCAGGTGTCAGCGACTGCGGTCGGATGGGCTTAGAAATCGTCAGTCCTCGCGTCTGACGGCACTTGCTACGGAATCATCAGGATAGCCGAGCAAGCCTCCCCTGCGGCCCCACTACGAACGTCGCTCCGCGCCCTAGGGTGCAGGCAGCCCCGCTTACCTAGTTCTCTCGGGGGGTGCTCACTCCCGGCGGCGAGCCCGGGGTCAGGGGTCCCGAGACGGCGGCTGCCCGGCCGGACGAAGACGCACGCGGTCCTCGGGCCTCGGCCCCCAAACTCGGACACAAGGCCACGGCGCCCGCCCTGAGGCCCGCGTGGACGCAGCCGCCCGCCGCCCTCCAGTTAGGCTCCCCGAGGACAGCGTTCGAAAAATCAGAAAAGTTCTGGGGCTTCCCTGGTGGCGCAGTGGTTGAGAGTCCGCCTGCCGATGCGGGGTACGCGGGTTCGTGCCCCGGTCCAGGAAGATCCCACATGCCGCGGAGCGGCTGGGCCCGTGAGCCATGGCCGCTGAGCCTGTGCGTCCGGAGCCTGTGCTCCGCAACGGGAGAGGCCACAGCGGTGAGAGGCCCGCGTACCGCAAAAAAAAAAAGAAAAAGAAAAGCTCTGGCTCCCTCGCCCTTGCTGCCCGCGGACTGGCCTAGACGAACTCACCACCAGCCGCCCGACACCTACGCTGGAAAGGCCCAACAACAGCCGTCCCAGCCTCTTAAGCAGTCGGAACATTCCACCCCTCACAGAAGGGAGGGGGATTATGGCAAAAGACTCAACGGAACTTCCAGCCCGTTTAATGGTGCAGGCGCCGCCCCCGGACTCCCCTCTCCTGCAGAGCCCATGGTCTCTTCCGAGGCCGTGGAATTCTGGGTCACAGGGGCACAGCGAGCCCCAGCGCGCGTGCGCAGGTCCAGTGCGCGCCAGCCGTTTGGGGACTTTCCCGCCGCTCCGCCGCCCCTCCGCCCCTCCGCCCCTCTGCCGGGTGGTCCCGAGCGAAGAGTCCGCCGTCGTGAGCTTCCGGTTGCTCCTCTGGAAGGTGGAGCGACGGAGGCCCCAGACGGCGGTTCTGCGCATCACGTGCGATCACGCCCTTGAAACCCTGCAGAGCCTGGGCGCGCGGCAAGTGTGCACACACCGTAGCTGCTTCTGGCCCTGGGGGGCGGTGCCGTCTGCTCTCCCTGCACGAGCCTCTCCAGCCCCCTACGCTCCGACCCCCCTCCTCAGTCTCCTTCCTCCGTCTCCTCTCCTTCGGGACTCCTCCAGCTGTGCTCCGTCTCACCGGGGGCGAAACCTCCCTCCGTCCCAGCGTGGGAACAGGCTCGGCTCTCGCCACTTAAAAAACATTCAACCCGTGCACGCGCGTCTTACGAACACACATTACCCTAAGGGTGAAAACTGGAAAAGCGGTAGTGAGACATAGGTTTTTGAGCTGGTTTTAGAAATAAGCGTAGCGTTTTAATGGAGGGAGGGGAGGCTTCTAGGGAGAGCCAATCCTAGGAGTCAGACACACACGAGGTCCACCATCCTGCGCGAAGGATATACTGCAGGTGCCAAGGAGAGCAGGAGGCGTCTGCAAAACCGCGGAGGGCTGGGGGGTGCCAGCTAGGGCCCCCGTGGGCGCCGGGAGCCTCTCAAGCCTTCAGAGACGGGGGTAACTTGTTGCCCTTGTGTCTCAGGAAGGTCCCTCAGGCTTGGAAGGGTGGGAACTGCGCAGGAAGCCAGCGGGGAGAGGAGGCAATAATCCACAGCCTGAACTAAGTAAGCCCAGGAGCGCAAAGGCTTTGAGAGACGCCCTGGGGTGGCTTTAAGGGGCGTCTGGAGGCTGTGGGAGAGGAAGGACAGGCGGCTGTGCTTGCTGGTGTCCACCACCTCGCGTCTGCGGTGACAGCAGGCACAGCGCCTCGGCTAGCTGCCTGCACCCCGAAGAGGGCAGCTGGGGGGCGGTAGGTGAGGGTCCCTGTGCCCAGGAGAGGGCGGGAGCAGCCCGGCCCCAGACACAGACGTGAGCTCACAGAGACATGCAGACGCCGACTAGCTCAGGGGCCCAGTACCTTTTTATTTTTTTAATTCTTTTTAATTTTATTTTTGGCTGCGTTGGTCTTTGTTACAGTGCGCGGGCTTTTCTCTAGTTGCATTGAGCGGGGGCTACTCTTCGTTGCGGTGCGTGGACTTCTCACTGCGGTGAGCTTCTCTTGTTGCAGAGCACGGGCTCTAGGCACGCGGGCTTCAATAGTTGGGGCACGTGGGCTCTAGAGACCGTTGTGGCACACGGTCTTAGTTGCTCCGCGGCATGTGGGGTCTTCCCGGACCAGGGCTCGAACCCGTGTCCCCTGCATTGGCAAGCGGATTCTTAACCACTGCGCCACCAGGGAAGTCCTGGGGCCCAGTACCTCTACTCAAATAATGTTTCCAGGAGAGTTAGCCACAAGAAATTGCTTATTTATTTTTGCCACCAAAGTCCCTTGAGGTCCCAGAGCCAGTAGGTGGGGCTGGAACCATTCCGTGCTCTGTCCTCCCGGCCTCCTGCTGCATCAGTGGGACTCAAGGAGCTGGAGGGGCACATGGTCTTCCTCCACGGCACTGTCCTGGCTGGATTGGGAGGCCAGGGCTGGGTTCTTCAGGGCGCCTGTGAATGGGATGAAGGGAGTGTCCCCAGGACGCAGGCACCAGGGAAACAGGAGGGAGCCACGGCCATGAAACCACATCATGCCAGGGGACAGCAGCCTCGGGGTCCCCAGCAGTCCCTCTCCTGCCTCCCTGCTTCTGCAAGCATCTCTTGAACCCCTGCCAGGTGCCAGTCAGGGACCTCCTCCCAGGAGCTGAAAGTCCCTGCAGGTGACAGGCCTTTGTGTTAGAAACCAGAACAGCCGATGATGTGCTGAGGAGCCAGAGGGAGGGGAGCGTCAGGTGCTCAGACGAGAGAGGAGACCCCGCCCCCCGGCCCCCCGCCACCGGTGGGGAAGGTGGAGAAGGGACGCCCGGAGGATGGAAGGGCACCTACAGAGACACGAGCCCGGGAAAGGAAGGAACGTGAGCACTGTGGAGGGACCGGCCGGCACATGGAGGGAGGTGCGGGGAGGGGGCTGGACAACGGCTCTGGGCCTTGACCCCGGGGGGAGGGGTGCGGCCTGCTAGGGAGTGGGAGGCGGTGTGTGGTGCGGCTGTGTGTAGTTTTCGTCTACGTACGAGGGATTGGAGTAGGACGAGCCTGGACTTAAAGCCTTGTCTGGGGTCCGGGTGCCAGCTGAGCAGCCCCCGCGTGGTGCAGACGTGGGAGAGGTGAGGCGCAGGGCAGAGGGGCCGGCGGCGGGACCGCAGCCACCGGAGGCCCCAGGACACTCAGCACCAGGGGGAGGGGGAGGGGGAGAGACCCGCAAGGCCCCCCGCCTGGGCCAGGAGGGTGGGGCCGACGGCAGGGCAGCCCAAGGCTGTTCCTGTTGGGGGTGTCCAGCTGGAGGCGGCGCGGGCGGGTGGGGCAGGGAGTCGGGGCGGCTTGGGGCAAGATGAGGGACAAGGGGGCTTTCCGAGTCTTGCAGGGATGGGACGGCAGGACTCGGAGGAAGGGCGACACAGAGACAGGTGCGCAGGAAAGCTGTCGCTTCGCGAGGGCCGCGGTCAGGGACCCAGGAGCCCGGGCGGCCGGAGAAGACTCCACGTACAGGGTCTCGGGTGGCCACGGCAAGTGGAGGGGTGGGAAAGAGCACGAGAAAGGAGAGGAGGGGGGACGAAGCCTTGAGGTGGGTGCCTGCCGGCCGTGGAGGGGGACGAAGGAGTCGGGGTGGAGGGGGCCAGCGCCACCCTAGAATGGAGGGGACGCGGGCCTGACGGGGACAAAGACGGATGAAGTGGCCTCTCAGCGGTGTGGCGGCAGCGAGGCTGGCCTGTCGGGGCGGAGCCACGGGGCTGGGGGGCCTCCCTAACTTGTCCCCCTGCTGGCGGAGGAGGGAGGGGAGGGTGCCCAAGAGCCGGTTTCCCAGGCGACCGGGGGGGGGGAGGGGGAGCGCCGCTTTAAGGGGCAAACCCTTTACACGCACACGCACACACGCGCACACACACACACACACTCCACAGCTACTCACCAGGGCCGCCTGGCCCCGAGGGCTCCTCACGCACCGTGGGCAGCGTCTGCTCCCACGCAGCCCAGTTCACCTCCTCTACCCTGCGGGCCACAGGGCAGCTGTGAGGCTCCAGGAGGCCGAGGCGGCAGCGTGCTCTGCCCCAGGAGAGGGGCCCCCGAGGGGTGCACACCAGGGCTGTGAGGAGGACGGGGCTTCTCTCCGCAGGACACTGGGCCACCCAGCAGCCCCCCGCGAGCCCCGTCCTCTCGGCTCTCAGACTGCCGCCCCGGCCAGGCGCCCACCGGGGGGAACAGGCGTCTGTCCCCTCTGGCTGTTCACGGCGACCTGGGTTGCCCCCAGCATCCAGAGAGGAGTTTAGATCAGCTGGATCTGTGTGTTCCCAGGTTCTGCGGCCCTTTCACGGCTACTCTACGTGGCTAAGACCCGCCGCCCTTGCTTGGCTGCTACCTCAGGAAAGTGTGTTGCTGGCCGAGCACTTGTCACCAGGTTCCCGCCCCCATGGGAGCGTCTGCTCTGCGTGGAAGGGTTTGTAGCCTCCGTGGTCAGGACTGGGGCGTTGGGAGGACAGAGCAGACCAGCCAGGGCAAGCTTAGCATGCTCTAACCCGAGGATGCCTCTGGCTTCTTGGCCTCCTAACTGTGCCCCATTTCAGGCCAGAAGGAGTCGGTCAGGGACCACTGGGGAGGGACCTCCAGTTTCAGTCAGTGGGACAGGAAGGTGACCAGACAGGAAGAGCAGGCAGTGGAGGCCGGGCCTATGAGATCCAGCATCGCTGACCTCGCCTGTCCAGGGCAGAGTCCCCTGGCGCTCCGAGGCCCTGCCTTTCCCACCAGACCTGACTCTTGGCCGCTGTCGCCTGGTTTTCAGCAAGGTCCCCAGGCCGCCCCCCAGCCTCTCCACTCACCTGAAGCACCAGCGCTCGTCGGGGAGACCGTCCGGCCTGGTGCCAACTGTCAGTCTCACCCCTGCCCGCTGCTTCTTCCTCCTGCACCACCAGTAGCCGTTCTCCATCTCCAGGACAGAGATGGCTTTCTGGGGACAAAGGATACATCAGACAGAGTGGCCAGCACTTTACAGTAGAACTCTGCATCTGCTAAGTGCATGGATTTGAGTCCAGCCCCGAGGTTTGATTACCTATGTGGTGTCAGGCCCTGTATCCCTCTGAGTCTCTTTCCCACTTACAGACTGAGGCCAATATGCCTTGGGTGGTTGCTGGGAAGTCGGCATGTGACGAGCGCCCTACAGTTCCTTGCAATTGCAACGTTACAGGTTCTAGAATTCCACCAGGTATGGAACGTCACATGTGCCTGCTGCTATCACACAAGCGAGCTGGGGGCGGGGGGCGGGCACAGAACTTTGCAGGTGAGGGGCTTGCCCAAGGTCAACGGTGAATTGGTCACACAGTCCAGCCCCCGCGGGCGAGGTTCTCCCTGCACCAACTGCCTAGGCCCACCCCCGACCCTCCCCAGTCAAGAAGCAGCTCTTGCTTCCACGGCAGGCAGGTGCCACATGAGCTCCCAGCTACCCGAGCCCCTGCTCCCAAAGCTCCTGCAGCCTGGGCCAGCTCCAGGATCGCGCATCCCGCCTGCCTCGTCCACCAAGCCTGCCCCACAGAACAAGCGACGAAGGGGGCTACATGAGGGCGGGGTCTCCGTCTCGTTCTCCGCCGGGTCTTTAGAGCCTAAACTGTGCCTAGCCCTGCACTAGGCTCTCAGGAAGCACTTAATACTAATGATGACGGTGGCTAACACGCTGAGCACCTACTGTGTGCCAGGCACCGCCCTCAGGCCTTACTGCAGCCTCATGTCAGCCCTGCGCAGGAAGGAGTGGCCGAGGGAGGCCCCGTGAGGGCCGGACCCACTCGGGGGCCCAGCTCAGTGGGTTCTGCGCACTCCTGCCGGGCCTGGAACGCTGGAGGGGACGGGGCACCTCGCCGGGCACCTGCAGCTTCCAGATGCTCCAGCTGTCGCTGGCAACGCTGCTGACGGTCTCGCTCATGAGGGCGACGAGCATGTTGAGCAGCAGGACGTAGGTGAGCAGCACGTGGGTCAGAAGCAGCAGCAGCGCCACCCCACGGAAGCGCAGCTGGGCCTGGACGGCCAGCTCGCCCATGCCGATGGTGAACTTGAACAGCTCCAAGGAGGCGTCCAGGACGCCCTCGTACGGGGCCGTGCTGCCCTCCGCGTCCCCCTTTCCCGCCACCTTCGTGGTGTTGGAGCCCGCAGGGGCCCCGGGGTCCCGGGCCTCCCGGCTCAGGCTCACCAGTGCTGAGGAGATAGGCAGGGGGTCCTCAGCCTGGGGAGACCAGCGGGCAGCCTCGAGGGGGCGCAAGGAGTGGGTGGGGGACGGGGGGGCCTTTACCTACAGCGAAGCCGAAAAGGAAGACCAAGTAGACCAGGAGGAAGCGGAGCAGGTCCCGCAGGATGACCTAGAAGGCACGAGCCGGTGGGGGGTTCAGCCTGGGGGAGGTACCTGCCTGCCGGGCCCACGAGGAGCCCCCTGGGGTGTGGTGTCCAGCCCTGCCCGGTCTGGCTGCACGGGGCCACCCCTGCCTCTCACCTTCTGGATCATGACACTGTAGATGCCCGTGTGCTGCAGGCCGCGCGTGTAGTACAGCAAGTTCAGCCAGCCCAGCGCCAGCGAGCACACGAGCAGCGGCAGGTACCACTCGATGGCCAGGAAGCACAGCACCTGGGACAGCACGGTGAGCAGCGCCTGGACCAGGCTGCGTGGAGGCAGCGCGGGGTCAGCTCGCGGGCCTCCTGTGGCCAGCGCTGACCCCCGCTGCCGCTGCCTCCGCGGTCTCAGAGATGAGAAGGTCCGCCTCTGTCTGGGACTGGCTCCAAGCATCCTGACCTCCACCTCGGGCAAGGCATTCAACCCCCGTGGGCCTCAGTTCCCTCCCCCGTACAACTGGGGTAACAGTAACAACGCCCGGCTCGGAGAGTGTCGGCGAGGATTCAGGGAGACACGCGTGTAAAGACTTCAGGCTCCACTGGTGCGGAGCGAGGGCTCGGTCGATGTGACTACCATGCTCGGGGCCCGGACCGGACAGCAGCCCGACTCCGGGGTCTGGCCTGTGAGCTGCTCCCAGCCTCCTGGAGCTCCCTGGCCCAGGGTCCTCACCCCCAAAGCCCGCCTGGTGCCCTCTCCCAGGCAGGAGACGGGGGAGGAGTGAGGGCGCACGTACAAGAGGATTTCAAAGTAGCTGTCCATGAACGAGATCCAGATGAACAGACGGCGCCTCCAGAAGTACCACAGCTGCGGGGGAAGGAGGAGGACAGGCCGTGACACCTGCTCTCCAGGCCACAAGCAGCCCCGCTGCCCTCAGGGCCGCCAGCCGGCCTGCTTGTAAAAGTCTCGCCAGGACCACCTCAGGGGCTCGGGTGGCAGCTTTGAATTTTTGGGGTGCTCATGAGTCCTGCTGGTAGCTGAGAAAGTTTGGACCCTGTTTCCAAAAAGTGCAGAGACCCAGACAATGCCAGGGGCCTGCTGTCTCCCTGTGGGTCCAGGTGGAGGGCTCACACTCCGCCTGGTGAAACAGGCTCCTTTCCCTCCCCCGCCCTGGCCTCACAGGGACCACCGGCTGCTCCAGCCAACCTGGCCTCGGTGCCTACGTCCTGCCCACCCTCCAAGACTCACTCCAAGAGTCTCAGTGCCACGGCCCAGCCTGTCTCCTGCAAGCTGGCAGCATCTTGCCCTGAAGAGGCCGTGCTGGAGGCACTGGGCTGAGTTCCCCCTGCCGCCACCCTTCTGTGCTCCCCAAGTGAGGAATGAGCCAGGGACCTGGGGTCAGGGGCTTCCAGCTCCATTCCCAGGGGAGCAGAGCCGGCACTGCCAAGGAGTCATAGGAGATATCTGCTGCCCCGTGGGCACCCCAGAAAGCACAGCAGGGAGGGTACCCAAAAGGCAAGGCCAGAACCTTCGGCCCTCAGCTGCCCTGAGGCTGGCCAGGATGGGACCGGGTGTGGGATTCAGCTTCCCGTACATGGAGGGACTGTCGTGAACTCACTCTCAGGCTGCTTGTAGCAGAATTCCAGGTTTGAGGTGGGGGATGGGAGGAACCCTCACCTGGCCCATGAGGATGTTGGCCCCCACAAGCAGCATCAGGATGTGGCCCAGCAGCAGCATGGAGTTCCCAGCAGTTCCTTCCAGCGGGAGGAAGTCCTGCACGAAGACACACTCGGGTCAGGCCTGGGGTCCCCCCCAGCAGCTCCCCGCTGAGAGCGAGGCTGGGGGCCCATTGCTCGTGAGAGCTGTGGGGAGGCCCCCCGAGCAGCAGAGCAAACGTGGGCTCTGGAGCCAGACTCCCTGGGTTCAGATCCCAACTCCACCACTCACAGCCTGTGTGACCCTGGGTAAGTTCCTTAAACTCTCTGTGCCTTCCTTCCCTCAACTGCAAACTGGCAATGATAAGAGTTCATCATCTCAGAGGGTTGTTGTGAAATTAATTAAATACGTTAACACACGTCGTCAGTCACTTGAATACTTTCTCACGTGTGCTGCACACTCAGTGAGTAGTAGTATTGTTGTTGTTACTACTATGTTGTCACTTCCGTATCATGACCAGCTGTGTAAGCGCCGTGGGCAGGCCACCAAGCGGTCCGGCCTCCGGTCAGCATTTGCAGGACGGGGTTGTAATCCCTGCCCCATCGTCTGCCAGGATTGTTTCCAGGAGGCCTCCCCAGGATGTGCCCCTCCCTGCCTTGCCTTGTCCAGGGCAGGCTGGTGGTAGGTGACAGCGGTGAAGATGGACATGTAGGTCAAGTAACACAGGAAGTTGAAGAGGAACCTGGGGATGAGCAGATTCCACTTCACCTGCAGCAGTTTGTTCAGCGGCTCCAAAACCACCATTCGGTGCCGGTGCTGGGATGGGAAGGCGAGAGCCAGAGGTGCATTCAGCAAGTACACGTGGAGGCACCAGGGGAGAGCGGAAAGGGTGCGGAGCCCCGAGCGACCCCTCCCCGCCGGCCGCCACCCCACCCTCGTGGCTGTGGAGTGACAAGTCCAGAGCAGGTGCTGGTCAACAGAGAGGCCCCCAGTGGTAGCCACCGGGACCCCGGTGTGACCCCTGTGTCGGGTGGGACCGGCCTGTGTGGAGCGAGCGTGTGCCCAGCGGCCGGGTGCACACGTGCGGCCACACCCCGACTGTTCGGTTAAAGGGCAGGGGCGGCCCTGCAGGCAGCCCCGAACTGTGGACCTTGCAGGGAGCTCTGCCAGGCCCCCTACGCACACCCCCGCCCCTGGGGTGAAGCAGGCTCACCGGGCTTTGGCAATGAAAGGCGATGATCTCCAGCACTGAGTTCTCCTCCCAGCTGTCCACAGAGGCCAGGTCATACAGCGACACCCGCACAGGCCCGTAGGACCACTCCGTGAACTTGCGGGAAAGGGACTGGCACGGCCCCGGGAACTCCCGCTGCAGGATGTGTCTGAGAATCTACAGGGCAGGCACGTGAGCTTGGCGTGCAAAGAGCTGCTCACCGCCCAGACACGCGTACATGCCCTGCACCCACGGGTCCTTGCGCATATGAACTCTTACACAGGTCCACGCACACTCAGCCACCATGTAGACACTCCCACCCACCCGCCTTTGCCAGCCTGCCTCTTCCTTCCGCACTCCTGCCCCAGTGCCTCTTTCCTGGACACTCATATGGCCGACGGACCCCCAATCCAAGGGTCCTTAAGGCCCCATGAGATCAGAGGCTACCAGTTACACATGTGTGTGCACGTTTGTGGCCAGAGTCTAGAGCTTTCAACAGACTAGAAGCCACCCCTAACCCGGACAGCTCCAGAAGCAATTTGGTCTTACAAATGAGGAATGGTGGGGAGGCTTCCCAGATGGGGCAGCGGCTTCCATAGGCCACACAGCCATGCCTCTAGACGGCAAAGAGAGGTACCCACACCCCAGGGACCTTGGAGGGCAGGAAAAAAACATAAAACTTCTGCTTATGTTTATTTTTATCTTAACCTTTAAAAATACCTGTGTTCTAAGCATTGGGCCCTGTGTCGGCTGTGTGGGTTGTAAGCTCCCCTAATAATAAGGATCAGACAACAGGAAAGTCTTTTGGGAAAAAAGTAAAGCTGGATCATGCTTTTCTTTTTTTTTCTTTTTTGCCGAGCGGCTCTTAGTTCCCCAACCAGGGATTGAACCCGGGCCCTCGGCAATGAAAGCAAAGAGTCCTAACCATCGGAACACTAGGGAAGTCCCTCGTGCTTACTCTTTATAAGAGTAACCTATAACTTTCAGATGAATCAAAGTTTTAGGCATTCAAAATCAAACTGCAAAAGAAAAGTCTGGAAGCAAATATGGATACGGAATATACACACTCACGTGCACACATGCACACGCACACACACAGTTTTAAAACCTTGTAGAAGGAATTAAGCAATAGCAAAACCAAAGAAAAGATTAACACTTGGATACGTAAAAATTCTGTGTCGCAAAAAATGCCACAAAAATTTTTTTAATGTTGAACTGGGAGAAAAATTTGCAACCGTTATAGTAAACAAAATGATGATAACGTTCGTTATCAAGAACACTTAGCCATCAATACGAAGAAAACCTGAGAGCTAAGAACATGACAAGACTGTCTCCTAATCAAGAAACCCAAGTGACTTAAAAAATCCCTGGGAGTTCCCTGATGGTCCAGTGTTTAGGACTCGGTGCTTTCACTGCCGTGGCCTGGGTTGAATCCCTGATCAGGGAGCTAAGATCCCGGAAGCTGCGCAGCCAAAAGAAAATAAATAAATAAAATAAAATCCCTGTTTTAAAATGTAATATATTCATTCTGTAGCTCATATATAATTTATCAGTAAACACACACACAGGAGAGGTGCATGCTGAAATTGTTCTGAGCTAGACACCACCCCAGGCTCTTCCTGCAGAAATCCCGGGTTGAGTCCTGCTGCTTCTCACTGGCCACTCACCTCAATTTTGAGTGGCCACTCACCTCAATTTTGCCCTCCTTGGCGGCCAGCTTCAGGGGCGTGAGGCCCTGCAGGTTGGGGATGTCCTCGAGCCGCACCGTGGGGCAGAGGCGGGCCCCCGCCTGGAGCAGCCCATCGTACATGCGGGTCACCATCTCCGTGTTCTCGGCCGAGTCGTCTGCAATCATCACCAAGGCGTGCAGGGCCGTGTTGCCCAGCGAGTCGGCGGCCTGCAGGCTGGCGGGCTGGTGCGGGTTCTCCAGGAGGTAGGTCACCACGTCCCACTGCTTGGTGCACGCGGCCAGGGAGAGGGGCATCTCGCCTGGGGGCCGAGGGGACAGCTTGGGCCTTGGGCCTCCCAGCATCCACCCGCCTGCTTCTCACCCTCCCTGAACCTCCTTGAGGTGGGTCAGGCGCCCACAGGAGAGGATGCGCACAGCCTTGGGGTCCCGGGCCCACCCAGGCCAGTGCAGTGAGCGGAGAAGGCCCCGGGCCCCGCATCCTCCTAGGAGCCCCAGTCAAGGTGGCTCTGTCCAGCTCTGACCCAAGGGAGAGGGGCCCAAAGCTCTTCACCATCTAAGGGAGCAGAACGGGAGCCTGCCAACCAGGGTTCCCGCCCCCCGCCTCTTTCTCTTTGCTTTGCCGGGGCCTAGACACCCCTTTCTTCAGGCCCCGTCTGGTCTAGTCTCCTCACACACCAGTTCTACGCCCCCGTTCCCCTGCCCTGGTCTGAGCTCATGTGTGGTGAGCTTCCTTGGCCAGACAAGGATAAAACACCTCTTAAGACAAACTGCTTTTGCAGGCGGCCTAGCTGTTAGAAGCATGAGCCTCAGGGTCAGACAGATCTGGGTTTAAGGGTCACATTAACCCTGTGACCTTGGGCAAGGCCTTACCCCCTCTGCAGCTCAATTTATCCAAGAAGGTTCCTCACCGAAGTAGAAGCAGGTCTCTTGGCTTTTCTTCTGGAAGAACTGGCCACAGGCCCGGGCATGCACGTCAGCCCCATTCTCCACCAGGAGCTTCACACACGGCAGGCTCCTCTTCTCGATGGCGATGTGCAGGGCGCTGTGGCCTCGGTAGTACTCATCTGTGCACTGGGCGTTGACCAGAGGCCGAGGATTGCCCAAGTCCCGGTCAATCTGCAGCAGCGGCTCAATGCAGGCGTTGGTCCCGTTCCGAAGGTTCAGCACGGCCTTCATCAGGCATGTCTTCCCTGTGGAGCCCTCTGTGGGAGGAGGGGGGGGCACCGTGGTGCTCAGGCCACCCACCCGCCTGTACAGTGAGCCCATGCCCCAAAGTACCCCGGCTGGCTGGAGGGAGCTAAGACTCCAGCCAACAGGTGTTAGAATACCAACAGGTATGACTACAGTTTCTGCCCTAGAAATTAAGTTTCTAAGACAGAGTTCGTCATGTGTGCAACACTATCTACACGAGAACATGTGGAGCAGTATTTCTTTTTTTTTAATTTTTAAATTTATGGCTGCATTGGGTCTTCGTTGCGCACGGGCTTTCTCTAGTTGCAGTGAGCAGGGGCTACTCTTCGTTGTGGTGCACGGGCTTCTCGTCGCGGTGGCTTCTCTTATTGCGGAGCACGGGCTCTAGGAGCACAGGCTTCAGTAGTTGTGGCTCGCGGGCTCTAGAGCACAGGCTCAGTAGTTGTGGCACATGGGCTTAGTTGCTCCGCGGCATGTGGGATCTTCCCGGACCAGGGCTCGAACCCATGTCCCTGCATTGGCAGGTGGATTCTTAACCACTGTGCCACCAGGGAAGCCCTGGAGCAGTATTTCTTAAGTGGCTCTACCACTTAATGACTCTGTCTCTTCTGGGCAAGTCACTTGGCCTCCTGTTTATTTATTTATATCTTTGGCTGCACTGGGGCTTCGCTGCTGCGCACGGGCTTTCTCTAGTTGTGGTGAGCGGGGGCTACTCTTTGTTGTGGTGTGTGGACTTCTCATTGCGGTGGCTTCTCTTGTTGCGGAGCATGGGCTCTAGGCGTGCAGGCTTCAGTAGTTGTGGCGTGCGGGCTCAGTAGTTGTGGCTCGCGGGCTCTAGAGCTCAGGCTCAGTAGTTGTGGCCCACTGGACCAGGGATTGAACCCGTGTCCCCTGCATTGGCAGGCAGATTCTTAACCACTGCACCACCAGGAAAGCCCCTTGGCCTCTCTTAACCTCAGTTTTCCTCACTGTAAAATGGGACCCTTCAGGGTTATTGTAAGGATCACATGGAATTATATACAAAATTCTTAGCCCACAGAGGGCCTGGCACACAGTGTGTTGAGGTTGAAAACTACACACAACCTAAATGGCCACCAATAAGGGGTTAGTTAAGTAAATTGTGGTAAATGTACAGGATGGGAAACTCTGCAGGTTGTTACAGTGACTTGAGTTAGAGGCCTGTGTACTGAAATGGACTAAGTTGGGGGAAAGCCCATTACAAGCACATCATTATGTATTTACATCAATGGCATGACCCCATTTATGTAAATATATGCCTAATGTATTTAAACAGTTTGAAAGTATGTACCCCAAATCATTATCGGGGTCCAGGATGACAGACTGTTTTTATCCTCAGCTTTATACATTTCATTACTATTTGAACCTTCTAGAAGGCACACATGTTCTTTTCCTAATCAGATATCCCCAAACAATACAGATATTTAGATTTGGGGCAAAGAATGCTCTGAGATGGATAAAGTGTAAGGTACGTGTATTAGACCTCAGCGATGCTGTTACTGAGAGAGAGAGAGACAGGGAAAGGCTGCATTGGGAAAGGCTGCATTGAGTAAGGCCGTGAACATCCATCCATCCGGCCACTGAAGCAGCTGAGGGCGGCAGACGCAGGCAGGGAGCCGGTGGGGTGAGTGGAAGAGGGAGCGGGCTGTCCTCGCTCTGTCAGCAGGGCCCCTGCAGTCATCCTGGCAGGAGGGCTGCTAGAACTCCGCCCCTGCTCGCCCCTCAGTTCCTGACTGTGGCCAACACCCAGCGGCAGCCTGGTCTCAGCACAGCACACGGCGGCTCTGGCCCGAGCAGCAGGCCTACCTGTGTACTCCGAGTCCGTGAGGTACTTGCTGGTCCGGCGCAGGTACTCTGGTAGCCCCACCAGATCCTCGGGGACCCCCCGGGCCACCACGCTGAAGAGCCGGTCACGGTCGAAGCGGTTTGGGTCTGGTTGGCTGTGGGGGGATGTGGTTTGTGACTGACGCTGCAGGAGAGCCCTGGGCCCCCAGAAAGTCCTGCTTCCCAGGGAGCCTTTTCTGGGGCCCAGGAGCCCCTTTTGAGAGCCTCTACGCACCCAGGCAGACCAAGGAGACCGCAAGTGCTCAGACCCCCGGAGCAGGGGCCTGTCTGGGGCACCGGACCACGCGTCCCGACTGCAGGCGTCTCCCGTCACTTGCCAGGTGCCCCGCTGCTCGCAACAGCCTCATTATCCATTTCAGCACAGGAGCTCGTCATGGCTCTTGAGCTGGGCTCCGGGGCGGGGCGGGGCTACCGGAGGTGCCCACAGACTGTTGGGGGCCGTACGTGCCGCTGGCCTCAACAAGAAAATCAAGAAAAGCCCCACATCCTCTCCGAAACCATCTATGGACGAACAATGGAGTACCTGCCCCTTTGGCCCTCACTTCTGCCCTGCGTGAGTAATCTCTATTTTCTCCATCAGACAAACAAGGAGGTAGAGTAACTTTCCCAAAGTCACACGGTGCAGAGCTCACGGGGTGTGGGATGCTGGCTGTTCAACTAACTCTAGACCCCGACTCCCAACCCCAGAGAGACTCCAGGCTGGACAGACGGAGGTTTCTCAGAGACGTGGGGTCCAGAGCGGACACCAGACACTCACAGAATTTTCCTGAGAAGCCACACCTCCGGGAAAGGCCCCAGGAGGTGCTGGTAGCCTTTCTGAATCCAGCGTGTGTGGGCATCCCCGCCTGGGCTCGCCCCTGGGGCTCCTGGTACCACGACCAGCAGAAAGGAAGGGACAAGAAAGGGGGGACTATTTGATGCTTTGGGGACCCTCAGGTCTGCCATGGAATGGATTAACCAAGAAAGGGCTGGGGGCTCTGATGAGTGGGACTATTGGGATCAGTCGTGTTTTAAGCCATGACCCAGCAGACCACGCGGCCGCGACGTGACCAATAGGTCACTGCGGCTGACTGGTGAGTCCCGTGGGCAGTCCGGCCGGGGGAAGTGGCTATTTGGACAAAGCACTTCCTGTCACAGGGAGGCATCACGGTCCTGGTATAGGGAGGCCCCACGGGAGCTCAGATTGAAGCACCAAAGGGCATCGAGGGGCCGGTTCTGCCTCGGGCAGCCTCTCCCCGTTCCCAGAAGCTTTGCAAGCATCCTCTCCTGACCTGGTCTGAACCTGACCTCGGGCCTGCAGCACAGACAGGACAGGCGGCTCGGCGCTGGGAGGCCGAGGCTGGGGGCTGAGTCCCAGGCATGAGCAGGGAGGGCGGGGCTTCCCTGGCAGAGTGCTGCCTGGCCCACGCAGGTTCTCCAGCCTCGCATGTCAGACCTCACACTGCGGGGATCCAGGTGCACCCTTCCCCCACACCTACAGGACCGGAGGTGGCGCTTCCGCGAGAGTGGCTCCCACAGTCTGAATTAGAAGACATCACGGGAAAGTCACAGTGAAGGTGGCTCTGAGCAGAAGGCCACCGTCCTCAATCCCCAGAGTCCACGACCCCAGGGCAACAGGTCCAGCCTTGGAGCAGAGCCCGGGAACACCTGGGACATTTCCAGATGTCCTTGATTCTCTTGGACTGGAGCATGGATCTTGCTAGCACCCCCCGCAGGGACTGTGGCTGGGAAGGGGACAGCACCAACAAGGGACGTGCCAGGAGGTGAAAGAGTATGTCCCTACAAGAAGAACACAACCCCAGGAGACAGAAGGCCAAGAGTGGGGAAGGTTCTGGAAGCAGCAGCCCCAGAGAGCAGAGCAGGGTTCAGCCTGTCGGGCCCAGGAGCCATCAGAGCCAGACCCAGGACCCCCAAGGCTGTGGCACAGGGGCACTGGGGCTGGGCTAGGCCACCCAGTCTGACTCTGCTGGAGGTGAGGCCCCCGGGCTCCCCCCGCCCCGCTTGCTGCCTCACCTGGCACCTGCCCCCTTTCGGAAGCTGAGGTTCACTTTGATCTGGGGCGAGAAGTTCCGGTCCTCGCCCTGGAATGGTGACTCCATGGGGGGTGGCCCGGCACCGCTGCCCAGTTTTCCTTTGTCCACCTGGGCACCATCTTCTTGGCCTCCATCTGACGTCTCGAGCCTGAAAGCGGGCGGGCTGGAGGGCGAGGACATCCTAAGGGGAGGAGGCTGCTCCTTCCGGCTGGAACCTCTGTGGGGACAGAGATGTCAGAGGCATCTGCTTCTCCCAGCAGGAGTGGGGGCAGGAGGGCTGGCTGAGGCCCAGGCCCAGAGAGGTTTAGAAGCTGGGTACAAGCAGACCAGCTGCCAGCCGGGAGCTCAGCCCGGCAGGAGCGGGGAGGAGAGCAGGAGGGAGGGCCAGGATCTGCTGGAGGAACAGGGGCCACAGCTGTCCCTGACCTTCCCTCTGGGACTTCCTGATCCCTGAGAGGCCACAGGCCCTGGTCCGAAAACATCTTGCTCAGTGGCCAATATTTACATCAAAAAAAAAAAAAAATGCAGATTTGGGTGGGGCAGGTCGCTCAACCTCCCACACAGGGGGTGTGGGGTGCTCTGGGGAAACCGTTGGAAACCCCCTGGCCTATCAAACCCCTCATTTTGCTGCCAGGAGGACCAGGGCTCAGAAAGGGGAAGTGACTCTCCCAAGGTCCCAAGCTGCTGGCAGAGCCTAGTCTGAAACCACCGCGGCCTACCGTGAGGTTCCTCTGCAGTTCTCAAAACCTTTCAGGGCCCATCTGTACTTGCAGTTTCTGAGGAGTGCCACCTCGGTGTGCCTTAGGGTCTCTAGGGGCTTCACAGCAGGAGGGAGACGCCTCGCTGGTGCCCAAGCCCCCCTCGCCCAGCAGCTCCCCGGCAGGCCCGAGGCCAGGCTGGGGAGCTCAGCGCACCCTCCCGGGAGAGCTGAAACCACAGCCGCCAGCGCTCGCCAGGGCGTGGCCCCAGGGCGGGGAGGGGGAAGCCCCGGGGGTCCCCCCCAGTGGATGGGCAGAAAGAAGGCAAATGAGTCCAGAGCTGGGGAGGGGGGAGACAGCGGGGCTGGCAGGGAGGAGAAGGGGGCAGGGAGCGGAGCAGAGCTTGGGGACGGGAAGCGGAGGGTGGGAGGGTCAGGGCCTGGACCATCTTCTGCGCAGCTTCAGCCCCGGGGGGGGGGGGGGCGGGGGGCCGGCGGGGGGCATCTTCCCACAGCAGCAGGAGAGCCCAGGGCCTGTCGACTGCCTCATCATGCAGTTTCGACCTCGCGTCTTTCTGCCCACCCTGGGGCGTCCTTCCCGGGCCACACGCCATTCAGCCTGGCTGATGTCCCCAGCCCCTCACCATTCTGCCTCCCAGCCCTGCTCCCAAGTCTCCGCAGCAACAGCTGTCTGCCCAGCCGCTGCACCACCGGACCCCCCATCCTCCTGGCCGGGGAGGAAGGATCTGGTAGGCCAGGTGGAGAAGAGAGCCGGAGCCCCTCGAAGACCCTGGCTCAGGGCTGGGGGAGCAAGGCGCCCACCCAGGCTTCCCGGCCGCCACCCTTCACCGTCAGGATTCGGGGCCCGGGCCCCTGGGAAGCCCGCATCATCCCTGACTCACCGGCTCGGCGGAGGCTGCGCGCGGCGCGTCCGGGCGGGCGGCGGAGCTGCCGAGGAAGTGCGTAGGGGGCGCGGAGTGGCTGGGAGCCCCGCGAGCCGGCTGGGTCCGTCGGCGTTCCGCACGCTCAGCCCACCCGGCCCGCGCGCCTGGCCGCAGCGGGGTCAGCTCTCCCGCGGCAGGACCCGCTGGCCGGGAGACTGACCCTCCGGACCATGGGCCACACCCTCTCTGGGGAGACACGCCCCTCCTCCCACCCGCCCCCACCCCACTGCCTGCCGCTGAGGCCCCCAGATGCGGGGGGGCAGTCTGAGGCAACCCTTGGGTGCGGGGCCCTGCCTCGGGGGGAGCTGGCGTGTCGCATGGGGCGGGGAGGGGACTCGCCCCACTGCACGGACATCCGCCCCTCCCCTTCCCCACCACTTGCCCCCCAGCGGCCATGTGGCTCAGCCTGGGAACTCGTTGACCCGTCGCAGGGCAGGGAGAGCTGATGTGAACGCCCCCCGGAGAGGAGAGACTCAGCCCAGCACCTCTCCCTGGAAATGCACCCCGCCCACCCGACCTTCCGGGGCCTTCCCCCAGCCCCCCAGCCCCCCAGCCAGGGGCCCTGACGGCCGCTGCCTTCCTTCCCTGAGCTAAAGGCGCTTCCAGCACCAGCCAGCAGGGGCGGACAGGAGGCCGACTTGGGCTTCGAAATTAGACCTCCCTTCCAGACCAGCCCTGGTCCAGACTCCAGGGACTTGGGGACGCAGCCACCATCCAAGTAAGTATCCAGCCCTAGGTCACCTCCCTCTCCCTCACTCCTAAAATCCAAGCCGTCAGGATCCCCACACCCGGCAAACCTACCAATTTGTCTCTATCTCTGCCTGATCCAAGCAACTATCATCCCTGCCGGGGAGACCACAGCTGCCTTCAAGCTGGTCTCCCTGCTTCACTCCTGTCCCCAACACCCCCATAATCGATTCTCCTTACAGCAACGAGAGTGATCTTTCAAAACTGAAAACCAGATCACCTAACTCCCCTCCCCCCAGCTGGTGGCTTCCCTCGACACTTGGAGTAAAAG
Organism: Leucopleurus acutus; assembly: GCF_964270905.1. Classification (NCBI taxonomy): domain Eukaryota; kingdom Metazoa; phylum Chordata; class Mammalia; order Artiodactyla; family Delphinidae; genus Leucopleurus; species Leucopleurus acutus. The sequence goes on from NC_139161.1 coordinate 58,162,065, forward strand.
GCAAAGTCCATACCAAGCCGGTGCAGTCTGGATGCCCTTCTCCACACTCCACCTTCATCTCGGATTGAAGGTACACACTACACTCCAGTGTAAACACCTGTGCTGTCCAATGTAAGTTCACCAGCCACAGTGGCTATTTAAATTTAAGTCAGTTACAATAAAATTAAATCAAACATTCAGTTCTACAGTCACATTAGCCACATTTCAAATGCTCATAGTCACATGTGGTTAGTGGCTGCCACGTTGGATAGCACAGAGATAGAACTTTTCCATCATAGCAGAGAATTCTATTGCACAGCCCTGCTCTAGACATTCTGAACACATTTCAGTCTCTCCAGATGCCATGCTCTCTTCTGTTGCCTCCAAGCCTCCAAGACTTTTCACAAGCTGTTGCAACTGCCAGGAACACACACACACACACACACACACACACACACACACACACACACACAAACACACACTGCCTTGCTCTAGCCAATTCCTACCTCTCTGTTTAAACATCACTTCCTCTGGGTAGCCTTTCCTAGACCCCACTCTGTGTTCCATGACACTTTGCATTTCTCTGATCATAACTCATTGTCCAGTATTGTTAACATTTACTTTATCATCTGGCTTCATCTCTTTTTTTTTATAAATTTATTTATTTGTTTATTTTTGGCTGCATTGGGTCTTCGTTGCTGCACGTGGGCTTCTCATTGTGGTGGCTTCTCTTGTTGCGGAGCATGGGCTTCTAGGTGCGCGGGCTTCAGTAGTTGTGGCTCGCAGGCTGTAGAGCACAGGCTCAGTGGTTGTGGCGCACAGGCTTAGCTGCTCCACAGCATTTGGGATCTTCCCAGACCAGGGCTCGAACCCGTGTCCCCTGCATTGGCAGGCGGGTTCTTAACCGCTGCACCACCAGGGAAGTCCTGGCTTCATCTTTAACAATAACAGATGCCTTGTGAGCAGTCACTATGTGCCAGACGCTGTGCTAAGTGCTTTACGTGCAACTCTCAGAGCAACCTTATTTCACAGATGAGGAGACTGAGGCTGGGCAAGAGTAGATACCCTGTCCAAGGCCACGTGGCTGCGAGGTGACAAAGCAAGGATTCAAATCCAGAGCCACACATTTACCCACCAAGCTCTCCAAGAGGTGAGATCTTGCTTTTTTTTTTTTGCTGTATCTCATCACCCAGCACAGCGTCCAGCCCCCAGTTGGTGCTCAGGAAGGCTTTGAATTATGATCATAATGCAGAGGGCATTAGTGTACTGTTGGGGAAAAATTAAAGAGTAAGTGGAGACCCTCAAGTCCTTCAGAGGCATCACCACATCAGGTGACAATGACAGTTGTCAGACAACTGTAATTGCAAATCAAGTTTATAAAAAGTTCTCAGATTATCAGTCATCGGGAAGATGCAAATCAAAAACCACAATGAGATACCACTTGACACCCACTAGGATAGCTATAATTTAAAAGACAGATAATACACTACATTGTAAATCAACTATACTTGGATAAAATAAATTTTTTAAAAAGACAGATAATAATAAGTGTTGGTGAGGATATGGAGAAGTTGGAACCCTCATACACTGCTGGCGGATTATATGGTGCAGCCACTTTGGAAAACAGTCTGGTTGTTCCTCAAAAAAATTAAACATAGAGTTACCATATGACCCAGCAATTCCACTCCTAGGTAAGTACTCAAAAGAAATGGAAACTTAAGTCCACACGAACACCTGTTCACAAATGTTCACAAGAGCATTATTTATAATAGCCAAGTGGAAACAACCCAAATGTCCATCAGCTGATGAATGGATAAATAAAATTCTATCCATACAATAGAATATTATTCAGCCGTAAAAAGGAATGGAATAATGATACATGCTACAACAGGGATGAACCTTGAAAAAATTAGGCTAAGTGAAAGATGCCAGTCACAAAGGATTTATATTGCATGATTTCATTTATGTGAAATGTTCAGAATAGGGGACTCTACAGAGACAGAAAGTAGATTAGTGGTTGCCTAGGGCAACAGGACTTAGGGGGTAATGGGGAGCTGAAAGGTACAGGGCTTCTTCTGGGGGTGATGAAAAATGTTCTAAGTTTGATTGTGGTGATTGTTGTAAATATGCCAAAGACCATTGAATTGTACGCTTTAAATTAGAGAACTATACGTGAATTTTATCTTAAAAAAGAAAAAAAAGGTCCTCTGAGCAGAGAAGAATGCCTGTTTTTAGTGGGAAATGAATCAAGCAGAGAAACACAGCTTCCTCAATTCCAAGGCCACTGGACTCATGTTTCAAAAAGCTTCAACCAGTCCAGTGTCCATGCGAGGAAAATCTCCCCCAAGCCATCTTTAGGCTCAAACTTTCCATGTGTTTCACTTCACACTTAGTAACTTTTTGTATAGGAATGTTTTTTCACTTGAATTGATTTTCAGAGTCGATTTTAACAAAAACAAGTGAGAGGTTCAAAAAAGGTGCAGCAGGGGACTTCCCTGGTGGTCCAGTGGTTAAGACTCCGTGCTTCCACTGCAGAGGGCATGGGTTCCATCCCTGGCCTGGAACTAAGATCCCGCATGCCACGCAGCCAAAAACAGAAAAGAAAGAAGGAAAGAAAAAAGCGCATCCGAGATATCCTCTGGAGTGGGGAACTAAGTAAGGGTGGAGGGTGGGAAGGCAACTTCCTTTACGATATGCATCATTTGGACTATTTGAATTTTTTACCACTGCCTTTAGAAAAACAAATATGGCATCTCTTGCAGAGTTAAACAAGCAAACAAAAAAACCCAACTCAACTGTGCAAGAGATGTCTAAAGCCTGTGCATAATTAATGTAAATTCTAAAGAGAGGTGGGAGAGAGGGGTCCAGAGTGGGAAGGAGGGAATTGCTCTGGCCTCGGAGGGAAGGGAGGGTGGGACTTGGGGGGGAAGCGGGGTGCACAAGCCTGCACTTTGCTTCTCCCAAAACTTGGTCCAGAGCCTGGGCTGGGCCTGTTTACTGGCCAGATGCAGCCTCTCTGAGCAGCTTTGTGTCTGAGACTGACAGAGAAGAAATAGAAATAAGCCAGTTTAGGAGGCTGGACAGTCTTCCTGGAACAAGGGAGACAGGGACTGGAGTTGAGCAGAATCGTAATGGGAGAGGAAAATACTGGCTGAGGTGGCCCTGGCCCTCAGAGGGCCACGGAGGCCAAGGGTGCCTCCTGCAGGAGAACGGGACCGAAGTCCTGCTGCTGTGGGTGGGGCCCTCCCGGCCTGGGAGGCTTCTGGCTCTCAGGGAAAGCGAGCTGCCCCTTCTCACACGGCCTCAGCGCCCCGCAGGCCACTGCTCAGCCAGGCCCAGATGTGGGGCCTCTCTCCCGGGACTCAGAATAACCACAGCCAGGCCGAGGGCTAAATCCGGGAACCCAGTTCCAAGCGCATAGCCTCTGGGGAATTTCCCCGACCTCGGGCTGGATCTGGGCCCGTCATAAACAGCCCCCGCTATTGGCTAATAGATGTCTGATTTTACTACTGAAAAGACCGGGAGAGAAGGATATTCTGTCGTCTGGGAGACAAGAATAGAGAAAGGGGGTGTGGGGAGGCGGAGGCGAGATACAGACGGGACAGAGAGAGGAAGCTCTGGTCAAAGGGACAGAGTCAAGCCCGATTAGAGGGGCACAGCCTGAGGCCAGATAGGCAGGCCAGAACCAGCGACAGCGACAGGAGAAAGACCAGACGCAGGCTGAGTCAGCCTGGACCAAGGAAGCATCAGATAGCCTGACCGAGACAAAGGATGAGCCGGAATGCGTCCGAGGTCGAGCCAAAGAACCGCGGTCGAGCACCGAGGGGTGAATGCCAATCAGGAGACCAAGCAGGTGACGCAAAGGGCCCGCCTCCACGCCTCAGCCACGCCCACACCCGCGACTCCTCCCCTCCGCGCCTCAGCCACGACCACACCCAGGACTCCTCCCCTCCGCGCCTCAGCGTCGCTCGCACACCCAGGTTCCCGAGGGAGCCCCTCCCTTCGCGTCCCCTCAATTACCCGCCCAGGTGAGGCCCCGCCCCTTTTCCCGACGAGCCGCGGGAGCCAGGTGACCGCGATCCTGCTGGGCCTCCCAGGTAAGGACGCGGTAGGAGCGCGGCAGAGCCTCCCCGCTGACGCCCCCCTCCCCTCCCCTGTCACAGCGCGGGAGTGCGGGCGTCCAGGCTGTGGCCCCCGCCTCCGTCCAGGGGAGCGGGTGCGCGCCCGCGGGGCGCACCCAGCGGGTAGGGAGGCACCTGCCTCGGGCTTTCTGGGCGTGGGCAAAGCTGGAGGCGCGCGCTCGAGCCGGCGCCTCGGAGGCTCGCTGTTTTTTACGCCCCACCTCCACGCTGAGAGGGAGATCTGTGGGCGTCTCGAGTTTTGAGAAGCGGAAACGGAGTCTGAGGGGTGAAGTTAACTGGCTCGCTCTTGATTACAGCTCAGTTCGCAGGTGATGGCGGTGGGACAGGGAGCAGGCGGTCCCGTCTCTTTTTGCGTTCCCATCTCTTTTTTTTAAAAAGTCAGGTTTATTGTAGTATAACTTACACCCTTTAAAACTTTAATGTGCTTTGTAATTTTTAAGAATTTACACCCCTTTAAAGCCAGCAGGTCAGAGAATTTTGACAAAAATATACAAGCATGGGCTTCCCTGGTGGCGCAGTGGTTGAGAGTCCGCCTGATGATGCAGGGGACGCGGGTTCGTGCCCCGGTCCGGGAAGATCCCACATGCCGCGGAGCGGCTGGGCCCGTGAGCCATGGCCGCTGAGCCTGCGCGTCCGGAGCCTGTGCTCCGCAACGGGACAGGCCACAGCAGGGAGAGGCCCGCCTCTACCTCAAAAAAAAAAAAAAAATATATATATATATATATATATATACACACACACACACACACAAGCATATGACCACCACAGTGGTCAAGATACAGAACATTGTCATCACCCCAAAATGTGCTCTGGTGCCCCTTTGCCCGCCCCTCCCCCACCGCCATGCTCTGGTAACCACTGATGATTTCTGTCCTCTACATCTGCGGTCTCCACAATGTCATGTGAGTGCAGTCACACAGTACGTGTCATCCCTGGCTTCCTTTAAGGTCCCACATATCTTGCTTTTGCTGCAGTTCCCCTTGGCAGTGTCTGACCACCTCCCAGGCCCCTAGACTTTGAGGAAAATTTGTTGTCCCTGCCTGGGGCTAGTGCAGGCCTGTAAAGGAAGGATGTTTTGAAGGTGCCGTAGTCCATTCAGGCTGCTATCACAGACTAGGTAGCTTATAAACAACAGACATTTATTCCTCTTAGTTCTGGAAGCTGGGAGTTCAAGTCAAGGCCCCAGCATGGTCACCTACTGGTAAGGACCAGGATGGTAGCCAGGGCCTTCTCCCTGTGTCCTCACCGGATGCAAGGGCAACATCCCTCCGGGTCTCCTTTATAAGGGCACTAATGTCATTCATGAGGACTCCATCCTCCTGTACTAAGCACTTCCCAAAGCCCTACCTCCTAATACTGTCATCCTTGGGCAATAGGATTTCAACCTGTGAGTTTTGGGGGGCACAGAGACTTTCAGACCACAGCAGAGGGAAGGACAAGTTGACTCAAGAGCCAGGGACAGGAGTGCAGAACAAGGGTTTAGGACGTTTCAGAAATGCCACTCACATTTAGACTTTATCATGTAAGTTGTGGAGAGTGAGTTAGAGTTGACTGTTAGACCCTCCTTCAGAGCCCCAGGGTGCCCCAGGGGGCTGCCTCAATGTTAAAAACCCATCTCAGAAGAGAAAGGGTGTTGGCCAGGAAGGCTGAGTGTCCAGGCCAGCACAGCCTGAAAGCAGCACTTGGGTCCAGTGAGTTGGAGCGAGAACGGAAAGCTTACGCCTCAGAGTCTCCTTTGTGTCTCTGCGTGGTCTCCTTTGGTCCCAGTTCCACTTTTTCTGTTTGTTTTGGGGGAATCTCTGCCTTTCATGGAAGAGGCTTTCCTCGAATGTCTGGCACCAAAAAGCCAGCTGTGTGGATGGGGCTTCACTGAGCATCCTCCATGGGTGATGTCACAGTTCCCACAGTTCAGCTGACAGGTGTCCACTTCATTCCCCCCAGTCAGCAGGGTCTCCTCTGTGCTTGGGTTCCCAGGGCACTAGGTCTCAGCTTCTCTACTGAGTTACGAGTGGCCATCCACCGTCCATGGCGCAAACACTGCTGGCCGTGCCTCTGCCTGGTCTCCCCTCCCACTCTCTTTGTCCCTGTGGATTTACTTTTTTTTTTTTTTTTTAATCTTCTATGATCACTTTAGAGGGGCTTGGGGAGGAAGCCATTTTTAAACCATGGTTGTGATGTTTTATTTCTCTTTTCAAGACAATCTGAAGTCATCCCCACCCCCTCTGCCCACAGAAGGTGAAGAAGTTGAAGTTGGGGTAATGTGCAGACCACCCTTTGGAGGTGTTTCGTTATACAGGGAAGCAGGGAGGTGGCACAGTAACTAAGGAGACGTGAGGTCAAGGTGGGTGGGGATTGTTCGTTTAAAGATCAACTGTCCGTGAAATGACAGATTCTGTTTGTATGCTGATGCATGTCCAGTGGTCAGTGCAGGGGGGAGGGTACCCGCAAGAACAGAGACCTCAAGAAGGTGAGAGGATGGCCCAAGTGCAGGTTTTCATCTCTGTTCATGGAGCGAGAAAAGGAGTCAGGTGGCCCAAGTGTGGACAGGTTTCAGGCCAGGGGTGGGAAGGTCTGATGGCCGGTGTTTTCTCAAAGAAACGTGAGGTCAAGGTCACCATCTGGGAGTAAGGGTGTGGGAAGGTTGAAGAAATAGAGCCTATCACCTCTTAGAGAAATGGAGAACTGCAGGGCAGTGCTCAAACCCCTTCCGAGTTTTGTCGTCATGAATTTAAAATGAAGCCAGTCAGCTGAGGTGTGTGATACCCTCCCCCGAAGGCAGGTGCAGGACTCTTCCAGGCTTCAGGTTTTGCTAGGTGACTAGGGAAGAGGAAGAGGTGTGTTTCCAAGGGAGGGTATATGCAGGGATCAGACCCTCTCCTCCCTCCCCCACCCCAGCAGCTCCCAGGGCCCTGGGTACCCCAAGGCTAAAGGGGTTCCCAGCCTCTCTTGTAAATAAGCCAGTTACCACATGACAGCTGGTGCACAAATCTGCCCGAGCCTGAGAAACTCAGGGAGAATGTCAGAGAAGGAAAGAGAGGGAAGGGGCTTTCCAGAGGCTGAAGTAGGGGGCATCAATTAACCTCCAACCCAGAGAGCTGATCCTGCCCAATAAAGGGCTCGTGCCAGGGGCTGGGGCTCTCAATTCACTTCTGTACCTCAAACCTGCAGAAGTGCCAAGGCTCTACCAGCTCTGAACTCATGTGTGCAAAAGTTATTTTAATTCTGACTTCAATGGTTGGTTTTATGAAAGTATTTTCCCTTTTTCTTTGCTCTTAGCTATATATATTTTCCTTTTTTTTTTTTTTTTGGCTGTGCTGTGTGGCTCGCAGGATCTCAGTTCTAATTAGAATTTTTGTCTCTTTTGGATATGTGCCCAGAAGTGGGATTGCTGAATCAAATGGTAACTCTATTTTCAGTTTTTTAAGGAACCTCCATCCTGTCCTCCACCCTCTTCAGCATTTTTTATTTGTAGATTTTCTGATGATGGCCCTTCTGACCGGTGTGAGGTGATACCTCATGGTAGTTTTGATTTGCATTTCTCTAATTAGTGATTTTTTGTTTTGTTTTGTTTTTGTTTTTGTTTTTGTTTTTGCGGTACGTGGGCCTCTCACTGTTGTGGCCTCTCCCGTTGCGGAGCACAGGCTACGGACGCGCAGGCTTAGCGGCCACGGCTCACAGGCCCAGCCGCTCTGCGGCACATGGGATCTTCCCGGACCAGGGCACGAACCCGTGTCCCCTGCATCGGCAGGCGGACTCTCAACCACTGCGCCACCAGGGAAACCCATTAGTGATGTTTTTTAAAATTTTTACTTATTTTTGGCTGTGTTGGCTCCTCGTTGCTGCACACGGGCTTTCTCTAGTTGCGGCGAGCAGGGGCTACTCTTCGTTGTGGTGCACGGGCTTCTCATTGCGGTGACTTCTCTTTGTTGTGGAGCACGGGCTCTAGGCTCACGGGCTTCAGTAGTTGTGGCTCGTGGGCTCAGTAGTTGTGGCTCTCAGGCTCTAGAGCGCAGGCTCAGTAGTTGTGGTGCACGGGCTTAGTTGCTCCACCGCATGTGGGATCTTCCCAGACCAGGGTTTGAACCCATGTTTCCTGCACTGGCAGGTGGACTTAACCACTGCACCACCAGGGAAGTCCCAATTAGTGATGTTATTAGTTAGCACATCTTTTCATGTGCTTCTTGGGCACCTGTATATATTCTGTGGAGAAATGTCTATTTAGGTCTTCTGCCGATTTTTTGATTTTTATTGAGCTATATGAGCTGTTTGTATATTTTGGAAGTTAAAATCTTGTTGATAGCATCATTTGCAGATATTTTCTCCCCTTCCATAGGTTGTCATTTCCTTTTGTTGATGGTTTCCTTTGCTGTGCAAAAGCGTATAAGTTTGATTAGGTCCCATTTGTTTATTTTTGCTTTTATTTATTTTGCCTTTCCTCCCCTCCATTTTTATCTCCTTCTTCCAGGACTCCTATTTTCTAAATGTTACCACTTCTACTTTTATCCTCCATATCTCTTAGCTTCTGTTTTATACTTTCTGTTCCTTTGTTCTTTCTTTTTTCCTTTTGGTGAATTTCTGTTCTTCCAGTTCACTAATTCATTCTTCAGCTGTCTAATTCATCCATTCAAGAGAATGTTTAAATATTATTTTTTAGTCCAACTATTACATATTCAACCTAGTCTCTCTCTTTTTTTTTTTTTTAACATCTTTATTGGAGTATAATTGCTTTACAATGGTATGTTAGTTTCAGCTTCACAACAAAATGAATCAGTTATATATATACATATATTCCCATATCTCTTCCCGCTTGCGTCTCCCTCCCTCCCACCCTCCCTGTCCCACCCCTCCAGGCGGTCACAAAGCACCGAGCTGATCTCCCTGTGCTATGCGGCTGCTTCCCACTAGCTATCTACCTTACGTTTGGTAGTGTATATATGTCCATGCCTCTTTATCGCTTTGTCACCGTTTACCCTTCCCCCTCCCCATAGCCTCAAGTCCATTCTCTAGTAAGTCTGTGTCTTTATTCCTGTTCAACCTAGTCTCTCTTATTGGTTCTTTTTGATGTTTTCTTGTTTTGTAGTTCCAATAGCTTCCTTATATCTTTTAACTTGTTTATTAATCTAATTTAAAATTCTTATTCTGAAGATAATGCAGTGTGTAGCTTTTCTCTTGAAAGTGGTGATGTCCTTAACCTGTGGGATCTGACCTGTCTCCAAGTAGGTAGTGTCAGAATTTAGTTAAATTGTAGGATACCCAGCTGGTGTTGCTGAATTGGTTAGTGTTGGGGAAAAAAAAACCAACCTCACATTTGGTGACCAGAAGTATCAGAAGTGCCATATTGAGAGCAGAGGAGGTTGCCATACTATATCCTCTGGGTATATTCTGTTCTGTCCGCAGGCCCCAACAAGCTCAGCGCATGGGGAGTAGATAAACCCCAGAGGGAGACTCCAGAGAAACACAGCCAGCCACCCCTCGACCCACAGAACAACCCCTCCAGGCCTGTTTTCACACTGTGCTCTCCAGAGGGACTCACCCCTACGATGTCATCCGTTAGGCCTGGTTGTTTGGAGGGGGGATGAGTAGGCAATTGCCGAAATCAGTCAGTCCCAGCCTGTTTTTCTCAGCGTCTCCCAAACACAGGAGGTCTGGGCCGCCCTGATTTGGCTCCAGAGGCCTGGAGCAGAGATGAGAGTCACTGGAGGGGTGGCAGCAGGTACTGCGTGTTCCAGCGCAATGGTGGGGGAGAGGCAGGAGCAGAGCCACTCCTCCATTTCATCGTCCCAATTCAGAACAGCGCGTCCCCCCCCAGCACCCCAGGAGACTTTCACACCCTCCCCTGTCTTGGGGAACAGCCCTCAGGGCTCCTGACCCTGACCTAGCTTGGTATTTATCATCCCTGGTAAATATGGGGATGTTACAGGCCTGTTCCACTTGATGACTGGGCATGTTTGTCTGGGCGGCCTCAGCACTTTGCACAGGGTAAGAAGGACCAATTTTTTTTTTCCTTTTTTATTTTTTTAATTGAAGTATAGTTGATTTACAGTGTTGTGCTAATGTTTGCTGTACAGCGAAGTGACTCAGTTATACACATATAGACATTATTTTAAATATTCTTTTCCATTCTGGTTTATCCCAGGAAATTAGACAGAGTTCCCTGTGCTATACAGTAGGACCTTGTTGTTTATCCATTCTAAATGTAATAGTTTGCATCTACTAACCCCAAACTCCCAGTCCGTCCCTCTCCCTCCCCTCCCAGAAGGACAAATTTTATTTCTACACACGTGAGGCTTTGGAGCAAGGCCCAGAACTCGTATCCCCAGGAGATGTTAGGCCCATATTCACACAGAGCTGTTCAGCCCCATCTGTCCAGATGGAAGTGGTGATATTTGCTGATTTCTGGGTGAGACCAAACCATGCCCCACAGAAAGCCTGTGTCTCCACCTTCTGCCCCTTACGTTCTGTGTTCCTGGGTCACCCCAGAGAGCCTGCACAGATGGTGTATATACTTTGGGGTATGTATTTAGGCATGGGCCCCGTATTTCACTATAAATTTCCATGTGAGGAGACCCATTTTGCGCCCCGCTCACCTGAACCTCATGGCCAGAGGTTGGAGCCGTGCTGCACTGCTCTGGCCTGAAATACAAGTGGGGACGGCAAAGCAGGAAGTGAGATGAGTGAATTATTTTAGGTGGATGACGTGAGTCTGCAGGGGAGCAGCCTCTTAGAGGAAACCACCAGCACTTTACTAGGACTGAGCAGTCTCCACCTGCCTTCTTGTGGTTTTACAGAAAAGAGGAGAGGAGGTCGCAGAGGTTTCAGCGTCGGGGTGGGGGTGGGGGTGCCAGAGGAGTGCAGAGGATGCAACGTGCATACTCTTCCAGCCCCCGCTGCACCCCTTCAGCCTCTGTCTTCTCGCCTCTGGAGGTCTGTGTTTGTCTCAGCTCCCTGCTCATGCCCTTGGGTGGCTTGGGGCCTTGGTCCCTCCGGAGGCCCTGGCTGGTGTGGGAACAGGAGCCTCCAGGAAAAGCTCGGGGCAGGAGTAGCATCATCTAAAAGGCCGTCAGAGCATCTGAACTTAAGTATTGGCTGCAAAAAGAGAGCAGGCCGCTTGAGTTTCTGAAGGTGATTACGTTCAGGCCTGATGCTCAGAAAAACAGCTTTCACAGGAGTGGGAGGGGCCGGGGTGCCGATTCTCAGAAGCCAGGGCAAAGCAGGAGGTGTTGGGGCTGCCAGCTAACCCGTATGTAGCAGGGTGGGAAGGCTGAGGATTATGGAAGGGGAGAGCATTCTCCCTGGGGAGTAAGGCCTTCTTTGGGTAAGCCCCAAAGGCCCTTTTCTCTCCCAAATGCTGAAGCATCCCCTTTGCTGGAGCGGTCAGTATTTTCCGCTCTGACTCAGGGCGAGCAGAGCAGTTCTGAAAACTAGAAGTCTGAAGAAAGGCAAGCTGAGCAGAGCCGGGCCTCCCTCCGGCCTTCTCCCGCTCCAGAGCCTCCTGCGCGGATGGATGTGAACTTGCTGCTGCTTCGCGCAGCAGCCTGAGTTCTGGGGCCAGGTGGCCCTGCTGGCCCAGCCCCTCCACTCCTTCAGCGTGTGGTCCATGCCTCTCAAACACTGGCCTTGAGGGATGGAGGAAAGGCCCTCAATTTTCAGAACGGCTCCCTCACTTCTTTGGCCCAGAAATCATAAAGAAAAGGATTGGCAGCTTCCTTTTGAAATCCAAAACTTCTGTTTTTACAAAGACACCATAAACAAAAAGTGAAATAACCCTCTGAAAGACACTGTTATGACAGTTATAACAGAAAAATGATTACTTTTTAGAATGTATAAGGCGGTCCTACAAATTAATAATAAGAACGGGCAAAGATGTGAACAGGTAATTTGCAATACAAATTAATGTCAAAAAATGCAAAAAGTGTTTAATCTCACAAGTTTAATCAGGGACATGCAAATTAAAACAGTGTCATTTTTGCCTTTCAAATTATCCAAAATTAAAGTGATTATTAATATATATTGGATATGGTCACCTTATCTTTGATAAAGGAGGCAAGAATATACAATGGAGAAAAGACAGCCTCTTCAATAAGTGGTGCTGGGAAAACTGGACAGCTACATGTAAAAGAATGAAATTAGAACATTCCCTAACACCATACACAAAAATAAACTCAAAATGGATTAAAGGGCTTCCCTGGTGGTGCAGTGGTTGAGAGTCTGCCTGTCGATGCAGAGGACACGGGCTTGTGCCCCGGTTCGGGAAGATCCCACATGCCGCGGAGCGGCTGGGCCCATGAGCCATGGCTGCTGAGCCTGTGTGTCAGGAGCCTGTGCTCCGCGACGGGAGAGGCCACAACAGTGAGAGGCCCGCGTACCGCAAAAAAAAATGGATTAAAGACCTAAATGTAAGGCCAAACACTATAAAACTCTTAGAGGAAAACATAAGCAGAACACTCTATGACATCAATCACAGCAAGATCCTTTTTGACCCACCTCCTAGAGAAATGGAAATAAAAACAAAAATAAACAAATGGGACCAAATGAAACTTAAAAGCTTTTGCACAACAAAGCGAAACATAAAAAGACAAAAAGACAACCCTCAGAATAGGAGAAAATATTCGCCAATGAAGCAACTGACAAAGGATTAATCTCCAAACTTTACAAGCAGCTCATGCAGCTCAATATCAAAAAAACAAACAACCCAATCCAAAAATGGGCAGAAGACCTAAATAGACATTTCTCCAAAGAAGACATACAGATTGCCAACAGACGTATGAAAGAATGCTCAACGTCACTAATCATTAGAGAAATGCAAATCAAAACTACAATGAGGTATCACCTCACACAGGTAAGAATGGCCATCATCAGAAAATCTGCAAACAATAAATGCTGCAGAGGTGTGGAGAAAAGGAACCCTCTTGCACTGTTGGTGGGAATGTAAATTGATACAGCCACTATGGAGAACAGTATGGAGGTTCCTTAAAACACTAAAAATAGAACTACCATACGACCCAGCAGTCCCACTACTGGGCATATACCCTGAGAAAACCATAATTCAAAAAGAGTCACGTACCACAATGTTCACTGCAGCTCTATTTACAATAGCCAGGACATGGAAGCAACCTAAGTGTCCACCAACTGATGAATGGATAAAGAAGATGTTGCATATCTTCAATATACAATGGAATATTACTCAGCCATAAAAAGAAATGAAATTGAGTTATTTGTAGTGAAGTGGATGGACCTAGAGTCTGTCATACAGAGTGAAGTAAGTCAGAAAAAGAAATACAAATACTGTATGCTAACACATATGTGGAATCGAAACAAAAATTTAAAAAATGGTTGTGAAGAACCTAGGGGCAGGAGAGGAATAAAGACGCAGATGTAGAGAATGGACTTGAGGACATGGGGAGGGCAAAGGGCAACCTGGGACGAAGTGAGAGAGTGGCATGGACTTATATATACTACCAAATGTAAAATAGATAGCTAGTGGGAAACAGCCACATAGCACAGGGAGATCAGCTTGGTGCTTTGTGACCACCTAGACGGGTAGGATAGGGAGGGTGGAAGGGAGACGCAAGAGGGAGGGGATATGGGGATATATGTATACGTACAGCTGATTCACTTTGTTATACAGCAGAAGCTAACGCACCATTGTAAAGCAATTATACTCCAATAAAGATGTTAAAAAAAAATATATATATATATATATGGGATTCCCTGGTGGTCCAGTGGTTAGGACTCCATGCTTCCACTGCAGGAGGCGCAGGTTTGATCCCTGGTCTGGGAACTAAGATCCTGCAAGTCGGGCAGTGTAGTCCCCAAAATATATATATATGAGGGTCTGGAGAACTAGGTACTCTTATGCAGTATTGGTGGGAATTCATATTGGTATAGTTCTCTTTTTTATTGTGTTAAAAAATACATAACAAAATTTACCGTTTTAACCCTTTTTAAATATAAGATTCAGTGGCATCAAGTACATTCACATTGTTATGCGCCATCACCATTATCATCTCCAGAGCTTGTTCATCATCCCAAACTGAAACTCTACACCCATTAAACACTAACTCCCCATCCCCTTTCCTCAGCCCCTGACAGCCACCATTCTGCTTTCTGTCTCTATGAGTTTGATTACTCTAAGGACCTCATATAGGTGGAATCATAGAGTACTTGTCCTTTTTGTCTGGTTTATTTCACCGAGATTCATCTACATCGCATGTGTCAGAATTTCCATCCTTTTCAAGGCTGAATAATATTTCGTTGCATGTGGTACCGTTTTTTTTTTTTAATAAAGCATTTTATTTTTAAAATTTTATTTATTTATTTATTTATTTTTGGCTGTGTTTGGTCTTCATTTCTGTGCGAGGGCTTTCTCTAGTTGCGTTGAGCGGGGGCCACTCTTCATCGCAGTGCACGGGCCTCTCACTATCGTGGCCTCTCTTGTTGCGTAGCATAGACTCCAGACGCGCAGGCTCAGTAGTTGTGGCTCACGGGCCTAGTTGCTCCGCGGCATGTGGGATCTTCCCAGGCCAGGGCTCGAATCCGTGTCCCCTGCATTAGCAGGCAGATTCTCAACCACTGCGCCACCAGGGAAGCCCCCTGTACTGTCTTTTTGAAGGGCAACTTTGTAGTAATCACAGATTTCAGTGCCATATTCTTTGATACCATTCCACTTCTAGCTATATCCTGAAGAAATATTTGCACGTCTGAGATGAGACGTTCTCAAGGATATTCATTGGAGCATTGTTTTATTTATTTATATATTATTTTTTTGGCCACCCACCACATAGCTTGTGGGATCTTAGTTCCTGACCAGGGATTGAACCCGTGCCCCTTTCAGTGGAAGCCTGGAGTCCTAACCACTGGACCGCCAGGGAAGTCCCTGCAGGATTGTTTTAATAGCGAAAAAACCCCACAAATATCCATCAGTAAAGAGATGGGTAAAATATGGTCTATCTGTACTGTGAAATATATTGTAGCAATTCAGAAAGAAGCAGGGAGATCTGTATGTGCTGGCTTCAAGCTACATGAGTATGTTCTGTACAATTCCTTTTATGTATAATTTTTAAAGTATGTTTTTATATAATACATACATATGTAAACACACTAGAGCAACCTGGTGGTAAATACACCAAACCTTTACCAAGTGACACAGAGACAGATAAGTGTGGAGAGAGATTCCGAGGAGGGACACTGAAAAAGGACTTTCAAGTTTTATTCTATACACACACACACACACACACACACACACACACACACACACACGTATCCATTGATTGAGTCTTGACAACTGGATCACACTCACTGTTATTTAAGTAAAAAATACTGAGAAAATAGGAAATATGCTAAATTGAGTATATTTGGATTGTAGGTTTAATGGGTGCTTTCTTTTTCTGTATTTCTCAAGTTAATTACATTGAGTATGTATTACGTTCATAATTAGGAAAGAAATAATTTTTTTTTTTTTTTTTTTTGTGGTACACGGGCCTCTCATTCTTGTGGCCTCTCCCGTTGTGGAGCACAGGCATGGCTCACGGGCCCAGCCACTCCGCGGCATGTGGGATCTTCCCGGACCGGGGCATGAACCCGTGTCCCTTGCATCAGCAGGCGGACTCTCAACCACTGCGCCACCAGGGAAGCCCTAAAATTATTTTTTAATAGCGCTTTTTTAAGCCATTTTAAAAATTGAAGTATAGTTAATTTACAATGTTGTTAGCTTCAGGTGTACAGCAAAATGATTCAGAATATATATGTTCTTTTTCAGATTCTTTTTCATTATAGGTTGTTATAAGACATAGAAATTGAAGTATAGTTAATTTACAATGTTGTGTTAGCTTCAGTTATACAGCAAAATGATTCAGAATATATATGTTCTTTTTCAGATTCTTTTTCATTATAGGTTATTATAAGACATAGAATATAGTTCCTTGTGCTATACAGTAGGTCTTTGTTGTTTTTTTGTGTCTTTTTGGCCATGCCACCATGTGGGGTCTTTGTTCCCTGACCAGGGATCGAACCTTTGCCCCCTGCAGTGGAAGCGTGGAGTCCTAACCACTGGACCGCCAATGAATTCCTGGGTCCTTGTTTAGCAATAAAATTATTTTAAGGAAAACATGGTGTACCTACTATGAATTATTATGCAGACATTAGCAAGATTGAAGTAAATATATACATTGGGACATGTATATATTTACACAGATGTGTCTGTAGTGGCATAGAAATCCAGAAGGATACCTACAACGTGTATCCTTACAGTGTCCTTATGAACCAATAAGTAATGTTCCCATCACCCCTGATATAATTTCATTCCACTTTTCTCCTTGCTAAGTTCCTGCTATACAGGCCATCATATTGATCTTGAATTTAAGCTTTCTTCTGCCGTAGGACCTTTGCACATGATGTTCCCTTTGCCTGGAACACCCTTCCCCCAGATATCATGAGGCAAGTCCCTCATTTCCTCCAGACCTTTGCTCAAATGTCATATTATCTGTGGGGCTTTCCCTGATCACCCAATGCCCTTTATTCTGCTTTATTATTTTTTTTACTATAGTACTTTCCATTATCTAAAATATGATGTATTTACGTATTTGTCTGTCTCCTCTCCTCTTTAATGTAAGTTCCATGAGGGCAGACTTGGTCAGTTTTGTTCATTGCTACATTTCCAATGCTAGAAACACAGTAGACGATAAATATTTGTTCAATGAATAAATGGATGGAAAAATAGTCTCTTTCAATGGTTTGCTCGGGGGTGTGTGAGAGAGGTAAGAGGGGATTTTTCACTTTTTACTGGATACACCTATATCCAGTAAAAAGTGGATTTTTCACTTTTTACTGGATACTCCTATATGTCATTGGATGTGTTTTATCAAGAGCTTGGAAAAAAAAAAAAGAGCTTGTATCACTTTTGTATTTAAAAAAAATCAGGTAACTTTTTAAAAAATCACATGTCCAAACTTTACTACTGTTTTGTCTGTTAACAGCTGATGAAGACAAGCCACAGCAGGTACCAGCTGACTAAGAACAACTTACAGAAGAAACCTTTAACCTGAAGTCTTATCCATTTCCCTGTGAGTTGGAAAAATGTTTTCCTTTATATTGTTCTCTTTTGTATTTGTGTTGCTCTATTTTTTTTAATTTTATTTATTTATTTATTTTTGGCGGCGTTGGGTCTTTGTTGCTGCATGTGGGCTTTCTCTAGTTGCAGCGAGCGGGGCTACTCTTCGTTGTGGTGCGAGGGCTTCTCATTGCAGTGGCTTCTCTTGTTGCCGAGCACGGGCTCTAGGTGCACAGGCTTCAGTAGTTGTGGCACATGGGCTCAGTAGTTGTGGCTCGCGGGCTCCAGAGTGCAGGCTCAGTAGTTGTGGCACACAGGCTTAGGAGCTCTGCGGCATGTGGGATCTTCCTGGACCAGGGCTCGAACCCGTGTCCCCTGCATTGGCAGGCGGATTCTTAACCACTGTGCCACCAGGGAAGCCCCTGTGTTGCTCTGTTTTAGTAGTAGAATATCCAGACCCAGTTTGTGACACTCCCTGAGGCCAGCAATGCTTCTGCCCTGCAGAGGCCAGGAAACCAAGCAAAATCAGCAGTGCTGGGTAGGGAGATGGGAGGGATCATGGCTCTAACAAGGTTTCTCAAAGTGTGAGGGATGTTACCCGATTGAAAAGTTAAGTGGAAAAAAAAAAAGTGAAATTGGAACACACTGGGTTGAACCACATTAAACCGGTTCCTTTAAGGCAGAACTTCTTGGAGTCTTCAAGATGGTCTCCAAGGGGGAAGTAACAGACAACTTCCTGAGCTCCTGTGACCACAGCATCCTTTCACAGTGGTTGTAATGTTTGGAGGACAGAGTTTGGGAAACACTGATATCAGAAACTTGTGAAGGTAAAGGTGTTCCTTAAGAGGAGTGCTGGTGTTAACATGGTTAGAGGAGTAGGTGCTAGAGTAAATTATAGGCGTTGGCAGACCTACTAGCTGGAGAGTGATACTCAGCTTCTGATGGCCACGAAAAAGAGGGGGAGATAAGGATGGTGATGGGATCAAGAAAGTATGAAAAAAGGAAAATCTCGGGCTTCCCTGGTGGTGCAGTGGTTGAGGGTCCGCCTGCCGATGCAGGGAACGCGGGTTCGTGCTCCGGTCCGGGAGGATCCCGCACGCTGCGGAGCAGCTGGGCCTGTGAGCCATGGCCGCTGAGCCTGCGCATCTGGAGCCTGTGCTCCGCAGTGGGAGGGGCCACGGCAATGAGAGGCCCGCGTACCGCAAAAAAAAAAAAAAAAGGAAAATCTCAAAACTTATTTCCCAGTTAGTATCGTTACACTAAGTGCAAGATCCTTTCCCCAAAATCAACATTTATCTTAAAGCTTCCACTTGGTGTTGGCTGGGCCTGATTGAAAGAGAGCCATGACTTGCCCCTTTGGATTATTTGAGGAATGAGCAGAGTGTATCTAAAAGGAAGCTTGTGATGGACTTCCCGGGTGGCGCGGTGGTTAAGAATCCACCTGCCAATGCTGGGGACACCGGTTCGAGCCCTGGTCCGGGAAGATCCCACATGCTGCAGAGTAACTAAGCCCGTGCGCCCCAACTACTGAAGCCCACGCGCCTAGAGCCCGTGCTCCACAGCAAGAGAAGCCACCGTAATGAGAAGCCCGCGCACCGCAACGAAGAGTAGCCCCCGCTCAACGCAACTAGAGAAAGCCCATGCACAGCAATGAAGACCTAATGCAGCCAAAAATAAAAATAAATAAAAAAAAAATTTAAAAAAAATGAAGCTTGTTGAGGTTCAGTAATCTTGTTGAGGTTCGGAAAGTCTCGTGAGATGTAGTTTCCATGGAAAATGAAACAGAGACTGGTGCAAAATAAGTCTACTCTGCAGTTTGGGAGTGCGGCCTGACTTCAGGGCGGAATGACTGGCCCTTGGACGGGGGCCCGCTTGTTGTGAACACTGCTGGTGCTGTGTTGTCAGTGACTTCAGTCCTCTTGAAAGCCTGGGGGTGGCGATAAAGAAGCTGAAATACATCTCCCTTCACAATCCCCCCTTTCCTCTCCTGAAGCCACACACAGGGGCCCACTCATCTGCGTGCTTGTGCACATGCGCACACCTTTTTCTCTAGCATTTTTCACTGTCTTGAATGGTGTTCCATGAGTCCCTATCTCCTTCATTCTGTTGAACTACTGCATTATCATCATTTAACCACTCCCCTTTGATGGGCGATTAGCTTGTTCCCAATTTTGTCATTACAGTAGCGTTGTCAGCATTAGGCAAGTTTTTCCATTGTTTTAAGTACTTCACATGTGATCCTCATAACTACTCTGATAGGTATAACTACCCCATTTTTATAGGTAAGGAATCTGATGTACTGACAGGATAAATGAGTTGCCCAAGGTTACAAGCCAGTAAGTGGTGCAGCCACGTATGAACTCAAGTAGTCCTGTCTCCAGAGCAACACTCTGAACCATTACATTAGACATTTTTACACTGAGGGCATATGATCTTTTAAATTGAATAGACCTAATTTTATGTAAAATCCACTGTGCCGTTTTCATATTTTTCATTTCACTGAGAACTGGCAAAAACTTATCTTGGAGTGGCAGCAGGCCACAGACCAGCCCCTGGGACCACTGCTTTCAGTATACCAAGCAAGTATTCTTTTAACACATCTTTGCACACACGTGTGAGCATTCTTTCAGGAAAGGGAACAAGAAATATATTAACAGAAACTCTTCTTTTATCCAATTCCTAAGTAAAAGGGAAACAGTGAAGATTACAAGTGGGGGTGGTTGAGTGGCAGCTTGTTGTGCAAACTCTGGCATCTCAGGGCACATAATGATGTACGGTACAAGCAGTTCTGGTCAACACAGGGAATCTGCTTTCCTGAGATAGCACAGGTCCAAGATTAAGTTTAAAATAATTTGCAAGACTGACCCACATACACTTTGGACACCAGCCTAACAAGTCACAAAGGTCCCATAAGCATCCCTCTGTGTTATTGTTTCTGAGGTTTTATAAGGGGTGGAGAGGTCCAGGGAGACATTCCCTTAAAGGAAGGGCAGGTGAAGTATCTGCACCATGGGCTGTAACGGAATATACATGTATCTTCCTTCCCATGGGCTCTTTAACATTTGGACCAACACTGGACTTGAGAACTGTATTCCTGACAGTTGGATGAGAAGCTAACTGGACAAGGAACGTTGAGATGAGTAGGTGATAGGACTGAGAACTCTCTTGGCTTGAGATACGTGAACAAATCTTTATGAACTCTCCCATCCCTTTCTAGGTCATCCCAAAGTTTCACTCCTAGTCACATTTCCCCACTGCATTGCTGACCCCTCAGTCAACAGGAGTCAGCTGGAACCACAAGCCACAACTGGCCTGTTTAATTCAGGGTAGAGCAAGGTTTGAGGCCAAGAGTGAAAAACCGACTTCCAAAACCAACTGATAGCACAGGTTGTTGAAGACCAACGCATTTAGAGAGACTTTTCCTTGCTCAGACTTCAGGTGTGTAGAGTGAGTTTCCTGAGATCCACAGATTTCAAGTGTGTAGAGTGAGTTTGCTGAGATCCATGAATACCTTAAGGGATCCCTACAGATAGGAAGAGATCCTGAGAGAATTAGGGCAACAGCTGAAACCTTACTCAAGGGATTCACAGGACTGCAGACCTGCGAGCCTGTCAAGTCAGTGATTTGGGAGAAAGGCCAACACTATTGTGCGAGTCCTATCGCCCAAATCAGCACTAGTCTTCACTTACTCAGGTGAAATGATTTTTCAGGTTTATTAAGTGTAACGTGTAGGAAAGAACTTTTAATCCTCAAAACCCAGCTTTACTGCAAAAGGCCTAAATTATTAAATATTCAGCAAAACACCCGACCTGCAAGCAGCAGTTTGAGGGGCAAGGAACCTAATAAAACTTCATGAATTTTCTGAGCTATGTCAGAGTTGACACTTGGATTCCAGTCCTTGGTTTGCCTGGAACAAAAACCAGGCCTTGAGCAAGTCAAAACACTGGGACTGGGAAGGATATAACCTTCCAATCTGACAGTGAATATAATGTGTTCCCTTAAGTCTAAGGAAGGCTTTTTAAAGGCTTGATGTTTCATTACCACTTTTTGTTGTTGTTGTTGCGGTACGCGGGCCTCTCACTGTTGGGGCCTCTCCCGTCGCGGAGCACAGGCTCCGGACGCGCAGGCTCAGCGGCCATGGCCCACGGGCCCAGCCGCTCTGCGGCATGTGAGATCCTCCCAGACCGGGGCACGAACCCGTGTCCCCTGCATCGGCAGGCGGACTCTCAACCACTGCGCCACCAGGGAAGCCCCATCCGAAGGACAGAAGTTTAAGAAAAGCTACTGCGAGGGCAGAGTTCCTAAAACTATGCGCCAAGCACTTCTCAGGTACACCTGGAGTTATCAAAGGTGTATTTCTAGACATGCTCGGCTTTCTACATTTCTATAACACACCTCTGAGTGATTCTTACCCCTAACATTGCTTTTGTGGTTACACCAGCTTTAGTACCAGAAGAGCTATTTCCCTAGCATAGTGCAAAACTGAGATAACCAGGAGGGCTTCCAACTCCTCCCCCTTACTTGCACGTCCCTCCCCTCACCACTGTTTTGTACCAAGTTGAGAAGGAGCACTGAAGTTACATTACAGCGAGTCGACTGTGAAGGGGGAAAAGGTTGAGAACTTAAAAGTATTGTAAAAAAATAAATTAAAAGAGAGTACCTTGTGCCCAGAAAGATTCTTACTCCCTTGGTTTTGTATCAGTATTGGAAACATACTGCCTAGTGTTTATTGGTATGGCAGCACAAAAACTGCTTGTGTAGGGCTTAGACAAGATTCTTACCATGACCTGAATTAGAGAATCTCTTACTGGAGCAATGTTATCCTTACAGTGAGGCAAAGCTGTTAGTCATTAGGAACCACCTTAATTTGCTGCCTAACACACCCAAGTCAGCAAGTTGCCTTAGGTTAGTATACCCTTTGTTATTTTAGAAGATGTTGGGGGTAGGAGTTTATTTTTGCTGTGCTGGGTCATCCTTTCTGTGCAAGGGCTTTTAGTTGTGGCAAGCGGAGGCCACTCTTCATCGCGGTGCACGGGCCTATCGTGGCCTCTCTTGTTGTGGAGCACAGGCTCCAGACACGCAGGCTCAGTAGTTGTGGCGCACAGGCTGAGCTGCTCCGAGGCATGTGGGATCTTCCCAGACCAGGGCTCAAATCCGTGTCCTCTGCATTAGCAGGCAGATTCTCAACCACTGAGCCACCAGGGAAGCCCTAGTATACCCTTTTAACTCAGGAATTCTTCCAAGCAATTTGTCTCTCCACCTTTGTTGACTAGGGCTCCACTTGGTTCTTGGCTCAGTTCACAAAGCAGAATTAGGGTTCTATATCATTGTCTAAGGCTGAGCACTTAAATGTATGCACTAGAAAGAAAAAAAAAAGCACAAGGATAGTCAACAAATAATGATATTGAAAGCACAACTGAGCAGCCTGGATCACCATCTGAGGTGGAGGCACACAGGCAAGTTTGCTTTCTCTCAATATGCCTCCATATTCAATAGTTTTAAATTCTTACACTTTAAAATTGTTTTAATGACACCAGAATCCTAACTTGTAAATGATCTTGAACAAAGGACAAAAGTCCCTACACCTTGGCACACCCAATGTTTACCAAAGTCAAGTGACTTAATTTTGGTCATATTGACAACCTCAAGTTAAATGCCTTCTTTGAACACCACTTTAACCAGTTAGGAGTCCCCACCATCACTACATAATTTCAGGACAACAGACACCAAATATGCTACCATGCAACAAAACCTTTATTAACATTTTGAACAAGTTCAGCTACTACTGAAACTATCTTAAATTGGGGCAAATAGCTAGAATGCAGGGTGATGCCATTATTGGGCATTATGAATGCAAGACTGAATAATTAACAGCCACCCCTCAGACGAAGGACCAGGTGCAGGGTCGACTCTTTCTGGATGTTGTAATCAGAAAGAGTGCGGCCATCTTCCAGCTGTTTGCCTGCAAAGATGAGCCTCTGCTGGTCAGGGGGGATGCCTTCCTTATCCTGGATCTTAGCCTTCACATTCTCGATGGTGTCACTGGGCTCCACCTCCAGGGTGATGGTCTTGCCGGTCAGGGTCTTCACGAAGATCTGCATACCACCCCTCAGACGGAGAACAAGATGCAGGGTCGACTCTTTCTGGATGTTGTAATCAGAGAGAGTGCGGCCATCTTCCAGCTGTTTGCCTGCAAAGATGAGCCTCTGCTGGTCAGGGGGGATGCCTTCCTTATCCTGGATCTTGGCCTTCACATTCTCGATGGTGTCACTGGGCTCCACCTCCAGGGTGATGGTCTTGCCGGTCAGGGTCTTCACGAAGATCTGCATACCACCCCTCAGACGGAGGACCAGGTGCAGGGTCGACTCTTTCTGGATGTTGTAATCAGAGAGAGTGCGGCCATCTTCCAGCTGTTTGCCTGCAAAGATGAGCCTCTGCTGGTCAGGGGGGATGCCTTCCTTATCCTGGATCTTGGCCTTCACATTCTCGATGGTGTCACTGGGCTCCACCTCCAGGGTGATGGTCTTGCCGGTCAGGGTCTTCACGAAGATCTGCATACCACCCCTCAGACGGAGGACCAGGTGCAGGGTCGACTCTTTCTGGATGTTGTAATCAGAGAGAGTGCGGCCATCTTCCAGCTGTTTGCCTGCAAAGATGAGCCTCTGCTGGTCAGGGGGGATGCCTTCCTTATCCTGGATCTTGGCCTTCACGTTCTCAATGGTGTCACTGGGCTCCACCTCCAGGGTGATGGTCTTGCCGGTCAGGGTCTTCACGAAGATCTGCATACCACCCCTCAGACGGAGGACCAGGTGCAGGGTCGACTCTTTCTGGATGTTGTAATCAGAGAGAGTGCGGCCATCTTCCAGCTGTTTGCCTGCAAAGATGAGCCTCTGCTGGTCAGGGGGGATGCCTTCCTTATCCTGGATCTTGGCCTTCACGTTCTCGATGGTGTCACTGGGCTCCACCTCCAGGGTGATGGTCTTGCCGGTCAGGGTCTTCACGAAGATCTGCATTTTGACCTACAAAGTAAAACGTTAGTGTTTCACCTCAGGATTTTTTACTGCTTTCGTAGGTAATCAATTCTTTACAACGAACAGTTTATTATTCTTAACTACGTTAATGACTCTCACAAACCTCCCCCAATGACTAGACTAACCGTTAAGTTAATCACTGAACACAAAATTCCTTAGTCAAAACGGCAACCCAAACGGGATGGCAGAATGAAAAGTGCTTTCTGAGATGAACATCCAGTTCTCTCTCCCTTAACTGCTACAGGTATTTCGCTAAAATGCCCCCGCCCCAATTTCCCCCAAACCTAGTGTCATGGCGGCATTAAAATAAAAATCCCGGTTAGACAGAAGTACGGTGCGATACCTTCTCCACGTCGGGATTCAAATTAAAACCTTTCCAGAAGCCCCAGCCGACTACCTCTCTTCCACCATCCCCGCCACGAAAAGAGAGGATGGAATCTCCATCGGTTAAGTATCCGTTGGCCTCTGCGGGCTCGCGCACCAACCGCCCCGCTCCCAACCCGTAAACAAGGCCCGCTCTTCCGGAAAAGCCGGCGCCGCGTCACCTCGCCTCCCCTCCCCCACCCCTCCCCGCGGCCTCCGAGCCCCCGCCCGCTCACCCTCACGGACGCCCCCCTCTCCAGTTCTCCCGGCACTCGTAGGCCGTGGGCCAGTACCTGTGAGCGAATCCGAAAATGCTGCGAATTCAACGACGCCGAGTCACCTCCACCCCAACACAGCAGACCCCAACGATGCCAGTCGCCTCTGAACGCTCCGGTTCGGCAGGGCCGAAATTTATGCAACGTCTGTTGCGTCACTTATCACTCTTACGTAGGCGCCGTGTCCGTGCGCCGCTGAAAGTAGTTCGCTCGGCCCCCACCTCCCGCGACGCAGTTAGGCCCTTCGACTGAGCCCTAAATTGCTTAGAGCCGAGCAAAGGATCCTAACAAGTCAGCTCACCTCTCTTCCAGGTGATCCTTCTCCTCCTTTCGGAAAAGGTAGGAAAATTATCGGGCGGATGAATTCGAGTTAAGGGGACCTTCCTCGAAAGCTCTGGAAACTTCCTTGCGGCGCCGGCGCTGATTGGTGAGGCGTGTGAGGCGAGGCCGGCGCTGATTGGTGGAGAACGCGGCGGCTCGGCTGTTGCTGGGCTCTGGCTGGAGTGGTTCGGTACCGACGTTGCTTAGTAACTGAGTGCGCGTGCGCGGCAGAGGAGCGCCTTCGGGAGAGAAGCGTACTTCCGGCCGGGGGTGGAGGAGGGGGCCTTCGCTCCTTCCTCCGAGGCCCCGACCCCGTAAATGTCGTGTTTTCAGGGCTTTGGTTGGAGCATAGCGGGCTCCGCGGCGACTTTCCTGAGAAGGGCACCCTGTCCCGGTCTGGAGGTGCCCAGGCGCTGGGCGGCGGGGCCCGCAGTAGTTTTTCCCGGTGTCTGCATAAGCCCCCCTCACACTGGCCTGTTTTTATTTTTGTTCTTGTCTGGATCAGCGTTGCGGAGCTTTAGTCACGCTTTACAGTTAGGGTGCTTTGGTCGTGCTCTGAGGAGACGAAATCTAGACTCTGTCGGTGGACTCTCTGCTGAGCCCCGGTTTCTCCCCCGACCCTTCCTCCACCGCGGAGCCCCCGGCTCCCACCCCATACCGTGGAGGTTTCTCCTGAGCTCTCTCATTGCGGAGCACCCCTCCCCCCAGCCTGTCCCACGGCGACGCCTCCCCCACTCCCCATCCCCCCACCGCGGATCCCCACCCAAAGCACACTGCGAAGGCTCCCTCCCTCTTCCGCATCATGGAGGCCCCGCTCTCCCCGCCCCGTCACCCTCCATGTGACCCGGCGGCCGTGCAACGACCAAAACTGCACATCCCTTTCCCTCCTAGCAGTTTGTCCAGACTCTGGTGGGGAGAGAGGGAATGTGGATTAGGGAGCCGAAAACCCACTTGGAGAGACAGAGAATCCATGTACGAGAAATAGCTAATATTTTTAGTGTCCCATCAATGTGTTGGTTGTGCACGCGACAGTAAAGGTGGGCCTAACCAGCTCGGACTGGTTTCCGCGCACTGGGGTTATGGCCGCTCGTCCGCAGGGAGATAACCCAGGGAACGTGAGTCAGGCAGGCGTGTTTGGATCCGGAGCCCCGCAGCCCCGCGTCTAAGTCATGCAGGTGGAGGCGTAAACACACATGTGAGCGGCTGTTTGTCACGTAATAGCAGCCTCCCTAAGTTAAGAGGTGGTGTAACGATGTGCGCATGAGTACCAACTGGCTAGCTATCACTTAGAAAAGGTCGTTAGTCATTAAATGACATCTCTAAGCTTAACATTAAGACTATGTCGGTGGAGCTGCAATGTGACAGGTTTATGCATTAACGCCTAGACAGCTCTGAATTATTTAAAACTTGGTAAGATCTACTTACAGGGGTAAAAGGAGATGGAAATAAAGTTTCTTTAAGATCATTTGGATTGGGAGGTAGTTGATAAAATGTTTATTGCGCAAAGTATAAATTTTCATTTTCGTTAAGCTGACAGTGAGTAGTCTGAGCTTGTTTCACCAAATCGCAGTTCCTCCTGAGTCATACATGTGAATTGGTAGAATGATCTAGAATGGAGATCTCATGGTTTGATATGATGACTTGGCTGGGAATTCTAGCAGTTACCAGAAATAAGTTAGTTATACAGCTTCTTGGTTTAATGTTTTACCGAAGGGCATTTGGTAAGCTCAACATAGCAAACTGTTTTCAGAAAGGAGGCCTGTGCCTTCCTTGTATAATAAAAACAAGATGGATTTTTTATGGCCTGTTTATAAATAAAACTTTTAATAATAGCATCATTTCTGGTGATAAATTGTAAAAAGTAATTGGTAAACAAATTAAAGACTAGATGGGCAAAATCCCCCAAATCAGGAATTTGGAAATCTAGCACAATACTTGGTATTGTGCTCAATAAATGTTTGTTCAGTGAAGTGCAGTTTCCCTTTTGTTCAACTGGGAAAAAAAAAACCAAACAAACAACTGTGACACCCTTAGACACTTAAAATACAAAACAGAAAGACAGTACTTATTTAACATCCATAGGCAAATAGTTTTTGCCTAGGCAGTTCCTTTGAAAAAAACGAAGAGGATTTGATTCTGAGATTCAAAGTGATGTTTTACTTAGCTAGATGTCTTTTAATAAAAATCTGTGAGAAAACTATGTTTCCAATTATAAATTCACAATTGTTTTCTTGACATTATCAGCTGATATTTAAAGTATGGAGTTAGTCTGTGGTTTGTCATTTCCTTGTTTGGCAATTTATCTCGACAGAATTATGAGACTAATTCCTAATTTCTTACCACGGAGTTAGAAACTTTGATATTGAATGCCCAAATGAACACAGAGCAAAATTCTAAATTGTCTTTACACTGGGCCTCAAAATTACAAAAATCCATCCATTTAAAAATAGGTACTCAAAAATGTTTTTACTGTGAAATATTACATACATATATGAAAGTTGGAGGTAATATAATAAACACCATATAACCACCACCCAACTTTATTAAATCTTAACATTTTGCTATTTTGCTTCAGCTTTTTTTTTTAATATAAAAGTTTATTTAGTTTATTATTTTTGGCTGCGTTGGGTCTTTGTTGCTTTCTCTGGTTGCGGCGAGCGAGGGCTACTCTTCGTTGCGGTGCGCGGGCTTCTCGTTGCAGTGGCTTCTCTTGTTGCAGAGCACGGGCTCTAGGAGTGCGGGCTTCAGTAGTTGTGGCTCGTGGGCTCTAGAGCGCAGGCTCAGTAGTTGTGGCACACGGGCTTAGTTGCTCCGCGGCACGTGGGATCTTCCCGGACTAGGGCTCGAACCCATGTCCCCTGCACTGGCAGGCGGATTCTTAACCATTGTGCCACCAGGGAAGTCCCAGTATTAGTCATTTTTGGACTGGCTGATTTCACTTAACATAATGTCTTCAAGGTTCATCCGTGCGTGTGACAAAATTTCCTTCTTTTTTAAGGCTGACTAGTATTCCATTGTGTGTATAGAACACATTTTGTCTATCCATTCATCTGTCTATGGATATATTGGATTGCTTTCACCTCTTGGCTGTTATGAATAATGAACTGCTGCGATGCACACGTGTGTGCAGATATCTCTTTTTAAGACCCTGCTTTTAGTTCTTGTGGACAGACACCCAGAGGTGGGATTGCTGGATCTTTTTTTTTTTTTTGCGGTACGCAGGCCTCTCACTGCTGTGGCCTCTCCCACCGCGGAGCACAGGCTCCGGACGCGCAGGCTCAGCGGCCATGAATCACGGGCCCAGCCGCTCCGTGGCATGTGGGATCCTCCCGGACCGGGGCACGAACCCGTGTCCCCCGCATTGGCAGGTGGACTCTCAACCACTGAGCCACCAGGGAAACCCTGCTGGATCTTAATGTGACAAAATTTTTAAGTTTTCGAGGAGCCTCCATACTGTTTTCCACAGCCGTTGCACCATTTTACATGCCCACCCAAAAAGGCACAGCCACGATTGTTCCACTTCCTCAACATTTGTTACTTAAAAAAAACCCAAAATGGTGGCTGTCCTCACGGGTGTAAGATGATATCTCCTTGTGACTTCGATTTGCATTTCCTTAATGATTTATTTTTTACTTTAAAATAATTACAGATTCACAGGAAGTCGCAAAAATAGCAGAGAAGTCTCAATGTACCCTTCACCCATTTTCCCCCAGTGATAACATCTTACGCAACTGTAGTACAATATCAAAACCGAGAAGTTAACACTGGTGCAACGCACAGACCTTTACTCAGACTTCAGCAGTTTTACGTGCGCTTTTGTGTGTGTGCATAGTTGTGTGCAGTTTTATCACATGGGTCGTAGATTCATGTCACCCCCACCACGGTGAAGATACAGAGCTGTTTTCATCACCGTGAGGATAACCTCTTGATACCGCTTTATGGTTGGTCACAAGCTTCTCCCACCACTTACGCCCAAGCCCAGGCAATCATTAATCTGTTCTGCACCTGGATAATTTTGTCATTTTGAGAATGTTACATAAATGGAATCGTACGATGTGTAACTTTTTGACATTAGCTTTTGTCTAAAATTCATCCATATTGTTGAATATATATTCATAGTTCATTCCTTTTTGTTGCTGAGTAGCATTCTGTTGTATATGTGTCCCACAGTTGGTTTAATCATTCACCTACAGATGGACTTTTGGGATGCTTCCAATTTTTGGCTATTACAAGACTTAAGCAACAAAAATTCAACTGAGTAATGGCTTTATGCAACAATTTGTGAATCAGGCAGTATCACACCTAGCAATAGAAAGGATCTCTGTAGAGCTGTAGAAAAGGAAGGGCTTTTATTTTTTTGGCCACCCGCCACGCGGCATGGGGGACCTAAGTTCCCAGACCAGGGATCAGACCCGTGCCCCCTGCAGTGGAAGTGCTGAGTCTTAACCATTGGACCGCCAGGGAAGTCCCAAGGAGAGGTTTTTAAAGCCAGAGAGGAAACAAAAAAGGAAAGAATTAGCAAAGAGTACCTTGTTTTGGGCGAGGATGCCCTCCTAAGGGGAAGGGAAGGGGTGTACCCACGGATTACCTCCTAGTGCTAACTAGGACATTTCCAGGTTGTCTGGTTAAAGGTCACGTTCCCGGGGAAGCTTGGAACTGCAATTGGGTTAGGTATTAAGTCTTGGTTTGCTGCCCTGGGGCCTAACACGAGTGACTCCATTTGGGACATTTTGTCTCCTTTTAAATTTTTTATTTTTGGCCACACTGCGCAGCATGCGGGATCTCACTTCCCTGACCAGCGATTGAACCCACACCCGCTGCAGTGGAAGTGTGGAGTCTTAACCAGTGGACCGCTAGGGAAGTCCCTTGTCTCCTTTTTAACACAAGCTTCTATGACCATTCATGTACTTTTTTTTTTTTTTTTTTTTGGTACGCAGGCCTCTCACTGTTGTGGCCTCTCCCACTGCGGAGCACAGGCTCCGGACACGCAGGCTCAGCGGCCATGGCTCACGGGCCCAGCCACTCCGCGGCATGTGGGATCTTCCCGGACCGGGGCACGAACCCGTGTCCCCTGCATCGGCAGGCAGACCCCTAACCACTGCGCCACCAGGGAAGCCCCATGTACATTTTTGTGTGAACATATGTTTTCATTTCCCTGGGATGAATGCTCACTACTGTAATTGCTGGGTTATATGGTATGTATATGACTAGGTTTTTAAGAAACTGCTAAGCTGTTTTCCAGAGGGGCTGTATTATTTACTCTCCCACCCCCAGTGTCTGGGAGATGCAGTTTCTTTGCATCCTTACAGCATTTGGTATGGTCACTATTTTTTATTTTAGCTACCTAATACTTGTGTAGTGATATTTCATCATAGATTTAATTTGCATTTCCCTAATGATTGATGATGTTAAACATCTTTTCCTGTGCTTATTTGCCATGTGGATATCGTTTTTGCTAAAATGTCTGTTCATGTCTTTTGCCCATTTTGTAATTGGATTGTTTGTCCTTTTACTGTTGAGTTTTGAGAGTTCTTTATGTGTTCTAGATACAAGTTCACAAATTCTTAGAAGAAAATACAGATGTTTTCCTCCATTCTATAAGTTGTCTTTTAACTTTTTTTTTTTTTTTGGCCACGCCACACAGCATGTGGAATCTTAGTTCCTCAACCGGGGATTGAACCCGCGCCCCTTGCATTGGAAGCGTGGACTCTTAACCACTGGACCGCTAGGGAAGTCCTGTCTTTTCACTTTCTTGATGGTGTCTTTTGAAATATAAGTTTGTTATTTTGATGACGTCTCAACACCCTATCTTATATCACGCTTACCTGATCTCTTCCACAGTCACCTCCATTCTACCTGAGCAATGAACCTTAGCATCACCGGAAGCTGACTGAACTGTGCTTTCTTAAACCCCAGTATTCAACGCTCAGGGCCCAACCTCTTGCTTGTCTAGCTGTCTTTCTACCTTGTTTGCATCTGCTCTGTAAACCTTCTAAGGCCTGCAGTTCCCCAGTTCTCTGTTTTTTTCCTCTTAACAGCATGTTTCACAGAGCAAAATTTAAAAAGTTTGATGAAGTCCAATTTACTGTTTCTTTTCTTTCTTTAATGGGCTGTGCTTTTGGTGTCATGTCTAAGAGCTCTTCACCCAGCCCTAGATCCCAAAGATTTTCTTCTGTGTTTGTTTGGTTCTTTTAAAAATTATTTTCCTTATCGGTTTAGCATAGATTTGTTTGTTGTTGGTACTGTTGTTGTTTTGGCCCGGAGGCATGGCATGCGGGATCCTATGCGTGGAGTCCTAACCACTGGACCGCCAGGGAAGTCCCATTCTCCTGTATCTTTTCTACATGTAAATCTATTATTCATTTTGAGGTTTAAGTTGAGGTTCATTTTTTCACTTTTGGATGTCCAATTCCTCCAGTTTCTGCATGGAAACAGTATCTTTCCGCCATTGAATTACTTTTGCACCTTTGTCAAAACTCAGTTGGCTGGACTTGCATGGATCTATGTTAGTTGTTTGTTTTTTAAACTATTCCCTTTCCAATAACAATTCTTTCTTTCTCTTCCTGAAGGTAACACAGTGCTGAGTTCGATGTTTATCAACCCCAGGAACCTTTTAAGACTAATAGTATAAATTTATGTTTCCATAAATATTACATGTTGGTATAGATTGACTGTGACCCCCCAGAATTCATGTGTTGAAACCTAATCCCCAACGTGATGGTGTTTGGAAGTGGGGCCTGTGGGAGTGATTAGGCCATGAGAGCAGAGCCCTCAGAAATGGGGTTAGTGCCCTTATAAAAGATCCCAGAGAGCCCCTTTGCCCCATGTGAGGACACAGGAAGTGGGCCTTCACCAGACACTGAATCTGCCAGCACCTTAATGTTGGACTTCCCAGCCTCCAGAACTGTGGCAGATACATTTCTGTTGTTTATAAGCCACGCAGTCTGTGATAGTCTATTAGAGCAGACTGAATGGATTACGACACCTGTTTTTAGACTTTATGTAAATGATGTCATACCCTACATATCATTCTACAACTTCCCTTTTTTAATATTGTTTTTGTGATTTAGCTGTGTTGATAAATCTAGTTCAACTGCTTTAGCTGCTATATAGTATTCTGCTATGTGAACCTATCACAGTGTAACATTAGGGTATCCCTAGTTTTCACAGTTACAAACAAAGCTGCTAAAAGCATTTTAAAATTTTA
The DNA here is from genome assembly GCF_964270905.1 of Leucopleurus acutus. Lineage (NCBI taxonomy): Eukaryota > Metazoa > Chordata > Mammalia > Artiodactyla > Delphinidae > Leucopleurus > Leucopleurus acutus. The sequence continues at coordinate 58,194,431 of NC_139161.1, forward strand.
TTTTACATTTATTTTATTTTTAAGAACTGTGGTAAAAGACACATAAAATTTCCATCTTAACCATTTTATGTACACAGCTCATTAAGTACCTTCACATTATTGAACAGCCATCACCACAATCCATCTCCAGAACTCTTTTCATCTTGCAAAACTGAAACTGTACCTAGAAAACAATAACTCCCCATTCCCTCCTGCCCCTGGTCGCTGGCAACCACCATTCTACCTTCTGTTCCTATGAATTTGCCTACTCTAGGTACCGCATATAACTGGAATCATACAGTATTTGTTCTTTTGTGTCGGGATTGTTTCACTTAGCGTAATGTCCTTGAGGTTCATCATGCTGTAGCATATGTCAGAATTTCCTTCCTTTTAAAACTTGAATAATATTCCACTCTATGTATGTACCACATTAAAAATATATATATATAGGGGCTTCCCTGGTGGCGCAGTGGTTGAGAGTCCGCCTGCGATGCAGGGGACGCGGGTTCGTGCACCGGCCCAGGAAGATCCCACATGCCGCGGAGCAGCTGGGCCCGTGAGCCATGGCCGCTGAGCCTGCGCGTCTGGAGCCTGTGCTCCGCAACGGGAGCGGCCACAACAGTGAGAGGCCCACGTACCACAAAAATATATATATATGTATATATTTATTTATTTATTTATCTAGGCTGTGCCAGGCATTGTGGCGTGTGGGATTTTTTTTTTTTTTTTTTAGTTGTGGCGTGGAAACTCTTAGTTGTGGCATGCATGTGGGATCTAGTTCCCCGACAGGGATCGAACCTGGGCCCCCTGGGAGCATGGAATCTTACCCTCTGGACCACGAGGGAAGTCCCTGTACCACATTTTGTTTATCCATTCATCTGTTGATGGACTCTTGGGTTGTTTCTATCTTTTGGCTGTTGTGAATAATGCTGCTATGAACATGGTGTACAAATATCTGTCTGAGGGGCCCTGCTTTCAAATCTTTTGGGTATCTACCCAGAAGTGCAGTTGCTGGATCACATGGTAATTCTGTTTTTAATTGTTTGAGAAACTATCATACTGTTTTCCATAGCAGCTGCATCATTTTACATTCCCACCAACAATGAAAGCATTCATGTATATTCTTGTATGGATGTGTGAAAATGTCTCTAGGAAACATACCTAGGAATAGGATTGTGGGATGTGTCTTAAACTCTACTAAACTTTGCCAAAGTGCTCTCCAAGTGATTGTACTAACTTACACTCCCTCCGGCAGTGTAGGACAGTTCCCACAGTTCTGTAGCTTCAGCAGCACTTAGGATTGGCAGGCTCTTAAAATTTTGCTAACCTGATGGGAAGACGTTTTTTTAGAAAACAAGATTTACAAAGTCCCCTTCAGTTTACTTTATAAATATGAACCTATTTGTTTTCAGATGGGTTTTGACTATAGGGAGGGAGACACCACTGAGGCAGGTCTGACATCTGGTAGATTTGGCCACAAGAGGTCCGTTGGTGTGAGGCTCGAAGGAGCCTCTTGGGAAGACCTGTATGAGGCAGAGAAAGGTGACTTGTAGCTGCTGATGGAGGGTGTGAGGATGCAAAGGAATGTTGGGTTAGCTCCTACAAACAAATTGCCTTGCAGTGTTTGGTGATTTATTTATTTATTTATTTTTTAAAATTTATTTTATTTATTTATTTTTTAAATTTTTGGCTGTGTTTGCTCTTCGTTGCTGTGCACGGGCTTTCTCTAGTTGTGGCAAGCGGGGGCTACTCTTCGTTGGGGTGTGTGGGCTTCTCATTGCAGTGGCTTCTCTTGTTGCAGAGCACTAGCTCTAGGTGCGAGGGCTTCAGTAGTTGTGGCACGTAGGCTCGGTAGTTGTGGCACATGGGCTTAGTTGCTCCGTGACATGTGGGATCTTCCCGGACCAGGGCTTGAACCTGTGTCCCCTGCATTGGCAGGCAGATTCTTAACCACTGCACCACCAGAGAAGCCCCTGGTGATTTATTTATTTATTTATTTAACATCTTTATTGGAGTATAATTGCTTTACAATGGTGTGTTAGTTTCTGCTGTATAACAAAGTGAATCAGCTGTACGTATACATATATCCCCATATCCCCTCCCTCTTGCATCTCCCTCCCACCGTCCCTATGCCACCCCTCTGGTTGGTTACAAAGCACTGAGCTGATCTCCCTGTGCTATGCGGCTGCATCCCACTAGCTATCTATTTTACGTTTGGTAGTGTATATATGTCCATGCCACTCTCTTACTTCGTCCCAGCTTACCCTTCCCCCTCCCCGTGTCCTCAAGTCCATTCCCTAAGTCTGCATCTTTATTCCTGTCCTGCCTCTGGGTTCATCAGAACCATTTTTTTTTTTTTTTTTTAGATTCCATATATATGTGTTAGCATACGGCATTTGTTTTTCTCTCTCTGACTTACTTCACTCTGTATGACAGACTCTAGGTCCATCCACTTCACTACAAATAACTGGTGATTTATTTTTAATTTAAAAATTTGGTAATTATGTCAGATTTGTCAGTAAATCCTTTTAGGAACCTAAGGCAGTGTGCTGCAGCAACAAGAGCATGAGATTTGGAATCAGACACGACTGTGCCAGATTCCCAGCTTGATTTCACACCAGTCCTATGACTATGTGAATTTTACTCGCCACTTTTTTTTTTTTTTTCGCGATACGCGGGCCTCTCACTGTTGTGGCCTCTCCCGCTGTGGAGCACAGGCTCCGGATGCGCAGGCTCAGCGGCCATGGCCCACGGGCCCAGCCACTCCGCAGCACGTGGGATCCTCCTGGACCGGGGCACGAACCCGTGTCCCTTGCATCGGCAGGCGGACTCTCAACCACTGCGCCACCAGGGAAGCCCTACTCGCCACTTTTTAAAAAATATATTTATTTATTTATTTGTCTGCGCCGGGTCTTAGTTGAGGCACTCAGGATCTTAGCTGTAGCATGCATGTGGGATCTAGTTCCCTGACCAGGGATTGAACCTGGGCCCCCAACATTGGGATTGCAGAGTCTTAACCACTGGACCACCAGGGAAGGCCCTCACCACTTTTAACCTTTAACTTCCCTATCTGTAAAGAAAAATTGTGGACTAGTTGTCTTCCTAGCTTGTCAGATTGTGGTGAGTCTTAAATCTAGGCAAATCGCTTGGCACTTGGTGCTGAGAAAATGTCATTTCCACACCTTTCTCTTTGCCTTTTTGCTTGGTTTCCTTTGCCAAGGAAAAAAGAGAGCTGCCCTTGGAAAGACTGGTATTTTCTTTTTTTTCCAATACCTTTCTAAGGGATTCTCAAACTTAGTCAATGAACCAAGAAACTGAGGCTTAGTGTATCAGTTTCTCAATCTGTTAGAATATTGTATTAGGTATCCAGAAATGACTAGGCAATAGTTGCTATTATATCCTTGGATAAATAAATTAATCTTAACACCAATCCCTTAGACTTCAAGGAGTTATTCTTCATTTCTTTTTCTGATTACCATAGACTGTTTCCCAATTTGTATTTCAGGGTCCAGAACTGATTCTAGGATTTAAGTGACATTTTAAACTTTTTTGCAGTACCCGGGCCTCTCACTGCTGTGGCCTCTCCCGCCGTGGAGCACAGGCTCCGGACGCGCAGGCCCAGCGGCCATGGCTCCTGGACCGGGGCACGAACCCGTGTCCCCTGCATCGGCAGGCGGACTCTCAACCACTGCGCCACCAGGGAAGCCCACATTTTAAACTTTTATTTATTGTGTTTAATATTTGCTGTCAAGTGAAAGAACAGAATAGCTAGACAAAAGACACAGATGGTTTTTTAAGTTGATGTGTTATTTTTGTTGGCTGTGTCACATTTAAACATAGATGAGATTTATTATGGGATCTGTCTTGAGAGCAGCCCTTTGCCCCTGTTTTGCTGTCATAGGGTTGGCTAGTACATCTTCTGATACTTAATACAGTCTCTGATACATAAAGGAATTTCCTTATCTCACATTCAAAATGCAGCAAACATACATATTAAGTCAGCCTTCATATCAATCAGTTCTCATTGCTGTGTATTTACAGCAACAGATTTCTAATCTATTATCATAATCTCCTCCAGGCAACTGTGTCTGGGCACCGTGGACTCTTGAAGTTTAAATGTGAGCCAAGAGAAAGACTAGGTGATCGGTTTATTCACTCATCCAGCAGACATGGGTCCAGCAGCTTCTGGGCATGGGAGGCCTTGGGGTTGCTGACTAGGGTAGGACATGCGCCCCACCCAAGGGGGTCATGGTCTCAGCACCAGTAAGGGGTCGTTGTGATGCTGAGAGTAGTTCCCTTAAAGAGTTGTTGGAGGATTCAGTGAGTTAATCATACAAAGGGCTGAGAAGAAAGCTCAGCATGTAGGGCGTGCTTGATACATGCTAGTTACCGTTATCCATCTTAAAAGGCAGAAAGGGCTTAGTGGTTAAAGTACAGACTGGACTGGGTTGAGATCCTGACTCTACCATTTGCTCATTGTGTGACTGTGGGTGAATTACTTAACTTCTCTGGGCCTCAGTTTCTTCATCCATATGGTGGGGATAGTAATAACACCTAGCTCAGAGACTTTTTGCGGGTTGAAGGAACCTGCCTTGCAAGGTTAGTTTCTACAGGGAGAGTGCTTCGAACAGTTTCTGGCACATAGGAGGCACTCAGTAAACATTAGCTGTATAAACAAGGAGAAGTCCTTGGACTTCTCTGGGGGCACAGAGGAGGAAGGAGCAGTCCAGCTGCCTGGAGGAGGGTAGCAGAAGAACCCGAACGTTACGACTAAGGTATTATTTAGAAGCCCAGTCACAGGAGGAGGAAGGATTGTCCAGAGAGAGGGGATCAGGTGAAAAGTGAGAAGGTGGTGTAATGAAGAAATGGTGGGTGCCGGGAGTCCGCCTGCCGATGCAGGGGACACGGGTTCGTGCCCCGGTCCGGGAAGATCCCACATGCCGCGGAGCGGCTGGGCCCGTGAGCCATGGCTGCTGAGCCTGCGCGTCTGGAGCCTGTGCTCCACGGCAGGAGAGGCCACAACAGTGAGAGGCCCGCGTACCACAAAAAAAAAACCAAGAAATAGTGGGTGCCTGGGCTTCAGGGGCTTCAGGTGGGAAACAGGCTGGAGAAGCAGGCAGAGGTCAACTCCTCAGCCACTTCACTACCTCCAGCTGTCCTGGCTATCCCAGCTGTTTCCCACTTCTGGACCTTTGCACTTGGTGTTTCCTTTGCCCACAACTCCTCCATGGCCACTTCTGTCTTTCCTTTTCGGCAACGTAAACGTCACCTCTTCATAAAGGCCTTCTCTGACGTCCATTCCTCCCGCCGCGACTCAATTGCATCATCTTGGTTATTTCTTTCAAAACGATTTCATGTTTCCCCAATCCATAATTATATTGCATACGTGGTTATCTCTTTAGTCACTTCCTCCACTGGAGTGCAAAGTCCGTGAGTGAGGTACAGACCGTGTTCCTCTGGTTTATCACCATACCTCCACACTTAGCCAGCTAGCATAGAGCCTCGTACGTAATCAGCACTCAGTAAATATTTGTTGAAAGAATGAATGACGAATGAGGGACCTGCCTTGCCATGCTGAGGACTTTAGATTCTTCCTGCAGGTGTTCTGCGTGGGAATGACATGATCAGATTCCTACTGTAGAATGATAACTCGGTGACACTGTAGCAGGTGGAGAGAAGGGGGATGAGATTAGAGACCAGCACTCCGGAGATGGTGGCCGATGGTCAAGCAGGAGATGATGGGCATCTACAAGTAGACCAAGTCAACAAAATCCAGCATCCCTAAAGAAAGTGGCAGGGAAGAGCCAATAAAATCGAATAAAAACAGAGCATTGTTTACTCGTAATTGGCCCTTGTTTCCGGAAAGGACCAAGATGACTGACTTAAATGTTTATAGTGTAACAAGATAAAATGAAAGAAAGATGAACGGGTGGGGAACTTATAACAAAAGGAGAGGAAAAAAGAGAAAATGAACTTAGGGAGAGATTAGAAAGTGCTGGCTTTGAAGTCTATCCTTTTGCTAGAGGTGGGCCATAGATTTAGTATTTTGGTAGTTTTTTTCTCCAGCCAGTGTGGAGAGAGAGACACACAATCAATTACATGCATAGTAAGTCCTTGCGATAAAGTGTAAATACATCCATACAGTGGAGCACTGCTCAGCAATAAAAAGAAATGAACTATGGATACACACAGCAACATGGCTGAATCTCAAAATAATTATGCTGAATGAAAGAAGCCGGACCAGAAAGGGTACAAACTGTAGGATTCCATCCCACATAAAATTGTAGAAAACGCAAACTAATCTATAGAGTGAGAGAGCAGATCAGTGGTCACTTTGTGATGGGGCAGGGAGAAGGGATGAGGTGGGATGGATGATAAGAGGCCGGAGAAACTTTGGGGGCGGGGTGAGGAAAATGTTTATTATCTTGATTTTGATGATGACTTCATGGGTACAAGCATCTATCCTAACTTAACAATTTGCATACTTCAATTAGGTACAACTTCTTGTGCACCATGTACACTTCAATAAAGGTATAAAAAAGTTAAATTAGATAAACATCTGGCAAAGCAGTCCCTGAGAGCTCAGGTAAACCCTTGATGAGCATGGAGGTACCTCAAGAAGTTAAACTGACTTCAGCAATAAAAATTAAGAAAAAATAGTTTTTAACAATAAATATCAGTCTCCTTTTATAAAATATAAAGATACATTTACCCAGTGTGAGACCTCTTAAATTACGTTAATGTACCAGACATTAGTGTTACCCTAATAGATCCCCTCTGTTTGAACTTATTTGACCTCAAACGGAAGCTAAAGCACAGATTCTTTAATTACTTTGGAATTAAGTGCGCCCTTTGAATCCAAACAGACGTATTGTCAGAGGCTGTATCAGAAGACATTAATAGTAATGAACCTGTAGTGACCAAGGGTCACCCTCAGTAATGAATGCCTCAAGCACGACACATATCTTTTCCATGTTTTCCCATCCTGTTGGGCATATAAGTTATGCTCCCTTGCTACACGGTGTTGAGAGGAAGAGCCTCCCAGATCCAGATTTAATTCTCATGGCAACTTTTCCGAAGACTCTTGTCTGTAGGCTATGAATAGCAGATTAAAAATAATAATAACAGGGCTTCCCTGGTGGTGCAGTGGTTGAGAGTCCGCCCTGCCGATGCAGGGCACGCGGGTTCGTGCCCCGGTCTGGGAGGATCCCACATGCTGCGGAGCGGCTAGGCCGGTGAGCCATGGCCACTGAGCCTGCGTGTCCGGAGCCTGTGCTCCAAAACGGGAGAGGCCACAGCAGTGAGAGGCCTGCGTACCGAAAAAAAAAAAAAAAAAAAATAACAGTAATCAGTTTATGCAATTCTGAAGTAGAAGTCGTGTGTGTGTGTGTGTGTGTGTGTGTGTGTGTGTGTGTCTTTCTTAGGGACCAGAAAATACTAAAGGTAAGAGGAATATGACCACACAGAACTGCTTAGGTTAAAGTGAAAATGATTACATTTATGCTGATTGTTGTGCCAGGCCCTATGCTTAGCATTGTATCCTTTAATCTTTACACCAAAATAACTTCCCAAAGTAAATAATGTGATTATGCCCATTTTATAAATACTTGGGAAGAAAAAAGGTAAGTGGCCCACAGTCACACAGCTAAGAGGTGGCAGAAGTGAGATTTCAGCCCAGGTGGCCTGACTCCAAAGTCTTAAACCTGAGGCTGATTTTCTCCAGTGGTCCTTTAGGGTTATTAGAAATAGTCTGCAGATTTACTGCTAAACTACCTAGTAGTGGCCAAAGCAAAGAGGGAAACATGATTAGGCATTTATCACACTGTCCCTAAGACACAGACAAATTGATTCAAGAGAAACAGCACGTTTCCTGCGAAAAATGTCTTCTATAGGTTCTAAGGAAGAGTATGCCCTGTGATGAATGGATAAAACCTTCCATTGCATCCCTCTGGGAGAGAGAATCAAGAATTTTACTACAGGGACTTCCCTGGCGGTCCAGTGGTTAAAACTCCGCACTTCCAATGCAAGGGGTGGGGGTTTGATACCTGGTCGGGGAACTAAGATCTCACATGCCGCGAGGTGCGGCCAAAAAAAAAAAAAAAAAAAACAGTTTCAGTACAATAAGATGAATAACTTCTGGGAATCTAATGTAGAGCGTGGTGACTATAGTTAATACTGTATTGTACACTTGAAAGTTGCTAAGAGATTAGATCCTAAATCATCTTAATTTAATCATCCTAAATCATCACGCTATATATCTTGTACTTACATAATGTTACTTGTCAATTATATATAAACTGGAAAGAAAAAAAGAATTTCACTACGGCTACATCCTATGCTGGCCCTTGATACAGACTTGTGCCCAGCTGTTCAGCGAGGGTCCAGCCCAGTTGTCCAAAATCTCAGATGTTTTTCAGGGAAAACATATCTGGACAGATAGAGGCCACAAGCCCTCTGGTCAATCCACTGTCACTACTATGTCTCAAGAACAGTCTTGGCCAAAGATGTGGAGCAAAGAATTGGTCCTGGAGCAAACCCAAATGTCCTTAGGTACTCAGGGCTGTCCTCAGTTGCACCCCACCCACACATCTCACCAGGCCAGTCTTCTGCGCCCCCAGCACACGGCAGAGCTGAACAGCTCCGTGTCTGTCCTGAAGTAGTCATCATCCAGTGGAACAGAAAACATGTCGATAGATAACTCACGCTGTGTGAGAAACACTGTACAGAGGCGCTTATAAGAAGCGCGGGTGACGTAAAGGCTGTGCTCAGCCCCAGCTGGCAGGGGTGGGCGAGTTCTCCCTGGGCGGACCCTGGAGTTGGATTCACCAGGATGCCAGACCTCCTGCTCAGACACACGCTCCCGTGCAGCCCGATACCCACGTGAGCTGCCAAGCCTCGGAGGTTTGGCCGTTTGTCGGGAGGCCTCTGCATCTCACCGTTGTTGGATTCCCTAGCTGGGTAGAAGATGGCTCTTCTGCGTTCGGGCCTCCCGGCTCCGAGCTGAGCACAGTGCAGGGTAGACGGGGCGCGCTCCACTGCTGGAGAATCCAGCAGCTCACTCACTGCGTGTCACTCCTCTGCTTCCTGTGGTTCCCAAAGAAGATCCAGAGTCCTTGCCGTGGCCTCCCTTGCCGCTCTGCCCCTGTGATCCGCCCCTCAGTCGCTTCAGTCCCGCCGTGACGGCCTTCCTCCGTCTCCCAGACTCGCCAGGCCCGTGCTAGTCTCGCGCTGGCGCCCGTCTTTCCGCTCGGACTGCTCTTCCTTTTTCTCTCATCATTCAGGTGTCAACTCAGGAGTCCGCTCCTCAGAGAGGCCTCCTCTGACCACGCTGTCATACTACACTGGATGGAATATTCTTTTGTTGCCTGCAGCACGCTTATCGATGCCTGAACTTGCTCGGCTCATTCATTTTTTACCCCCCATACATTGGAAGCCCCAGGAGGCCAGAGACTCTGTCTTATCATGGTACCCAGAGCGATGCCTGGCACACAGCAGGCGCTCCGTGGGCATCTGCGGGCTGTCGTGCTCCCTCCCAGACCAAATGGGTCAATGTCCGGGCCCACTGGAGGGCTCCTGGGCTGTGCCTGGATGAGGCCTCCAGTGCACGAATGTTGTCCCCCAGACCCCAGTGGACGTCAGCAGGGACGTGCAGCGTCATCTGGTGCAGAGTCAGTCCCTTTGCTCCAAGGACACATGTCTGCTTCTGGTTTCAGCAGCCACGCCCTCATCTGGCTCACTGGGAAGACCTGCCCTGCTTCCAGATCCTGAGTACATCCCAGAACAGAAAGAAAAGTGAACACGTCAGATGGATAGATATTTGGGGTGTAATGGAGGAAAGAAGGCTTTAAAGCACTCTGTCCACAGTCCTGAGACTGACTGAATTAATGTGGGATAGAGAAGCAGGGCCCACAGGAATCCCAGGGAAGGCTCTAGGAACATAAAGAGGTCCGGCCACCAAGGGGACGAGTTGGGGTTCAGGCCCCAGGATGGCTCCAGAGAAACCCCAGCCACTAAGAAACAAGGTGTTTCCAGAGGAGAAGAAAACTCTCACCTGCTCTGAGTGTTTTGTTTTTTAGTAACAAAACCAAACGTTCATTATTACACATTTACTGAAAACAGAAAGTTATGGCCCAATAAACCAGCCGCTAAACAAGCTGGAATAAGAGAAAAAGAACTGATTAATTTCCCCAAATGGAGAAACATACCGTGTTTTTTTTTCTTTTTTGGCCACGCCACGTGGCATGTGGGATCTTAGCTCACACACACACACCCCTTGCATTGGAAGCACGGAGTCTTAACCACTGGACCGCCAGGGAAGCCCCCCATAGCGTGTTTATGGATTGAAGTGCTCCACACCGTTAAGATGGCAGTTCTCCCCAAGTAGATCTATAGCGTCACTGCAGTCACCACTGAAATCCCAGCAGGCTTTTAAAGATAGGCATTGATGACCTGATCCTAAAATTTATGTGGAAACAGAAAGGACCTAGAATAGCCAAAGCTATTCTTTGGGAAAATAATGAACAAAGTTGGAGTACTTAGCCAATTTCACACTTACTGTAAAGACATAATAAAGACAGTGTGGTGCTGGTATAAGGATCAACATAACATAACAGAGAGTCCAGAAACAGATCTTCCCGTTTGTTAACAAATGATTTTCTCGAAAGGCATCAAGGAAATTCAATGGGGAAAGGATAGTTTTAAATAAATGGTGTTGGAGCAATTGGATATCCATATGCAAAGTAAATCTTACACCAAATCTTACACACAAATTAACTCAAGATGGCACAGAGAACTAAATGTAATGAAAAACTAGAAATCTTCCAAATGAAAAAAAAAATTGTGTGTGTGACCCTGAGTTACGTAAAGACTTCTTAATTATGACATCACAAGTGTAATCCATAAAAGAAAACATTGATAAATTGGAATTAATTAAAATCAGTCTGCCCAAGCCCACATGTAGAAGTAGGATGGATAACATATTTGCAAATAAGACTCTAAAAATCATTAGGTGATGAAATACTATCCTCCCTGGGAAATCTTGAGGGATTGTGGCCAGTTTTTTGTTTTTAATTGATAAGCACTAGCCAGATATTTCTAGAACTTAGGATAGCTGTAGCTACATGTCGCAACTCAGAGAGCTTGCCTGGGATTTTCCCGAAGCGTCCTGATCGTTTGTCTGATCTTGCTACTTTCGTTCATTCAGCAAATTTACTGAGTGCTTACTATGTTCTGGGCATCGGTCAAGGCCCTGAGGACATAACAGTAAACAAGACAGATGGAGTTCCTGGTCAAGGAGCGTAGTTTCTAGTAGGGAGGTAGACAACAAAACCAAACCATCTTTAATGTGTTAGGTAGTGATGAGGGCTGAGGGATAAAGGAAGGGTTAGAGAGACATGCAACAGCTCTTTTACATAGCACGATGGCCTCTTGGAAAAGGTGGTTATTTGAGCAAACACCTGCTTAAGGCGAAGGAGCCCGTCATGCAAATAAGGGGCAGAGAGTGGTGGTGGTGGGTAGTTTCTAGCAAAAACACAGCCAGAGAATGCTTGTTGAGGTCCAGGGGTGCCAAGGAAGGTGTGACTGGAGCTCAGAGGGAGAGGGAATGGTGGGCAACGAGCTGGGGCAACGAGCTGGGGGTGGTTGTGTGGATTGGTTTATTGGCGGTGGTGAAGAGTTTGGATTTTATCCTAATTTTGATGCGAAGACCCCAGACTGTCTTGTTCACTGTTGCATCCCCAGGGCCATGAACAGTACCTAGCACATAGGTATCAGGTTTGTTTGGGTTTTTTTCCCCAAATCAATAGATTTAATGCATCTCCAATCAAAATTATAACAGGATTTTATGGGGACTTGAAAAGCGAATCTAAAATTTATATGGGGACTTCCCAGGTGGTCCAGTAGTTAAGACTCCACGCGTCCACTACAGGGGGTGGGGGTTCGATCCCTGGCTGGGGAACTAAGATCCCACACGCCGCTCAGCACAGCCAAAAATAAATAAATAAAATAAAATTTATATGGATGTGCACAGGGCCAAGAACAGTCAAGACATTCCTGAAGAAGCAACATATCAAGGCTTTATTACATTTTCTTTTTAATTTGGTTGCGCCAGGTCTTAGTTGCGCCATGCGAACTCTTAGTTGCGGCATGTGGGATCTATTTCCCTGACCAGGGATCGAACCCGGGCCCCCTGCACTGGGAGCACAAAGTCTTATCCACTGTGCCACCAGGGAAGTCCCTCAAGCCTTTATTAGGTTTTAAAGTTATAATAATTAATACAATGTGATTGGCTCAGGATCAGTGAAACAGACTAGGAGCTCAGAGAAAGAGCTGTGCATATATAAAAGCCTAGTATACATACATGGGGTAAAGAAGGGATATTGGAAAAAATGAAAATAGACTCCTATTCTACACTGCACCCAAAACTAAATTATGGGTGAATTTAGGCCTTAACTGTGAAAGGGAAAACTTTATATTTTTTAGAAGGAAATCTAGGCAAATATCTTTATGACCAAGGTGAAGAGCTTTGGTAAATCTTTCATAAGTTCAACTACATTAAAATTGGGACTTCTGTTCATCAACATACCTAATAAAGACAGCAAAGGGACTTCCCTGGCAGTCCAGTGATTAAGACTCGTGCTTCCAATGTAGGGGGCATGGGCTTGATCCCTGGTTGGGGAACTAAGGTCCCATATGCTGTGGCAGCCAAAAAAAAAAAAAAAAAAGCAAAAGCGACAGCAAGAAGACTGGCCATAAACTTGAGGAAGAGCCTTGCAACACATAATTCACAAGGATCAGTATCTAGCATGGGGCTGTCCAATAGCATTCTGCAATGATGGGAATATTCTATATTTGCACCATCCACTAGCCACTGACCACACATAGCTACTGAACACTTGAATTACGGCAAGTGAGACTGAGAAATTCAGTTTTAAATTGTATTTAATTTTAATTGTAGTCACATATGACTAGTGGCTACCATGTTGGATAGCACAGATCTGGAATATATAAAGAACATAGAAGAGGAAATAGGATGGAATAAACATACGAAGTTGCTCAACCAGATCAGGAATAAACAAATTAAAACCATGATGAGATCCCACTTCATAACTTCCAGATGTGCAAAGATTAAAAAGTCAGACAATAGGGACTTCCCTGGTGGTCCAGTGGTTAAGACTTCACCTTCCAATGCAGGGCCTGTGGGTTCGATCCCTGGTCAGGGAGCTAAGATCCCACATGCCTCAAGGCCAAAACACCAAAACATAAAACAGAAGCAATATTGTAACAAATTCAATAAAGACTTTAAAAATGGTCCACATCCCCCCCCCAAAAAAAAATCTTTAAAAAAAAAGACAATACCTGCTGTGGTGAGAGTTTAAATTGTTACAACCCCTTTGGAAAACAAAATTGAGGAAGTGTATATCCTAGACCCAGCTATATCACTTCAATTATTATAGAAGAAAATTTGTCCTTAACCTGGCCTGTGGGGTGACATAATTCACAAACAGGTAGCATTGCTAATAAAATATTTAAGCAGTTTTATGACAGATCATAATCAAATTAAGATCTCTTCTGAGACACTAGATATCCGTATACTAAATCGACTGTCAGCTATCAATCAAGAGTCTAAAGATCTTTAATTAGACTTTTCTTTCGTACACAATCTAACTGACTGTATTACTGTGATGCTGGAGCAGTGATTACTGTGATGATGGGATTTCTAAGAAACTGGGCTTAATCCCCATTCCTACCACAGAGCTCCTAAAACCCTAGGAATTTTCTAAGTGATCAGAGTGATAGAGATGTCTTGTTATTCATAACAAGCCCCTTTTAAAATTCCCAGAGTTTGTGTTAATGGAGCGACTTTTGGAAAGGCCTTAAATTTGTGGGCTGATTGCCACGGGAATCAACCGTGTGATTAGAAGGTTGGAAGTTACAGCCCTACTCCCCCACCTTGGGGGAGGGGAGAGGGGCTGGAGGTTGAATTAATCATCAGCAACCACTGATTTTATTGATCATGCCTACGTAACGAAGCCTCCAGAAAACTCTCTAAAGTGCGGCGTTTGGGGAGCTTCTGGCTGGTGAACAGTGGAGGTGGGAAGGGTGGCTGGAAGAGCGGTCCCAGAGAGGAATGGAGGTCGGCACCCCTTCCCACACGCCCTGCCCTGCGCATCTGTTCCACCTGGCTGCTCCTGAGATACATCCTTTCTAATCAACCAGCGATCTAGTGAGTAAACCGTTTTCCTGAGTTCTGTGAGCCGATTGAACAAATTAATCAAACCCCAGGAGGAAGGAGGTCATGGGAACCTCGGCTTTATAGCCAGTGGGTCAGAAGCACAGGTGACAACCTGAACTTGGAAGTGGTGTCTGAAGTGGGGAGGGAAGGGGACTGTCTTGTAGGACTGAGCCCTTAACCTGTGGGCTGCAGGCAGATGGTACCAGTGTGAGTTAAATTACAGGACACCCAGCTGGTGTTGGAGAATTACTCGGTAAAAGACCCCCCAGACATCTGGTGTCAGAAGTAATGAAGTATGGAGAGTAGAGGAGCTTTTCCTTTAAATTGCCTAGTCAAAACAAACAGACAAACAAAAAAAACCCAAAACAAAACAAAACACCCCGGAAAAAAAAAAAGGGAATTCCCTGGTGATCCAGTGGTTAGGACTCTGACCTTTCACTGCCAAGGGCCTGGGTTCGATCCCTGGTCAGGGAACTAAGATCCCACAAGGCGAGAGACTAAATAAATAAATTGCCTAGTCATTTTTCCCCCTTTAAGTGTTTCTACCAAGAGAGAAATCTTTGGCTTGGTCCATCAGAGACCTTTGTTCTTACAGCAAGACTATAATAAAACTTTGGCATGTACTCATAATCAAGTTGTCTTAAAAGATTTTTAAACACTCTATCCTAGAGAATCCCTTGCATACCTGCCCCAGGCGATATGAACAAGAACGTTCACAATAGCAAAAACTAAACGTGTTTCTCTATCAACAGTGAAATGGACGTTGTGGGATGTTCACATGATGAATACTAAGCAACACTGAACATATATCAACTCCAACTACATATGTCAACAGGGATGAATCACAAAAGACTAGTCTCAGCAAAATGCATACAGTATTATTCCACTTACATAGAATTCAAGAACAGACGAGACTAAATAGCATCCTCTCTAGATGTACATATACACGTGTGATAAAGATTAGCACAAGAGTCAGGACTGCGGTTACCTCTTTGGGAGCAGGGAGGAGGACGTTGGCAACATCCGCGAAATGGCTATTGGGCACTCTTTTTATTAATATTATTTGAGCTGAACGTTTGCATTATGTACAGTAGTTCCTCTAACGACAAGGAGCTACTGCGGCACGGGCGCGGGCACCACAGTCAGGAGGAAGCCGCGCCCTGGGGCGGGACTGCGGACAGGTGTGTGTGCAGGTGCGGGCGCGGGGCCCCTGCCCTCGGAGCAGGTTCCTCCGGTGCTAGGCCCGGGGACTGCTGCAGCTCAGTCTGTTTACCTGGAGAAAGCTGGGCCGTATTTATGGAAAGGTATTTATGGGCAGCCAGACATGCCCACTGCACCCCTGGGCGCTGGAGGGCTGCCCGCCACCTGCCCCGCCCGGGAGACCCTGACTCGGGACAGCGGGGCCCTGAGGGGTGTCCGGGCGGGGGCTTCGGTACCACGTGAAACCCAGTAAGTTAAGGGAGGAACAGCTGCTTCCTCGAAAAAGAAGAAAGAAAAACAAAACAAAAATAAGGAGCTGAAAAAATGCCTCTTGCTGCTGTGAGGGAGCAGACGGGGAGGCGGGGGTTGTAGAAGCAGGGAGCTCTTCGGCGAGGCTGTGCGGCGGCTGGGACTCCGCGGGCGCAGGGGACGTGGGAGGGACTTTAGGGCCGCCAAGGCCATGGCCCTCCTCTCTGGCGGGAGCTCTACCGCCTGCTGGCCCTGTGAGCCTGAGTTACTTACACCCTCAGTGTCCACAGCAGAAAAATGTGCACGCTAACCGTGCCTGCCCTGTGCCGAAGTGCCTCTCAGCACAGTGCCTGGTACTTTGAACCGTGTCAGGGCCACCGCGTGGGGCTGCCCGGAAGGAGGGGAGCTTTCTCTAACCCAGCAGCATCAGTCAGCTTGCCAAGCCCTGTGCCTGCCAGCTTGTGTGCCCGGAAGGAGGAGTCTTCTTGTTCGAATCGGCACAAAAGTTAGTGGTGGCCCTGCATATGCTCAGAAAACAGAAGTCACTCCTGGCATGTTCGTAGGAGGGAGGGATGTAGGTGTTGATATCAATGGCAGCAAGGAAAGCAATAGGCCTGTCCCAGGAGCTGAGAGATTTGGTTACCCCTCCTGTGGTTGAGAAGGACGCCACCCGAACCTCTGTCAGGTGCTTTCCCCATCTGCAGGCAGCTGGAAAGCTTGCAGGTAGCCTCCCGCACGCCTGCGGGTACAAAATGATGCCTTTGACAGTGGGCACTAACTCCCCGAGCCTGTGCCTACCTGGTCTGCACGACACAGGGACTCCTGCCCCCTGGTGGCCAGTACGGATTCTGCACACTCCCTCGAGCTAAAACAGCCAGGCACCTTAGTCTCAAGCACAGGCAAACCGTATCTGAAAAGCACGTTTGCCTTTGGAGGGCAATGTTATTTACTCTCTTATGCTTCTATACTTCTAGCACTTCTGGCCGAAATCATGGGAACTTGTGCTTTATAAAAAAGCAAATCGAACACACTGTACTATTTTCAGATTCCTAAAATCCCGTACAGATTTGCCAGGGGTTTTTGTGTTTTCCCTTTAAAGTTGAGTGTTACCTGTCCTCTTTCTGCCAGCACATTACACGCTGGACGTGTTTCTCCACAACTGGGGTCACCAGAGACCTTGTCATGTTGGTTTTAGGGGCTAGACTAGAACCAAAAAAGCCCACTTACATTAAAAAGAAAAAAATATGGTAAAAGGAATTCCCTGGCGGGCCAGTGGTTAGGACTCCGCAGTTTCACTGCCGGGGCCTGGGTTCAATCCCTGGTCAGGGAACTAAGATCCCTCAAGTCGTGTAGCATGACCAAAAAAAAGAAAAAAAATTATGGTAAAATATACATAAGATGTACCATTTTAGCCATTTTAAAGTGTACAGTTCCATGGCATTAAGTACATTCACATTGTTCTACAACCATCACCACCGTCCACCTCCAGAACTTCTTTCATCTTCCCAAAGTGAAACTTGGTACTTATTAAACAATTACTCTCCATCTCCTAGAACCACCATTCTACTTTCTGTCTCTACGATTTTGACTACTCTAGGTACAAGTATGTATATTTTTGATTTTCACAGGTGGGCTTTTATATTATGACACAAAGAGAAATTTCGAATCTACAGAGAATATATATACCCTTCATGTCAATAGAAATCAATTATATGCCACAAAGAAAAGGATAATAAATTCGAAAATAATAAGAGATTCTATAATTCAGAAACTTTAGCTATAGCCCAATACAGTTAGAAATCAACCACAAAAATATTTTTTTAATTTTCGTTTGGAAATTAAGAAACAGTCTCTCAGGTCTAAGAAGAAATCAAAATTATTGGGAAAATTAGTGAATTTAGCAACGTCAGTGGATACAAGGTCAATATACAAAAAAATAATTGTTTCTATATACTAGCAGCAAACAGTTGGAAAATGAAATTTAAAAATACCGTTTATAATAGCAGCAAAATATTTAGGATAAATTTAACAAAAGACATATTAAGTTTATAATTGCTGAGAGAAATTAAATAAGATTTCATAAATGGAGAGATATATTTGTGGATTGGAAAACTATATATATATGTGTGTGTGTATATATATATATATATATATACATATATAAAATTTTTTTTTAATGGCTGAAAACAGCACAAATTTATTATCTTCCAGTTCTGGAGATCAGAGGTTCAACACAGATCACTGGATAAAATGAAGGTGTCAGGGCTTTCCCTGGTGGTCCAGTTGGTTAAGACTCCGCACTCCCAATGCAGGAGGCCCGGGTTCGATCCCTGGTCAGGGAACTAGATCCCATATGCCGCAACTAAGAGTTCACATGCCCTAGCAACTAAAGACCCCACGTGCCACAACTAAGACCCAGTGCAGCCAAATAAATATTTTTTAAAAAATCAAGGTGTCAGCAGGGCTACATTTCTTTTTTTTTTTAAGTGACGAATAGTTGATTTACAGTGTTGTGTTAGTTTTGGGTGTATAGCAAAATGATTCAGTTATACATATGTATACATTCTTTTTTATATTCTTTTCCATTCTTGTTTATTATGAGATATTGAATATAGTTCCCTGTGCTATACAGTAGGACCTTGTTGTTTATCCATCCTGTATATAATAGTTTGCATCTACCAACCCCAAACTCCCAGTCCATCCCTCTCCCCCACACCCCTCCTGTGACCACAAGTCTGTTCTCTATGTCTGTGAGTCTGTTTCTGTTTTGTAGATAGGTTCATTTGTGTCATATTTTAGATTCCATATATAAGCAATATCATATGATATTTGTCTTCTCTGTCTGACTTACTTCACTTAGTATGATAATCTCTACTTCCATCCATTATTTCATTCTTTCTTATGGCCGAGTAGTATTATATATACGTACCACATCTTCCTTATCCATTCATCTGTCAATGGACATTTAGGTTGTTTCCATGTCTTGGCTATTGTAAATAGTGCTGCTATGAAAGTAGTGGTGCATGTATCTTTTTGAATTATAGTTTTGTCTGGATATATGCCCAGGAGTGGGATTGCTGGATCACATGGCATCTCTATTTTTAGTTTTTTGAAGAACCTCCATACTGTTTTCCATAGTGGCTACACCAGCTTACATTCCCACCAACAGTGTAGGAGGGTTCCCTTTTCTCCACACCCTCTCCAGCATTTGTTATTTGTAGAGTTTTTAATGATGGCCATTCTGACCAGTGTGAGGTGATACCTCATTGTAGTGGGGTTTTTTAAATTAATTAATTTATTAATTTATTTATCTTTTGGCCACGTTGGGTCTTCGTTGCTGCGCGCAGGCTTTCTCTAGTTGCGGTGAGCGGGGGCTACTCTTTGTTGCGATGCGCGGTGGTTTCTTTTGTTCCGGAGCACGGGCGCGGTGGTTTCTCTTGTTGCGGAGCACGGGCTCTAGGCGCTCGGGCTTCAGTAGTTGTGGCATACGGGCTCAGTAGTTGTGGCTCGCAGGCTCTAGAGCTCAGGCTCAGTAGTTGTGGTGCATGGGCTTAGTTGCTCTGCGGCATGTGGGATCTTCCCGGACCAGGGGTCGAATCCATGTCCCCTGCATTGGCAGGTGGATTCTTAACCACTGCACCACCAGGGAAGTCCCGTCATTATAGTTTTGATTTACATTTCTCTAATAATTAGCGATGCTAAGCATCTTGTCATGTGCCTCTTAGCCATCTGTATGTCTTCTTTAGAGAAATGACTATTTAGGTCTTCTGTCCATTTTTTGATTAGGTTGTTTGGTTTTTTTGTTGTTGTTGAGTTGTATGAGCTATTTGTATATTTCGGAAATTAAGCCCTTGTCAGTCGCATCATTTGCAAATATTTTCTCCCATTCCGTAGGTTGTCTTTTTGTTTTGTTTATGGTTTCCTTTGCTGTACAGAAGCTTGTAAGTTTGATTAGGTCCCGTTTGTTTATTTTTGCTTTTGTTTCTATTACCTTGGGAGACTGACCTGAGAAAACATTGGTATGATTTATGTCAGAGAATGTTTTGCCTATGCTTTCTTCTAGGAGTTTTATGGTGTTTTGTCTTATATTTAAGTCTTTAAGCCACTTTGAGTTTATTTTTGTGTGTGGTGTGAGGGTGCATTCTAACATCATTGATTTACATGCGGCTGTCCAACTTTCCCAACAGTGCTTGTTGAAGAGACTCTTTTCCAGTCCATATTCTTGCCTCCTTTGTCGAAGATTAATTGACTGTGTGGGTTTATTTCTGGGCTCTCTATTCTGTTCTGTTGATCCATATGTCTGCTTTTGTGCCAATACCATGCTGTTTTGATTACTTCAGCTTTGCAGTTTTGTGGAAGACAATATTTGTAAGATGTCATTTCTCTCCATGTTTGTCTACACATTCAATGGAACTACAGCCCAATATCCCAGCAGGCTTTTTTTTTTTTTTTTGGTATAAAAATACAAAAAAAAAAATCCTGGTAAAATTTCCACCCTGAACACTAGGTCTCTCACTTTTGGAACTCTGAGCTGCCAAATATAAAAACATCTGAATTCTCTGAGGCCACCATGTTGTAAGGAAGCCCAAGCCATATGTTGAGGCTATGCGTAAGTGCTCCAGGTGACAGCTCAGTTGATCTCCCAGCCATCAGCCAGCATCAGTTGCAGCATGTGAGTGAAGCCATCTTTGACATCCAGCCTGGTGAGCCTTCAGGTGACTGTGGCCTTAGCAGACATCCCAGTGAATTGTGCAAGAGACTCCAAGCAAGAACTGTCCAGCCAAGTCCTTCCTGAATTCTTGTCCCATGAGATCGTCAGAAAGATAAAATGGTTGTTTAAAAAAAATCATAGCAGCCTTATTATAATAGCCCCAACCTGGAAACACTCTAAATGTCCTTCAACAGTAGAAAGAAGAAATAAAATGTGGTATATTCATATATTGGAATACTGCACAACAATGAAAATGAACAAATCATGGATTCATACAACAACATGGATGAAACTCACAGACATAACATTGAGTAAAAGAAGTTATACACAAGGGTACATATTGTATGAATGCATTTATATGTAGTTCAGAATCATGGTGATAAAGCAAGAGTAGTGGTAATCCTTGGGTGCACTGATTGGGAGGGGAGACAAAGGACCCTTCTGAGATGCTGGAAATGTTCTCTGTTTTGGTCTGGGTGGTGGTTGCAAAGGTATGCGTATGTGTGAAAACACTTCAGTGTGTGCAAGGTTTAGCCCAATTTAAAAATGAAAAACATGAGAGCCCAGAAATAAATCCATGTACTTATGGTCAATTAATCTATGACAAAGAAGGCAAGAATATACAGTGGAGAAAAGACAGTCTCTTCAATAAGTGATGCTGGGAAAACTGGACAGCTACATGTAAAAGAATGACATTAGAACATTTTCTCACAGCATATAGAACAATAAACTCAAAATGGATTGAAGACCTAAATGTAAGATTGGAATCCATAAAACTCCTAGAAGAAAACATAAGCAGAACACTATAAAGAACTCTGTAAATAAGATGGGATATATATAAAATACAATACTATTCAGCCACAAAAAATAATGAATTTTTTTTTGCCGTTAAAATTGGTTTTTATTTGTTCATTCTTTAGTGGAGATGTATAATGACTAGTCAGTATCCCTTATATAAAAGTCCCTGAAGATCAGCCATAGTTAAATTACCACTTCAGCCTTCTTTTCAGGGAGAGCAATCTGTTTCCTTACATAAAAAATAATGAATTTTGTCATTTGCAACCACATGGATGGACCTGGAGGGTATTGTGTTTAGTGAAATAAGTCAGACAGAGAAAGACAAATACTGTATATTATCACTTATATGTGGAGTCTAAAAAATAAAACAAATGGATATAACAAGTAAAAATGAAAAAACATGAGTTAGGCTTAAAAAAATTTTTTTTTTGAGGTATAGTTGATTTACAATGTTGTGCCAGGGTTTTTTTTCTTTTCTTTTTTTTTTTTAGCGTTACGCGGGCCTCTCACCGCTGCGGCCTCTCCCGTTGCGGAGCACAGGCTCCGGACGCGCAGGCTCAGTGGCCATGGCTCACGGGCCCAGCCGCTCCGCGGCACGTGGGATCCTCCCGGACCGGGACACGAACCCGCATCCCCTGCATCGGCAGGCGGACTCTCAACCACTGCGCCACCAGGGAAGCCCTGTGCCAGGGTTTTATTTTATTTTGGCTCCACCGTGCAGCACGTGGGATCTTAGTTCCCCGACCAAGGATCAAACCTGCGCCCCTTGCATTGGGAGCGTGGAGTCTTAACCACCGGACAACCAGGGAAGTCCCCAGAGTTTTATTTTAAAGATATTATACCATTAAGTTGGCTTGAGGTGGAGAAAACAAAGTTATTGCATGCCCAAAACCCAAGAAGGCGATTAAAAAGGTATGTTCTTGGAACAGTCTGACTCTAGGAATGAATGAAGTTGATTTGATTCAATCAAGGAGTAACTAGAATAATATGAAAAATATTAGTTGGTCTAGCTCTCAGAAGAGCAGTAGTGAAAGAATGAAAATTAAAGGAATGAAGTTAGGAATATTAAATTGGAGGAACTGAGGGATTTTCATAGGAATATGGTTGATAACGTAGAGTATCAAGCAGATTTTTTTTGTGCTCAATAGAACAGAATAGAGGATTGAGACATAAGCCACAGGATTTCAATATGGAGGAAAAAACAACCACCACCTGGTGTCTACCTCACACTATATGCAAAATTAATTTGAGTTGGATCATACACTTACGTATGAAAGCTAAAACTGTGGGGACTTCCCTGGTGGTCCAGTGGTTAAGACTGTGTGCTCCCAATGCAGGGGGCCCAGGTTTGATTTCTGGTCAGGGAACTAGATCCCATATGCTGCAACTAAGAGTCCACATAACGCAACTAAAAAAAAAAAAGAAGATCCCGTACATGGCAATGAAGATCGCACGTGTGGCAACTAAGACCTGTGCAGCCAAATAAATAAATATTTTTTTTAAAAAAAGCTAAAACTGTAAAGCTTCTAGAAGAAAAGATAGGAGAAAATCGTGAGCTTTGGGGTAGACAAAGATTTTTTTTAAACCTGACACGAAAAACTCTAACCATAAAATAAGTAATTCACAAGTTGAATTTTCTCAGAAGAAAATACCCAAAATAAAATATTTCTACTCATCCAAAGATATTAAAGTGAAAAGGAAAGCCACGACTCAGAGAATATATTTTAGATAATATATGTCTGGCCCAGAACTCATATCCAGACATAAAGTACTCCTATACATCAAAGAAGCCAATTTAGTGCCTGTCAACAGGCATTTTACAAAGAAGATATACAGGGACTTCCCTGGTGACGCAGTGGTTAAGAATCTGCCTGCCAATGCAGGGGACACGGGTTCGAGCTCTGGTCCAGGAAGATCCCACATGCCGTGTAGCAACTAAGCACACATGCCACAACTACTGAGCCCATGCACCACAACTACTGAAGCTTGCGCGCCTAGAGCCCGTGCTCCGCCGAAGAGAAGCCACCGCAACGAGAAGCCCATGCACCGCAACAAAGAGTAGCCTCCGCTTGCTACAGTTAGAGAAAGCCCATGCAGCAACGAACACCCAACGCAGCCAAAAATAAATAAATAAATAAAATCTCTCTTTAAAAAAAAAAATAAAAGAACGGCCATCATTAAAAAGTCTAAAAATAAGTCTAAAAATAACAAATGCTGGAGAGGGTGTGGGAAAAGGGAACCCTCCTTTTGGTGGGAATGTAAGTTGGTGCAGCCACTGTGGAAAACAGTATGGAGGTTCCTCAAAAAACTAAAAGTAGAGATGCCATGTGATCCAGCAATCCCACTCCTGGGCATATATCCGGACAAAACTATAATTCAAAAAGATACATGCACCCCCTCTGTTCATAGCACTATTCACAATAGCCAAGACATGGAAACAACCTAAAATGTCCATCAACAGGTGAATGAATACAGATGTGGTGCATATATATATACAATGGAATACTACTCAGCCATAAAAGAATGAAATAATGCCATTTGCAGCAACATGGATGGACCTAGAGATTATCATACTAAGTGAATTAAGTCAGAAAGAGAAAGGCAAATACCATATGATATCACTTATATGTGGAATCTAAAATATGACATAAATGAACTTATTTATGAAACAGAGACAGATGCACAGACAGAGAGAGCAGACCTGTGGTTGCCAAGGGGGAGGGGGGCAGGCAGTGTTGGATTGGGCGTTTGGGATTAGCAGATGCAAACTACTATATATAGGATGGTTAAATAACAAGGTCCTACTGTAGAGCACAGAGAACTGTATTCAATACCCTGTGATAACCATAATGGAAAAGAATATGAAAAAGAATATATATACGTATAACTGAATCACTCTGCTGTACACCAGAAACTAACATTGTAAATCAACTATACTTCAAAAAAAAACTAAAAGTAAAAAACTAAAAAAACCTCACAAAATGGCACTTTAGCCATGTCAACTACTTCATCTTCCTTTCTTCTATCTAATACCTACTGTAAAAAAGTTTTTAAACAAACTTACTAAAAAGTTAAATCAGATTTATTTGAAATTTACCCCGAGTGGAGTCATAAACCAACCCAAAGGTGGCAGCAGAAGAAAAAGGTGAAACAGATGGAGTATCTTTTAGCTACTCTTGTTTAAAAAAAAAAAAAAATCATTTAATAAAATGTCAGTTATCTGCTGAGGGAAATCTACACAACGTTTAACTCATTGAATTTTCTATTTACCAATGAGGCATAAATATAATATTAAAAACAGTAGAAGAGTTTGAAACTAGGTAGAGGTGGTGACCGTATAGCATTGTGAATGCAGCAAGTACTGCTGAACTGTACACCTTAAAATGTTTAATTTTATATCTATTTCGTCTCACTTTTTTTTAATGAATTTTGTTTTTGCCAGGCCACGTGGCTTTCGGCTTCTTAATTCCCCGACCGGGGATTTAACCCGCACCCTCCGCAGTGAAAGCGGGGAGCCCTAATCACTGGACCGCCAGAGAATTTCCCACCTCAATTTTTAAAAGTATTCAATAAAACAGTAGAACACAAAAAAAGCTATGTGCCTTTTGCTGTATGTAAACTACACATCCAATGGAACCCTAATGCATACAGCTAAAGCTATACTCAGGAAAATTTATAGTCATTAATATTTTATTAACAAAAATACTAAAAATAAAGGAACAATGTATTTAATTCAATAAACTATCAAACTAATGATAAAACAGAATTAACAAAGAGGAAAGTTGATATTAAGGAAGTAGAACACAAAAAAGAAAAATGAGTAAATGAAAATGTTATTTCTTTTAAGATATGAATAAAATAGAGCAACAAAATAGGTTTGCAAAAGACTTGGGTTCCATCAGTGGTTCTCGTGATTTTGTGTTTAAACTTTGGTGCTGTGTTCAACAAAACCATAATAATTGGGTTTGGTGCGGAGTTCATTTATTAAATTGAAAAAAATCCGTTGACCATCGAGATCCTGAAGACGCTGTTTTATAATCTGGCAGGAAAGCCCAAGTTTAAGAACTCTGATTTCAGCTGCTACCTGTCCTGCAGTTGCAGGTGCTTGGCCATTTACCCACATTGATTAGCTCATTCAGGCACGCGATGGCTCCTGCCAGTAAGATGCTGTCCTCATCCTGGAGATGAAGTTGCCCCGGGGCCCCTGCTGGGATGTGGCTGTGAATTCAGGGTGACCCAGGAAGGCAGGAAGAAGCCCTCGGGGTTCAAGGGCCCCGGAGGCGCCTCGGCAGGTGCAAACAGGCTCCGCGTGTCGGGAGCCGAGGCCAGAGGCGCGGTTCCGCAGGGCCTGCCGGCTAGAGCGACGCAGGTGTGGGCCCCGCGGCGGGCGGGCGGGCAGGCGGGCGGGGTGGGTGCGCTGAGCTGTGGCCAGGAGCGGGTCGGGGAGGGGGCCGGGGCCGGGGCCGGGCGGGGCAGGCGGGCGCAGCGCCCCCTGCGCAGACGGGGCAGCGGGCGCGCGGGCGGCGGGCGCGCGCGGGGCACAGCGGGCGCGCGGCGGAGCGGGAACGCGCGGCGAAGAGGCCTGCGCACCAAGGGTGCGGGAGCCATGCGGCGGGCGAGGAGCGGCGCGGCGGCCAAGCCACGCGGGCAGAAGCGGTCCGGGGCCTCCAGGGCCCCCGCGGCCGCCGCCCCGGCCCCCGGCGCCGACCGCGCACGGAGGCCCGCGGGCCAGGCCGGGGGCGGGAGCCGCGCGGCGGCGAGGCAGCCGTCGGCCAAGCGGCGGCCGCAGTCGTCGCCTCGGGCGCAGGAGGCGGGCGCCGGAGAGCCGCCGCCGGAGCCGCCGCTGCCCCCGCCTCCGCCCGCAGCGCCCTCGGCGTCCGAGCTGGACCTGGGCGAGCAGCGGGAGCGCTGGGAGACGTTCCAGAAGCGGCAGAGGCTCAGCTTCGAGGGCGCCGCCAAGCTGCTGCTGGACACCTAGTGAGTGCGGCGCGGCCGGGCTGGCGCCTGTAACGTCCCCGCGGCGCCCGAGCCGCGCACCGGCCGGACAAAGGCCTCCCCGCTCGGCCAGCGCCGCGCGCCAAGGCGGCGGCCTTCCCGCGAAGAGGGTCGGCCCGGCTCTCCGGTCCCCGAGCTGCTTTTGTGTTTGCGCACGTGTGTTTGGAGAGCGGCTGGGGGAGGGGGCAGGGCCGGGGTGAGAGGCGCTGGGACAGTTCGGAGCCGCCCGGGAGGCCGGTGGCCCCTGTTACTGCGCGCGCCCTGCGCGGAGCCGGGCGGCGGGGAGGAGCGCGCGGGCCGCTTGGGTTCGGAACCGCCGCGGGGGCCCGAGGGCCGGGGCTCCGCGTCCCCCGGGTTTGCCGCCGCGGGGCGAGGACCCCGGCTCCCCGGCGGCCGGAGGAGGACTTCGGAGGGTCCGTGGAGCTCGCAGTGAGCTGTTAGCCCTGGGGGGCGCCTCGTCGTCTCCAGATGGGGCCCCTGCCCCGTAGCACAGTTGTGCTACCGAGAAGTAGTTTAGCGCCCTAAATATCTCAGAATCCGTCGTCTTATGCTAGAAAACCCAAGAGAAAACAAAGCAACCTAACAATTGCATAGCAACCTGAGGATTACTCCTTTCCTTGAGCAAAAATGTTCCTTTGTCCTTGTTCTGTAAGAAATTCTCTTCATTAGGACGAGTTTTCTCAGAGATGGAATGTTGGGTTTTCCGTGTGCTTCACTTTTTGGTTCATCATCTTGGACTATAGGCTGAGCGTTTTTCGGTATACATCATCATTCAGTGTTTTTGAGCTAAGGTGTGCCGGCTACTGCTCAGTGTGGGGAATATGTCAGAAACGTAGAACGAAAGTTTGAATTTATGCTTTAAAACAAACTGATAAATGGCCAAGAGAAAGATTTTAAAATGTTGACATGAAAGGGTGAGATTTTTTTTAACTTATCAGATTGGCGCAAGTCACATACATTTGTTAAAAAACCAAAACTCAGTAAATTAAAAATATATTAAACAATAATCGATGTTATTATTAAAACGTTATTGTACGGAAAATAATCTCAGGAACATAGAGCAAACAGTTAACTGTGGATCCCTCTGGGTGTTAGGACTTACGAGACTTTCATTTTTTACATTATCAAATGTTGTAATGTTTGCGTTTTTTACCATAAGCATTATTTGTGTCTGCAGAAAAAAATACATCAAATTAACGGAGTCAACTTGTACAGAAACGTGAGAAAGCATTCAGTCTTGGTAACCAAATAAATGCAAAATAAGACTGCAGCGAGCTATTTTTCCTGTAATTATTGCTTGAGAAGATTCAGTGAAATGTTTTCTCAATCATTACTGATAAGAGTGTTCAGCCCTTTTGGAAAGCAGTTGGATGATATTTATCAAATCTTAATGTTCAACGAAGGGCCTGACTTATAAGTTTTAAAAAGATTCAAGTTGTACGTAATGTGTACGGGTAGCTCTGTAAAAAACCACGTATATGCAAAATACCGGAGGAGAATACAGCAGAATTACAGGAGCCTTTTGTTAACTTTCTCCGGACTCCTCAGGTCTCTTTTTCATGGCGGCCTGTACGCCTTTATCACAAGTCATGTAAATAGTCAGTTAATTTGTTTGATGGCTGCTCCAGGTCCCTGTGGCCAGGACCCCATCTGCTGTATCTTGTTTACAGCCTTCTCCCCAGTGCCTCGCTTGTAAAAAATCTTAGTAAGTATTTGCCATGTAAATAAAAACGTCCGGGTGGCTGGATTAGGGTCCTCCACCCAATTCTCTTTTTTCCATACTTTGGAATGCTTTATTTTACAATTTAACAAAATAGAAGTGGAAAAAAGAGCTCACATACAAAGAAGGTACTGAATTCTTTTATAAAACTGACAGTGCCTCCTCAGAAGCAGGAACGCATCTGGTTGTCCCGTAAAGACTTCTCTCCCATCTTGCTTCTTTCTTTCAACCATGGCCTGACTATTCAGAAACCCTCATCTTCCTGATTTGTGTTCCCTTCAGTGAATACCAGGGCCTGGTGAAACACACAGGAGGCTGCCACTGTGGGGCGGTTCGCTTTGAAGTCTGGGCCTCGGCAGACCTGCACATCTTTGACTGCAAGTGAGTGTTTTCTCTTCCCAAGTTGCTTAGACGTTAGAAGTTGTGTTAGATGTTTTCATTAATGAAAAAGGTTTTAAAGACTGGGGGAGGCTAAAAATAACAGCCTGCTGTGTGTGACACAGCTCAGTCTTGCAGCACAGCCCCAGGGGATGTGGAGCAGGGCCCTCGACTTGTGCCCAGCAGAGTGCCCCAGAGACACCGGTGCAGGGGCTGGGGGCTGGCGGTGGGAGTGCTTCCCCAGAGACCTTGCGGCTGGGCACTGAATGAAAGGCCTTGAGCAGAGTCTTCGGGAGTTGGGTGAGGTGAGGTGAGGTCAGGGCGTACGTACCTGGAAGCTTGCCATGCCCCAGGCCACCTGGCCCCGTTGCTCCAGGTGAGGCAGGCAGTGCTGCCAGGATCGGTGGAGCGCCTGCTGTCAGCACCTCCCAGGCCTTGTGATAGAACAGGGTCTCCAGGCTCTGACTTCTGTCTGACCCGTAGTTGGTGTGTAACTGATTATGCAACAGTATCCAGTCCTTTTGCCCCTTGGTGCTGTGGTGCCTGAATTACATGTGAAGAATAAATAAATAAATACCGTGGAATTCCTCCCACGGGGAGCTGACCTTGCTGCTAAACAGTGCGGTCCAGATTGAAGAAGCAGCCCCTGGAATAAGTTGTTAGAGGATTTTATACGAAATTAGAGTTTTTTAAAAGGTGGACTAAAACGGGGGGGGGGGGACTTATATTTAATTCTGAGGATGTGATTCTGAGGACCTGTTTGACGTGGAGCTGGGCTTTCTGTGATGTGCAGATGAGGACAGAGGGAAACCTAAGCTTCCTTATCCATTTCTGGTGAGGATACCCCAGGGGCAGAAGGTCGTAGCTCTGCCTGCTGCTTGTTTTCTACTGTCTCCAGAATCCAGCAGTTCCCTTCACCATAGTAAACCAAGGGTGGGCGGCAGGAGCGTGGTTCTCCGGGTCCTGGTTTCCTGAGGGGTGCGTGGCCTGCACTGCTGGCTGTGGGACCCGTGGGCCCTCCTGCACACACAGAGCAGAGGCCCCAGGCCGCTGGCCCCAGCTGCCCTTCCTGGGATGGCGCTGCAAGGGGCTTCACCTCAAGGGTCAGCTGGCTCCTGGGACGGGGCAGGTTGGGCCCCGGGGGGAACTCAGAGGGTGCAGGTGGTCGTTCACAGTCCGAGGTCTGCTCTTGTCTTTCTGTAGCTGCAGTATTTGCAAGAAGAAGCAGAATAGACACTTCATTGTTCCCGCCTCTCGCTTCAAGCTCCTCAAGGTGAGTGTCGTGAGTGGGGCTTACAGGGTGCCAGGCGCAGGGGGCCTCCCGGGCCTTATGCTTTCCCCTGTCACCCAGCTGTCATTCCCCCCTTTATATTGGGTTGGCCAAAAAGTTTTAGTTTTTCTGTGAGATGTTATGGAAAGACCCAAACGAACTTTTTGGCCAACCCAGTATTTTTGGATATATATTTGATATTACAGTGGAAACATGTACAAACACAGAGAATCAAAAATAAATAAGATCACCCAAATGCTGTCAATCAAAGGTAACCACTGGTTGTGTTCTGCTGAATATCCTTGCATGTTATTTTGGACATGGATGAATACATCTAAATAAATCGTGTGCTTTTATCAAGGTAGAATTTTACCTTTTTATCTGCTTTATAACTGACTTCTATCATTTCCCAATGAAAAATAAATGATTGAAAAGATTTTTAACTTTAGTATTTGGGGGAGTTTTCCATGCTTGGTACCAGATTTGCAAAGTACAGAGTAGATACATACACGGTGAAAGGCCTCCCCTCCACTGGCCCTCATGCCCCTGGCCTCTCCCCGCGCCTACAACTGTTTGGTAGTTTACTTACAGACTTCTTGCTGTGTCTGTAGCATATTTCGTTGCATGAATGTACCACGAGCGACCTTCTACGTTTGAACTTCTAGGTTGAGTGCAGTGCTGTCGTAAACCTCCCTGTGTATAAATCTTTGACAGTTTAGACATTATGTCTTTGGATCAATTCTTCTGGAAGTAAAATCTCCGGTTTAAAAAAGGCTTCGGCAGGCTTTGCTCCCGGGGGGGCGGGGGGGGGGCGGGGGGGGCGGGGCTCTGGCCTGTCCTCTGCTCCCATTGCCCCGCCCGGGCCCGACAGACGCCTCGCCTTGGGCATCATGCGCAGTGCCTGTCGGGTCGGGAGGGCTTCCCGGAACCACCTTTGGTCGAGTCTGCGCTCCTGGCCCTGGGGCCTCGGCATGCAGTGGCCCCTCGGTGAGTGTCTGGGAGGAAAAGCTGAGATTTAATTCCAGACGCTTCAGGCCGGGGTGGCTCCTTGTCTGTGTCTGCCCTCGATCCTGGGGTGGGTGTCTGGTCGGGGTGGGAGCGCCGGCGGGCAGCAGACCTGCCCTCGCCTTTCCCGCGAGCCCCCCTCGGGTGCCCGCTGGAGGCTGTGGCCCCAGCCCCCCAGGACAGGCGGCTCCCGAAGGCACGCGGGCGGCCGGCGTCTCGCGGCCTCGGAGTTGGCAGCGCCCCCGCCATCCCACCCCCTGGGCCTGCTTCTCCGGCCGCCCTGGCGTCTGGAGCGCCCGCTCTCTTCTTCCGCCCGGCCTGGTGAAGGAGGGAGCAGTTTCCGTTTGTTCTTTGAGTACAAACCTCCTTCCTTGATTCAGCAGTGTTTATGGGGCAGCGGCTGTGTGCCAGGCTGCGCTCCACTGAAACCCCGCAGCTGTCGTGGCAGACAGGGCCCTTGTCCCCTGGGACCTCACGCCTCATGGGAGAGACAGAGGAACGGGACGAGGCCCGGAAGTGCCCAGTGGAGGGTGGGAGCGGGGCAGCGTGACGGAGGCTGGCCGGTGGCGAGTCTCGGCGGCTAGGGCAGGCCCCTCTGGCGCTTCGATGCCGAGGCACGGGGGTCCTGGGCACGGGGCGGGCACGGCGCCGGGGGGCCGCTTGGCGTGTCCGAGGAGCTGCACGGTGGCCCTCGTGGCCGCAGGGTGGAGGTGAACCAGCGGACCGAGCTGGGGCTGGAGAGAGGCTGGAGTGGATGAGGAGACAGGTTTTGTCCTCTGGAGAGTGAAGCCTGGGGAGGGTTTTAAGCGGGGCGGGGATGACATGTGCTTCAGTGTTTGAAAAGCGCGGGGTGGCTGCCGCGTGCAGAGAGGATGGTGAGGAGGTGAGTATGGAGGCGGGGGGGGGGGGCGGCCGGGAGAGGGTGGCAGCCGTGGGGACGGGCAGACAGTGGTCAATGGAGATGTGTTTTGGAGCGGGTGGTTCTCGGAGTCCGGGTTGTGCACGGCCACCGGAGGGCTCGTTAGACAAATCGCTGGGCCCCCTCCTGACTGTGCAGGTCTTGGGGGGGCGGGGGGGGACACAAGATGGACGTTTCTCGCAAGTTCTCAGGTGACGGTGACGCGGCTGGTCCTGGGACCACGCGCTGAGAGCCGCTGCTCGAGAGGAAGGACGGGTTGTGAAGAGCGGAGAAGGAGGTTGGGCCTCCGAGCAGCCGGTCGCCTGGAGATGCCAGGTCCTGGGGGAGAAGCCAGCGCGGAAGGTGCTGGACTCACATCCGATTCTTGAGAAGGTTGAGGTGAAGCGTCGTGAGCGCTGACAGAGGCGGAGCCAGGGGGTGGGCAGCCGCACACGTGTGTGTCTGGAGTCGTGGGGTGAGGGCAGCTGGGCAGACGGTGCAGTCCAACACGTGGGGGCCCAGGACCCAGCACGTACAGGGAGCGGAGCGGAGGGGCCTGAGAAGGGTGGCCGGTGGGGAGGGAGGAAGAGCCTGCAGGGCGGGGCAGGTTCAGAGGGGCAAGAGTCCGGGGGTCAGGAGAAGTAACCGTTAGACTTGCCACGTGGGGGACACTGGTGATTTCTCATTGGGCAGGAAGACGGAAGCGAGCAGGGAGGGTGAGTGTATAGCAGCGTCATGACGATGGACCACGCGCTGTAGCGGCCAGCAGGGTGGGGGTCAGGCAGGTGGACGTGTGGACACTATGGGACGGGGTCTGCGTGTCACCGGTGGGCTCTCGTGCTGAATGAGGTCCAGGAGGCTGTGAGCCGGCGTCTCAGGCCTCCCGAGGGTTTCCTGGGGGAAACCGTACGCCCAGATAACTCTGCAAGGTTTGGGACCCCTTGGCTGTTCTTTGCGGCCTCCCTGTGGGGTGAGAAGAGGCCCCCCTGGGAACAGTCTTTCGATGCAGCTCTGAGGGCCTGTCTCCCGTGGTGGCCGGGGAAGACCCGTAAAAAGCTCTGACCCTTCAACCCCCCAGTGTCTCCCTGGAGAGAAGCTGCTGCTTTCTTGGTTATTTCTTTAAAAGCACATGCCAGGATGTATGTATGCTTTTTAAAAATAGGAATGTTAGTATGCTACACAAATTGTTTTAAACCTTGCCTTTGCACTTAACTTTGTAACCTTGGAGATTGTTCCCTAGTAGTAGTTGTAAGTAGAACTGCCTTATTTTTTCCAAAACTTGCTGAGATTCCATTTTTATGCCCGTCCGTGATTGCTCTAACCAGTCTTCTGTTGATGGACAGTTTCAGAGTTTCTAACCTTTAGCTTTTACAAATGCTGCGTTAACATCTACATACATCTCATTGGGTAAAATACGGAATTTTAATTGCAGGATACATTTCTAGAAGTGGAATTGCTGTGTTAAACGATACGTGCATTTTAAGATTTTAGTAGATGTTACCAAATTTATGGGTTTACATTCCTGTGACTCATATCCGAGTGAGTGTTTCTCTACACATGCAATATCATTAGCTCACTGTTTTTTTTTTTGGACGTAAAAATTGTATTAGCCCTCAAATTAACTATAACTTTCAATTACCTATAATACACGTATACCTTAGGCTTCTATTAAGGTGGTTTTTTTTTAACATCTTTATTGGAGTATAATTGCTTTACAATGTTCTGTTAGTTTCTGCTGTATAACAAAATGAATCAGCTATATGCATACGTATATCCCCATATCCCCTCCCTCTTGTGTCTCCCGCCCTCCCACCCTCCCTTTCACACCCCTCTAGGTGGTCACAAAGCACCAAGCTGATCTCCCTGTGCTATGTGGCTGCTTCCCACTAGCTATCTATTTTATATCTGGTAGTGTGTATATGTCCATGCCACTCTCTCACTTCGTCCCAGGTTACCCTTCCCCCTCCCCGTGTCCTCAAGTCCACTCTCTACGTCTGCATCTTTATTCCTGTCCTGCCCCTAGGTTCATCAGAACCTTTTTTTTTTTTAGATTCCATATATATGTGTTAGCATACGGTATTTGTTTTTCTCTTTCTGACTTCACTCTGTATGACAGACTCTAGGTCCATCCACCTCACTACAAATAAATCAATTTCGTTTCTTTTTGTGGCTGAGTAATATTCCATCATATATATGTGCCATGTCTTTATCCATTCGTCTGTCGATGGGCGTTTAGGTTGCTTCCATGTCCTGGCTATTGTAAATAGAGCTGCAGTGAACATTGTGGTACGTGACTCTTTTTGAATTATGGTTTTCTCAGGGTATATGCCCAGTAGTGGGATTGCTGGGTCGTACGGTAGTTCTATTTTTAGTTTTTTAAGGAACCTCCAGACTGTTCTCCATAGTGGCTGTATCAATTTACATTCCCACCAACAGTGCAAGAGGGTTCCCTTTTCTCCACACCCTCTCCAGCATTTGTTGTTTGTAGATTTTCTGATGCTGGCCATTCTGACCGGTGTGAGGTGATACCTCATTGTAGTTTTGATTTGCGTTTCTCTAATGATTAGTGATGTTGAGCATCTTTTCATGTGTTTGTTGGCCATCTGTAGGTCTTCTTTGGAGAAATGTCTGTTTTTCTGCCCATTTTTGGACGGGGTTGTTTGTTTTTTGATATTATAGCTCACTTTTTAATTTTTGCCCCGAGTGAAAACTACCTCATTGCAGTTTGTGAGTGTGGATATTTCACAGGTTAAAGAGAGATTTGTTTTCCCCGTTCCTCTGAACTGTCTGTTCACATCCTCTGCCCAGTTTTACGTTTGTGTTCTCCATTAAGGAAATTAGCCTGTGACGTCTGGCAGGTGTTCTTTCCTACTTGGTCCTTTGTAGATGAATTTGAGTCCAGTGAGTGTGTTCTTAGGACCTTGAGTTTGGGGACACGGGGACCCAGTCCCTCGGCTGACCCCCCCCCCCCCCTTCCCCGGTTTAGGCCGGGGATGCAGGGCAAGCTCGAGGCCGGGGTGTTCTGTGTGCAGCTGACTAGGGAGAAGCTCTGAGCTGTCACACTCGAGGCTGACGGGTCTCTGGGCCGTGCAGATGGGGCCCCGACCTCAGGTTGGACGTGACCCCGGGAGCCTGGCGAGTTGGGTTTCCCCATTGAGCCTTTTAGACGATTTGTCTTTGTAAACAACAACTGAAGCTCCTTGTCTGTGTCCCTCAGGGAGCCGAGAGCATCACCACATACACCTTCAACACCCACAAGGCGCAGCACACCTTCTGTAAGAGGTGCGGCGTCCAGAGCTTTTATTCTCCCCGCTCCAACCCCGGAGGCTTCGGTGAGTGAAGGGGGCCAAGCTCGGGGCACCGACGCCCTGCGGCCGCGCAGGGAAGCTTGGGGAGGGCGCTCTGGTGTCACAGGCTGCCTCCTGCCTGGCCAGGCCCCTCACACGTGTGTGAGGAACGGGGCTCACCAGCAGAGCTCTCTCCTGGCCCTGGGCCTTCTGAGACCATCCGGATCCTGACCTGCATTTCCTGCCGCCGAGGGAGCTGGACTTTGCTGGGGCTGACGGTGGAGGGTAGAGAGAGGCCGGGGGCCTGGGGGCGGGGGAGGGAGT
Source organism: Leucopleurus acutus (assembly GCF_964270905.1). Taxonomy (NCBI): domain Eukaryota; kingdom Metazoa; phylum Chordata; class Mammalia; order Artiodactyla; family Delphinidae; genus Leucopleurus; species Leucopleurus acutus. The sequence goes on from NC_139161.1 coordinate 58,229,478, forward strand.
GAGGGAGGCAAGAGTGAGGGGCAGGGATGATGCCAGTAAAAAAAATTGGGTTTGTTCAAACACGAGCACAGAAACCCCAAGCCCGTCTTTGGGTCCTACTTAGATCTGGGGGCAGAGTGTCCCACCTTAGACAGTTGTCGAGAATGACACCAGCTGCCGTGCGAATCGAGTGGGACGTAGCCGTGGAGGATGCTCCTGGAATCCCGGCCCCGCAGAGACGCAGCCTCCAGAGCTGCAGTGGGGCGGCTGCGACAGCCTCGAGCCTGGTTGGGGGGGGGGGCGGGGCGGGCGGAGCGCGTGACGTCACCCTGCCCCCCCCCCCCCCGTAGCAGCTCCCGTTTCCTCTTCATCTGCCACACGGAGAGTCTTTCCTGCTGACCTTCCTGTACGGATGGGGAGGTGTTTATTGCTCAGAAAGCTGCCCCTCTGAGCCCTGGACCAGGCCTGTGAAACCTCCAGGCTGCCAGGCGGAGGTGGCTCTGGGCTCGAGGCCTCCCCCGCCTTTGTCCTCCCAGCTTGGTACTGAGTGAGGTCCAGCCGCGAGTCCCTGGCCCCCATCTCAGAGATGGGGGGAGTGGGCCAGCAGCAGGGGCGCAGGGCCCCTCGGAGAGCCCACTTCTGCGACACCTGCGGGCTGGGTTGGTCTGAGAGCCAGCCTGCTGCTGGGTCTCACGCCCCCCTGGCTTCCCTGTAGGGATCGCCCCCCACTGCCTGGACGAGGGCACCGTGCGCAGCGTGGTGGTCGAGGAGTTCAACGGCAGCGACTGGGAGAAGGCCATGAAGGAGCACAAGACCATCAAGAGCATGTCTAAGGAGTGAGCCCCTGCCCCCTCCCGCAGGAGGGCCCGTGGCCGCCCCCATCTCCGCAGTCAGCTCTGGCACCAGTGTCTTCAGGCAGCTCTTGTCCTCCCTCGGCTCAGATTTTGACATAGGCTAGCTGACACCCTTCTATCTCTTCCCGACTTTTGTGTGATCTTTTAGAAAAATAAATATTTTTAACATTAAAGCAGTTACTGCGGTTTGTCATTTTCTCTGTACGTTGATTTTGCCGCTGAGGCCAGTCACTGAGCGGCAGGTGTTTACTGAGCACTGTTCTGGCGCCTGCAGCCACGTCGGGAGGGAGGGGTCAGGAGGCAAACTTAGGGGCTGTTAGAAACGCGCCACGGGTCACCGAGCTGGGAAGAGCATGAAAGGCTGGTCGTGGGAGACCTGCGGGGAGTGTGATTGGAGCCTTTTTTTTTTTGAGAGGTAAATCTGCTTCTGATTTCTTTTTCTTTTTTGTCCCAGTTGTGGTAAAATACACATAACATAAACTTGACCATCTCACCATCTTTAGCACAGAGCTCAGCAGTGTTGATTACGTTTATGTTTTCGTGTCACCGATTTCCACAGCTCTTCATTTTCCAAAACTGAGCCCCTCTACCCGTAAATAACCCCTTTGAGCCTGTATTTTTAAAGGAAGCAAGATTTGGGAAGAGAGGAGGGAGAAGTAGCTGTGGACAGAGGTCCGGGCACAGGGTAAAGCCAGGTCACTCTGGAGGCTTGTGGTGGGAAGAAGCAGTGGGTCAGAAAAATACGTCGAAGCCGACTGCGGACAGTCCTGGGTCTTTACCTTACAGGCGTTGGGAAGCCTTTTGACTGCTTCGCTGTTCCCACCCTCTGTGTCTCATGTCACTGCCTGTTATAATCAGTGCTTTTTATTACAAGATGCCTTCCTAAAGCATTCTTCCATTATGAAGTGCTGGGTATATACATAAAGGCAAACGCCTAATAAATAATTGCTCTTTGCTTTAGGAAAGTGAATCATGAAATGATCCGGGACATAGGATAGACCAGAAAAAGGGGTGGGGGGAGGAAATACAGACACACTGGATTTCCGTGTGGTCACCATGTCAGCTGACAGCCGGTTGGAAGGAGCTGGTAAAAAGTTGTATGGGTGAAACGAGTATACCCCGGTGCAGTGAATGTCCCCTCTGACCTGCCTTCCCTCTTGCAACGATATATAAAACACATAGTTTTGTGTCTCTTTAATACTATTTTATTTTTAAAATTTATCTATTTATTTACTTTTGGCTGCGTTGGGTCTTTGTTGCTGTGCGCGGGCTTTCTCTAGTTGCAGCGAGCAGGGGCTACTCTTCGTTGTGGTGCGCGGGCCTCACTGTGGTGTCCTCTCCTGTTGTGGAGCACAGGCTCTAGAGCGCAGACTCAGTAGTTGTGGCGCACGGGCTTAGATGCCCCGCGGCATGTGGGATCTTCCTGGACCAGGGCTCCAACCCGTGTCCCTGCTTTGGCAGGTGGACTCTTTTTTTTTTTTTTTTTGTGAACTGCCTTTTCTCTCTCTTTTTTTTTTAACATCTTTATTGGAGTATAATTGCTTTACAATGCTGTGTTAGTTTCTGCTTTATAACAAAGTGAATCAGCTATACATATATCCCCATATCTCTTCCCTCTTGCATCTCCCTCCCTCCCACCCTCCCTATCCCACCCCTCTAGGTGGTCACAAAGCACCAAGCTGATCTCCCTGTGCTATGCGGCTACTTCCCACTAGCTATTTTACGTCTGGTAGTGTATATATGTCCATGCCTCTCTCTCACTTTGTCCCAGATTACCCTTCCCCCTCCCCATATCCTCAAGTCCATTCCCTAGTAGGTCTGCGTCTTTATTCCCGTCTTGCCCCTAGGTTCTTCATGACCTTTTTTTTTGCTTGTTTTTTAGATTCCATATATGTGTGTTAGCATACGGTATTTGTTTTTCTCTTTCTGACTTACTTCACTCTGTATGACAGACTCTAGGTCCATCCACCTCACTACAAATAACTCAATTTCGTTTCTTTTTATGGCTGAGTAATATTCCATTGTATATATGTGCCACATCTTCTTTATCCATTCATCTGTCGATGGACACTTAGGTTGCTTCCATGTCCTGGCTATTGTAAATAGTGCTGCAATGAACATTGTGGCATGACTCTTTTTCTTCTTCACACACACACACACACACACACACACACACTGTATTTTATTTTTACAAGAGATAAACTGACACCAAGCATTGTAAATGGGTGACCACAACAAAAGCAATAATGATTGCAATTACCAAACACAAAACACACTCACACTATGTCATAATATTGACATTAAGTCCAGGAATCCTCCAGTGTAACAGCTCCTTTACTTTGCAGTGAAAATTGATTTGTATATTTTTTGCCTCTGAGTCCTTGTGGGATTTTTTTTTTTATTCAAACAGAAAGTCACAAAAATTATAATCATCCTCATCAGTTCACTCAGTCCCATGTAATTAATTTTTTTTTCATCTTGATCTTTTGTTAGCACTTTTATGAGTTCATCAGTTTTCCATTAGAGTTCTGAAAATGCTTATTCATTCAGTTCAGCAGTATAGTCAGTTACCAGAAACCTGTACTTGTCAGAGTCTTTTCCATGAATTCCTTGATGATGAAACCCTTTTATAGGAACATTTTTGCAAAAGCAACAGAGTACACCCAGAACTGTCTGTAAATGACAAAAGACTTAAAAATGACCACGGTTAAAGATTTGATGAAAGTTCATAATAATGCAATTGACAAGGAAATTTAGTTATTTCTGAGATACACATTTTAAAGTAATAACTAGAATTATGACTTATAACATTATACCAGAACATATGAGATTTTTAGGAATTTCATGTAATGTCTGAAACATTTATATTAACGTATTTCCATACGAGTAACCCAAAGAAAGTTTAGTATTAGTTGTTTTATTTGTTTGTTTTTTTATACTGCAGGTTATTAGTCATCAGTTTTACAAACATCAGTGTATACATGTCAATCCCAATTGCCCAATTCAGCACACCACCATCCCCACCCCACCGCGGTTTTCCACCCTTGGTGTCCATACGTTTGTTCTCTACATCTGTGTCTCAACTTCTGCCCTGCAAACCAGCTCATCTGTACCGTTTTTCTAGGTTCCACATACATGTGTTAATATACAATATTTGTTTTTCTCTTTCTGACTTACTTCACTCTGTATGACAGTCTCTAGGTCCGTCCACGTCTCAACAAATGGCTCAATTTCGTTCCTTTTTATGGCTGAGTAATATTCCATTGTATATATGTACCACAACTTCTTTATCCATTCATTTGTCGATGGGCATTTAGGTTGCTTCCATGACCTGGCTATTGTAAATAGTGCTGCAATGAACATTGAGGTGCATGTGTCTTTTTGAATTATGGTTTTCTCTGGGTATATGCCCAGTAGTGGGATTGCTGGATCATATGGTAGTTCTATTTTTAGTTTTTTAAGGAAATTCCATACTGTTCTCCATAGTGGCTGTATCAATTTACATTCCCACCAACAGTGCAAGAGGGTTCCCTTTTCTCCACACCCTCTCCAGCATTTATTGTTTGTAGATTTTCTGATGATGGCCATTCTAACTGGTGTGAGGTGATACCTCACTGTAGTTTTGATTTGCATTTCTCTAATGATTAGTGATGTTGAGCATCTTTTCACGTGCTCGTTGGCCATCTGTTTGTCTTCTTAGGAGGGATGTCTGTTTAGGTCTTCTGCCCATTTTTGGATTGTGTTTGTTTTTGTGACATTGAGCTGCATGTGCTGCTTGTACATTTTGGAGATTAAGCCTTTGTCAGTTGCTTCTTTTGCAAATATTTTCTCCCATTCTGAGGGTTGTCTTTTCACCTTGTTTTGCACAGCTTTGCTGTGCAAAAGCTTTGAAGTTTCATTAGGTCCCATTTGTTTATTTTTGTTTTTATTTCCATTTCTCTAGGAGGTGGGTCAAAAAGGATCTTGCTGTGATTGATGTCATAGAGTGTTCTGCCTATGTTTTCCTCTAAGAGTTTGATAGTGTCTGGCCTTACATTTAGGTCTTTAATTTTGGGTGTATTTTTGTGTATGGTGTTAGGGAGTGTTCTAATTTCATTCTTTTACATGTAGCTGTCCGGTTTTTCCCAGCACTGCTTGTTGAAGAGGGTGTCTTTTCTCCACTGTATGTTCTTGGGCAGGTGGATTCTTTTTTTTTTTTTTTTTTATGTTTTGGTTTTTTGGCTGAGAGGCATATGAGATCTTAGCTCCCTGACCAGGGTTCGAACCTGCACCCCCTGCATTGGAAGGTGAAGTCTTAACCACTGGACCTCCAGGGAAGTCCCCTGGGGATGGTGATTCTTTTTTTTTTTTTTTTGGGGTACGCGGGCCTCTCACTGTTGCGGCCTCTCCCGTTGCGGGGCACAGGTTCTGGACGCGCAGGCTCAGCGGCCATGGCTCACGGGCCCAGCTGCTCCGCGGCATGTGGGATCCTCCTGGACTGGGGCACAAACCCGTGTCCCCTGCATTGGCAGGTGGACTCAGAACCACTGCGCCACCAGGGAAGCCCGGGCAGGTGGATTCTTAACCACTGCGCCACCAGGGAAGTCCTTTGTGTCTCTTTAAAAACATAAATGGCATTCTGTACGTTTTGTTCTGCAACTTGCATTTTTGTTTGGTAACATCTTGATCTCATGTCAACATACAAATCCTCATCATTGGCTATTACATAGATTTGCAGAGTATGGGTCTAGTCTACTTAACTTTTTTTTTTTTTAATGGAAATCAGGGTTTCCAGTTTCTGCTTTACAATCAGTGTTGGCAGTGAGCATCCTTTTACAGGCCTCTTTGTACATGTGTATTATTTGAGGCTATAGAAGATGAATTGCTAGGTTGAAGATATGCATATTTTAAACATTAAAAATGCTCAGTTTCCCTCAGAAAGTATATACCAGCCCCTAAAAGGTCCATCAACCCTGTGAATAGCAGTGCCCTCACCAACACCTGATGTTATCAGTCTTTTTACTTGTGACCAATCTGTTGGGTGAAACAGTTTCATTTCTTTATGTTTCCATTTTCCTGATTACCATGAGTTTGAGCATCTTTTATGTTTTTGGACCCATTTTTATTTCCTGTTCTGTAAGTTCCTTGATCACATCCTTTGCCCATTTTGGGGGGGGGGGGCTATTTTTTTTTCCATCCACATGTTAAAAAATACTAGTAAATAATGTGTTTCAGATACTATTTTTAAAATTAATTTTTGGTGCTTTGTATGTTCAGGATATAAATCCTGTGATGAGTTTTGCAAATATTCTTTTACAGTTTGTCCCTGTTCTGACTCTGTTTATTCGGGTTTTAGATTTTGAAGCGCTCAAATCTGTCAGTCTTTTCTTGTCTTTTTCCCTTATGGCATTCCGACTCTTCTGCTTCCTGGCTTTTGTGATTTATATCTTGTTTGGGAATACCTTCCTATCGAGCTTATAAACTAGATTTTCTTCTACTGCTCTCCTAGTTTTTTGGTGCCTTTTTGGTTTTGTTTTAACGTATAGCTCTTTAATCTGGATTTTTTTTTTTCTGAGTGGTTTTCATTTTTAATTTTTGTCTGTAGTATGAGGTTGGGGTTCAGCTCCCCACCCTCAAAATGGATAACCACTGACTGCATTGGCCCTTCCACTGACTCATCCATCCATTCCTTACTGATTTAAAATGTATGTTCTAGATGAGGTTGTTTCTGGACACTACTTTTTTTTTTAAATTTATTTTTCTATAGTCCCACAGTTACCAAAGCATTTTAAATCCCTAAAGTTTAATGATGTGCTTTAAGAAACCTGATAGAATAAATCTTCCTGATTATTCTTTTTTGATTATTTTGTCTTCCAGATGAATTTTAGAATTAGTGTATCGAGTACCATATAAAATCCTGTTCGGATATTGATTGAGAGTGTGCTGAGTTTATAAATTAATTGTGGGGGGGAGGGGACAGGCTTCTTTACAATACTCAGTTTTATCCTCTGGGGAAGTGCGACATCTCACCAGTTGGTTTTGTTCCTCTCGGCTCCTCTGTCAAGCTTCCTGCTCTTCTCCGTGTGGCAGCCGTGTAGATGGCGCATCCTGTGTTAGGTTTATTCCTGGATGTCTTATGGTTTTTGGCCGTCCTTGTGAACGGGATCTCTTCTCCACTTTGCAGTTGGTTATTGCTGGTGGGGAGGAATGCTGTTGTCTCTGGTATGTTACATTTTACCTGGCTACTTGTTGAGCTTCTGGTGACTTTCTAAGCCAGCCTCCTGGAAGCACCCCTCGGCAGTGAGGTCACCGGACAGGCCCCCGGCAGGAGACTCCCGGCTTCAGCCTCCTGAGCTCTCTGTCATCTTAGATGTTGGTATTTTCCCACATGCTTGGGACTCAGAGAAGGCAAGAGTGTGATGCTGGCTAGAAGGAGCTCTGGCTAAGACTGTGCCTTGGAACATTAGATGCTGTCGGTCGCAGCCTGGCACCTGTCGCTTCCTTTTGGTCGCGGTTAGGAAGCTGCCTCCCACGTGACAGTCCCACACATGCCCCGTGGAGGAATCTGAAGGCATCTGTGTGACAGCTTTGTTGTACATCTTCTGAATTCATAAAGGAAGGCAACAGTCCTAAACATGGCAGGAACTTCCAAAAGACAAGTTCAACTAGCTGTGGTGGGTGGAAATCCAAGCTCTGGGATTCCCCCAGGATTCTCTTTCCTGAAATCAACCCTCACCCCTTTAAGGCCCGGGTCACGGACCGGTGCTGCTTTTGTGACTGAGGAGGTGCTCGGGGACGGTCTGTGGACCCCTAGCTCGCCCTCTGTTGCTCCCCTCGGGCGGGGAGAGCAGCCCTGGCGCTGGGACACAGCCATTGCTCGGGGCCCAGGCTGGCAGATGGCTTCCGGGAGAGCACGTTTCTGCTGTTCCTGGTGGCTTCCTTTCAGGCAGCAAGGCTGCCACCGTGATCATTCATATGGAGTAGACCTAGGTCGGTGGGAGGAACGACCCTCAGCAGTTCCGCGCTCATAGACTCTGATGAACCCTGTAGATCACTGGGATCCTTTCCCTTGAAGACCTCACCGCTCTCAAACTCCTCAAGACCTTCCCCCAGGGGCACTGGGTCAGACCCCGTGTTGTCCAGCTTTTAATTACTGAAGTTGACTACACTTCATGTAGATTTTCCTGGTAATACTGTCCACGAGGGATGGGAGCCCCTGGCAGGGGTACCTGTAGGATTCAAACGGGACCAAGACCTTAACACTCTGATCAAACCAGAACCATGTTTCTGCTGCCCGACCTCTTGTGGGCCCAAGAGCATAAATGTCCTGTTCTGTCCGTCCCTCCACACAGTTTGACTGGCTCACTTTTCTCAGGATTCACTGACTTTACACGATAGGCTGGTCGGGTGGTCTCCAGCGTACGGTGTGCTCCCTCCAGGAAGTGCTCAAGAGGGTCCATTATGGGTGGGAAGAAAACGTTAGAACTCCTATTTATCCTTTAAAATTTTTTTTTCCGTATGTTTTATAATGTGCACTTAGAATGTATACATTATTGAAAACTCAAAAGTCGGGAGATCATTGCTGTAGCCGCTTGATTCTGTTCTCCCTCTGATCAGTGCTGCACATCAAACAACTGTCTGCATCTTTGTACGAGTTTCTACTTCCCAAGGATAAGTGCACGTGGAGTCCAGGGATAGGTACATTTTAAAGATTTCTGATGTACTGATTTCCAGAAGATTCCACCATCTTCTGTTTGCCCCAGCAGCATATATGTGTCCATTCCCTCACCTACAGAACACTGGGCGTTACTATTGATAGACATCTTTGCAAATTAGATAAGTGAAAATGGCATTTTCATATAATCTGTGTTCCTTTAGTTAGTAGTGGGATTTTTTTCACATTTATTTCGTGTGTGTGTGTTTGTGAGAGAGAGAGAGAGAGAACGAGAGGGAGAGAGGGGGCAGACCTATTCATGTCCTCTGCCCTGGAAAACTCCTACTTTAATCCAATCACCACCTTCAGTGAAAAACAGATTTTCATCTTTGCCTTAATTTGTAGCCACTACTGAGGTTGAATAGTTTTTCCTGTTTAATGGCCATTTAGATTTCCTCTTTCATGAATTTTCCATCCTTAATCCATTTTCCTTTTGGGATGGTTTCTTATCAATCTTTATATATTTGGGCTATTAACACATCTGTGATACCTGTTAATTTCAGAAACCTGTGAGATATCTGTTTTTTTCCTTTACTCCTTTTGTGAGTTTCCAGCCTGGCTTTGTAAGGGCTGCCCCATTCCAAGGTATATATGCATTTAGAGTCTCCCAAGTTTCTTAAACAATATTTTAATTGTTTTGATTTTTATGTATAAATCTGTAATGCATGTACAGTGTGTTTCTGTACTTGGTATAAAGTATGGAGTCTTTGTTTTCTTACAAATGCCTGACCAGCCATCCTGAAACAATTTATTCAATGTTTCTCCACTGAGTTAAAATGCCCCCTCTACTGTACAGTAGCTCTCATATAATATGGATCTGTTTCTGGATTTTCTCTTCTGTCCAACATCTGTGTACTCCTTTGCTTGTATCATACTGTTTCGGTTGCCGTGGGTTTATAAGTTTTAATGTATAGAAAGGCAGGTCCCATATCTGCATTGTTTTTAATATGTATAGTTTGGCTGTTCTTGGACATCTCCTCTTCTAATATATTTTCAAAAATAATTTTATCCAAGTCCAGAGATAATCTATTGAGTTTCTGACTGCAACTACATTAAATTTATGTTAACTTTGTAAGAATGGGAATTGATGAATATAACATGTAAATATATAAGTTTAGAAATTGGAACTTGTACATACCATATATATTTGGTGCTTTTCAGTTTATTTATTAACTTTGTAAGGATTTTATATTAAATCTCTCTGTCAGGGAACGTGGTACAGTTCTCCATTTATTCAGGTCTTGTTTTATGTCCTGCATTAATTTTTTTTTAACTTTTAAAAACTATATTTAAAAGAAAAGCAGTAAGCACTAAAACTGGGTTAACGTACGAATAAGATCTGTACTCTGCAGGATTTACTAGGCTAGCAGGTTAGGTATCACCAGGCTCAGAGAGTGATGCCAGCTTTATCATGTGCGTATCCTTAGAGTAAGCTAGAACATTTTAATGCAGTATTATTTCTTGAATTGAGATAGAATTCCTGCACCATAAAATGTACCCTTTTAATGCGTAGAATTCAGCGATTTTTATCTATTCCCAAGTCTGTCCAGCCTTCACCACTGCCAAATACAGAACACTGCACGTCCCCAAAAGGGTCCCCACACTCCTCAGCAATCACTCCTTTCCCCCCCACCGGAAAACACCAGTCTACTTTCTGTCTCTGTGGATTTGCCCGTTCTGGCCATTTTATATAAGTGGATTTGTACAGTAGATGGCCTTTTGTGCCTAGCTTATTTTACTGAGCATAATGTTTTTCAGAGTTCATCCTCGCTATAGCATGTGTCAAACACTTCATTTCTTTTTATGGCTGAATAATACACAAAATGCCGTATTTATCTTTTCATCAGTTGATGGACATTTGGGTTGTTTCCACTTTTTGGCTGTTATGGATAATGCTGCTACGAACCCTCGTGCACAAGTTTTTGTACGGACACGTTTTCAGTTTTCTTGGGTGTATACCTAGGAGTGGAATTGCTGGGTCTGATGGTAAATCTTTAAGTTACTGAGGAAGAGTGAAACTGTTCTCCACAGCAGCTGCACCGTTTTACATTCCCACCAGTCATGTTCGAGGGTTCCATTTCTCCATATGCTCACCAACACTTGTTAGTTTGTTTTAATCACTGCCTTTCTACTGGGTGTGAAATAGTATCTCATTGCATTTTTTTGTTTTGTTCTGTTTTTGTTTTTTGGCTGTGCCGGGTCTTAGTTGTGGCTCGCGGGATCTCTTGTTGTGGCGCGCGGGCTTCTCTCTATTTGTGGCGTGCGGCTTTTCTCTTCTCTAGTTGTGGCACGCAGGCTTAGTTGCCCCGCCACATGTGGGATCTTAGTTCCCCAACCAGGGATCAAACCCATGTCCCCTGCATTGGAAGGCAGATTCTGTACCACTGGACCAACAGGGAAGTCCCCTCATTGTGGTTTTGATAGACATTTCCTAATGACTAATGATGTTCTTGTGCTCATTGGCCGTTTGAAAATCTTGGATAAATGTATATTCAGGTCTTTTGCCCATCTTTTAATTAGGTTGTCTTTTTGTTGTTGAGTTGTTTATATATTCTTGATACTAGGTCCTTATCAGATATTTGATTTGCCAATACTTTTTCCCATTTCACTTTTTAAAAAAAATTAATTAATTTATTTTATTTATTTATTTTTGGCTGCGTTGGCTCTTCATTGCTGCACGTGGGCTTTCTCTAGTTGCAGTGAGCGGGGGCTACTCTTCGTTGCTGTGAGCAGGCTTCTCATTGCGGTGTCTTCTCTTGTTGCGGAGCTCAGGCTCTAGGCGCGCAGGCTCAGTAGTTGTGGCTCGCAGGCTCTCTAGAGTCCCGGCTCAGTAGTTGTGGCACACAGGCTTAGTTGCTCCGTGGCACGTGGGATCTTCCCGGACCAGGGCTCAAACCCGTGTCTCCTGCATTGGCAGACGGACTCTTAACCACTGTGCCACCGGGGAAGCCTGCATTTCACTTTCTTGATAGTGTCTTTTGATGTACAAAGGTTTCTATTTTTTCTTTTGTTGCTTGTGCTGTTGGTATCATATTTAAGAAACTGTTGCTTAATCCAAGGTCACAAAGATTAACATTTGTGTTTTCTTCTAAGAGTTCTAGTTTTAGCTCTTAAATATAGGTCTTTGTAGTAGCTTTTAAAATTGGGGCATGTGAGTCTTACAACTTGGTTCTTTTTTTAAGATGGTTTGGCTTCTGAGGCTCTTGCAATTCCATATTGTTTTAGGATCAATTTGTCAGTTTCTGCAAAAAAGATAGCTGGAATTTTAATAGTGATTATAAAATTATACAGATCGGGGCTTCCCTGGTGGCGCAGTGGTTGAGAGTCCGCCTGCCGATGCAGGGGACCCGGGTTCGTGCCTCAGTCTGGGAGGATCCCACATGCCGTGGAGCGGCTGGGCCCGTGAGCCATGGCCGCTGAGCCTGCGCGTCCAGAGCCTGTGCTCCGCAACGGGAGAGGCCGCAACAGTGAGAGGCCCGCGTACCGCAAAAAAAAAAAAAATTTAGACAGATCTTCTATCTTTTATGTTGAGCTTATTCCTAGGTATTTTATAGTTCTTGAAGTTGATGAGAATGGGATTTTTTCCCCCGTTTTCATTTCTGTCACGTTATTGCCAATTAAAGACAGTCTATTGATTTTTGTAAAGATACCTATTATCCAGCTGCCTTACCAGATTCCCTCATTTAGTAGATTTTATGGACATCTCTTGGGTTTCTAAACACAGCTGTCTCTTCTAATACTTATATCAGTTATTTTCTTGTTCTGTCCTACTTCGTCAGCTTCACCCTTCAGAGCAACCTTGATAATCACGACGGTGGCAGCTTACCTTTCTACCTTGTCCACTTGGTTTTAGGTGCTAGATTTTGGTAAACAGTCTGTATTATATTTACTCTATTCTTTTTTCCTATTTTTCTTGAAGGTTGTTATTAGGCATAGTGACTGAATTTTGTTATCTTTCGGCGCCTGTGCGTAGAATATGGTTTTTCTTCTTAATTTGTTGATGTAATGAATTATGTTGATGGATTCCCCAAAGTGGAACCATTCTTACACTCTGGAATAATACCCTGCTTGGTCATGGAGTCGTAATTCTTTTGATGCACTGCTGGATTCAGTTTGCTAATATTTTCTTTTATACTTTTGCATCTATATTCACAAATAAAATTGTCAGGGGTTTTTTTGGTGCTATTTCATGTTTTGTTATCTTGTCTGTGAATTGGAGTACTTTTCTATTTTATGCTCTAAATAATATTGGAATTATTTTTAGATAGCTGCAAAACCATCTAGACTAGGAATCTTTAAAAAATCTGTTATAATTACCTTTCTAATTTCTTCTGTGGTTATTGGGTCTGTTCCCTTTCACTTTTTAAGTCAATTATATTCATGTAAAGTCCCATTAATAAGGTGCCCACCATTGGATATAATCCAGTTCTTGTTCCCTAGTTCCTATCCTCAAATGTGGGTGGCCAAAGCTGTACTGGGGGTGTGGGTGTGGAAGGGGGTTTGGAGGCGACCCCCAGATGGGACTCTCTCAGTTTAAGGAGAGCGTTTTTTACTTTGCAAGGGCTCAACAAAAGCAGCAGTGTGCAGCTCTCCAGTGGACGGAGACAGCCACCACGCCAGCCTCAGTCCATTGGGGGTCCAGCCCCTTGCAGAGCCTGGCTCCTCTGCCTCTCCCCACTGCTGCCATGCCTTTGGTCGCGAGCATCTTGCTGCACAGGTGTCCCTCCCTCACTCCTAGACGCGGCCAAGAAAGCAGGACAGCCACCTGCCTGGGAACGCTGACCTCCTTCAGGTCTTGGGTGCACTAGCTTGATGCTGAGTCCTGGGAAGATTAAAAAAACTGGTTGTCACTCATCTTGCAGTGATGCAACCCTGCATTTTATGGGATTGAAGTGTTTGGACCCTATCTGTGACATTATGGTAGGGTCTGGCGGTGGTCCAACATGTACTCGGAAGTCATCCATTTCCTTTCGATTTTCAGTTTTGTTGTCCTGGACTGTGCATATCATCTCCTATAGTTTTCCCAGTCTCTTCCATTTTTGTGGCTGTCCTATCCATTCTGTTCCCAGTAACGGCACGTTTGTCTTCTCTCTTTCTGAATTGGAGCTTCCCCTCTTTGGGCCACTTCCTGGACCACCAGCTGGACTCGGAATAGCTTCCAAGCCAGACCCCTTGCTGCCCTTTTATTTGTAGCACCATTTTAGGACATAGGTTCCTGAGTGTTAAGCTCCAGATCTCTCTTCCTATTTCCTGCTTCTCCCAAAAGACTGATAGTGAGATATTTGATTGTATGCCGTTAAACGGACATGTCTTCCCTAGATTCAAATCTGATATGTAGGCCACGAAGATAAATCCAAGGAATTATGGTTGAACTAATTCAGTATAGAGCATTCTTCTTTTTTTAAATTAATTAATTAATTTAATTAATTAATTTGTCTGCACTGGGTCTTTGTTGATGCACTGGGCTTTTCTCTAGTTGAGGCGAGCGGGGGCCACTTTTTGCTGCGCTGCGCGGGCTTCTCATTGCGGTGGCTTCTCTTGTTGTGGAGCACGGGCTCTAGACGCATGGGCTCCAGAGCACAGGCTCAGTAGGTATGGCGCACGGACTTAGTTGCTCCGCGGCATGTGGGATCTTCCCGGACCAGGGCTCGAACCTGCGTCCCCTGCATTGGCAGGCGGATTCCTAACCACTGCACCACCAAGGAAGCCCTAGACCATTCTTTTGTGTGTGTTTATGTCTGATGAGGCTGCTTTGGAAACAACGTAAAAATACATTGCATTTAAGAAGGGATTTCAGAGCACTTTACATTCATTTACGACAATTGCGTGTCTGTGTTAGGGGGTTGACATACATTGTGCTTTATGTAAACTGTCTTGCACAAGAGCTTGAGAAGCCGGCAGGGTGGCTGTTGTCCTCGGGTGGTGTGTGTTCCGGTGGTTGTGGATTTGCTCCCCACAGGAAGAAGCTCAATTCTGGACAGCCCGGTGGCCTGCAGGGCCTCCCTTTCCTTAGAGGCCGGGCAGCTTGGAGGAGAGGGGCCGGGACTCAGTCTTATGCTGGGATCTCCTTGTCTCAGGGAGATGAGCCGCTCCAGACACACCCTGGGCTCCCTGGCCATTTTTCTCTCTGTTCCTTGGGTCTGAGAGCCCTTCCTGGCTCAGAGGAAGTGCAGAGAGTTGATTCTCATGTACCGGGAGAAGAGCACGTAGAGGTGGCGGAACCAGAGCAGCTGGCTGCGGTGGCAGGACATGGCTCTCTGGAAGAATCAGAGGACCGGTCGTGAGTGCTGGCGCCGGTGGTTGGTTGTTTTCACTCTGCTTCCTCTCCTTCAGGCCTCCTCCCACCCACATACTGCAAGCTATGGCCTGATCTGGCTTCTGCTGTGCCCTTCGAACCCCTCTGGATTGGACTCCCCCTCCCGTCTCCTGATACCCGATGGGATAACAGCAGAGGATGCTGATGCAGCCGAGCACTACCTCAGTTTAACAACCCTGTGAGTAAAGGACTATTATTATTGCTTTTTTTTTTTTTTTTTAACAGATGAGGAAACTGATTCATCAGTCTCAAATAGCAAGTAGGGAGTAAAGCTGAGATCGAACCCAGAGCCATCTGGTTGACTGTGGAGCCTACATTCTTAATCCCTGGCTCCACTACCCTGCATATATAACTCGTATAGGGCTGTTTTGTGCCCAGACGCCTATGGATTAGCCAAGCTGGGTAATTACAGTCACTCTTAGAAGAAGAAGAAAAGGAATAGTACCCATATGTACTGGCTCTCCCTGCCATGCAGTGGGGGAAACGTTATCCTGTTATTCAGATCCAGTGTAGCTCAGTCTTTAAACAGAATAGATCATAACAACTGATTTAACTAGATGTAACCTATATAAATGGTTCCTGTTTTTCTCTAAGTACCATAATTAATGCTTATAATCTAAGCTAATATCATTGCAAACCTCTACATAAAAAACTCATTTTATATTCACTATTGGAATATCCGTGGCTTAGGGATGTAAACACCCCTGTGATGCCTGCAAGCTTTAAGTTGATAAAGAGAATTATCACCATATTCAGGCAAAATATTACATAGCATGGTTTCAACAGGAAGTACAACTAAAATTTTTAAATAAAAATGACTTTCAGAAACAAAATGGATGTGTGAACTCACAGAATAATGTTTCAGTTTTGAAGACCATAGTGAGAATAAAAGGCTCATTTTAGAAAAACGTTGAGGGAAGATAGGAACTCTGTGGTCCAAACACACTTGTCTACTTGTGAGAGATTCCGAGTCACAGGGGCTTCCCACATCCTGCTGCCCAGGTGGCCAATTTTGTAGATTCCCTCATCTTTCAGTGGCTGCAGCACCCACTCAATAAGATGGGCGCTTACAGTAATTATATATTTATGGCCAGTTTGGCTTTTTACAAGCTTTTCTTCCTATTACTTTTCGTTCAGAAATTTCAAAGGAATACTGCAAAATATCAAAATTGTTTCTATTTCCTCCCTACTTTTGGAACATTTTCACTACGTGTGTTTCAAAACTGTGATTTTTCTGATTATATAGTACCATATCATTCACCTGCTAAATAATCTTAGCTCCTTTTTTGGGCCTCATAAATTATACTAGTGAACATTCTTGTACGTCAGTCTCTGGACACAACTTTATTGCTTTAGGATAAAATTCTGGAAATAAAAATTAGTGGGTCAGAGAAAGTATAGATTTATTGATATAATGCTCTGCAACCCGCTTGTGTCTGCTTAACGTATTAAGAACTTCGAAAGGTAAGTACAACTTCTGAGAAGACTTCTGATATTTACTACTGTTGCTTCCCAGAAAATGATAGCCCTTTACACACCTATGTCATTTAACGGCTCAACATGGGTTCTAGCCTTTGAACCTTTCCACTTGGATAGCAGAAATGGAAAGGGTCAAGGCTAGAACTCCTCAGCAGCCTCTCAGACCACCTGCCCCACCGACCACCAAGAGTTTTCACCAGGAGGGCCTCGCTGGGCCTGACTCCTCAGCCGGCAACCCGTGGTCAGCCCCAGTGGCTCTTTGCAGAGGCTCCTGGCAGGTCTGAGTTCCTCTTGGCTCAAGCTGGGAGCACCGGTCCACGTGTGGCAGGGAAAAACCGGTAAATCGAGATGTCCAGCCGTAAGGGGTGTGTGACCTATTTTATGGTGCGCCCATGCCATGGAACACAGGCAGACATTACAATGTGAACACCTAATAACCCTGGAGAAAATGGTCGTGATGTTGCTAAAGTAGGTTTCCAATAAGCAGGCTCTGTGTCCCCCGCTCTAAATGCCTGTGCATGAATACTCTTTATGGAGGGCGTATATACTGTCAAGAGTGGCTACCCCTGAGGGGTGGGCTTGCAGGCAGTGGGGTTTCTTCTTTTCTGTATTTCCAGATTTTCTACACTGAGCCTGTATTGTTAATTGCCTTTTTTCCAGCACATATTATTTCTATAATCAGAAGAAAATGTGCAAGTCCCTGGTCTGCGGCTCCCAGGGTCTGGCTGCGGGCCAGCTCTGGGGACAGAACTGCTGTGGAAGGCCTCGGTGAGGGGCTTTGAAGAGCCAGGGACGGGGCGCAGACCTGGGGGGGAGCACGGGGGTGGCGGGGCGGTCCTCACCTGGGCCTGGGCCGCCTCTCGGCGACTGAGCACGAAGAGGGCATCGCGGGCACACAGCAGGGAGCAGGGCAGGTCCAGCAGCGACAGGTACTTGCGCAGCAGGTTCACAGACTGAAGCGTGAGCACCAAGCACCCTGCGGGGCGGGCAGAGCGGAGACTTGCTGCTTCAGGCAGATCTTCCTGGGTGCCCACCCTGTGCTCCGGGCTCAGGGCAGGGCAGTGTCAGCAGAGCTGCTCTTTGCCCATCATTCTCACAGATAAGAAGGGTGAAAGGGCCCCAGAACACCTGACGGCCGCCCTCTACCTGCTCTGTGCCCCCAGCAGGGAAGGGTCGGCTGCTAGAGGCTGGGATCGAGGCCCAGGGAGAGGGGATGCAGATAGGATTTCTGTCCTGGGAGGCCAGAGACCTGGTTCCTGCTTGTCACTAAAGAACTGACGGGCTTGGGGAAGTCCTTTCACCTCTCTGAGCCTCAGTTTCCCCATCTGTATGATGGTGTTGGTCATGAGTGTGGGACCGGCCTGTTTCCCAGGGTTGATACAAGGATCAAACACACTAGGGTCATGTTCTGAAGCCCCCGTGGCACTGCCAGCCAGAAAGGCCATCATTCCATCCCCAGGGTTCTCCTGTGAGGGTGTACATCGTGACAGAAACCAGCTCAGGGAGGTTAGGGGGTGTCGCACAGAAACTGGCCAAGCGGGTCAGACGCCTTCCTGTGAGTTGGGAAGAGTTTCAGACCCGTCCAGCACCCATGCGTCACCCACAGCCTGGCCAGTTAACTGGGGGATGGGTGTGAGTTTCGGTGGACGTCCTGAAAGGATACCAGAGGCGGAACAGACCTGGCCAGGGAGAAACCAGGCAGGTGAGGGGCAAGGCCTACGGAGGAGGTTAACCTCCTGTGTCAACCCGACTGGGTCCTGGGTGCTCAGATACTTGGCTAAACGTTGTTTCTGGGTGTGTCTGTGTTTCACGTTTGAATTGGATGACTTGGTAAAGCAGAAGGCTTCCCCAGCATGGGTGGGCCTCACCCAATCCATTGAGGGCCCGGACAGAACAGAAGGTGGAGGAAGGGAGGATCCATTCCTGTCTGTCTGACTGCAGAGCAGGACATCGGTCTTCTGCCCCGAGACTGAGATCCACACCCTCGGCTCCCCTCTTCTCAGGCCTCTGGACTCAGGCTGAGTGACGCCCCAGCTCTCCTGGGCCCCCGGCTTGCCGACGGTGGATCCCGAGATCGCTCAGCCTCCGTAATCATGTGAGCCAATTCCTTATTTTATATGTATATATATAAGTGCACATACCACCATAGCTATCTATCTGTGTGTCCTGTTTGGTTCTGTTTCTCTGGAGAACCCCGACTGCACGCTCCTCCCTCACACCCGGAGGATACTTCCCAGTGGATACAACCTGATTTCGAGACCTGGGGACCCGCCGTGACAGGCACGCTGAGCTGAGTCAGGAGAGTGTGGGCCTGCATCCCCCGACCCCCGCCCTGCCCGGCCTGGCTGAGGGCAGCTCTCTGCATATTTACCAGTTTCACCCTAGAGGGATGGTAACGGTGACCTTTTACGGGAGGGACAGGCCTTACCTTTAGGTAACTTCCCTTGTGCATGCAGGGTCCTGGAGGAGGGAAAGGACAGGTGACAGTGAGCATCCTTCTGCAGCTAACAGGCAGGGCCTTCAGGGCCACGCCTGCCCCACCCTGGGGTCCCTCCACTGTTGGTTTCTAGGCAGTTTCTTGAGCACAAGTCACCATATAGATTCCCTGGATTCCACACCTTTGGCTACAGCTGAAGGGACCAGGGTGGGTCCCTTACCCAAGGGCAGCCGATCCGGAGGTGGCCAGTGGCTTATGAAGTGCCCTGGTCCAAGCTTTGCCCAACAGATAGGAAGGTAAGGACAGTGGACTCTGTGAAGTTTTTCTCTTTTGAAATTGAGATGTGAGAGTGGTGGAGAATATTGAAAGTGTTAATTGGTGTTTCCTCTCTGATGCCCCTTTCTCCTATTTGACACCCTGCCCCACCCCTTCTGACCGTAGAGGCCCTTCTGTGCTCACTGCCTGAAGAGGAGGGGTGAGGTGGGTCCACCAGCAATGAACTTGTTGTTTTGAAAGCTGAGGGATGGAGGCATGGGGCAGAGTCCCCTCCCCGCACCAACACACAGACACACGCACTCATCCACCAACACACAGACATACGCACTCATCTGGAAGGGATTCCCCAGAGCAGGAGTTAAAGATGAGAAGCTGGGAGGAAACGGATGAACTTACAGGCCTGACACATACACACACACACACACACACACACACACCCCCGCAGAGCCTGAGGGAACGGATGAACTTACAGGCCTGACACACACACACACACACACACACACACACCCCCGCAGAGCCTGAGGGAACGGATGAACTTACAGGCCTGACACACACACACACACACACACACACACACACCCCCGCAGAGCCTGAGGGAACGGATGAACTTACAGGCCACACACACACACACACACACACACACACCCGCAGAGCCTGAGGGAACGGATGAACTTACAGGCCTGACACACACACACACACACACACACCCGCAGAGCCTGAGGGAACGGATGAACTTACAGGCCTGACACACACACACACACACACACACACACACACACCCGCAGAGCCTGAGGGAACGGATGAACTTACAGGCCTGACACACACACACACACACACACACACCCGCAGAGCCTGAGGGAACGGATGAACTTACAGGCCACACACACACACACACACCCCCGCAGAGCCTGAGGGAACGGATGAACTTACAGGCCTGACACACACACACACACACACACACACACACACACACCCGCAGAGCCTGAGGGAACGGATGAACTTACAGGCCACACACACACACACACACACACACACACACCCGCAGAGCCTGAGGGAACGGATGAACTTACAGGCCACACACACACACACACACACACACACACACACACACACACACCCGCAGAGCCTGAGGAATAGAAAACCCTGAGGTCAGAGGCCTCTTGTCCTGCGCTCTGGGTACAGCCCTGGGGATGATCTCCAGGGAAAGAGCTGGGAGGCAGCATCTAAGTGGAGGAGGGAGGGGCCCTGGAGACGCGCCTGGAAACGGCACTGCAAGCCCTGAAAAGCGTTGGGCACGTTGAGAAGAGGGTCATAAAATCAGTCCTTCACGTCAGGCTGCCCCCTCCTTCCCCAGGCCCGTCCAGCAAGCTGCTTACGGGCCCAGGGGGAGCACGGCTCCAGAGGTCAGGACACGCGCTCTAGGTCTCCGTGACCCCGAGGAAATCCCTCAAGATGTGTGAGGATCGGGTTTTTACTGGTGAAATGCAGGTGCGTGTCAGTCACGTGGAGAGGCTGCAAAGGGCAAGTAAGGTTTCCTATGACGTGCACATCCTCCTTCTCCAAAGCAAGGTCTGAAATTGTGCACAGAATACACAGCAGGAGAGAGCAAACAAGCTGGTTAGAGGAGGGAAAAGAGGGTGCAGCCAGGAGGGCCGCTGATCCCCAGAACTCAATCCGTAGTCCTGTGCGGGCGCTACAAGGAGCTGAAATTTGGCCCTAAAGCTTTCTGTGGCCAGAGCGGAGGGATAAATCAAATCCGTTCCCCCACTTGCCGTACCCGGGGGTGGGGAAACTCAGCTGTTCAGGAGACGAGACCATAATACCAGGACCCGAGGGCGACTGCCTCGGAAACAGGTGGTGAGAGAGCATGGCTTTCTGATGGCCCGAGGGGGGACAGCGACGGGGAAACCAGAGCGCCCTACCTGGCAGCCGCATACAGAGCCACGTGGTTGCTGTGGCCGCTCACACCCCCCGCGTCAAAGGTCACCACCTGCAGAGACACACAGGCTTTCACTCCGGGCCGAACCTGTCTCTCCCGCCTCGTCCCCGCGGCCCGGGAAGGACAGGAGGCCCCAGAACCCTGTGCCTGTTCACGTTCTGAGCGTATCTGAACTGACGTGGGAGCAGGTCGGGGGTGTGACCATTGCTCGGCCGACTGTGTGGAGACCGTGACTGTGGGTTTGACTGTTCACTCTTTTTCTTTTTTTTAATAAATTTATTTATTTTATTTATTTTTGGCTGTGTTGGGTCTTCGTTGCTGCACGTGGGCTTTCTCTAGTTGAGGTGAGTGGGGGCTACTCTTCGTTGTGGTGCGCGGGCTTCTCACTGAGGTGGCTTCTCTTATTGCGGAGCACGGGCTCTAGGCGCGCAGGCTCAGTAGTTGTGGCTCACGGGCTCTAGAGCGCAGGCTCAGTAGTTGTGGTGCACGGGCCTAGTTGCTCCACGGCATGTGGGATCTTCCCGGACCAGGGCTCGAGCCCGTGTCCCCTGCATTGGCAGGTGGATTCTTAACCACTGCGCCACCAGGGAAGTCCCGAAATTTTTTTTAAAAAGGCATATAAGCTAATCGCATTATGGTGGATACGTGTCATACATTTGTCAAAACCCACAGGACATGCAGCACCAGAACTGAACCCTAATGTGAACTAGGACTTGGGGTGATGATACTATGTCAGCGCTGGTTCACTCACTGTAACACATTGTAGGCTCGGGGGGTATATGTATGTCCTTTCTGCTCAATTCTGCTGCGAACCTAAAACTGCTCTAAAAAATATACTGTATTAAAAAAAGGTCACCCCAGAACTCAGGTACCCTGTTCTGAGCCCACCCTTCCCCGCAGCCCAGTGTGGGCCCTGTGTCCACTCCCGCCTCTGACGCTAGCTGCCCCCGCCCCTCAGGCATGTCACAGCATGTCATCCTGGGAGTGATGTCAACTTTCAGTGTCTTGGTCTCCTCATCTGTGAGACGGGAAGAGTGAGGCCTGCCCGCCTTTCCTCTCTGGGTCGAGGTGAAGGTCAAGTGAAGCCATGAGGGAGTGTAGGACCTGGACAGCAGTCAAGGCCGAGTGTCCGCTGCCCTCGGGTGGAGGTGATGCTGGGGCCGGGCTGTCACTGGTGAGCTGGGGCGCACTCCCTGGTCTGGGAACTCGGGGCCACTGCACGTTGGCTCCATCACTTCTGAAATTCCTCAGCGCCTTATTTCTTCTTCATCCTATACCTTCTGATAAGCCCCCTCTCTTCCTGCTTCGAGGAGGGCTGAGCTGATCTGCCTCTAGCCCTGGACTCGTGCAGGTTAGGACCTGACAGCAATGGCGTCTGCGGTTCTTTGCAGAACTCCATCCACCTTCCCCGCTAAACTGCACAAATCTCTGAGCAAATGAAGTCTTACCCAGACCCCAGTAAACAAGAGGGAACAGTGGGGTTGCTCTCGCTTCTTGAAGATAGTGGCTCACAAGACATGGTCTGTACTTTAGAGGATAAACAGCAACTCATGTCACAGGTGCAGGACACACGACAAATGCTGTCCCAAAGAGGGCTGAAGAAGTCAGGGAAAGCTTCTTGGAGAAGGCGGTCTTAAGCCGGGCCTGGACCACAAATCACTTTTCTGGGACACAAACTTGGGAGGCTCTTCTGAGAGCAGGAAAGGCACGCAGAGCGTCTGTGCCCTGAAGCTCCTCCCTGGATGTTCAGGGCCATGGCTGCAACATGGTCTAAACCCGGCCCCTCAGTGAGGACCAACCCTGTTCATCAGCGAAGAGCACCGAAGGAAGGTCCAGGTCAGAGACGGCCAAGTTCACAAAGATGGGAGTTTAGCCTACAAGCAGGAGTTACTGGGAAACCAGCCGTTCCCATGCACCAAAGCGGGGGAGGGGAGAGTTTGGGGACCGGTCCTGGGGAAGCCGGGGTGCTGAGGGCCACTGTGCCCACCTCACAGGCCCCGCCCTGTACCCCAGGCCAGCCCGGAGGACCAGCTCTGCCCCCCTGCCAGGCTTGGGGCCCTGAGAGGTTCTGAGCGTGGCGTGGGGGGTGGCGGGCAAGGGGACCCAGGCCAGGCAGCAGGCCCGGGCAGTGAACCCTCCAGCTGTGACCCTCAGACCCTGTGGGAAGTACAGCTGGGAGGGGTGGGCCTGCAGCTCTGGTGACCATATTTCCAGCCAGAACAAAGAGGGAAGCCAGCGCAGAGCCCTGCACCTCCGCCTTGCGTGGATCAGAGCCAGCCAGTTAGGTGCCCCTTTGGCCCATGTGGACGAAGTTCCCTCTGCATTTCTGTCATTAGAGCTCAAAGACGGTCTAATATATCCACGAAAATCTGCTCTTAACAAAGGTCTAACAAATCCGTTCACCTGGAGAACTCATCACCGATAAAAGCTTAACAGCAGGGGTCATCTTTCAACGAGGCTTCATCAAAACTCAAAGCAAGTGGCTGGGTCTGAATGGTAGGATTTAGGTCTTAACTCCTGAAGGGTTAGCGTTCTTACTTTAGGGGTGGACACCTTCCTGGAGCCTTAAGATCGACCGCTGGCGGGGCCCGGGCCGGCGGGGCCCGAGAGTCGAGGTGGGTGTGGCTGGGCCGTCCGCCTCTGCAGGTGAATTGAATGCCCACTAGAGCTCTAATCGTGACCAGAGTGTTCTCCCTGCAGGGGCTGTGAATTTATCCTCGCAGTTTCTGGAGTGAGGACTCCAGGCTTAAAATCCTAGCTTCACACTTGGCGACCTGGGCAGCTGCGGGCCTCTGGGGGCCTCAACTTCCTCAGTGTAAGGTGAGCATTATAACAACACTTACCTCCGAAGTTACAATGATACCTTAAAACTAAGACGCTTGGTAGAAAGCTCTGTGCCAGCGGGTCGTGGCACAGGCTCGTGGGGTCCTGAGGTTTCAGGTGGCAGCACAGGGGTGGGAGTGGGTGGGGGAAGAGGGCGCACTTTGGAAAAATCTCTGCTTGTGTCTGAGCGCTGGGATTTCAGTTACTCAGGAAAGGTGTGTGTTTTCCTCGGTGGGTTTCAGGCAGACGCAGCTGGGCCTCTGCTTCGAGCGGAAGGCGTCCCCTTACCAGGTTGATGCGGCTGGCCTCTATATGCCGGAGGAGGACGTCGGCCACCCGTTCGGTGTCCCACCACACGCCGGGGTCATCTGGGAAATCCCTGGAAGGAAGAAGCACAACCTGGAAATCATTTCTAACCCGGTACAGGCTTCCCCTGGGGCTCCGGTAGGTGTGGGGGGCAGGGGGGAGGCAGCGGCATCCGGATGAAACACTACACGCTCTGGGGGTTTTGGCTCGTGGCCGGGGAGGGAGCAGACATCAGCGAGACACGGCTCTATCCATGAGCTGGGGACAGGTGTGGTACCCACGAGCTCGGACGCAGGGCGGAGGGACACGTGTCTTTGTAAGAGTCAGAGGAACGGCGCGTTGATAAAAGTACGGGAGTTGCTTCATTTAACCTCAGACAGGCGTGAAGGAGCCTCGATGGATGAAGTTACGTAGCCTGTTTGTTGCAAGGTCGTTAGGGATGGATTTGACCCAGGTTTTCTGACTGTAGAGCAGAGAGGTTTCAGCCCTGGGGAGCGTCGCAGCCCCATCCCGCCGGGCACCCTCAGGGACAGAGGCCTCTGCAGGTGACTCCAAGCCTTACTGCTCCCTCCCCCTGCCACCTGCTGAGCTGAGGCCAAGGCCGTGGTCTGCCTTCTGTTTGAAGATATTATTCAGTCTTATACATAGATGGCCATCTCTGCCGGCTCAGGTCCCGGCAACACACACCCGCTACTGGGAGGACACGGGCCTCTCCGCTCCCCACCTGGCAGGTGGCTGTCACCTCTCCGTGGACAAGGGCCGTTAAGGGACCCACTTAGGACTTTGGTCAAAGGAGAGTCGCTGGAGGTTTTTCAGTAGGAAAAGGACATGAACCTCAGCACTAGATAACACAGCTACTTCCTGTGCTTCCTTGGCTACCTGTTCCACACTCTGGGGAGCCCCCTGCAGAGCTGGCTTCAGGCTTTTCAGAGCACTGTCCTGCCAGCCGCGACAGGACAGACAGCTCAGCTGGGGGACGGGACAGGGAGAAAGGGAGAGGGAGGGACCAGGACAAAGTCCTGCCTTGTCCCTCAGGAGGGAGCTGAATATGGGATGGAGAACATGGCCTGCTGAGCTCAAGAGCAAGAGACGGGAAGGTACCCTGGAGTGAGACAGCTGCACACCCGCCCCTGGCTGGGAGGCCCACGTACAGGTACCAAGGCGTCCTTTTGGAAACTGGATTTACCAATAATAGTCACGTGGATGGAAAAGCAGTGTGAGAGGAAGGGTAGGATGGCTGTTGGCTAAGCCTAGTTCTCGGGCCTGAAGTGCTGAAAGGGGAGCCCCCGAGTGGGGAGCTCGCTGCCGCCTTCTGGGCACCTCCCTCAGAGCCAGGCCCCTGGGGAATAAGTATTGCTCCCTGAGGTTCTCTCAGGGCCTCTACCCTGAAAGAGGAAGTCAGCTATTTGGGGGACTCTGGACTGTTGACACCCACCCCCCTCTGTAACCCGATACATCTGATGTGGCAGCACCGCTCTTGGGATCTAGTCCAAACTCCTCTCGGTCAGGCATTCGAGATCTCCCCAGTCTGTCTCCTATTTGACCCTCTTCTCTTGATTTGGGCGAGTAAGTGAGATAACCTATGTGAGAAACTTTACATTCTAAAACTGTAAAGCGATGTATAAATGTCAGAAGAGGGTCATAAAGTGGTGGCTGTTATCGACGCATTAGCCTAATCTAGGCCCCTTCAGAAAGGAAGGCAGGAGGGAAGGGGTCCCCCATCGTTTTTCTTTGCTCTGGAAGTCCCTTGCAGAGATCTCTGTGCTGACTGCCTGCATCAGCGGTCTCTGGGTTCACGGTGGGGTGTAGGCATCCCAGGAGATGTGTGAGATGATCCACTGAGGTTAAGCAAGACATCGCCAGAATTCCTAGGTACGTTTCTCTCTCTGTTTAAATGTCTATCTTGTAGCTATTTTATAAGGTAACATACGTTAACAGAGTTTGACACGTATACAATTTAAGGAAGCCCACAAACACCGGCAGCGTGTACTCAGATTTTGTTTCTTTTTGTCAGGGGGCTGTGATAAGGGCTGTGTGGGGATTGCTTGTCTCATCTACTCACCCTCCATTTTACTTCATCTTTTCCTGGATATTTTAAAACAACTTTATTGAGGCATAATTTACATACTATAAAACCTACCCATTTAAAATGTACAATTTAGTCATTTTTAGCATATGTACAGAATTTCTACATTTTACTTTACTAGCATTTTGCCTATATTTAATTCTTGATTCTCTAACCTATTGTAAGTTCCCCGATGGCCAGGTGCTACGTTAGCCATCGAACAGTCAGGGCCAGCTAGGAAAACAGAAACCACCAGGGATTTCAGAGGGAATTTAATACAGAGAATTGCTTACCCCATTGATGGGAAGAGCTGAGAGGCCCAGCAGGGAACAAGGAGACGATCAGAGACTGGAGAAGCCACTGTCACCTCTAGGGTGGGACATCAGAGTCTAGAGACGGGGTGATGGTGGGAACTACAAGGGCAGTGGCTGGAGTCACGGAGAACATTTAGCTGCTGACGGAGGTGCTGCCCGAGGTGGAGGGAGCAGGAAAGGCCCTGGTTTTCCCCTCCTCTGCCTTCAGTCTCCCATCACAGCCACCTATTGTCAAACCTATTGAGAAGCCAGGTGACTGGCAAGGGAGCCTGGAAAGTGTGGTGTCCACTGGTCCTGAGCAAAGGCATAAGGTGTTTGGTAGTGCTCCCGCAGGGGCCCAGTGCACGTCTGCTTTCAACTGCATCCCAGTTTGTTTGTTTTTTAAAAAATATTTATTTATTTGGCTGCACCGGGTCTTAGTTGCGTCACGTGGGACCTAGTTTCCCGACCAGGGATCGAACCTGCGTCCCCTGCATTGGGAGCGCGGAGTCTTGGCCACAGGGCCGCCAGGGAAGTCCCTGCGTCCCCGTCTTGACCCTAAGCCTTCGAAGGGCAGCAGCAGTCCGGCCACCTGCCTGTCGCCGTTGTCCACCCCTCTGGGAATGCCGTCGCCCACTAGCTGCTCGGGTGTGGAGGCCACTGCCACGAAGCAGGATTCCAGTCTCAGGGAAGGGAGGCGTGGCAGCGGTTGACGGGCAGCTTCACCCCCGCAGCTCAGGGATGGAGGCCCGCCCATGCTCAGAGTGGTCCAGTGTCACCAGGAGGCAATGTGATGCCAGGACGGACCACAGAACACCCGAGTTCCAGCTCCCTGCTCACCAGGTGACTGGGGCATGCGCTGTGTCATCAGGAAAGCTGGGAGAACCTGGGCCACACCTCCTGAGAACCCTGACTTCTAGGACTTTATGTTGCAAGAAGCTTCTGAGGGAGGTTTGTTCATTACTGGGTATTTTGCACTGGAGTAGGCACGCGTTAAATGTTGTCTTCCCCTTATTATTTTGTAATGTTTTCCTATTTCCCAAGAGACAGAGGGATTACTTGTCATCATGAGGAATAACTGAGATTGATTTTGGACTAGTGTCCCCAGTGGCTGCCGATCTGTGGCCTGATGAGGGCTGAGCATGTAGAGATTGTCTCCCCAAAGTCTCACGCTATCTTGCTCTAAGTGTGTCTGTGGTGGGACTGGAACGTGACATCATCCCGGCGAGGTGAAATCATCAAAGTCAGGAAAACAGCCTTCTGCTTCCCTGTCCCTGGAGTCCTCCCTTCGTGTGGCCTCCGGCCTCTGATAACTTGGGATTCCTCTCTGCTCTTCTTTCCACCCAGCCAAATCTCACACATCCTGTGGAGCCTCCTCCACGGACCCTTCTGGATGGAGTTTGGGGCCCTCATTTCTGAAAATAACTGCAAGTCCAGGGGTTCCCCCGGCCACCCTCGGGGTGATAATTCCCTGGAAGGACTCGCAGAACTCACCGAGAGCTGTGATGTGCACAGTTAACAGGTTTTCACCGGGAAAGGATACAGAGTAAAATCAGAAAAGGAAGAGACACATAGGGCAGAGTCCGGGGGCATTCTAAAGGCGGACGGTCTGTTGTCCTCTGCCTGTGGAGTCTGGGCGCTATTCTCCCAGCACTGACGTGTCACGGTACACACGGAGCATCGCCACCAACCGGGGGCGCTCACGCGAGCTTTGTGGTCAGAGTTCTTATCGGGGCTCCATCACTTAGGATTCATTGGTTGCTGACCGGCAGCCCAGGTGGTTGATCTCAGCCTCCAGGTGAGCTTGACACCGCGTGACCCACAGCCCCACCCAAAGCTCCGATGTGATGCCACCCCCTCCCCAAACAAAGGCACTGCCATCAGGTGTGCCGGAGGTTACTCCCCAGAGGCCAAGCGCAAAGGCCAGACCTCCTTTTGGACTTGGCCAAATTCTTTACTACGAACTTCCTTGCATTTAGGAACCTTACTGAACTTTTCTACCAACTATGGCTTGGACGGCCCCACTTCGCACCTAATTAGTGCAACATTCTGCTAATTTCCGTTGTTTTGTGTGTCTCTCTACCTGTAGCCAAGTATGAGAACAGACCTGTGTCTCACCTATGTCTCATGTGGTACTTTGCACAATTCAAGTCAACCCAGTTTATGTAAATAAGCAACAGCAATAAACGAGCTCTGCCGTGTGCCAGGCCCCGACGCGCTGGGGAGCTTAATAGTGGCTGAGCCACAGGCAGGTGTACCTGCCCGCCTTTGGGGGTTGGAACATACAAGTAAGAGCCTTGGAAGATAGCAATTTTATAAAACAGATTAGGGACAAAAAAAAAAAAAGAAATATATATATATATCTATAAATATATATATATGAATTGCAGAGGGGAGCAAAAGGCATCCCAATGGGACCACTTCCCCTCAAGGCAGGAAAATATAAAATTTGATAGTGGGAAACTTCAAACAGAGAAATGTAGAAAAAGTGACTCCTTTGAGACCAACGACATGAGTTGTCTTCTTCCTGAAGTTCAACCCTAATCAACTCAAGGCTTGGGTCCAAGTAATAGCTTCTGCAATAGTTCCTTTCTTCTCTGATGGATTAACAATCCCGCCTTAGATAAACATGCCGGCAGAGGTGTAAACACAAGTGTGAGTCAGCCGTTGGACCCCTCCTTAAGGGAGGGCTGGTGAATGGCCTTTGCCCTGTGTTCCTTTGTGCTGTCCTGCTTCTCGCTGGCCGGAGTTGGCGGGGGTGGGGGGGTGACTAGAGTTGAAGCAGCCGTCTTGGTGCGTGAAGTAGCCTTAGGTATGAAAGCCAGACACGGCGGAGTCACCACAGAGAAGGAGCCCTGGCCCTTCACACCAGGCCCAGACGGTGCAACTCCTATCATGGTTATTGTAGTTATTGTGGGTTTTCTGTGATTTGCTGCATAACCAGATCCTGATTTATATATGCCAGAATTTTGTAAAGCCTCCGTTTTATTATTTAGGTTGTTTCCAATTTTTATTATTGAACTAAGGTGGTAACTAGCATCCTAATACATAACTGTTTGTATGCATCTCTCAGTATTTCCTTGGATAAAATCATAGAGACGTACCTTCGGGGTCACAGGTGAAGTGAGGAGAACCTGGGTAGATCTCCCTCTGAGGAACCGTGTTAAGAGGAGGAGGTGAAGGGACTTCCCTGGCGGTCCAGTGGTTAAGACTCCGTGCCTCCTCTGCAGGGTTCAGCCCCTGGTTGGGGAACCAAGATCCCACATGCCGTGTGGCATGGCCAAAAATAAATAAATAAACAAATGAAACAGTATAAAAAATTTAAAAAATAGAGAGGAGGAGGTGGAAAGCATGTTAACTCACAAGGAACACCATCACGGAGAGAGAGCCGTGCACTTCACAGGCTGGAAGGAAAGACTAACAGGGACAACTCTTATCAAGAGCTCCAGTCTTTCTAAACAGCTCAGGTGTTTTGTACCTACTTCCTTATCCCTGAGAGCTCCCTGAAAAGGCCAGTTCATTTACATTCTTTGACAGCTGGAGAGAGCGGGTTGGAAGGGCATGAGTTACACGTGGAGTAGGCACCATGGCTGGCTGAGTGGGGCTGTAAGGGAACACGTGTGTTGTCAGGACCCCAATTTCATCTTGTTAACCAACCCCTCTCCTGGGAAATCACGTGGATGTAATTCAAAGCCAATAGGAAAGCAGAGGTCAAGCCCTAAGAGCAGTCAGGCTTCATATTTAAGGAACGTCT
Source organism: Leucopleurus acutus (assembly GCF_964270905.1). NCBI lineage: Eukaryota > Metazoa > Chordata > Mammalia > Artiodactyla > Delphinidae > Leucopleurus > Leucopleurus acutus. Next base: position 58,259,692 of record NC_139161.1, read on the forward strand.
GGACTCGGCCCTCCTACCTGAGGCAAATGTGATGCGTGTGCTTCAGCAGCTGACAGGTATTCTGCAGCTGCTCGTTCCTCTCCCCGAACCCAGACCTGAGCAGGCCTACGGCGAACTACTGAGAGGTCCTAGAAACTTCCTTTAATTATTAGCAAGCTCCTTCTTGGCTTTTATTGCAATTTTAATGAAAAGAGTATGGAAATGCCTCAGACGCTGATCTATGCCTGGGTAGCTCTGCTAAGATGTAAAGCTGAGTAACCCTTTCTGGCTGAGACAGAGGATATGGTGGGCTGAAAACAAGTTTCTGGCCAGGTTTGGCCAAGTAGAGCAGAGGTGACACCTCTGAAGACCTGAGGACAAGGGCAAGCAGGGGTTGCACCGGGCGCCCTTACCCGACGCTTCTCCTTCCAGGAGGATTCCCGCCTGCAGAGCCCTTCAGCCCAGAAATGGTCAAGCTGGAGCTGCTCTGCAATGTCAGGCAAGTCACAATCAAGAGGCCCGCGGTCCCCCCGCTCTTCACTCTAAATCTCTAGTCAATCAGGTGATGTTTCCTGATAAAGAAGCCATCCGTGGAGAACCAGGAATGGGGGTGGAATTTCCAAGGTCGTTTACAGAGGAAGCCTGGAGACTACTTAAAACATTAAAAAGGCCTAGGAAAGGCTGTTTGAAGAAAACATGCATTTTATAAAGCAAGACATGCAAGCTGCCGGCATATATTCTTTTGATTCTCAGAAAGAGTCAAAACAAATGCAAAATGAAAGCAGGACATGGTGTGGAGGAGGGCTCCCAGGAAAGGGCGTGGCTGTTCCCCCCCGCACCCCGCGAGCTTACGGCTGCACCTGTGTGCGAGGGCAGTTTGGCTACGGTGCGATTATTCGTGCTCTTTGACCTTATCTTTCTAGAAATTGACTCTAAGGAAATAATCAGCCTAAAAGTCGAAGTCCGATCGGGCAGAGACGCCACTTTCACTGCAATTACCGGGGGAAAGAGGCCGGCAGTTCTGTTGTTCTGCCACCAGGGAGCAATTTCTCTAACTTCCTGAATTGTGGTTTATGAAAAATGCTAAAGATAACACAGAATTTTAGGGCATGTTCAAAGTAAAAGCAAAGAAACTTAGATACACCCAAGGAAAGGAATGTTAAAGCAAAACCAAAAAAGAGAACTCCAGTTAGTAAACTTTAATTTTGCTCCTGACTTAAGAATGAGACTCATACGAAAGAGGAAATCTATGTAGAGGAATTGAATTTTGAAAACAGCCTGTGAGAGAACTTCCAAATAAAGGGCTCTGGGTGTGTTCAAATGGCCAGGTATCCTGGCCTGGGCTCCCCAGAAAGCAGGGCCGGGACGAAGGCCTATTGGGAGGTGTGACCCGGGAGCAGGAGGGAAGCCGCACGGGGAGGGGAGGCGGTGCTGAGGTGCGGGCTGGCTGCGGCGGCCCGCGGGCTGCAGGACTGCGCAGAAGGCAGGCATCTCAGAATCGTGCATCTGTCCGGGAGGAGAAAGAGGCAGGTACTGATCTCCGGGGGCGGGGGGCGGGGTGGTCAGCTCTCCGGTACTTTAGGGCTGAGCACGCGTGGCAGACTCCGCGCAGGGGCAGGGCTGGCCCGGGCGACGGGCAGTCTGCCTTCTGGCCGCGGGGAGGCGTCGTGGGTGGTGCCGGCACGCACCGCGCAGGGCACGGCAGGGCGGGGCTCCCAGAGGGAGGGTGGCTGCACGTCTACCCGTGAGGGCTGCGCATGCAGTCGGCGCCAAGCGCGGGCGCAAGACCCGGGGAGGCGGGGGAAGGGGCTCGGCTGCTGCGCGGGGAGGAGGTCTTGCGGGCCGGCGGGGGCCGCAGAAGCGCGGGGAGCACCTCGTGAGGACGCGGCCCTGCGACCCCGAGCGGGCGGGTCGCGACCCGACACAGCCGAGGAAGCGGCCCTCCCCGGAGTGCAGTTAGCAAACGCTGTGTTAATTCCGCTGGAAAATGCCCCAAACCTAGCCCTGCCCTAGACCTTCGCGCTCGGCCTGTGAGGGTCATAGAATAAAGTTTGTTTTCCTGCCGGCGGAGCAGCCTCGGACTCCGACCTGCTCTGCTCTTTCTAGTGACTTGCCCGGGCTCAATGGGGGCATCGTCCCGGGAGGGGTGAAGGGGGCGGTGGGCCCTCCTCCTCCCCCCTCCCTCCGTCCCCCTGGGAGAAGGGCTAGCCGGTGGGGACCCCGGCGTGGAACACGGGCCGGGGGCTGATCACCGCGCCCCGCCCCGCTGGCGCTGCGCACGCCCTTATTTGGTCCTGTGGCTCCTCTGCCCGCCTCCTCCCCAGCCTCCCTCCGGTACATTTCTAAACCCCGGGGCTTCCTCTGTCATTCAGGCGGGCAAAGGTCATCTGAGTTCAGCGCTAACCCGAGGCGGTTGGGTGGAGTGCTGGCAGATCACCTGGGCCCAGGCGTCGGGCCTCGGGCTGCAGGAGCCGTGCCCAGGCCAACGCGGGTCCGGGGACTCTGGGTGCGCCCGAGACCCCGGGGGACCCGCCGGGCTGGGGCCGGTGCGGGGACCTTGGGAAGCGGGCGGGCGGCTGCGGGGCGTCCCTTGTTTGCCAGGGACCAGCCGAAGGGGAGTAGAGAGGAATAGAAACCAGGGGAAGAGGACGGGGAGAATGGGAAGGGGAGAGAGAGAGAGACAGAAGTGAAATAGACCAGCCTGTGTATGTGAAGTGTCCACTCCGACAGGGGCCCCTCCTTAAGCAGTTTAAGAGCCCAGACAACGACCAGATGTCCCAGGAGACCCTGGTCCACATAGGCTCCCCACCCTAACCGTACAATGGATTTTCCTTTCTCAAGGACAAAAAGCTAATCATGACTGTTAGGTGTACCTGTAGCTCTCCTTTCTCTGAAAGATGCGTTTTATGTTAGTATCTCAACAAAGTGTGCAAAGCTTGCAAGGTGAGAAATTCTTTTCCAAAAATTGCTAATTTATTAGCTGTCTTAGTGGCAACTGAAAAACAGAACCTGCTCACTGAACTCCCTTCAGAGGTCACCGGGTTCTGCTGGAGAGGCCCAGGCCTGTGTCCGGACTCCTCCCCTCTCCCCACCAGACACACAAGGGCTCCCCTGAGCAGAGGCTGTGTAATAATGTTCTCAGAACAGAGAGGAAGGGCCGTAGCCTAAACTTTTGATGGGTCTCTCAGTCTTCTGGTGCCTGAAATGTCTGCCTCATTCCTTTTTCTAAAAAAGCCAAATTTAGGGTTATGTCAGACAAGGGGTTCATCCCTGATTTTGGCAAGCACCCGAGACGCTGTCACATGCCAAGAAACAAGAGCAGACATGTAAAAAACAAAACTAAACTAAACAAAAATACAGACATAAAGCCAGAGGGTGGGGTGTGGAGTCCCCCCGGCCACTTGGCCTGCTCACCAGGACACTCTGGAGTCCCAAGGGGTGGGGTAGGAGGGCTGAACCAGGGAGCCAGGGCAGCTTAGGATGAAAGGGAGCCTTAACTTGTAGGTTCCACTGGGCTGCAAGGCACTGTGGGTGCAGGAGGATCAGACCAGTGCTCAAATAGCAAAATCCAGGACGAACGGCACTGTCAGAAACAGCCAGACACGTTGCTACGGGGGATCAGAGAGGAAAATTTAAGGTTGCACAGTGTGGATAAAAAAGGCTTCTGTGGAGGTGGAGGCGTCTGTGCTGGGTTGGGAGGAACAGGCCTCCCAGCAGGGGCCACACGTCCAGTGAGAGGAAGAGAGCAGAGCCACGGTGTGCAGGCTGAGTACGGGGCTGTGGCTGAGACCACAAGTGTAGTTTCGCTGGGCAGGGGGCACCCGTCCCTGTATAGAGACTGTCGTACAGGGAGGAGCACGGGGCGGTTCCTGCAGGGCAGTGGGCAGATCAGGTTTGCTTTAGGAAATCAACCTGGGAACAGTGAGGGACGCACTGGGGGCGTGGAGCATAGCTCGGCGTCGGCAAGTTCCAGTTCAAAGACGTGGCCGCGCGATAGAAGAGAGCAAGGCGCCAGGAGGTCTCACGGAAGGAGACTTTGCCAGATTTAGCAGCTGATTGGGTGGTTCCTACCATCATGAACAAGGAAGAACACAACATCGCAGGTGATTCCAGCATCACACACGAGGGCTCCACGTTTAGAAACAGCGCCTTCCTTACAGTCAGATGCCATCACTTTATTTAGTCATCACTTGGTGTGACGGTCCAGGATGGGCACTGAAACTGGTGGTACCCAACTATAGAGAGCTCATCCAAATGGTGCTTACTTTTTTGGGTTCGTTTTAAGATCATCAAAATTGCAACAGCACGTTAAAAAAAAATAATTCTCATGAAGAAGCTGTAGCCATGGAGAAACTCTCCGGGAATAGCCTCGAGGGAGCAAGAACCAGAACAGTGGCTTGGCGAGCTCTTGAGTCGGGATGGGGGAAGAGGATCGGGTCTGGTGGCGCAAAGACAGCGCAGAGCTGTCGACCACGGGACCAGCGCTGCGCAGGGCTTCAGGAAGAAAAGGCCGCTGCATTTCACCCCTTGGGAGACCACGGCTGGCCCTGGAAGCAGTGCCCATGAAGAGGGGCAGGCAGTGCAGAAGGACGAGGTCAGTGGGTGGTGAGAGAGCGGCACCAAGAGCTTCAAGAAGTTTGGGAGGAAGTGAGAAGGGAGGCCTGCAGGACCCGGAGTCGGACCCGGAGTCTGCGCAAGGGTCTGTATAGCCCTGAGGATGTCTGAGGATGCGGCAAACAAGTCAGCTGACTTGGTAGAGAGGAAAGCTGCCTGGTGAGGGCAAAAGGAGAGACGGAGGTAAATCCTGGGCAACGTGTGGCTGCAGGGGATGGACGTACCACGCAGGGAGCAGAGCTACAGGCTTGCGCAGGGGTAACAGTTCCCGCTCCGTCGGCTGCTGTGAGGATGAAATGAGATAATACCTGACGGACACTTAGAACAGAGCCTGTCCTGTGGTCGGGGTCCAACAAAGGTGAGCTCCTGACCGGATTCCTGATTGGAAGGGAATCTGATGCCAAGGAAGGAAATGGGCGATGGGGTGTCAGGCCACAGAGAAGTGTGGTCCACGGCCCACGTGATTAGATCACAAATGTGAGGGAGAAGAGCCACGCTCACGTGACCTGACTGTCATCTGCCCAGCAGGGAGCCTTCAAAGGTTTCTGTGGATTCGACCTACATTTTGGGAGGGTGTCAGCGAGGGGACGTCTCTGCAGAACCCTGGATGCAGACGGTGGGGTAGAAAGATGGAGACTAAATGGAGACCCGGCTGGAGGGCCGAGCAGAAGCAGGGGGAAACTGAGAGGACCCCGGCACCCGCCACGGTGACCACGCGGGCCACAACTACTGAAGCCCGTGCGCCTAGAGCCCTTGCTGTGCAACAAGAGAAGCCATTGCAACGAGAAGCCCGCGCACCGCAACAAAGAGCAGCCCCAGCTCGCCTCAACTAGAGAAAGCCCATGCGCAGCAACAAAGACCCAATGCAGGCAAAAATAAATAAATGATAAATAAAAATAAATAAATAAATAAAATAATTAAAAAAAAAAAAAGACAAAACATGTCTCAAAAGAAAAAAACAAGTATCAAAATCTACCTTGTCAAAAAATGGGTTCAGGGACTTCCCTGGTGGTCCAGTGGGTTAGACTCCACGCTCCCAATGCAGGGAGCCCAGGTTGAATCCCTGGTTGGATAACTAGATCCTGCATGCATGCTGCAACTAAGAAGTTTGCATGCCGTAACTAAAGACCCCACATGCCACAACGAGAATCATGTGTGCCACAACTAAGACCCAGTACGGCCAAATTAATGAAGTAAATACTTTAAAAAACTGAGTTCAAAATGAACTGTTGTTCTGCATCAGAGTTTTCCAGCTGAGGCCCACAAATCCCTAGATGTCTGTGGCCAAATTCTCAGGGCTCCAGGAGTTCTTAGAAAAAGGTATTTTTTTTTTTTTTGCGGTTCACGGGCCTTGCACTGTTGTGGCCTCTCCCATCGCGGAGCACAGGCTCCGGACACGCAGGCTCAGCGGCCATGGCTCACGGACCCAGCCGCTCCACGGCACGCGGGATCTTCCCGGACCAGGGCACGAACCCGTGTCCCCTGAATCGGCAGGCAGACTCTCAACCACTGCGCCACCAGGGAAGCCCAGAAAAAGGTATTTTTACTGAGATAACAATCTAGAAAAATTGTGATTATCTCACTGACAAGAAAGCAGATATGGTCATGTGATTTTAGCGCTTGTATTTACGTGTCTGAGATCACATGTGTATTCCCACAGTTCCTGAGATACTTTTTTAAAAAGGACTCAAATAATACATATGAGCTAAACATGAACAGAAAACTAAGTTACGAGGAGAAAAGGATCCATGCACCACCACTCAAGATTAACGAACCCTGCCCCACAGCACTGTGGGTGGAAAACCACCCCACGTTCTCTAGGCATAAAGGCTAATCTCTCTGTACCAAGCCCTCCTTCCCCAGTGTTGTGGGACCCTTAGCCCCTCTCCTGTGGGGTTACCATGGGCCCAGGCAGCACCGGTTAGTGGGTCGCACCCCAGGAGCAGGTGGGACCTAGAATTAACAACGTGAAGACACATTTTGGACTCGATTGCAAAGGGCCTGCGGTGAATTCCCGCACCTGTGTGCGCATCAGGCTCCAGTCTTTCCCTCAGCGATGCTGTGGTTTCCAGCCCTGTATGCTGGACTCTGCCCTGGTTCACCTCTATTTCTTTACTAAGAGTGGAGCCAGCCCACTTGGTTAGGGCCTCGCGAGGGTCTGGTGAGGTCACATGATAAAAACAAGTGCCTTGTTTCCTGTCCTAGATGCTGGCTGTGGTCTGGCTCCAAACAAGAAGGTCAACTCAGAATCACCGCAGGCCACTTGCCCGACTCTGACGCCCCTGTTAGCTTGACACTTGCTGCAGTGTCACACCCACTAGACCAGGCCTCCTTGGAGACAGACGCTAGTCCAGTTCAAGTACGTTCGCCCCGTCCTCAGACTGCTATAATCTGACGGCTGATGGGCTGGCCTGTGCTTTGAGGTCCCTGCCCCTCCGGTAGACATGCCTGTCCGATGTGACAACACGGAGGGGAGGGGGGCGCAGTGGGGGCTGAATTTAGCTGTGATGGGAATAAGTTAATACGACGTATAGAAGATCCCCTGTTGGGAAGTGCAGTGGAATGATCAGAAAAGTGAATGAAAATTGAAAAGTTAGAGATACACACGAATATGCTAAAGGATACCGTGGGGCTTGAGGCCATCCTAAATGGTCCCGCTGAGCTCGCAGGCAGACCTCTTGACTCCACGCCTCCACTGAGAAGGCACAGCCTTTGATGCAAGAAGCCTCATTTTATGCCTTACGGGGCGGCCCTAAACACGGACAGAATTGGCACCTACAACGTGTAAGATTCCGCTTGTAAAGATGCGTTTAAAATGAAATGCTGTTGTGCAGCGAGCTTTCTGATGAGGCCTGCAGAGACTCCTGGCCTCCTCTTCCCTCGTCCTCACAACTGAATTGCTCATCCTGACCCATTTCTTTTTTTTTTTTTAAATATTATTTATTTAGTTAGTTCTGGCTGTGTTGGGTCTTCGTTGCTGCACGCGGACTTTCTCTAGTTGCGGCGGGCAGGGGCTACTCTTTGTTGCGGTGCGCGGGCTTCTCATTGCAGTGGCTTCTCTTGTTGCGGAGCACGGGCTCTAGGTGCATGGGCTTCAGTAGTTGTGGCTCGCGGGCTCTAGAGTGCAGGCTCAGTAGTTGTGGCGCAAGGGCTTGCGGTGCGTGGGCTTCTCATTGCGGTGGCTTCTCTTGCAGAGCACGGGCTCTAGGTGCGCAGGCTTCAGTAGTTGCGGCACGTGGGCTCAGTAGTTGTGGCTCACGGGCTCTAGAGCACAGGCTCAGTAGTTGTGGTGCACGGGCTTAGTTGCTCTGTGGCATGTGGGATCTTCCCGGACCAGGGCTCGAACCCGTGTCCCCTGCATTGGCAGGTGGACTCTTAACCACTGTGCCACCAGGGAAGTCCTGTGCCCCGTTTCTTATACCACATTCCAGCCCCCTCGCCTCTGGCCTCACTCTTGATCTCCTATTTCTGGCCTTGTCCTGACTTTCAGCCTCGACCCCTGACACTGTCTTTCTGGCAATCCCCTTGGTTCCCAACTGGCCAGGGCTTGGGGTGTCCATCTGTGACGGGCAACTTGGGAACACATTAGATGAGCACCTTTCCTGCGGAAGCCCTGGAAGCTCTGCTGATCGGGGCCTCTGCTCCCTGCCCCGTGAGTGCCCAGGTCATTGAGGGAGGCCATCGCCTCTTTACTAGCTGGGCAATCTGGAGACACTGCCCTCGCCCAGAAACCCTGGCCGTGGTGGCTCTGACACCCCCGCCTCAACACATTTCCAACGGCTCCATTTAGCGGTAGGGCAAAAGGGAAAATTCAGGCCCTCGAAAAATATTTGTTTTCCCTTTTTAGGCAGAGTGACATTTTTGGTGTCCAGTCTGACAGGGATGCTGGAAAGACAGGTCACTTAGTGGAGGTGACACGTACACACCTGGGAGACCCTCTGGCCTCCCCTCTTACCTTTCACAGCTAGGTGGTCACCAAGTCCTTGAGATGCTGCCTCTGCAGCAGCACTTGGCACCGTCCCCTCTCTCTGTCTTCTCTGCCACTGCTGTGTTTCTGACTCGTGTGTCACCTGATTATGCTGACTGGTCCCACGGTGCCAAGTCTGGACCACCCCTCACAACGCTCCTCTCTAGTGTTGCCAGAGAGCTTTCTAAGATGCAGATCAGATCAAGTCATTGCTTCCAAGCTTTCCGTAGTTTTCAGAAACTGCTGAACTCTCCTGACCTCCACCCGGTGTGCGCTCGTCGTGATCCGCACCCGCCCTGCTCTGCGCTGCCCTGGGTTCGTCACCTGTTGTGCTGGGATTCTCTTCGAGACCGTGAGATCCTGAGGGCAAGGGCCTGGCTTTTCCTTTTGCGTCCCTAGGGCCCAGCCTTTGAGATCCGGCATATGCTCAGTAAGTGAAGGCTAAATGAATAAAACGCATTTCAGGGATCGATAAAGAAACACACTGAGGGGCATCCCTGGCGGTCCAGTGGTTAGGACACTGCGCTTCCATCGCAGGGGCCACGAGTTCGATCCCTGGTCAGGGAACTAAGATCCCGCATGACGCGGGGTGCGGCCAAAAAAAAAGAAAAGGAGGAGAAACACGCTGAAGCCCAAGTATCTCTCACGAGCTCTCAGACCTCACTTCCTCCTGACTCCTGTGTCAGCCTGGACCAGCAGGCCCCGGTGCTTGGTGAACGGCCTCCCTCACAGTGCAGAGGTGCACCAACCCCGAGAACACAGGCTTAGGGGGAGCGCAGGCAATGCGAAAAGAGCTGGGGACCAACCCTGCAGCAGGTGTAGGTGACGGCCCCAAGTGGCCGGGAAGGAAGGAGGCGGGGGACAGCTGGTGCTGGTACTGCTGTCGACGCCAGAGTAGTGTCCCGAGGTGCGGGGGGTCAGCGTGCACCAGGGCTGCTGAGAGGTCAGGAAGGTGGGACTGAAAAGTGCCCCACTGACTGCACAATTAGAAAGTTACTGTGACCCTGACAAAGAGGGCTATCAATGGCAGGAGGAGGGAGGGAGGGCAGGGATCCAGATGTGACTGCGCTGGGGAATGAGTGAGAGGCGGGGATGGGATGGGGGACAGGTAGTACCTGATTATACGCAAGAGAGAGAAGCGGGCGGTGTGGAATGGGAGACAGTTAAGTGGAGGGGTTTTTTTGTTTGTTTATTTGAATGATGCAAGAATCTCGAACAAACAAACATGGAAAGTAGCCAAGACAATGAAATAAGAACAAACAGAAGCAAATGAAAATTTCCACTGAAGCTCCTTATGGGTGTAACAAACTGTGGCAAAGGTCAGGATTACTGACGAGGTGTCAGTGGCGAGGCTGTAAATAGCAGGTGTCCAGGTGTCTCCTGGCTGACCTGACAGCTGGTCCTAGGAAGTGGGCCGTAGGTGACTCACCTCTCTAAATTCTGGGAGCTTAGTTCACAGGTAAGGCAACGCAGTGAGCAGCCAATTTCTGGCTAAGGATAAAAGCCAGGAGACAAGCAGGCGCAGGTAGGGAAGTGGTGAAATCGACCTCAAATGAGATGGAAGGGAACGGCCTTTGGGCTTGGGGTGGCCAAGACGAGGCGCCAGCCAAAACCTGAATTTCAGACAAACAGTGAATAATTTTAAAATATAATTATGTCCTATGTGATATTTTGGACATACGGAGATTAAAAAAAAAGATTGTTTACCTGAAACTCAAATTTAACTGGGCCACTTGTCCTTTATCTGGCAACTCTGTTTAGGGTACGTACCTTTCTGCAGTATAACATTATGTTCTTTGAATCACAAAATGTTAGTTGTGAAATAAAGACCTCAGAGATGATCTCACTCAACATCCTTATCTTATTTAAGAAAAGAACGAGGATTGGGACACAGATCTGCCTGCCTGCTATCACCTTGCCGGACAGAAGCAGGGGAGCTGGGGCCAGATCATACGGTCCCCAGGGCTGTCAGAGAAGAGAAATGCCCAGGAGACATCATGAAATTCTCTAAGAGGCCTTATTATAAAATTAATTTTATTATTAAAAAAGGAACACGCCACCTATTCTATGACATCTCTCGGAGCCCTTGAGGAAGAAGGTGCATTGTTAAATGGAGTGATCACATATAACATATCCCAGTCACAGAAAGGCTGAGAGATAATAGTTTACACTGGATCCACTGGACATGAGCCCAAGGTTATGTCTGCTTCAGTCTCCATGGGCAACGGCTCACATGTTTGTAGGTAGGTGACCGATAACCATCTAGTGAAAAAAAATGCCACGTCAGTTCCTCTCAGGTTGGATCTAGTCATTTGAAACTACTTGTGGGATCACAGAGGATCAGTCCAGGAAACCAGCCTCATAATAAGAACCTGGGCAGGATAACAAAGACCAGGGCAGGGATCCGATTTATGGAAGTGGGAAGATGAAGAGTGTCGGTGAGGCTGGCATCTGATGAACCTCTTAAGAGTGTAGCTTGGTACTGAGCAAACCCCCACCAGGACCTGGACTCAGCTCTGTAAAGACTGACGAATGAAACACAAGATGGGGAAGACAGTCTTGGTCAAATACTTGAGAGACGCAGTGACTCATTCTTTAAAACGAATCTGTGGCTTCCTGTGTCTGACCAGAAGCTCAGGGCTAGACGGCAGCCTAAGCGCCTTGGCCGTGCTCCACAGCCTTTCACCTGGTTGTGACTCCCCAGATCCCGTCTCCTGCTCTGCCCCTGCAGCCCCTCCGGACACCCTGGGACTTGGATTCCTACATGTTTCTGGCTCTGTGAGTGTGTCTGGCCCTGGAGTCTGACAGTCCCTGCCCTGACTTCTGCTCCTAAAGGATGCCGTTCCAGCCTACCTGGAGGCTGAGGGGTTACAAGTGCCCACATGGTCATCTGATGATCCCACGCTGTAGCTGCTCTACACACTTCTTCGGGGTGGCTTAATAAGAGTAATGAGAGACATTCTGATTCTTCTTCAGCTCAGCTAGGACCAATGGAAGAGGCGTCTCTATGCCTTACCTTTTCCTCCGCAAAACAGTGATTTCCAAAGTTAAGGAAGACACTGGATTGGAGGGTGACAAGGAGAAAGGGATGGCAGAGAAAGAGCAAATCTGCAGGACAGTTTGGTGAGAAGTAGAGGAACTTCATTCTCATCTGTTGGGCAGAAGGAAGCTGAGATGGGGGAGGGCCTCTCCTCAAGGAGCTGCATCCAAAGACCAATGTTAGTTGCTTCCGCGGTCTTGTAAGGAGTGACTGAGGTCAGAGCTAAGGCTGTGTTATCGGTGTGCGGGGTCAGGGGACAGCATACTTTGGGCTACACACAGAGGTTTCCCCAGGAATGCCAGTGACTGGAGATTCTGGTATTTTCTTCCTCACTCTTGCAGTCCTTTCTGCTCTTGAATCCCTATCAGGAGCCTGCTCCCACGCCCGAACTCCACGCAAAAAGACCAAATAATGCCCCCTCCCAGGCGACCTGATCCAGGCTTCTCCACTCCACTTCTCTCTCATGGGACTTCGGACCTGCAACTCAGACACAGCAACCCAGAGGTTCCCAAACATTACTGTGCCTTAGGACCATCTGGGAGGGTCTGTAAAAAATGCAGAATCCGGACCCCTCACCCCACTAGAGTCAAGAGGATTACAGTAGAGCCTAGGTACCTGCATTTTCACAGGCACCACAGGTAGTTCTGCTGCACCAGGCCTACAGATCAATCCCCGTATTTTATGAAATACCATTCCAGTTAGTCTGTTTGGATGGAGGGGGGCCATGGAAAGCCAGGGCCATGGTGACCATAAGCACAGGCCAAAGCAGAAGGGAGGCCATGTGGCCCTGGTGTGCTTTGGGCAAGTTACTTAACCTCTCTGTTTCTTCATTTCGAAAATGGAGTAATAACAGTATCCACCTCATAGGACCGAGAAGTAAACAAGTTAATATATTTAAAGCATGCAGAATAGCGCTGGATACAGAGTGAGGATGTGTCAGCTATTATTATGATAAAGCTGCTGATCCTGTTTCACTGGAAAAGGAAGAAATGGGGAAAAGGAAGTGGCAGCAGAAAGGGATGGCTTGGGGGAGAGAGGGCTTCGCTGGACGCTGGCGTCTTGCATCTGCCTGCATGACACACCACTCCCCTGGTGTTCACACCACGCGGCTTGGGGCCTCTGACACTTTCTGGGTGTTCCACCTGTAATGCTCCCCTGCTGCTTCTTCACCAGCCTGCCTTTTACGCATTCGTGAGTCGGCTCAGGTCACTAGAACAGTCACATCTTTAGGAAGACCTGCCCCAGATCTCAGGTCAGGTGAAGCAGCGCTCCTTGGAGACCTTCCTCTGCCCTTGCCCTTGTGCTCTATCTCTGCTCTTACCATGGCATGATGAAAATGTATGTGCTCATCTTCTCCCTAGCCTGGGGGCTCCTTGAGGGGTGAGTCTGTTTCACGTAACCAGTCTGGTCCCGGCTGTCAGCCCAGGCCAGGTGTGGAGCCAGGCAGAGGGGAACCTGGGATACCTGCTCTACTGTGGCTGGTCTTGCACAAGCCTCCACTACCCCCAGATGCACTCAGTGGGCTGGTGAGGGTCTTGAGTCTGAACTTGGTGGTCGGAGAAAGACTAATAGCCAAGTCAGAAACCACAAGTTCATTCCTAAGACCTCAAAGCCAAAGACTTGTCCTATGACGACATCCAAAAGTAATTCAAAGGTTTAGGAGATTCATGAACTTGGTTTCCACCACCTCCTTGAAAAAAAAAAAAAAAAAGGAAGGGATTAATATTTATTGAGCAGTTATACTTGCCAGGCTTTGGGTTCCGGATTTAGTTCAAATAAGGGGCCTGTGAGGCAAGCAGCACCCCTACTGTGTAGCTACGAAGCCATGATTTAAAAAAAAAAAATTTATTTAGCTGCACTGGGTCTTAGTTGTGGCATGTGAACTCTTAGTTGCAGCATGCATGTGGGATCTAGTTCCCCAACCAGGGATAGAACCCAGGCCCCCTGCATTTGGGAACGCAGAGTCTTAACCACTGGACCGCCAGGGAAATCCCCAAAGCCATGCTTTCTAACACGCGGCTGTCAGCTGCCCGGCACTACCTGGCACAAAAGACGAAGTAATGGAGGACCCTCAGGTCTCATCCTGGAGGTGGACAGGAAGCCCACCCTGCAGACGCTGGTGTATAATTAAATAGTGTTTTACTCTATGTGGCACGCCAGAGTGAGCGGCCATGGGGATTTATTTCACGAGGTTAACGAGGTTTCTAGCAAGGCCACGGGACAGTTTTATTAGTCAAATAAATTATGATACAGGTATCCCATGGAATAGTGTGGAGTACTGAAAAATGAACTATATTTGTGCTTGTATGTAAATATATATTTGTGAAGTATTGAAGGTATGGAAGTTTACACATCAAGAGGTTAACAGTGGCTTCTTCTGAGGAGAGAAGTGTATGGAAGGAGACATACATTTCTTTCACTTGATATATTTTTGTACTGTTTGTTTTTATAATTAACATTATAAATGTTCTATTATTAAATGTTACTATGATTTTCATAATAGCTTGGTTGAGATATAATTCACATGCTATGCCATTCACTCACTTAAAGTGCACAATTCAATGTGTTTTTGTTTTTAGTATGTTAACAGAGTCATGCAACTGTCACTGCAGTCAATTTTAGGAGATTTTCATCACCTCAGAAAAATAAACCCCATTATGAGTCCCTCCCCACTCCCCTCTCCTCCCCACTCCTGGCAGCCACTAATCTACTTTCTGTCTCCATGGATTTGCCTGTTCTGGGTGTTTCGGATAAACGGACTCATACACTATGTGGCTGTTATCTGACTTCTTTTTTTTTTTTTTTTTTTTTTGCGGTACGCGGGCCTCTCACTGTCGGGGCCTCTCCTGTTGCGGAGCACAGGCTCCGGACGCGCAGGCTCAGCGACCATGGCTCACGGGCCCAGCCGCTCCGCGGCATTTGGGATCTTCCCGGACAGGGGCATGAACCCGTGTCCCCTGCGTCGGCAGGCGGACTCTCAACCACGGCGCCACCAGGGCAGCCCCTATCTGGCTTCTTTTTAGGTGCATCCACACTGTAGCATGTATCAGTACTTCACTCCTTTTTGTGGTTGAATAATATTCCACTGTGTGGATAGACCACATTTTGTTTGCCCATTCATCAGCTGATGGGAATTTGAGTTGTTTCTAACTTTTGACTACTGTGTACAGTGCTGCTATGAACATCCGTGTACACGTTTTTGTTTGAATGTCTGTTTTCAATTCTTTTAGGTCTTTACTTTGGAATAGAATTGCTGGGTAATTGTAATTCTGTATTTAAGTTTTTGAGGAACTGCCAAACTCTTTTACATGATGACTGAACTATTTTACAAACCCACCAGTGCATGAGGGTTCCAATTTCTCTGAATCCCGGCGTACACTTGGTATTTCTCTTCTAATTTTATTCTTAAAAAATGGTTGGGCTTCCCTGGTGGCGCAGTGGTTAAGAATTGGCCTGCCGGGCTTCCCTGGTGGCGCAGTGGTTGAGGGTCTGCCTGCCGATGCAGGGGACACGGGTTCGTGCCCCGGTCCGGGAAGATCCCACACGCCGTGGAGCGGCTGGGCCCGTGAGCCATGGCCACTGAGCCTGCGCGTCCGGAGCCTGTGCTCCGCAACGGGAGAGGCCGCAACAGTGAGAGGCCCGCGTACCACACACACAAAAATAAATAAATAAAATTAAATAAAATAAAAAATGGTCAACCTAGTCGGTGTGAAGTAGTGTCTCACAGTGGTTTTGATTTCTATCCTATAATGACTAATGACGTTGAGCATCTTTTCCTATGCTTATTGGCCATTTGTATATCTTTGGAGAAATAGCTATTCAAGTCCTTTATGTCTTATTTTATCTGTTATGTATACTATACTCTATATAGTATATAAGGTATATTACATTTATATCTATCTACCTATCTATATCTGGATATTAATCCCTTATCAGATGTATGATTTGCAAATATTTTCTCTTATTCTGTGAGTTGTCTTTTCACTCTGTTGACAGTATGCATCAGGCACTAAAGTTTTTAATTTTGATGATGAAGTCTATTTTGTCTTTTGTTGGTTGTATATGCTTTTGGTGTCATATCTAAGAGGGCTTTGCCTGACCCAAGCTCATGAAGATTTGCTCCTGTATTTTCTTTCAAGAGTTTTATAGTTTTAGCTCTTATATTTAGGTCTTTTTGAGCTAACTTTTGGGTTTAGTGTAGGGAAGGGGTCCAAGTTTGTTCTTTCGTATGTGAATATCCATTTGTGGAAAAGATATTGTTGCCCCATTGAACTGTCTTAGCAGCCCTGTTGAAAACCAATTGACTGTATATATGAGGGTAACAGTATTATTAAAGAAAGAAAGAAAAAGAAAACCTAAAAAAGAATAGATCCTATAAATCCTTCCAGTACAGAAACTGGCTAGTTAAGCTGTGGCTCAGCCTTGCAGAACTAGGTCTACCTCACCATGACAGTTTTGCCAAAGTACGACCACATCGTCTTAAATTGCAACACATACAGGCAGCTGCAATTTTTCTTATCCCAAGGGCTCTCTGGAACATCCCACAAATGACTAAGAATTATTTCTTGGAACTTGGTGTTATGGAGAAATAATCTGAAAAACTGGCCCAATAACCTTTCTTCTGGATCCTAACACTCTTTGTCTATAAGACTTGCATCGTAGAGAATTAGTTGCCTCTTATCCAAAGTTTTTGGTGCCTAGTACAATTTTTGTAGATGCTCTAGACTGAATATTTGTGTCCCCTCAAAATTCGTACGTTGAAACCTGTTTCCCCAATGTGATGGTATTTGGAGGTGGGGCCTTTGGGAGGTGATGAGGTCATGAGGGCAGAGCCCTCATGCATGGGATTAGTGTCCTTACAATAGAGACCCTGGAGAGCTCCCTTGCCTCTTTTGCCAGGAGAGGATACAGCAAGAAGAGAGCCATCTGTGAACCAGTAAACAGGCCCTCACCAGACACCAAATCTGCTGACACTCTGACCTTGGACTTCTCAGCCTCCAGAACGGTGAGACATAACTTTCTGCTGTTTGTGAGCCACCCAGTCTACGGTATTTGGTTATTAAAAGGGCTGCTGTTTAGTTTTTTACATCCCTATTCAGCTCTCTGATGCAAGGACCCCAGCATGTCACAGTGAACACAGTCTACCGTGGATGTCATGAAATGTACCGGTGCTTAGTAAAATGGAAAGCACTTAAAAGTGTGTCAGCTGTATTGCCAAGCTGAGCACATAAACCTCCATTTGTAGAAGAACAGCCATATCTAAACACGTCCTGCTCTGCTCTGGATAAGATCTAGGCGCTTGAGGTAAAGTCGCCATCTCATGCAGTCATTGTACGTATAAGAAAAGAGAAGCCCAGAGAGGGGACATTATTTGCCAAAGGAAATACAGTCGGTTTGTGGCAGAGCTACAACCTGAAGCCCCATTTCATGACCCGTGGACCAGAGCTCTTTCCCTCATACTGTACTTCCCTCATTTTCTTTTCTCTGGTCTTGATTTCCTCTTACTCATTCTCCCTTCAACTGCTAGCAGGACTCCTAGGTGGAAATATGGACTTCCACTTACAGTGCCAGTAACACTTCCACTTCACTCTCTTCCCTCAGACTCCATCAAACACAACAAAAGGAATAACAGTTATAGAGCATCGACTTTGATGAAGCAAAAAACCCCCCACCATATCAGAAAATCAGAAAACATAAACATACCCGCCTAATACTGTAAGATCTGCCCCAGAAAGAGGGGCATACAGCTGGCCAACAGATGCTCTACCTTGCACCTGCTTTTAGCAGGATTTGAAAGTCCCTCAAAGTCAAGCCTCACCATCCTCAGAGGCACCAGTACTCTTTGATTAGCACTGTGAGAACCAGAGATAATAATGGTCAAGGAGAAGCACACTTTGAAGGAGAATCATGTTGATAAGCTATTTCTGGTGATGTGACATCATGTCTCCTTGCCCCAGGAGAGTACCAAAAGGCGAATAAGAAAAAACACAAGGGCTTCCCTGGTGGCGCAGTGGTTAAGAATCCGCCTGCCAATGCAGGGGACACGGGTTCGAGCCCTGGTCCGGGAAGATCCCACATGCCGCGGAGCAGCTAAGCCCGTGCACCACAACTACTGAGCCCACGTGCCACAACTACTGAAGCCCGCATGCCTAGAGCCCGTGCTCCGCAACAAGAGGAGCCACCGCAATGCGAAGCCCTCGCACCGCAACAAAGAGCAGCCCCCGCTCGCGGCAACTAGAGAAAGCCCGTGTGCAGCAACGAAGACCCAACGCAGCCAAAAATAAATAAATAAAATGAATTAAAAAAAAGAAAACGCACGAAAAATGTAGGTGCCTCCATGATAAAGGAAAGAGAATATCTGAAGAGCTGCAGCTGAAGACAGTTAACATTCAGTAGACAGTTCGGATGGCCTAACCACTGGACCGCCAGGGAATTCCCAGAAATAATATATTTTAAAATAAATCTAATGAAACTTTTGGTTTACAAGTAATGTATGCTCACTATCAAAACTATGGAAAATACAGAAAAGTGTAAAGAAAGTATACACTGCTTTTTAAACTCAACATTATATTATGAACATCTTCCTGGGTTATTAGCTATGCAGAGAAAACTCTGAATTGTGGTTTCATGTTCTGGACTGCGGCTATATAATTCATTGCCTACTGCTAAATTAGGTTGCTACCAACTTTTTGCTATTATGAAGAGTGCTGTAATGAGTATCACAAAACACAGTCACCTTGAATCCTATTTTTGTGGTATATTTGCAGCCTCTTTCCAGGAGTAGAATCAGCCACAAATACATGCTTTGTTAAGCCCACCCTCCCTGGTCCCACTCTACTTCTATACTGACTTATGTGACTTATGTGACTTGAAGACCAGTCATGTGACTTAAAGACCCAGCCTCCCTTCAGCTCCCAGAATAACCCGCCTTTGAAGTAGCAGGGAAGCGGCTTTCCAAGTTCACACAGTAGCTCCGTATCAGCTCGGTCCACTTCGGTCTCCTCCCCTGGTTCCTTTTCTAGGAAACATTCCTGTCCTGCGCGCCCTTTGGGAGGACGGGAGCCCTGCTCTGCTCCTGCCAACTGGGACTGGAGCTGTGCCCTTGCCCTGTGCCCAGGCACTTCTGCGTGCATTTGGAGAAAGCCTGCATGGAGCTTTGTTTTCATCTCTTATAGTGAGAGGACGCTTGGTCAGATCCACTTTGGCAGTTGGCATACGGTCTTTTCCGGTTTTTTTGGGGGGAAGGCTCTTACTGGGTCTTGAGAGAGAGAGAGGGGGGTTTAATTACAAACATGACCCCAACAGTCCCAGACTTTCTGCTTTGTGGCTTCTCTTTCACTGTATGATTTGCGTGGATTTATTGGAAAACACAAAGAGTTCCAGGAACTGCTAGCAAGCCAGGCTCATTTACGGTTTATACTAGGTACTGGATTCTGTTTCCTTGTTCAGCTCAAATTAGTCTGTCAAAGTCTTGGGCTTGTTCATGCCGGAATGGTGTTAAGACAAGCACTGGGAATGAGATTTTCATGACGCTGAACCTTTAGGACAGTGGAGCCAAGCTTATAGAATGGCAAAAATCAAGAGATGTAGACAAATTCTTCCAAACCAAAGTACTCACTTAGGACTTTCCAGAAGGTTAAAAATAACGACGCAAGTCAGGGATCAAGACTGTTTCACTTAATTAAAAAGTGGAAACAGTCTCACTGAAGTCTCAGAAATTGGTTTGCTAATCACCATTTCTGGGTAAATGAAGAAAAAGTGAGGAAGGGGGTTGAGACGCTTCGGTATCATCTAAGTTCTCGAGATGACACGTTTACGTGCTGCCACAGGAGGAAAGCTTCTGGTATAAGCAGAGTCATTCATTTATTCAACAAACGTGAACTGAGCAACTACGACGTGTCAAGGGTTAAGACAGAGGTTGCGGATGCAGGAATAAAAGATATAGAGGGGCTTGTGGCGCAGATTAAAAAATTAGTGTATGTGCTAGGATAGAACGGGACAATGAGAATATAACCAAAGTGCCTAAGAAAATCTGGGCAAATCAGGGATGGTGCTGCAGAGTCTAAGGTAATCTTGAGCTGGGGTTTGAGGGATGAAGAGGTGTTTGCTAGAGGGCCAGGGTGTGGGGTGCTGGGAAGAGAGGAAGCGTGTGGAAGAGGGCCAGGCACATGCATGGGTGTGGACGCAGAGGAAAGCGTGGTGTGTTTGCGGCCCAGCTTACATACGAGGACACAGGTTGGGGCGCCGGGAGTCCTCCCTGTTTTAGTTGTGGGAATAGCTGTGACGTGGCATCGCAGGTGCAGGACGATGGGAGCATGGATCAGACCACGATCAGCTCTGAGACCCCATAAGTTTTGCCCAACAGTTGGTCATTGGGCCCGGAAGCATTTTAATGGGCCTGGGTTATAACCAGAGGGTCTGCGGGGGTCAGGCCCCCCGCATTTCCAGCCAGAGCCCTTTGGAGCAGCTTATCTGACCCTGTGCCCGCTCATCCTCCAGAATGAGGCCCATGAGACAAGCACAGTGTTTATAAAAAGGCTTAAAAGCATTATTATCTTTTCAAGGAATTCTATTCTATGTTTTGAACTTATCAAACCAAATATTATCAAAACGTATGCAGAATTATTTCTAATTTAGCCTTCACTTGTAGGGATAGAAGCTGAGTACAGAGGGAAGAATGTTTTATTACTTAGGTGGAGTAGTCTTTAAAAAATATAATACATCAATATAACCGTTTCCTTGTGCTTCATTTTATTGCGCTTCAGAGATGCTGCATTTTTTTTATAAATTGAAGGTTTGTGGCAACCGTGTGAGAGCAAGTCTATTGGCGCCACTTTTCCAACAGCATTTGCGCTCTTCACGTCTCTGTGTCACATTTCAGTAATTCTTGTAACATTTCAAGCTTTTTCATTATTATCATCATATTTGTTATGGTGATCTATGATCAATGATCTTTGATGTTATTATTACAACTCGCTGAAGGCTCAGATCATATCTATTTTTTAATTAAGCTATGTATGTTGTCTTTTTAGACATAATGCTACTGCATACTTACTTAATACGCTATAATGTCGACGTAACTTTTATATGCACTGGGAAACCAAAACGTTCCTGTGACTTGCTTTATTGTGATATTCGCTTTATTGAAGTGGGCTGGACCCCAACCTGTGATATGTCTGAGGTCTGCTTGTACTTTTTTTTTTTTACATCTTTATTGGAGTATAATTGCTTTACAGTGTTGTGTTAGTTTCTGCTGTACAACCAAGTGAATCAGCCATATGTATACATATATCCATCCCCATATCCCCTCCCTCTTGAGCCTCCCTCCCAGCCTCTCTATCCCAGTCCTCTATGTCATCACAAAGCTCCGAGCTGATCTCCCTGTGCTATGCGGCTGCTTCCCACTAGCTACCTATTTTACATTTGGTAGTGTATATATGCCCATGCCACTCTCTCACTTCGTCCCAGCCTACCCTTCCCCACCGTGTCCTCAAGTCCGTTCTCTACATCTGCATCTTTATTCCTGCCCTGCCACTAGGTTCATCAGTACCATTTTTTTTTTAGATTCCATATATGTGCGTTTCTGCTTGTACTTTAAAAAGTAATATAGGCGGGCTTCCCTGGTGGCGCAGTGGTTGAGAGTCCGCCTGCCGATGCAGGGGACACGGGTTCGTGCCCCGGTCTGGGAGGATCCCACGTGCCGCGGAGTGGCTGGGCCCGTGAGCCATGGCCGCTGAGCCTGCGCGTCCGGAGCCTGTGCTCCGCAACGGGAGGGGCCCCAGCAGTGAGAGGCCCGCGTACCGCAAAAAAAAAAAAAAAAAAAAAAAAAGTAATATAGGCGGGCTTCCCTGGTGGCACGGTGGTTGAGAGTCCGCCTGCCGATGCAGGGGACACGGGTTCATGCCCCGGTCCGGGAAGTTCCCACATGCCGCAGAGCGGCTGAGCTCCTGAGCCATGGCCGCTGAGCCTGCGCGTCCGGAGCCTGTGCTCCGCAATGGGAGAGGCCACAACAGTGAGAGGCCCACGTACCGCAAAAAAAAAAAAAGTAATATAGGCTTCCTGAAAAAGCAAAAGCGAAATAAAACTGTACAGAATTCTGTGGAATTAAGAAGTGCAAGTGTCCTTCCCTGGTCCAGTTAAGTAGCAGCTACTATTAACGAGTCTGGTATATGTTCTTTTAGACATTATCTATGTGTACAGAAAAGTGTGTTTACTTTTTGTTTTGTTTTGAAATGTAAATGAAATAATTCTATGGACTCTTCCTAATATATTACGAAGCACAAAAGCAACAAATGAATACTAAATCTGTAGGTTGCATTTCCCAATCACATTCAATTCCCAAGTATCCTGGAGAGGGTCTCTAAGCCCCTTCTAGGCCTGAACCTTGGCACAGTGAACGTTTCTGCAAACTCAGCAGTGGCGACGGTCAGGCCAACGCCTACGACCCGGCTCCTGGACCCTGAACTGTTCTCTTCCTTCAGCATCTAGCACAGCGCCTTTCCCAGTCCAGGCACTTAATATGCATCTGTTAATAACATGCAGTTAAATATCATATGGTTCATTAAATCAGCAGAACCCACAGATATTAAGGAACTAGGTAAAATCACCCGAAGTATCCGTTTGGTTGTCTGATTACCGAGATGCCTTCTCATCTTGAGACCTGAACTTTTTTCCCTCTTTAAGGCGTTGGATAAGGGTTTACTTTAAAAAAATTGTATTTATTTATTTATTTGGTCACATAGGCTCTTAGTTGCAGCACGTGGGCTCCTTAGTTGTGTCATGCAAACTCTTAATTGTGGCATGCATGTGGGATCTGGTTCCCTGACCAGGGATCAAACCCGGGCCCGCTGCATTGGGGGTGCGGAGTCTTATCCACTGCACCACCAGTGAAGTCCCTGGATAAGGGTTTACCTGACTGAGCTCCTCTGGCTAAATGTCTCCCTGAAACCCAGCCACGAAGTTCAGAACAATGGAAGACAGCAGACAACATCAACCAAATGTTCTCTTAAACACGCATTGGTCTTCCAAATACACTAACAAAGTGGTGACCTACTTTCTCGCAGAAAGTCAGGAATCAGTGCCGTCTTCCTTTCTGATTTCGAGTCCTAGCACTGACTGCCATCTGTTAAATGTCTGGCCTCAGACGAGTGTCTTAAGCTTTAGTTTCTTCGTGTGAAACTGAAAAAGGATAATAAAGACCTATCTTTCTACAGTTAGTGGAAGAATTAAATGAGATGACCTTTGTGAAATTGTGAGTCCCTTCATGGAGTTGACAAAGCACAGTGACCAGAGAGCCTCAGCTGGAACGCCAGCTCTACCACATATTAGCTGGATGACCCCGGGCCAATGACTCAACCTCTCACTAGGCCTGTTTCTTATCTATAACGTGGAAGAAGTAATTGGATTATTTTGAAGGTTTTAAGATCACGTATTTAGTATGGTCTTTGGCACTGACAATAACAGTTTAATATACATTTACCATTATTATTCTGAGTGTAGGTCCTCCATAAAACTTTTTCTTTTTCTCTTTCTCCCCTTCATTCTTCTCTTTGACCCATCTAAATAACCCAAAGCAAGATTCCAAAGCTCTGCTTTTTCTGGGTTAGGAAATGAGAAGCTGAAAGACTAAAAGTTGCATGTTGCTAGGGACTGAATTGTGTCCTCCCACAATTCATGTGTTGAAGCCTTAATCCACAATGTGACTGTATTTGGAGACGGGGTCTTTAGGAGGTAATTAAGGTTAAGTGAGGTCGTAATGGTGGGACCCTAACCCTATAAGACTGGTGGTCTTATAAGAAGAGGAAGAGAGAAACTTCTCTCTCCCTGCTACATGTGAGCAGTGAGGAGACGGCCATCCGCACACCAAGAAGCAAACTCTCTCCAGAAATCGACCCTGCTGCACCTTGATCTTATACTTCCAGCCACCAGAACTGTGAGAAAAAAATACATTTCTGGGGACTTTCCTGGTGGCACAGTGGTTAAGACTGCGCTCCCAATGCAGGGGTCCCGGGCTTGATCCCTGGTCAGTGAACTAGATTCTGCGTGCATGCCGCAACTAAGAGTTTGCATGCTACAACTAAGGAGCCCGCCTGCTGCAACTAAGGAGCCCACGTGCCACAACTAAGACCCAGCGCCACCAAATAAATAAATATTAACAAGAAAAACTTCTGTTGTTTAAGCCACCCAGTCTCTGGTATTTTGCCATGGCAGCCTGAGCAGACTAAGATACCTGGTTTCCTCGAATCTTCAAACTGGCTTCTTGAAGTATTTATTTTTAACAAGTTTACTAACCCCCTCCTGTAGCATCCTCAAAGTAGGGGATATTGCTGAAGCTGCATGACCTTCGGGATATGTAAAAATTGTAATAAATTAAGTCAGAGTCTTCGTTTCTTATCAAAAGGATGCATGAGCCAACATGAAGAGGCCAAAGAGGAGACAACTGGAGTATCAAAGAACACAATGACTTAAACTGAAAATCCGAACACGTGAACACAGAAGTTCCTAATGAAATAAAGCAGTGGCCTCCCCATCCAGGAAACAAACAAACAAACAATGGGTTACCATCGGAGGTATGTAAGGGATCAACTCCTATTCTGAAAACGGCGATTAAAGGGAAAGAATGAAGCATTTAGCCTGTCTTTTGGGATCAAAGTACCTATCAGGATAACTAAATAGCCCCAGTTGATAAAGTTCTGCTTTATAGAAGAATATATAGCTAATACATTTGGAACGCAGGAGACATTTAGAAAGTCACCGTTTTGCAACTTCTAGTTAATTAAGGATTCGTGAAAGCACCGCGTGGAAGGCTGATGTGGGTCTTTACAGTGAACGGGGCGGCCATTGCCACGTGAGCTCACTAAGAGTGAGGCACACAGTACGTGTGACAGACAGTCACATGCGTGACTAAAAGTGAGACAGATAGTACATGTCCTGAAATGACGGAACAGGGAGTACACAGTGCAGCTTCCTGCCCCTGAAAGTTAGCGTTCATTTCCAGTTTGCAAGAAATATGGAGGATAGAGGAACTGCTTAGGTAAAACCACGAGGGAGCAGACAGACAAATCCTTCTGTACGACAACTGACTCAGGTTTTCAACAATCAGTGACAAGGTCGGGGGGGGGGGAGGGACACGCAGAATATCAACCAGGTATAATGTGTGCACTTGGTCTACATCCTGATTTGAACAAACCAACTGTGAAAAGACATTCATTTCTGAGCTACTTGGAGTAGCTCAAAATGGACTGGGTATTGGAGACATCAAGGAATTGCTGTTACTATTAATTTTGTTCGATGGATAATAATGACATTGTGGCTGCATGAAAAAAAAGTCTATCTTCTTAAGAGATGTATCCCGAAGTACGTAGGGATAGAATAACCTGATGGTTGGGTTTTCTTTTTAAAATACTTCACACACAGGAGGGATAAATTGGGAGACTGGGATTGACACATACACACTACTATATATAAAACAGATAACTAATAAGGACCTACTGTAGAGCACGGGAAGTCTACTCAATACTCTGTAATGGCCTATACGGGAAAAGAATCTAAACAAGAGTGGATACATGTATATGTATAACTGAGTCACTTTGCTGTACACCTGAAACTAACACAACAGAGTAAATCAACTCTACTCCAATAAAATTTTTTTAAAAATATATAACAGCTAAGTTACAACTGCAAAAAAACCACAACTTCACACACAACAGATGTTATGTGGGGTTAGATGAAGTACGTACGGCAAAGGCTTGACAATCACTGGTCTCAGATTACAGGCATGTGGGGTTCGTAATACTGTTCTTTACACTTTTGACTCTTTTTTTTTGGCTGCAGCATATGGGATCTTAGTTCCCTGACCAGGGATCAAACCTGTGGCCCCTGCAATGGAAGCGCAGAGTCTTAACCACTGGACCGCCAGGGAAGTCCCTGAAATTTTTTATAATAATTTTTTTTAAAGATTCAAGAGAAGCAGCTATCTTAAGACAAAATCTGAACAGAAGTTGAAAAAATTCACTTGCACTACACTGTCACTTAAAAACAAACGTGAAACTATTTTCTGTAGACTTCTCAAGTAAGATGTTCTTATCCACCCACATTATGTTTGTGTCTTTTCAGTGTACCACTGCATTTTTATTGCCAATGAATTTCCACTTGTTAAAAGATAAGTTTACCTGTTGTCAATAATCATTACGTTGGAGGGTGGAATCCCCAGAACATCACAGCTCTGCAAAAGTTCCTTCTTACGAGTCTCCCCTTGATTGTAGTAATTTCCTGAGGATAACAAATACACAGTTGTCGATTTCTTTATCAGTGGAGATCTATCGGTTCACTCATTCTTATCTCATCTTGTTCCCTATAGGATTTAAGCTACCTGAAAATGTTGTGGTGGTGATAAAAAGTTGAAGAAGACACAACGCTAGGGTTATTATCAGACACTCCTGTGAGAAGCTGTCTTTAGAATCACCTTTGAATTCTTCCCCATCTCTGTGTCTCTCCCTGTGTCTGTCCATCTGCCTGCCTGTCTATGTACCTTTCAGCCCCAAGCTACAGGCTTTGAGCACCTGCTTTGCAGTTAAACAGATTTAGGACTGACCCTTCTGTAACCACTCAGAACAAGTCAGGTATCTGGACACACTATTTGTTTGGGCCCCTTATTATTTAATCTTATTTATTTTTTAAATTATAGTTGATTTACAATGTTGTGTTAATTTCTGCTGTAGAGCAAAGTGACTCAGTTATACACATATATACATTCTTTTTAAAATATTCTTTTCTATTAAGGTTTATCACAGGATATTGAATACAGTTCCCTGTGCTATACAGTAGGACCTTGTTGTTTATCCATCCTATATATAATAGCTTGCATCTGCTTATCCCAAACTCCCACTCCTTCCCTCCCCCACTCCCCTTCCCCTTGGCAACCACAAGTCTGTTCTCTTATGTCTGTGAGTCTGTTTCTGTTTTGTAGATAGAGTCATTTGTGCCATATTTTAGATTCCCCGTATAAGTGATATCATATGGTATTTGTCTTTCTCTTTCTGACTCACTTCACTTAGTATGATAATCTCTAGTTGCATCCATGTTGCTGCAAATGGCATTATTTCGTTCTT
The DNA here is from genome assembly GCF_964270905.1 of Leucopleurus acutus. Classification (NCBI taxonomy): domain Eukaryota; kingdom Metazoa; phylum Chordata; class Mammalia; order Artiodactyla; family Delphinidae; genus Leucopleurus; species Leucopleurus acutus. The sequence goes on from NC_139161.1 coordinate 58,286,402, forward strand.
TTTTATGGCTGAGTAGTATTCCGTAGAATATATAAACCACACTGTCTTTATCCATTCATCTGTTGATGGACATTTAGGTTGTTTCCATGTCTTGGCTATTGTGAACAGTACTGCTGTGAACATAGGGGTGCATGTATCTTCTTGAATTATAGTTTTGTCCTGGTATATGTCGTTTGGTCCCCTTTAAATTGATAGTCTTCAAATACCTGTTAAGCACTTATTTAAAGAGGCTGCCACTCCTGAGTGTTACAGGAAAATAGCCTCCTTCAGAGTTTAGTAACCAGCTCTCCCAGCATGTTCCCGGGGATCTGGACCACATCAGCACCCCAGATAGCTTGCGAAGTCTTTATTTTCCCAACACAGACACTATACTTCCCAAGAATGGTTCTGTTAAGTAACGGCTCTGTATCCTTACAAATAACATACGGTGACGTTTTGGTACCACTTAAATTGCCCTTATGAGCAATTGTCTAGCTACTGGCCCCCTTAATTCAACCCTCCAGCAGATAACTGCATGTGTGCTTTGTGCTAGTTACTTAACTCTCCTGAGCCACGGTTCCTGTACCTGTGCAGTGGGGATGATGGACGTCTGTCTCCAAAGGCTTTCCTAAGGATTATATGATGAGACACATCTACCTAGTCAGGTGCTCAGTGTTTCTCTTCTCTTCCCTTGACTGCTTTCTCTTTCCCTTCCCCCTCCTCCTCTCCTTTCTTCCTGAATTATAATTCTCCCTCATCCAGATCAAATGCCATTCCCTCTGGGAAGCCTTCTGCTCTTTTCCCCGGCAAGCAGTCATTTCCAGTATTCTGCTCAGAAATGTGAACTTTCCTCCGTGATCTGATTATTAATGCCTAAATGTCACTGACCTGAAAAGCCACTCTGTATCATCCTGGTGTCAGCACACTGCAGGCACTCCAGAGGCCCCGAGCAGAGAGTGGCTCTGCTTACTGTTCCAGAAAACTCAGAAAGGAACTCCCAAGTGAAACCTTTCAACTTTGGCAGGGGTTACTCTAGGGCTAGTTTTGAACTGTTTGAACCCAGATAGGAGACAGTCATTACATTGTATCTGATAAAAGGACTAACCCCCAAAAGACTCCAGAAAATAGCTTAATTTTGTACTGTTCTCATCACAGATTTTTGAGTCAAATAGAAATTGTCAATTTTTGTGATGGTCATTATATTTTAGGTTCCCCTCTCCCATTTTATCTCAAGGTTACTTACCTTCGGTGATAAGTAAATAGTCTAACGTACACTAGTGATGGGCTTCCTAACCTCAGAGGCCGAGCATGTTAGACTCTGGTTACAGTTGTGAGAAACAGCTTAGAAGTGAGGCCAAGGTGTTTTTGGACCTGGTTTTATTGCTTTGTGTTTGAACTGAGGAACTTAGAACAAGTTAGGGAGTTGAAGTCAGAGAGCATTTTCAACATTTTCATTCACTCTGGTGAACGTGTAAGCACTTCAGTGGAGTAAGTGTCTGGGACCCTCCAGCAGCTCCTGACTGGCATTCTCTAGAACAGTGTCCCCTGGGTGCATGTGGGGTGCACAGGACCATCTGCTGGGGTGGAGGAAAGGTTTTGGAACTTCTCCTCCTAATTTGTTTACCTTGTCCTTTATACATGTCAACTTTCATTGTTTTAGACTGTACACATTAATTCAGTGGTCTAGCTACTTAATATAATTATAAATAAATATACATATAATGGGAGTATATGTTCAAAAGCTTTTACCAATAGGAAAATGTGACCCAAAAAAAGCTTGGAGATCATTATTCTAGAAGGCAGAAAACAAATGGGATTAATGTAGATTTATTTATATAGAACTACATTGTGTGTGTGTGTGTGTGTGTGTGTGTGTGTGTGTGTGTGTAACTAATACTTAGTAATAACTAGCAAACATAATGACATTTAATAGAAATTAAATTCACTTTGTAAAAGACCCACATTTACACAGCACAATGTATAAAGGTAGACATTTGTTTTACCTTAAAAATTCATTTGTTTATTCTAAATAGGTAAAAAGACTTACATGGTTAAAAATACAAAGAAACAAGACCGTATAGATTTTTTTTTTTTTTTTTTTGTGGTACGCGGGCCTCTCACCGCTGTGACCTCTCCCGTCGCGGAGCACAGGCTCCGGACGCGCAGGCCCAGCGGCCATGGCTCACGGGCCCAGCCGCTCCGCGGCATGTGGGATCCTCCCGGACCGGGGCACGAACCCGTGTCCCCTGCATCGGCAGGCGGACCCTCAACCACTGCGCCACCAGGGAAGCCCTAGATATTTTTTTAAAAAGCCCCTCTCCCACTCCTCTAGTTACCCATTTTCCTACCCTGGAAGTTTTAATTTGTTAGAATGAGAAGTGGTTTGAGACTCAAGGCATCGTGGACCCAATACCTGGCCTTCCACTAACTTTGTGAACCTGAAGAGATTCTTTAAGTTCCTGGGTTTCAGGAATGCTAGCAAGGGTTTTCCTTGAACATGACTAAGCTAATTCTAAAATGTATTGGGAAGAAAAAAAGGTCCACATTTTCTCAACTATAAAATGGGAGAGTTTAGGTTCTCTACCACTTAGGGTCTACCCAGGAAAACAGAAACCATATCAAATTTTTACATCAGTAAGAATTTAATAAAAAGAATTTGAAACGTAGCTGATGGAGGAATTGAGGGCCAAAGAGGGAAGAGTGAGAGAACTAGAGTGTAGTGATGGAGGAAGTAACTACCAGCCCTAGGCTGGAGAGGTAAGAGGAGGCCATATCACTCAAGCCCAAACCGGGTTCCCCAGGAGCTGAAACCCAAAGAGCTGGCCACCTTCCGTTAGAAGGTGTCCACAGAGCCCAGCTGGAGAAATCACGATGTGCGTATGTGTGATACACACACACACAGGGGAAGGATCATGCCCCTCTGATGAGCAATTTGAAAGATGGAAGCAGCAAGAGGAGAGGGGCCCAAGAGGCTGGATTTGCGAGGAGCTCTCTCTCGAGCTGAAGACAGACGGATAAATCCTGTCTAAGCCGAGTGAACAGGCATGGGGGCTCTAGAGCCACTCACCCGTTTGGTTCATCGAATACCAAGACTCTCCTAGACTCGGCCAAGGGTTTGTGACCGCGCGGGGCGCCAGTGGGGACTCTCAGAAAGAAACAGGAAAGAGGAGGAAAAGGGGACAGGGCCTGGGTTGGTGGCATACTGGGGAGTGCCCTCCATGTGCGGGCCATGTCATAAACAGTTTGATAACATTCTTTTTTTCTATCCTTTTAGTCCTCTGGCTTTCTTGCCCAGCTTTCGATATTTTCGAGATATATATACACAGATATATTTTTTACAAAATAGGGCCAGAGATATGTAACCTTTGAGTCCTGTTCTGAAGTTTCTATCACTCTCTTAAACATAATTCATATTTATCTTGTTTATTTTATTTTTTTGGCTGTGCCAAAAAAAACTTAGTTCCCCAACCGGCATCTTAGTTCCCCAACCAGGGATCAAACCTGTGCCCCTTGCAGTGGAAGTGCAGAGTCCTAACCACTGGATCGCCAGGGAAGTTCCCATAATTCATATTTTAAATATTACTAATTTATCCCATTCTTAATAAGATGCAGTCAATCTTAAGATCATATATTTTTAGAAATCCCAAATGTATTGAGTTAGAAAGAAAAGAGTAAAATAGATGAGACTAACACTTTTGAGCCTGGATCTAAATTTATCTCAATAAGGAAAATTCTGAATAATTATTCATGATTAAAAAGCAATAGTGAGGGACATCCCTGGTGGCACAGTGGTTAGGAATCCACCTGCCAATGCAGGGGACACAGGTTCAAGCCCTGGTCTTGGAAGATCCCACATGCCAAGGAGCAACTAAGCCCATGCACCACAACTACCGAGCCTGCGCTCTAGAGCCCGTGAGCCACAACTACTGAGCCCGCGTGCCACAACTACTGAAGCCCACACGCCTAGAGCCCGTGCTCTGCAACAAGAGAAGCCCGCGCACTGTAATGAAGAGTAGCCCCCACTTGCTGCAATTAGAGAAAGCCCGCGCGCAGCAACGAAGACCTAGCGCACCAAAAACGACAAAAAAAACAAAAAACAAATCGGGGGAAAAAAAAAGCAATAGTGAAAATAACCTTATAAGTTCTGTTTTAGGAAATATGGTGAGTCAGATGTCTGGAGAAACCCCCATAGAATACCTGAACATGTGAAATAAAAGGCAAGCATGTTTTAGAATGTATGGCTGAGCTGGCAGGAAAGTAAGGGCTGTCTTTGGAGGTCATAAACAGTAGGTAAGCACAAATCCAGATAGGTAGGGTGCAGCTGAAGCCAGGTCAGCTGGTGGCCTGAAGTTGGGCCAGGAGATAAAACCTGGGCACGAATAAGGAAACCTCCACACAAAGATAGGACCCTCAGAAGGCAATACCTGCAGTGGGTGAACTAGGGGAAAAACCACCCGAAACAGAGATGGTGGGGCTACTTCTGTGTCTTAGACTTGTTTCTAGTGGAAGGGAAAATAAGAAAAATGTCACCCCCTGAGAACTGTCAACAACACACTCGCCTTCACTTGGTGTGGCACACTGTAGTTTCCAAATGTAGCCACTGCAATAATTCTAGTCCACATGCACTTCTAGAACCTTGCTGCTTCCTATCAAGAGGTGGTATTTCTCTCTTTGAACCTGGATGTGACTTGTGACGGCCTTGACACACAATGCAGTCAAAGTGATATACGTGCTTTCCAAGGCTAGGCCACAGCAGGCAAGGCAGCTCCCCTGAGGGCAGGCCCTCTCGCATACTTGCCCAGGAACCCCGTCACCAGGCTGTGAGTAAGCCCAGGCTACATGGATTGACCATATGTGGATGTTCTGGCCCACATCTCTAGCTAAGTCAGGTGATTCCAGTCTCCAGCCTTTGGGTATTCCAGCTGAGGTGCTAACCATCATGGGGTAGAGACAACTGCTCTCTGTCTGAAACCATGAGAGATAAAGTGTTATGATTGTTCTAAGCCACTAAGCCTCGAGATAATTTGTTGCACACCATCAGGCAACTGATGTACTTGAGTTTGGACCCTGAATTTACACTACCTCTATGGCCTGAAAAGTCTCAGTATAAAATTTTAATTTAGAGTGATCTAAGATGGGTAGTTCCCTTTGCTGCCTGGCTGAAGCAAACATAAACATGAAAATATTATCACAGGAGAGGTCACGGCGTGAGGCCACCGCCACGGTCGCCGTGAGGTCGGAGCACCGGGCTGCACCATGGCCTACTGCCGGCAGGAAGGGAAGGATCGAATCATATCTGTGACCAAAGAAGACCATGAAACTCCAAGCAACGCGGACCTGGTGGCCGACGACCCCAATGATCCTTACGAGGAGCATGGACTGATCCTGCCCAACGGAGACATCAACTGGAACTGCCTGTGCCTGGGGGGCATGGCCAGCGGCCCGTGTGGGGAACAGTTCAAGGCGGCCTTTTCCTGCTTCCACTACAGCACAGAAGATGTCAAGGGGTCGGACTGTGTAGACCAGTTCCGGGCCATGCAGGAGTGCATGCAGAAGTACCCGGACCTCTATCCCCAGAAGGAGGAGAACCCAGCGGATCGATTAGAGGAAACGGCTGTCTCTGAGGCTGCCACGACCAAAGAAGAGGAGGGGTCCAGCTAATGAGGGCCCTGGTCTCCAGCCTCCTTCAGAGAGGATGAACCTCTCCAAGAAAGTGTCTCTCCCTCTGTTGTTCTGTGCACTGTAATGTACAAAATAACTTATTGAGGTGATCAGGGGTCTTGGCCCCTTGACATGTACACTGAAACATGGGGTTGTATTTATGTGTGTCTCACATAACCTGTCAGCGAATGTAGCCGCCACTTTTGAATTCTCAGATTGTCCTGAATTTTGCCATTTTGAAATAATGTGCTGAATAATCTCAACAACCAAAAATCTTTATCTGGGAGTGTCTCTTGTGAGTGAGCTGATCTATTCTGATTCATTGTATCCCTTTTAGTAGATTTTATACCCCGTTGGAAAGTGAAATAGAAACAAACATCTTCCTTTAAAAATGCTGGAGGGGGGCCATTCCTTATAGAAGAGGCGGGATGATCAGACCTTGAGTATTGGACGAAGCACTCTGCTTCATTTCTGATATATTTTGGTTTCTAGTTTGCATTGAGCTCCACGTTTTCTACATTTGGAAAACAGAGCTTTGGACCCTCTGCGTGACTCCCTTTGTAAGTGAAGAGAAAGGCTGTTTTTTTCTCTTCTTGTTATCCCAAAAGCCCTGCTTTGGGGTCTGTGTTCACACTGGCTCTGTCTCAGCCTGTTCAGATGCAATGTTCTTGAGAGGTGGGGACCTAATCATTACCAAAGTAGCACCTGAGAGGGGAAACGGTGTCAATTAAAAGGGAAACATGATTTTTACCAGAAAAAAAAAAAAATTATCACAAGTATGGTTCCATGAAACGTGTGCTTACGATTAAAAAAAAAAATCACAAAACACACAGGGAAACAAGTCACTCAGAATGAGTTACTCAAAGAGCAGAGGCAGACACAAAGACTGCAGAAATTGGAATTATTAGAAGTAGATATGTGTTTAATATATTTAAAGAAATAAAAACGTCAAACTATGAGGAAGTAACAAGAGACTGTAATATTTGCAAAAGAAGCTCTGAATATGAGAAACAGATGCATGGACAAAATTACTCATCATCTCAATATATATGTAAGGCCTTTATTATAAATCTACTAAAGGACATTGAAAAAGGCCAATATAAATGAGGAGACGCACCATAAAATCATAGACAGAAAGGCTTCATATTGTAAACTTGTCGATTTTTTCCAATATTGATCAACAGAGTCAGTGAAATTCCAATAAAAACGCCAGCAAGGTTTTTCCTTGGGCATGCCCAAACTAGTTCTAAAATGTATCTGGGGACTTCCCTGATGGCACAGTGGTTAAGAATTCTCCTGCCGGGCTTCCCTGGTGGCGCAGTGGTTGAGAGTCCGCCTGCCGATGCAGGGGACACGGGTTCGTGCCCCGGTCCGGGAGGATCCCACATGCCGCGGAGCGGCTGGGCCCGTGAGCCGTGGCCGCTGAGCCTGCGCGTCCGGAGCCTGTGCTCCGCCACGGGAGAGGCCACAACAGTGAGAGGCCCGCGTACGGCAAAAAAAAAAAAAAAAAAGAATTCTCCTGCCAATGTAGGGGACACAGGTTTGATCCCTGGTCGGGGAAGATTGCACATACTGCAGAGAAACTAAGCCCATGCACCACAACTACTGAGGCTGCGTGCCACACTACTGAAGCCCGAGCGCCTAGAGCCCGTGCTCCGCAACAAGAGAAGCCACCAGAACGAGAAGCCCACGTACCGCAATTGGAGAAAGCCCGCACACAGCAAAATGAAGACCCAATGCAGCCAAAAATAAATAAATAAAAATAAATTTATAAAAAAAAATAAAATGTTTGGAAGAAGGTCAAAAATGGCAAACACACCCTGAGGAACAACAGATCAGAGGGCTGGCCCTACCAGATACAGTGTTGTAAAAGCTACAGAAGTTAATTGTTGTAAAAGCTACAGTATGATATTGGCACGGGGATGTCAAACTGACTGAAGGGACAGTATACAGATCAGAAATACACGGAGCTCTGACATACGAGAGGTGGCAGTGCAGTCAGGAGGGGAAAGGATGGCCTGAACTGGTTTTCCTGACTCCAGTCTTTCCCTCCAAACGGTTCTCCATATGCCACCAGTATGAGCTTGCTAAAACACAGAACTGGCTGTGTTAATTCTCCAGCACATGCATTCTACAACACCCTACTACCTACTGTGGCTTCCTCTCATGTGTATATTAATAGGTACTTCAATGGTTACATAAATCGGAGAAATGCTGGACTGAACAAAATTAAATAGGAATTTCTTATAGCGAGACTTCTCCAAGATATTGATAGTCTAATAAGGACCGTGCACCTCTAAAGGGGGAATAGCACGTCCGGTTAATTTCCCTAAACTTGTCAGGTCAAGGTATTAACTTTTTTTTTTTTTAATAGCAGCTTGAGGAACTGCTATTTCGTGGAACATACACTGGGAATCAAAATGGTTACTTCCTTAACTGATACAGCAGCAAGGCAATGTGTGTGGGTGCAATGGTTTAGAACAGGAAAGAGCCACTGGGTCCTGGCTCCTCTGTGTTCTAGCTCTTCACTTTGGTCAAGTTACCTAACTTCATGGTTCAGTTTCCACAGTTAAAAAATGAGAAAAACAAATTACATATACGTGTAATGCCTATCATAGGATTGCTGAGAGGATTAAATGAGCAACTAGTAACAAAATACATTTTTTCCTGCTTCTCCCTACCCCTTAAAACTGGAGATGTAGTTAGAATGAGTTATTCAGATGAGTCCAGGACTTACTTATGCTTTTACTATTGCCCTGAATGGCTTGCCCCATTTCCTGTATCCTTAAGTCCTATTTTTAAAGACTAGCTCAAAAGAAAAGCTCTTTGGAGAAGTTTCCTTAATCCAATTGATGCTTTTCCCCATTTTGAGTCCACAGTCTTTTCTCTGTCAATTACAGCTTTCATTATGTTATATCACGTTATTAACTTCCTGTTTTTCAGGTTAGAATAAATCAGGAAGGTGGGTAATGTTTAGTCCGTACATTTTTTAAATGAGTTGGGTATTTTAAAAGTAATTTAAAAAATTACAAGAGAAAACAATTTAAACAGAAAGTTGGATTCAGAGGAAATAATGAAAGACAACAATGAAGATACTGAGTTTTAGTATGTGTCAAGGGCGTGGTGTTATATTTTTTACTTAAAAAAATTTTGATTTCTGGCCCCAACCTACTAAAAAATAAGGAGAAATTTATTAAAGAATCCTGTGTACCTATAATACTTTGTAAATAAAATCCAGGCATCTTGTAACAAATTTTGCTTATAATTTGATTCCCATAGTTGTAATATGAAACATAAATAAAATTAAAAGCAAACAAAAAATGAGGCCATTACTTGCATATATTTGCAGTTAATATCCTTAATAGCACAAACTGAGAAGAAAAGTGCTTAGCTTGAAATTCTCAATATTTATGAAAAATGGTTTAATCTTACTGGCAACAAAAGATTTTGAAGGAAAAAAATGTTAGTCAAATCAAGAAATATTATACATAAAGAGATTATTTGTAATAGAGATAACCTGGGGGGGGGAAAACCCTAAATATATGTATAATAAGGGATGACTAACTAAATTAAGGTTTATCTGTATGAAACCATTTAAAAGGCTATATATCTAGTTCTTATAAACATAGGTAAATATTTAAAATATAAGTTTCAGAAGGACATGGTCCTCACCTAGCTTGTTTTCAGTTTTATTCCTAGGGCAGAGAATAAGTCCTGGCAGATAGACTTTTTTTTAATTAAAAACGTTTTTTTATGAAGACTTTTTTTTAAAAGAGCAGTTTTAGGTTCACAGCAAAATTGAGGGTAAGGTACAGAGAGTTTCCATATACTCCCTGCCCTCACACACGTACAGCCTCCCCCATTATCAGCATCTCCCACCACATGGTACACTTGTTACAATCGATGAACCTACACTGACACATAATAATCACCCCAAGTCCATGGTTTACATTAGGGTTCACTCCTGGTCTTGTACATTCTATGGGTTTGGACAACTGTATAATGACATGCATCCATCATTATATTATACCATACAGAGTATTTTCACTGCCCTAAGAATCCTCTCTGCTCTGTCTATACATCCTTCCTCTCATCCCAACCCCTGATCCCCACTGATCTTTTTACTGTCTCCATAGTTTTGCCTTTTCCAGATTGTCACATAGTTGGAATCACACAGTACAAAGCCTTTTCAGATTGGCTTCTATCACTTAGTAATACGCATTTAAAATTCTTCCTTTTCATGGCTTGATAGCTCATTTCTTTTTGCCTCTAATATTCCATTGTCTGGATGGACCACAGTTTATTTATCCACTCACCTACTGAAGGACATCTTGGTTGCTTCCAAGTTTTGTCAATTATGAATAAAGCTTCTGTAAACATCTGTGTGCAGGTTTTTGTGTGAACATGTTTTCAGTTCCTCTGGGTAAATACCAAGGAGGGCTACTGCTGGATGGTTTGGTAAGAGTATGTTTAGGTTTGTAAGAGACTACCAAACTAACTGCCTTACAAAGTGGCTGAACCACTTTGCGTTCCCACCAACAATGAATGAGAGTACCTTGGTGCCACATCCTCACCAGCATTTGGTGTTGTCAGTGTTCCGGATTTTGGCCATTTTAATAGTAAGCAGTGCACAAAAATTTTTAATAAATATTTGAGAAATTAATGAAAAGGTAATATTCGGTGAAAAATATAAAGTCTTATAAAATGTGCTTACTGAGAAAAATCTGTATAGAAAAAGAACGGGTACGAAACAACCAAATGGGAAAAGAGGTCACTGGGCATTTGTTAAAAACAGCTTTATTGAGGTATGATTTTTACATACCATAAAATTCACCCATTATATATGTACACTTCAATTATTCCATTTATACAGCTGTGCAATTACCACCATAACCCAGTATCATGGTCAATTTGTTTTCTCATTCCTTCTTTTCTGTATGGTAAAGAAGGACTTAATTCTTTGAAAGGCCCCAGTGAAAGCTGGGTGGAGTTGAACTCTAAAATGACCTATAAGATTATTTTCTAGTCTAATGAACTCTCTCTTCAATTTGATACATGCATCTTTCTAGCACAAAGTGGACTGAAGGGTTGATCAGGAATGACACAGCCCACATTCTGTTTGGTCGTTATTCTTGGCCCTCCTGGAAATGAAAAGGTTCCACAGGATACTGATCACAGTCGCAGTTCCCAACGCGGATGTAGGTACTGAATGGAAGCAAATGTGAGCTCCCGGATCCTGCTAGCGGAGAGCGGAGCTCGCACGCTGCCCACGCCTCCCAACGCACCTGGGAAGCCGGCCCTACAGCCCTCAGGCTGGGGCCACAGATTCTCGGTGAAGCGCCCGGATAAAGGACCTCCAGTGTATTCACCTGGTTCCCTCCGACAGAGACCCCTCCGGGAAGAAGTCGAGTGAGACAGGTTGGCGCCTAAATGCCTTCCCAGCCCCGGCTCCCCGCGCCCCGCCTACAGCTTCCTACCTGCGGAGAAGCAGAGCAGGGACACCTGGTGCCGCATGCGGACCAAGCCTAGAACGGTGGGAGCAAAGAACATGGCTTCATCGTCGGGGTGCGCGGTCACCAACAGAGTCCGGCTTCCGCCTCCCGGCAGGCCAGCTTGCTCCGGACTCTTCATTCGCTCCCAGGAGTCCCAAACCCAGAGGAAGCCCCATGTCAGGACCGCCGCCGCCACACACAGCAGCAGACCCACCACCTCCATGCCCTGAGGAGGCACTGCGCCTGCGCAGGAGGGGAGGCGGCCGCCGGGCCGGCTCCGGCGGGAGACCGGCGCTCGCGGAAACCGCGTTCCGAGTGGAAATCCGTCCGGTTGCCCTGCTCCAACGGCCGGAGGCTTTAAGCGTCGGGCTGTGTGCTCTGACACGGACGCCTCCCAGCCCCTCTTCACGGGCTGCCGCTACTTTACGCGGCCTTTACGAGCTCTCGTGCACGCTCCGTTTCAGGGCTGAGCCAACCCCCTTGCCGTCCACACAGTACTTAAGGGGAAGCGTCTGAAAAGAACCTCCAGCGTCTTCAGTGCGAGTTCCTCCTGTTTTTACGTCACCATTTTCTCACTCATTTCTTAAAACCCGGACTTTCTCGTAATTATCCGGGTGAACACCGACTTTGTTTCTCCTCCCTAATTCCGGGATGTGGAGTGGCGCCTTCTCTAAAGGAAAAGTATGCGGTGGCGAGGCCCGTCCGGTCAGTTCCCTGGGAGCGCGAGGCCGAGAGCGCACTTGGCGGGCGCGGGGGCCCGGGCTCCTCGGAGGGGCCGGAGGGAGGGCCGGCATCACGGGCGGGTCGGCCTCGCGCGGCCTTTCTGGCAGGCCCGCTGCGAACGCAGCCTGAGCCCGGGAAGCAGCTGCGCGGGTGGCCGCGCGCCCCCCGGGCCCCCGCTTCCCTCCCGCCCTCAGCCCGGGCTCTCAGGCCCGGGGCGCGGCCTCGCGGCCTCGCGTCCTTCCCTTTCTCACGCCCGCGGGGAGTCCCGGGGGCGACGGCAGCACCCTGGGTCCGCCGCCGGGCCAAGGGGGTACGCCAGGGGCCCGGGAAGCTCGGCCAGCGGAGGGAGTCGGCCTCCCAGCCTCCGGAAGGAGGAGGAGCCGCAGCAGCCTCAGCCGCGGTCGCCGGGCCGGGGGGTGGGGGGGCGGAGGAGAGGGGTTGAATCAAAATGGCGGCCGAGGTGGCGAAGCAGCAGCGGCGGCGGCGGCGGCGGCTGGAGTGAGCGCCCGGCTCGCCGCGCCGACCAGGGCCCGGGCAGGGCCGCGCGCGAGGCCGCGTCCTGCCCCTCAGGCCCGGGGCCGCGTCGGCCGCCGCGCTTCGTCCGCTCCCGGTGAGTAGGCCCGGCGCCCGCAGTCCGGCCTCCGGGCCCCCGCTAGCCCGGGGCCGCCGAGGGCTCCGGGGCACCAGCCGCGGGGGAGGCTTGAAAGGCCGGCGAGGGGCGTCGCGGGCCCGGCGGCTCGGGACCCGCCCAGCCGCCGGCCTCTTGCCCTCGGCGGCCGGGGCGAGCCGGGCGCGGCGGGGAGCGGGGCCGGGCGAGCGGGGGAGGCTTATGGAGTTTGGAGGAAGAATGGGTTGCGGCCGGGCCGGGGCGCCCAGGGTGTCCTGCGGGGAGCGGGCTGCGGGGCCCGAGGCGGGCGCGGGCCGGGGCCGCGGGTGGGGCCGGCGCAGGTGGCGGCCTGCTCTCCCTCCGGGGCGGAGTTGGTGGCTGCCCGGGAGTGTGCAAGGGGTCAGGGCGGGTGACAGCGGTGGACAAGTGCCTGAAGAGCAAACTAGTTCACCTTTGCGACCAAACCACTTGGGGTGTAATGGCGAAGGGAGGGCGGGGGAGACGGTGGAGATCGGAACCCGGTACCTTCTGCCTTTTATCGTTGCTGTTTAATGTGAATTCTCTTTTGGGGGGAGGAGGGATTCGAGAAACTGTAACTGAGAAGTCAGTCTTAGTGGCGAGGAGACTGAATTCTTCGAATTAGCCGGATTAGGTATAGTCGTGTATTAAAGGTGTGGGTGGGAATAGGTGATATTTGTGAAAAGTGTTTGCTCAGAGGGTGTCAGTTTTCTTTTACCGATGTTGCATGCTACAGTGCCGCTTCTCAGAGTTTCCCTTGGAGAGCAGAGGTGTGGGTGATTCTAATCTGTGGGATTAGTGTTTTCACCTGCATCAGATTTGCTTCCCTAAGTATATCCTAATTGTACTGAAATTTACATTCCTTGCGTGCACCTTGGTGAGGCGGTGACTCGAGGCGGAACGTTGCGTAAAGAGCAACAGGCCTGGGATTTTAAAATGCCTACAAATATTCATTCATTCGTTCAACATGTCGTGATCAATAACTGCTGCTGATAGGTCACATGTGACTCTCTCTTGGATAACTGAAGAGTTGATGGCATTATTTAATTTTTAATAGTTTTTGAAAATGTTTTGATGTATCCTTTCGTAAAGATATTTATTGGCAGAACTAACTTGCCCGATCTCAGGAGCAGACCAATTTTAGAATATTATTTAGACATGGGTGAAGATTACAGAAGAAATAAGCAAGTTGTTGCAGAAAGGAACATTGTCTTTATTTTCTCATTCTGTTAAAATCCAGTGGAGGTTTATTTATTTATTTTAATATTTATAGTACACAGTTGCTTTGCCTTGCTTTAAGCACACCTGTTAATGGAAATCAAGGTTAACACACACATGTATATAAATAATATGCACATACATACATAAAGATGTGATTGCTTGCAGTACCAAAATACTCTTTCCTTTTACAAAAGGCTTGCCATATGTTGGACTCCTACCCCAGAGAAAATACAATACAAAGAGTCCTGATTCCTCCTTTAACTGTGTCGTTTTGGAACATGATCAGTCTTTTTCTGCTTGTTTCCTCATCTATGATAGCAGGAAAACATCTCTCCTAAGTTGCTGTTGTGAGCCTAAAAGAGCTGTTATGAAATTGCTTTACAGAGATCGTAAAGGTTATATTTCTGTGCCAGAGTAACAGCTCCCTCTTCTCTCCTGAAATGCTTTAACTACACATCTCCTCTCATGGCATTTACACTTTCTACCTTGTATTTAGGTACGTACCTGTTTTATCTCCTATTGAGGAGCAGGATGGGCCCTTCTCTGACTTTATCTTGAAGGCACTGCCTAGGATATTGACACTGCAAATGTTTATTGAACGAATAAACATTGTATTCTAATTAGGGAAATGTGTTCACATTACAGCTTACCAAATACATCTGCTAACCTGCTGTGACATATTTATATAGGTGTGATTTTCTCCATGATCTATGAGGAATAAATTTTTTAAAAAATAAATTTATTTATTTATTTATTTTTGGCTGCATTGATTGGGTCTTTGCTGCTGCGCGCCGGGCTTTCTCTAGTTACGGCGAGCCAGGGCTACTATTTTTTCTTTTTTTTTCGTTGCGGTACGCGCAGGCTCAGCGGCCATGGCTCACGGGCCCAGCCGTTCCGCGGCCATGTGGGATCTTCCTTGACCGGGGCACGAACCCGTGTCCCCTGCGTCGGCAGGCGGACGCTCAACCACTGCGCCGCCGGCGAGGGAAGGCCGCGGGGGCTACTCTTCGTTGCGGTGAGCGGGCTTCTCATGGTGTTCGCTTCTCTTGTTGTGGAGCACGGGCTCTAGGCGCACGGGCTTCAGTAGTTGTGGCTCACAGGCTCAGTAGCTGTGGCTTGCGGGCTCTAGAGCGCAGGCTCAGCAGTTGTGGCGCACGGGCTTAGTTGCTCCGCGGCATGTGGGATCTTCCTGGATGAGGGCTCGAACCCGTGTCGCCTGCATTGGCAGGCAGATTTTTAACGACCATGCCACCAGGGAAGCCCAGGAATATTTTTAACTGGGTGTCTTGTTGGATTTAATCATGTGTAAAATTTAAGAATTTGCCCTGCCCACATAATTTTTTAAAACACAGAATGCTCAAAATTAACTTTCTTTGAATTTGAGTAAAATTTGTCCCAAGGCCAAGCATATTTGTATTAATCAAGTTATTTTTAAGCTTTTTTTTTTTTTTTTTTTTGTAAATTTTGTGAAGTGGGAGATTGTCTTGCCATTGTTATCTGCAGGAGAAAAGCAGAGGCCTTTCAATATGCCAGGGATTGATGTAGGTAAATGTCAGGCTATTTGTTTCTCAGGTTTTTTGTGTTTGTTTTGTTGTTCAGTTTTAACTGTATTTGGTGACCTGTCTTAATTGCAATTTCAAATTCTTAACTGATGCCTGAGAATGGTAGAGATCTCAAATACTTAGTTACTTCCTTGTGTTCATTTACTTCAGAGACTGGATTTACTGGAGTATGGTACAAAGGTTGTCAGGGTTTATTATGTCTGGACTTATCTGTTGGTGTGTAGTTCATTCACTTGTTCAACCAGTGTGGCTTGCCTTATGTTTACAGCATGTTACTAAATTCTATAAAAGTATAAAGTTGACCAGATCAGTTACATGCACAAAGAACTCAGTCTGTAGATTGATACTTTGTCCTTTTCAGGTTTAATGTTGCAAAAGTACATTTAGATAGAATATTATCATTATGTTTCCTCCTAGGAGCCATGCATCCCCACAGCCTCATACTCCTTGACAGTCAGGTCTAGAGCTGCCCATTCCAGCCTCCTCTGACTTTAAGCCCAGCTTCTTCTCCTGATCAGTCCAGCTCGGGGTGACTTGGCGTCTCCTGTCATGCTGCCCTGTCCCTTTAATTGTCTTATTGATTTAGTATTTTTATTTTATGGCTGTTTAATTTCCCTGGTATTTATGGCCTATTTTACCCCAACTAAATTGTGAGGATCTCTGAAGAGCAAAGGTCTCACATTTCTTTGAGTTTCTCAGTGCACCTGGTTTGAAGCCATGCCAGTATTGCTGCTCAAAAAAGTTTGAGAATTCTATCTTAATAAATAGCAATTTAATAAAGAGTATCAAATCTTGTGTTAGATACCCCTAAAAAAAAAAAAAGAAAACATTGGTTTTCTATCAGGACTCCTTAGGAGTATTGAAAAGCTATGAAAGCTTCTGTCATGTAGCAATAACTGTATGTAGAGCATCTGTTTTTTATTTTGGTATTATTGTGGTGGTGGTTTTCCATGAACATTTTTACTGTTCTACCATTTTTTTCTACCCCAGAAGCTTGTAAGCTTGTGTGGTAAAAATATTACTTGGATTGTTTTCAGATACATATTTTTTTGGGGGGGGGCGCTCCTCTTTGCATGTGAAAATGAGACCATACAAAGACATAAGAATGTTCCTGGGGAGCTCTTCAGTTTGATTCTTCCATGTGTGCTGCTGTTACTTTTATTTAATAATCTCAAAGACAAATCTAAATTGGTTAAAATAAAATGCTCATAATTTATAGAGTTACAGAATGTAGAGTCATGTAGATTATCTAGTCTTACTTGTTTTACTGGTGAATAAACTGAGGGTCACTGAATTGAAGGGGTCTGGCCTAAATTGTTACTGTTGGCCAGTAGCAGAATCCAGTCTTCTGCCTTCCAGGGTAGCTCCTTCTGGGACACCATATCATCCATGGGATGAGTCAATGTGATGATTGACTACTACTTAAAACAAAAATTGGGGTGGGTGGGAAATGAGTGCTCAGTCACTCAGCTTAGATATTGAATTTAGGTACTCCCCCTAACTCTACATTTCTGCAGTGAAAATGTAGCTTGAAAAAACTTGGTATTGATCTGCATTAGTAACATGATCACCGGGAATTATGTTTCATTTTTTTTTGTATATGTTTCATTTTTAATCTGCTATGATGATTAAAAATGAAATGACAGTACCTTCTGTCTTCTTAAACAGAAATGTCTTTAAGGTTATCTGGACCTACTGATGTTTCATGGAATTTAAGTGTTACAGTGATGGAAATTTTATTATGCCAATGGTTAGGTACCTCTGAGATACAAATAGATAGGTTAAATTATTTTATATATTAGTTATTGCTTGCTTCACTTACTCTCAAACTTCTGGACTTTTTTTTTTAAAGTGTGAGAAACTTCAATTGTTATATGAAAGCTTAGATAAATAGCGTAAACATGAACTATCTTTTTAATGCCGTGTTGAAAAGCTCATATAGAATGTCAATTTTCGATAGGTACTCATGCCATAAAATTTGTTTTAAAGGAAAAGGTGTAGTATTCTTTTTAAACTAATGTCCTCACATGAATACTGAAGCATGGCATGTGTGTTCTTTTAATAAATTTTATTTATTTTTTTATTTACATTTGGCTGCGTTGGGTCTTCGTTGCTGCGCATGGGCTTTCTCTAGTTGCCGCGCGCGGGGGCTACTCTTTATTGCGGTGCGCGGGCTTCTCATTGCGGTGGCTTCTCTTGTTGCGGAGCACGGGCTCTAGGCTTGTGGGCTCAGTAGTTGTGGCGCACGGGCTTAGCTGCTCTGCGGCACGTGGGATCTTCCTGGACCAGGGCTCGAAACCACGTCCCCTGCATTGGCAGGCTGATTCTTTACCACTGTGCCACCAGGGAAGTCCCATAGCATGTTTTTTTATTCCACTTGGGCTATTAAATAATATGCCTCTTTTGTGTTGCATTAAGAAGGGTTGTTTTTTTCCCATACTGTGCTCTTTTCTGGAATGCTATTTCCCTACCTTACTTTTCTAAACTCTACCGCACCTACATACTGCCTATTTTTTGAGGGGTTTTGAGCACATATCACTTCATCCAGGAAGTCAGTCTCCCTCCTCCTCCCTCTTCTCTGAAGAAAAGTGTTTTATGGTCTGGAAATTCTTAATGCCTCACTTACGCCTCTGCTATAACGTCATAGTTATTTATGTGCATGCCCGTTTAGTCCCCACTAGACCATAAGCCCATTGTGGGCATGTCTGTGTCTCAGTTAATTTTTGATCCTTCCCCTGCCCCCACTCCCAGAATAACACTCTGTCCCCAGGAATGGTGTAGTAGAAATTTGTTGAATGCATAAAAAGCAGCCCAGCTGCTTGGTGCAGCTGTGGAAGCCGACGGATACACATGTGGGAACTTGATGGTGAGTAGTTTTTGGAAATAAAAAAACAGGTAGAAATTCACCAGTGTCAGTGAGATAAAATGTCTGTTATCAGTGAAT
Organism: Leucopleurus acutus; assembly: GCF_964270905.1. Lineage (NCBI taxonomy): Eukaryota > Metazoa > Chordata > Mammalia > Artiodactyla > Delphinidae > Leucopleurus > Leucopleurus acutus. Next base: position 58,304,609 of record NC_139161.1, read on the forward strand.
TATTATTTTCGTTTGTTTGTTTGTTTTTGATTTGTTTTGTTTTTTGCAGTACAAGGGCCTCTCACTGTTGTGGCCTCTCCCGTTGAGGAGCACAGGCTCCAGACGCACAGGCTCAGCGGCCATGGCTCGCAGGCCCAGCCGCTCCGCGGCATGTGGGATCTTCCCGGACCGGGGCACGAACCCGTGTCCCCTGCATCGGCAGGCGGACTCTCAACCACTGCGCCACCAGGGAAACCTTGTTATCAGTGAATTATTAAAGCATTTCTTTAAAAAAGTATTTCTCTCAGTTCACTGGGATTTTTGGGAGAAAGAGAAAGTAAGCACAGAATCAGTTCATCTCAGATTATTTGTATTTCAGGTAATATTAGAACAAAAATGTGTTAATTTATATATGCAGGGAACTTTGGAGTTCAGTGCTAGGGAAAAAATGTGAATTAGGAATAGTTTATAGGATTATTATAAAATCCCTTTGGAGGGATCCCTTTGAAAGCATAGTACTTGATTAGTTTTATATCAAAAATTAAATTTTTGAGTAGATTAGTCAAGAACAAAGGAAGAGAAAAGTTAAGATTACCAAATTATTTTGATCCCCGCCCCCCGCCGGCAGTTTCTGCTTGAGGAATCAAGTTTGGAGTGTTTTTCTGTTTTTTTTTTCTTCGTTACACATAAACTGAAATTAAACCAGAATAAATTGAGGTTACATTTTTTTAGGAAAATTTGACTAAGTTGTTAGGAGGGCCATAACCTTTATGGTTACAGATTGCCTCCCCCCTCCCCCATACTTTATTTAACTGATAGGCTCTTTTCTTGACATTTTTGTTGTCATACACAGTTTAGCATCAGAGTAATCTGGTTTCGGCAGTTCATTTCCCTTGGCAATAGCACAGGGATTTGTATAATTTTGAAATGTTTTAAGTAGTAATCATCATGCCTTTGAACTCCTGTTCAAAGACATTTAACTTTGTATTACTTTTGATTAAGTTCTTTTAATTCAGTTTTGAATAATGATAACTTTTAAGTATTTGGAATGAAATCAAAACTTGTGCTTTCTAGGAGTTACAGCCTAAAATATACACAGTGTAAATATACCAGAAGTAGGGAGTGTGTAGTCCATTAACTGTGTGTGTGTTTGTGTGTGAGTGTGAGAGAATGGGAGGAGCGAAGGGGGAGGGCATCAACTGAGCAGGAGGGGAGGGTGGAGGAAGTTACTCCCTATTTACACAAAACCATTTTGATGAGTGAAGGGGGTATGTTAGTTTGAAATCTTTACTTGTCTTTTATTTATTATAAGTAATACATTATTTTACGGAAGTACAATATGGAAGTATATAAAGAAATTGAAGCACCACTTCCTAGATGTAACTTGCTAAGTGTTGTGTATTCGTTCAGGTTTTTTTTTTTTCTGTGTGTATGTAATTTTCTGTATTATGGGACCATGATATGCTGTTCTTGTGTATACTGCTGTTCCATGTTGGTATTTTTAGAGCTACTTGTATCATTAACAGTTACATAGTATTCCACTTATAAAAAGAAAACACTATAATTTGTTTAATTAGTTTCCAGCCAGTACTGTTTTGTCAGAAAAACAAAGCTGTAGTGAATTATTTGTGTGTGTGTGTGTGTGTGTGTGTGTGTGTGTGTATTTATTTTGTATATTTATGCAAGCAGCTCTGTAGCATAGATTTCTGAAGTAGTGTTGCAGATATATGAATAGTGTAGATCTGGATGGATATTGTCACAGTGTATGGGTATGCCCCAGACCCTGGCCAGTACTGGATATTGCACATTAAAGCATTTTGCCAATTTAAGAAGTGGAAAAAGGGACTTCCCTGGTGGCACAGTGGTTAAGAATCTGCCTGCCAGTGCAGGGGACACGGGTTTGATCCCTGGACCAGGAAGATCCCACATGCCAGGGAGCAGCTAAGCCCGTGCGCCACAACTACTGAGCCTGTGCTCTGGAGCCCATGAGCCTCAACTACTGAAGCCCGAGCGCCTAGAGCCCATGCTGCACAACAAGAGAAGTCACCGCAGTGAGAAGACCATGTACTGCAACGAAGAGTAGCCCCCGATCGCCGCAACTAGAGAAAGCCCACGCACAGCAACGAAGACCCAATACGGCCAAAAAATAAATTAATTTAAAAAAAAAGTGGAAAAAAAAAAGTGATTCTGACTGGCCTTTATCAATCACTACTGACGCTGAACATTTTTTAATGAAGGGAGTTGTATTTCTTTCAGAAATTATCTACTTTTGTTCTTTGGTTATTTTTTTGATGGGATTGGTGTTTTTCAGATTGATTTGAAGAGCTGTTTACGTATTAGGGTATTCACTTTTTACATATGTGCACATCCCCCTACCCCCCAGCTGTTCTTTTGTAGTATTATGTAGTCAGATATATCCAACTGGGACTGTGCTGGCTATGTGACCTTGGGCAGATTACTTAACCTCTCTAAGCCTTAATTTCCTTATTTGTAGAATGGAAATAGAGATAATGTAAATAACATTTAGCATAGTGGCTGGCACACGGTAAGTAAAAATTCTAAATGTTAGCTGTTTTCATTATTGGTCTATATATGGCTTCTGAGTTACATGCTCTGCTTAGACCTTCCTTAGTCTAAAGTTTAAAATATTCATCCATCTATTAAACTGAAAAAGCAAAGTGAGGAATATTAAGTATAGTATGCTACTGCTTGTTTTAAAGAGGAAAAATAATGTGTACATATTCGCTTTTATATCAGAATATTTCTGAAACAAAACTTAAGAAACTGGTATTCCTTGTTGCTTGCTGTAGGATGGAGAACTGAGAGGCACATGAGTGAGAAACTTGATTGTATACCTTGACTGTATTTTTTTTTTTTTTTTTTTGGCTGCGTTGGGTCTTTGTTGCTGTGTGCAGGCTTTCTCTAGCTTCTGAGATTGGGGGCTACTCTTCGTTGCGTTGTGCTGGTTTTTCATTGCGGTGGCTTCTCTTGTTGCGGAGCATGGGCTCTAGGCGCATGGGCTTCAGTAGTTGTGGCACGCGGGTTCAGTAGTTGTGGCTCACAGGCTCAAGAGTGCAGGCTCAGTAGTTGTGGTGCATGGGCTTAGTTGCTCTGCCACATGTGGGATCTTCCTGGACCAGGGCTCGAAGCCGTGTCCCTTGCATTGGCAGGCGGATTCTTAACCACTGTGCCCCCAGGGAAGTCCCTTGATTGTATTTTTAAAACAAAGAAGTCTTTAGATTTTAATTTTTAATTTTATTATTTTTTTTTTGCTTTGCCTTCCTTTCTTTTCCTTTTTTTAAACTTCTAATTTTTGGGGTCCATCTGGAATTCATTTCTAGTATAGGACATGAGGTAGACATATATTTTGGGGGGATAGAGGTGTGTATGTTTTTTCCCCTGAAATAACCAGTTGTTTCAGCACCATTTGGTGAATAATCCAGCCTTTGCCCCAGTTACCAGATTTGCACCTTTTATCAGTTTACTAAATATGTTTGGAACAGTTTCTAATCTGTTATGTTTTCTTGATATATGTTATCATATTCTTTAAATTACTGTTGTTGTATAATTTTGATACTAGTAGGGTTAGTCATCTGTTCATTACTCTTTTTTTTTTTTTCAGACTTTGGCAATTCTGGTGTATGTATTCTTCTGGATGAACTTTAGAATCATTCTGTGAGGTTCAAAAAGAAATCTTGCTGAGATTTTTATGGGGAATACTGAATAGTGATTGGCAATATTGAATTCATAGGTTAATTTTAGGAAAATTGACACCTTTGTGTACTTCCTATCCTTTTTTTCAAACAGACTTTTATGTTCTTCAGTAGATTTTCAAACTTTCCTTCAAATAAGTTCTGCACATTTCTTGTTTCTTTTCTCCAACAAATATAGTAGGGAATCAAACAGGGAGTTTATATTCTAGTGGGGGAAGCCAGTTTAAGTAAAACAAACGAGTGCATTTCAGATTATGATTGATCTATAGAAGAACAAAAAGGGTAACTGGAGGGTGGCTGGGAAAGGCCCTTATGAGAAGATGGCATTTGAACTGAGACCTAATTTTGAGGAGTCCTTGGCCCCAAGGGTGAGCCAGGAAGAGCATTCCAGGCAGAGAGTAAAGGACAAAGGCCTGAGTCAAGGAAGGACCTGGCCCTGGGTGAGGGAGCTGGAAGGAAGCTCCTTGTGGCCTCCTGAGCAGTTGTGGGGGCGGGTGGGAGCCCCTGGGCCACAGTGAGGAGTTCAGATTCTGTTTGAAGTGCGTGGCAGCTCCGGAGGAGTCTTGAGCAGAAGAGTGATGTGTTCTGATTTATGGTTTAAAAAACATTTGGCTTTTTGAGTGGAGAAAGTATTGAAGTGGGAAGTCCAATTAGGAGTTTCTTGCAGCAAGAGATGAGGATGGGGGTAGTCAAGATGGAGAAGCAGGAGGCTTGGGGGCGGGGCATGGAAGGAAGGCTAGGACTTGCTGTTGGAATGGGTGTGTTGAGAGCTAAGAACGCTTAGGTGCTGGGGAGGCCGTGTGTGCAAAGAAGAGATGGTCCCTGCCCTCAGAGGTCTCTGATGGTTTTGTTTATTATTATTATTATTGTATAGAATTCAGTACCTTTTAAGTCAGTTGCTTTTTTTCTACTTTATTTTGGTATATACCTTAGAAGTAGAGTATGTTCATTAGCCTTGTTTTTTTTGCTTCCTAATCTTTAGCAGTCTCTCTTAGCAGGTCAAAGGGGAGGCAGCAAAACATGATCTTTAAGATAGCTCTGAGCTAAAAAAAATTACCTTGTAGAAGTTACTTAGCCTCTCCAGTGCCTTACTTAGGGGTAATAGTGGAACTAGTGTTTTAGGTGAGCTTGTGCACACCATGCTCTTAGTACACTGCTGGGGATGTAGCAAAGGCTCAATAAATGGTGACTTTTTGTTATTCTCCTTAGGTATTGTCATGTCTATTAATACCAAGCATCCAAATTTAAATTTTTCTTTTTTTTTTTTTTTTTTTTTTTGCAGTACGCGGGCCTCTCCCTGCTGTGGCCTCTCGCGTTGCAGAGCACAGGCTCTGGACGCACAGGCTCAGTGGCCATGGCTCACGGGCCCAGCCGCTCCGCGGCATGTGGGATCTTCCCAGACCGGGGCACGAACCCGTGTCCCCTGCATCAGCAGGCGGACTCTCACCACTGCGCCACCAGGGAAGCCCAAAGTTAAAATTTTTCTGATCTCAATACCCTGTTCTTTGTGTTGATGGTGGAGAGGGTTGGTAAATAGTTGTCCTTTTTTTTTTTTTTTTTTAAGTCTTTATTGAATTTGTTTCAGTATTGCCTCTGTTTCATGCTTTGGTTTTTTGGCTGCGAGGCATGTGGGATCCCAGCTCCCCGACCAGGGATCAGACCCGCAACCCCCCGCACTGGAAGGCAAAGTCCCAACCACTGGACCGCCAGGGGAGTCCCAATAGTTGTCCATTTTCACTTTGAAATATATTCATTCTTATAGCTGGAGTGAATATTGCTCAATTTAGAGAATTAGGTTAGTACAGTGCCGCTGTGCCACAGGGTTCTCAGTCATCTGCCTGCTGCCGTCTGCCTGCTGCTGCTGTCTTTGGAAACTTCTCCTTTCTCACCTTAGGTAGGGATAGCGTAGTGTTGTTTTCACTCAAGAATTATTTATTGAATGTCTGTATTCTTAGATTAATGAAATGATTATGCCCATATGTGTTCCTTTCACTGTCATACTTTATCGGGGGTAGGGTAGTCTAAAATGTGTTTTTCTTTAGCTCCCCTTTATCTGTCTTCTAAGTGAGATGTCATTATGTCAAAAGAGGCCACAAATAAAACACCTTGTTAATGACATTCCCCCAAAGTAACTCCTCCCCGCCCCGCAAAGGGAAGAATGCTTTAGATTATTTTACAGGAGAAATTCTGTTCCAGTTTAGCACCACTCTGATCTCATACAAATTACAGAATTCACTTGGATGGTTCTAGCCTCTGTATCCTCTCCTGGAGGCTGGACCCCGAGATAGGCTCAGATGGGCTTTCTCCAAACCTTCGCCAACCCAGAGACTCTTAGGTGGTTGGGATATCCCAGGGGGTGGTCCTTAGCCTCTCCCTGTCTCCTGGGCTTTTGGAGTTGGACTAGAGCTGAACTGCTTTGTGAGAATTAATGAGACCCGATTTGCCTCAGTTTAGTATCCAGTGTTTGGCACCTGCAGTGTCATAGAGGCCATTCTCGTATGCCATACTTTTGTATCGAAAAGTATTATTTGGTCATTTAAAAGAAAATTGAATTGTGTCCTTTTCCTGCTTTGGTGAAATGTGGATTTCACCTCTGTTGTGACCCTTGGTGGAGTCATTCTTGGTCATCTAAAGAGGCGTCTGTAGTCCTTCCACAGCGAAGTATATTTTTAGCTCTTTTTCCAAGACAGCTTAGGCCACCTTGAAAACCTATCCAAGTACATTTTGATTATGCAGAGATTGTAGGCCAAAAGCCAGGAGTTCCTGGGGAGAAAGGATTTGTTTTTTTTGTTTTATTGGTGTTTTTTTTTTTAGGATTGCATTTGAAATATTGTTTTGCAAGATAAGTTTCCTGTTGAGTAAATTTGTGTGTGAGTATGTGTGTCTTTATTATGTTAATATGGGAAGATTAAAAGAGAAATTTAAATAGACTGACTTCATTTTACTGTATTTTATTACCTGTTTGCAAAACGTTGGAGGCTAGTTCTGAGTTTATCTCCAAAATTCAGATAAAATGTGTGCTCGTCACTTACAACAATGACATCTGGTTTTAGTATATTATTTTCGTCCTAGAATACAATTATATATGTTTATGATATGAGGTTGTTGCACATAAAACCTTGACCAGGTTTCTTAAACATTTCACAGAATTTTTATAGTCCATGAGTCAAGCATGTAACTGAGTTAATGAGTTTTGGAGCTATGAACTGAGCTTAAAATTGGAAACTGCCATTTAAGGTTTTCCCTTCCCCTTCAGCCTCCACTTTAAACCGATTCTTTTACTTCAGTTGTTTTCAAACTGTCAAGTGTTCTCTGGAGGTGTCTTGGTGAGCCAGGACTGGAGTGAGGGTCCGAGGCAGGACGGGAATGGGGAGGGGGCTGAAAAGACAGATTTAGGTTCCGCGATCTCCCTGAATCAGAGTATTTCTTCTTTGTGTATTTTATACATTTGGCTTGCATGTAAGATGTTTGAGGAAAGAAAGGGAGCTGGTTAAACAAAGGTCTGAACTGTTGGGTTGTGTCTTGTGGGTAAGTTTTTTTTGTTTTTTTTTTTGCGGTACGCGGGCCTCTCACTGCTGTGGCCTCTCCCGTTGCGGAGCACAGGCTCCGGACGCGCAGGCTCAGCGGCCATGGCTCACGGGCCCAGCCGCTCCGCGGCATGTGGGATCTTCCCGGACCGGGGCACAAACCCGCGTCCTCTGCATCAGCAGGCGGACTCTCAACCACTGCGCCACCAGGGAAGCCCTAATCTCTAGTTTTGCTGATGTTTTGTTACCACCTGTGGTGGGCTGATAGTAACTAACTTTAATTTATTTTTAAGATAATTCAAATTAAACTTCACTAAAATCACATGAGAAAACTGGGACATCATGAAGGATTGGTTATGATAAAAGGGAAACACGGACAAATCATTTGACTTATATTTGAGTGACATTGAATGTACATGTTGAAATCAGGACTATCATTGCTGAAAATGAAAATAAAACAACCCGAAAACAACACTGTACTCTATAGATCTCTCATCATGTAGGCCACTGATGGAAAAAAGTTTGGATGACCTTGAGCTAAGATCTTTTCTTTTGCCTCTCCATTCCATTTATAGCTTTATTTACTTAGGATGTCTGAATTGGGAGGAGAGCTCAGAGACAGATCACCTAAGCATTTCTTAGGGGTGCAGATCAGAATTACTTGGACAATGTATAAAATATTTGTGAACATTCATACAGTGAAATACATTACAGCAATAGAAAGAATGAAGAAGCTCTTTATGAAGTCATGAAAACGATTGTCAAGATCTATTAAGATGTTAAGTAATAAAAGCAAGATATAGAATAGTATATTATCTACTCTGCTCCCATTTATGTAGGGGGCAAAGTGTGTGTGTGTGTGTGTGTGTGTGTGTGTGTGTGTGTGTGTGTGTGTGTAGGCTGTTTCTAAAGGATACTCCAGAAACTAGTAACTTTGGTTGCCTTTTGGGAGGAGAACTGAGTAGAAGCTGGGGACAGGGTGAGAAGGAGATTTTTCCCTCTGTATTCTGTGGTACTTTGAGAAACTCTTAAACCTTACGTATAATATCTATTTCCAGAAACAAAAACAAACAAAGCCTCCCCCGCACACACACGTTGACTTTTCCCCTTCCACTAGCAGGTGCAGGTGTGTAGGAAGGGAGTGCTGCCCAGGTGGTTTTTTTGTTTGTTTTGTTTTAATTAGTAGGAAGGAATGGTTTATTTTTATTCATTTATTTATTTTTAAAATTTATATTATTTATTTATTTTTGGCTGTGTTGGGTCTCTGTTGCTTTGCGCAGGCTTTCTCTAGTTGGCGGCGAGTGGTGGCTTCTCGTTGTGGAGCACAGGTCTAGGCGTGCGGGCTTCAGTAGTTGTGGCATGTGGGCTCAGTAGTTGTGGCTCTTGGGCTCTGGAGTGCAGGCTCAGTAGTTGTGGCACACGGGCTTAGTTGCTCCGCGACATGTGGGATCTTCCTGGACCAGGGCTCGAACCCGTGTCCTCTGCCTTGGCAGGCGGATTCTTAACCACTGCCCCACCAGGGAAGCCCCTTGGTGGTTTTGATGGGTGGTCTCACCGCACATCTCAGCCCCTCAGAGTAGCTCACTACCTGCTGAGAAAGCTGCACAGCATCACAGAGAACACTAGCTTCTCCCATTTTTGCCACTGACAACTTTGTGACATAGAGAAATGATTGAATTTCTCTGTGCTTCAGATTCCTGGTCTGTGAAAGCGCTGTTAGTTGGGCCTTGTGGGGGAGCAGGCAGGAAGCAGTCCGGGAGGCGTTGGCCCTCTTCTCACCCCTTCCCTGGCTGCTGCTGGGACAGCAGGAACAGTGCAGTGAGTAGTAGTAAGGATGGTAACATTTAAAAAGTTGTTTTCTCTTAAGTTTTCTTTTAAGGTTAGATTGAATGGCAGTTCTCTAGAAAATTTTATTTTCTAAGCCTAGCTGGGTAGGAATTTGGATCAAGTTGGCTCACTGAATTTTGCTCTTCCCAAATCCCTTAAGATGATGAAAAAGAAAAAAGAAAACTTAAGCCGTGTGTCAATAATAATATATAGTATTGTTTTCTGTATTTCGAACATACGTATCATTCTACAAGTTGTTTTCTCCAAGCTTTACTTTTTTTGAGGTTTATATATATTGAAACATAGCTGTAGTTTATTCATTGTAACTGCTGTATAGTATTTCATCATATGAATATGGAATTTAAGCTGTCTTCAAATTTGCCTATTGCACTGCTGCAATAAATATCCTTTTGTATGTACATGCGAGTTTCTCTAGGGTATATCCTGAAATTGCTGGGTTGTAATAAGAATGATTCGCATTTCAGATCGGTGTGGAAAGGCAGACATGTTTAGTAAGAGTTTTGTTTGGATAATTAACTATCAAGTAGTAAAGAAAATACATCTAGACCCCTACCTTACCATTCTTTAGAAAAAAAATTTAGATGATTAAGGAGCTAAATGTATTAAACTTTAAGAATTGTAAGAGGGGAAAGTAGAAGAATATTTGAAAATTTTGGGGTAGAGAAGGTCTTCAGAAAGACAAAACAAGTTATGAATGCTGAAAGAAAATATTTGTAACATAAGGTCACACACCAGCAGAACCCCATGCAGTCTCCCCCACCCAGTCTCAGGCCTGGCCTCAGTCACCCTCTCCCTCACTCCCCCTCAGCATCCTTGCTTTGCCTTAGGGCTTCTCTAGTTTCTCTCCATGGAATGCTCTTGTCTTTTCAAGGCTTTGGCTCAAAAGTCATCTTAGAATATAATTTATTACCCAAACTGGGACCGTTTTGAGAAGGAAATGGAGCATAGTTAATAACTGCACTGGGATAGTAGTTGTAAATTGGGTCTGTTTCAGGAAATTGGGGCATACGGTCATCCTAGCTGAGATTGGCTTTCTACCTGCCAGACGTGTCTCCCTTTCCCTTCTCCCATCCTGTTTTATTTATAGCACTTTATCATAGTATTTTGTGGTCACTTATTGTCTATGTCACCTCAAGATAAGTTGCCAATTGTGGTCTCATTCTATGCCAGCATTTAGAGCTGTTGACACACAGTATATACTGTTCAGTAGATGTTAACTGAATACGTACATGATATTTCTGCCTTTGGCCTTGAAGTCTTGTGAAGATGTGATAGACACATGAAAAATAGAGAAGTAGTGGTATATACAAATCATACTTATATAAAACAAAATGTTCTCATTTATAATAACTTTTTTTTGTGGCATGTTCTAAGTAAAATTTTTCATTAGCTAAATTTCTTAAAAAAACAATTTTCTAAGCTTGTGTATTGGATATGTAGGACATTTCCTTGAGAAACATCCTCAGGCATTCATTTTTGGATATATCTGTATTGAATAACCAAATGAATTCCTAGAAGTGGATTTGCCGTGGTAGAGGATATGCATATTTTCAAGGCTGATGCTGTATAAATTGCCATTCTTCTTTAGAAAGCAATTTGTACCCATTTTACATACACACCAGTAATGTGTGCAACAGTACCTTTTTCTCTAAACCCTCACCAGACACTAAGCATTATTTTTTAATGTTTTGCCAGTTTCTTTGTTTTACTTTCCTGTCATTATTGAAGTTGACTTCATTAATTTTATTTCCTTTGTTAATCTCATATTTCTGTCATGTCTTATATTTCTGTTGCGATCATTTTTTCTTATTGATTTGTAAGATACATATGTATATCAGAATTTTGCTGTTGTGCTTTTTCTGGTTTGCGGTTTGCCATTTTAGGGTGTCTTTGTTTTACAGAAAAATTTTTTCTCTGTCAAAGATAACAATCTTGTTGTTTGTGCTTTTGGGGGTTGTGCTTAGGAGGGTGTCCTCTGTCCCTTGTTTGTATATGTGTTTCTGTTAGGTTTCTTGAAAGTCCTGCAAACGTTACCTGGTCTTTTGAAGGACCCCAGATTGGAAATCACTTTGGGAATATCAGTGTCCTTAATTTTCTTATCCTAAGCGTCAAGGAACAAATTAAAGGGACAAAAAGCTTTCTGGAGAGAGATTTAGGACAGAAACCTACGACTGGATGCAGTAACTCTCTAATACTGTATTTCAGCAAAAAGATGTCTTTGCTTATAAGATACTGTTATTTACCTCTAAGATTAAAGGAAAAGTACTACTCATGAAACCATAAAATGCTAGTGATTGTGGGATGGATATTGACTTCAGAGTTTTTAAGGTATGAACATGTGGGTATTAGAATTCGTGAACTATGGAATATGTCAACTTGGACTGCAGCACAGTTGTTTTTATTTATTTTTTAATAAATTTATTTATTCATTTAACTTTTGTCTGCATTGGGTCTTTGCTGCTGCACGCGGGCTTTCTCTAGTTGCAGTGAGTGGGGGCTACTCTTTGTTGCGGGGCACAGGCTTCTCATTGTGGTGGATTCTCTTGTTGCAGAGCACAGGCTCTAGGCACGTGGGCTTCAGTAGTTGTGGCACGTGGGCTTCAGTAGTTGTGGCGCGTGGGCTTCAGTAGTTGTGGCACACGGGCTTCAGTAGTTGTGGCTCGCAGGCTCTAGAGCACAGGCTCAGTAGTTGCGGTGCACGGGCTTAGTTGCTCCGCGGCATGTGGGATCTTCCCGGACCAGGGCTCGAACCCATGTCTCCTGCATTGGCAGGCGGATTCTTAACCACTGCGCCACCAGGGAAGCCCCAGCACAGTTGTTTTTAAATCTTGTGGTTGCATTGTATAGTTTTTTTGCTTGTTTGATTTTGGCTAGGTAATTTTTTTAAAAAAGCTTTATTGAGGTATAATTTATGTACTTTAAAATTCATCCATTTACATTGTACAAGTCAGTGGTTTTTAATATATTAGAGATATGTGCAGATACCACTACAGTCAATTTTAGGACATTTTCATCACCTCAAAAAGAAACCCCAATACAATGGAATATTATTCAGCCTTAAAAAGGAAGGGAATTTTGATACATGCTGACACATGGATAAACCTTGAAGATTTCTGCTAAGTGAAATAAACCAGTCACAAAAGGCCTGGCGACTCATATGATTCCACTTATATGAGGTCCTTAGAGCAGTCAAGTCCATAGAGGCAGAAAGTAGAATGGTGGTTCCAGAGGCTGGGGGAGGGGATGGAGAGTTAGTGTTTACTGGGTGTAGAGGTTCTTGTGGGGAAGATGAAAATGCTCTGAAGATGGACGGCATGATAGTTGCACAACCATGTAAATGTACATAATGCTACAGAAATGTACACTTAAAAATGGCTAAAATGGTGAATTTTATGTTATGTGTATTTTACGACAGTGAACAACAAAAGAAACCGCATACACTTTAGCCATCACCTACTATTCCTCCACCCCACCCCACCATCCCTAAGCACCCACTAATCTACTTTCTGTCGCTATGGATTTGGCTGTCCTGGACTTTCATATGAAAGGAATCATCAGTCACTATGATTGGCTTCTTTTACTTAGCATATGTTTCAGAGTTTGTCTAAGCTGTAGCGTGTATCAGTGCTTTGTTCTTTTTTGTGGCAGAATAATATTCCCTTGTATGAATATACCTGATTTTATCTGTTCCTCCGTTGATGGACGTGACATTTGGATTGTTCAAGGTTTGTATAGTTATTTTGGGACTTAACTTGAGATCTCATGATTCTAAGACGTAAAAACCTACTCCACCTGTATTAAGCAAAGAGAACTTACTGTGAGACTATGTAGGCCGTTTAACAGGTATCCAAGGAGAAAGAAAGAAATACAGCACCTTCTCTGGGGGCTGATTCAAGGAGTGTGAGCCTAGGCAGTTCCCAGTGTGTCTTGGAGGGCCTTTGAGGTCTCTGGGCTCCACTTCTCTCTGCTCCTGTTCTGGTCTGTGTCTGGACTGGCGTCCTCTGCTCCCCTGTAACTTCTCTGGCACATGCTCTGGCTCACCTTGACTCCTACTCTGCCAGTTCGCAATAGCTAATGTTCTCAATTCAGATTCCTGGAGGGGGATCTGATTGGTACAACCCGGGTCCAGTAGAGTAGTTCACTTGACATAAACATCATGTCAAAGCCACACCTTAACAGGGCCAGAGTTTCTAGGAGTGCAGGGTAGAAGGAGTGCGGAGACCTGGTGTGACCTGCCTCTGTAGGGCACTCATGCTAGTCAATCTGAAGATGGCCTGATTCTCTAGGCCAGTGGTCATCAAACTTTCTGGCCTCAAGACTCCTTTTATACTCTTAAAAATTATTTGGGACTCCAAAGAGCTTTTGCTTATGTGGGTTATATGTGTTGATATTTACCATATTAGATACTAAGATGGGGAAATTTAAAAGATATTTATTTAAAAATAATATAAACCCAAATCTTAACGTAAATAACATTTTAATAAGTATTTTCCAAAATATAACAAAAAATTTGATGAGAAGAGTGGTATTGTTTTACATTTTGGCAGACCTCTTCTGTATCTGAAAAGAAGGTAGCTTGTTTCTCATTTCTGCTTCAATCTTGCAATACGTTTTTTTATATATATATAAATTTATTTTATTTATTTATTTTTGGCTGCTTTGGTTCTTCGTTGCTGTGCGCGGCTTTCTGTAGTTGCGGCGAGCAGGGGCCACTCTTCAGTGCGGTGTGTGGGCTTCTCATTGCGGTGGCTTCTATTGTTGAGGAGCACGGGCTTTAGGTGCGCGCGCTCAGTAGTTGTGGCTCGCGGCTCAGTAGTTGTGGCTCTCGGGCTCTAGAGCGCAGGCTTAGTAGTTGTGGTTCGTGGGCTTAGTTGCTCCACGGCATGTGGGATCTTCCCGGGCCAGGGTTCGAACTTGTGTCCCCTGTATTGGCAGGCGGATTCTTAACCACTGTGCCACCAGGGGAAGCCCCAGTATGTTGTTTTGATGGACGTTTATGAAGAAAAGCTAACCTCAGGTAGACATGTATTTAGAAAAGGGGGGGGGTATTTTAATAGCCTTTTAACATAATTGTGGATATTCTTTGATATCACACCCAAACCAGACAAATGGTAAATTTTTAAAGGTTAGTTACTGTGTAGAATCTGAAACCATATTAGTAAACCTTTCATATTCTGTCACATTAAACATTTATTGGTTTGTCTTGCGCCTATTTATTTAACTGTGGTAAAATGTTTTGTACTTTAAATAAATATTTCATTTACGCCTTATTTTGTAATTCTGTATTGGTCATTTGGAAAATACTGATTCATTGAGTTATGCAGATCTTCAAATTTCATTATGTAATATCACACTTGTTAATACCACCACCAATCTTGCCAGAAAAGTCTTTAAATGTGGGGAAGCCATCAGGCTCATGGTGACAGATGGAAGTTTTTCCAAAATCCTCATTTTCAAAAAAAATTTGGCAGTTGTTTTTCTTGAAGTGATAGGCTCACTTTGTTCTTCTTTGAAAGCTTTTCTATCCCTAATGCCTTCTTAGGCTGTCATTTTGGGGCAGAATTATTTAATAAAGACAATATTTCCTCTGCACAAATGCTTACCTTATAAATACTCTTGAATCCTTTTAACAGTTGACTTTTTCACAACCCCCAAATTTACAGCCATAGATTTTTGTTTTTGTAATATGCAATATTTGCATTTCAGATATTTACTGAAAGAAGGATGTTTACTGAGCAGTTGCTATGTGCTGGCTCCTGAGCTAAGATTTTATGTGTGTTCACTTTGTGTAGGTACTGGTATTATTTGTGATATGTTAAAGAAACTTTTTTAAGTATAGAGGAAAAGACCCATTGATGTTTTTAAAGCCCCAGTAACTTCTATTATATTAAGTAAGTAAGAGAGAAAGCTTTTACTGATAATAGTGGTTTTGTTTATGTAGCTATAGTTGTGTTATTGGAAGCACACCTGGTGCTTTAGTACTTATCAATTCTTTTCTTTCCCCATCCTGTTTAGGTGATTTCCTAGAAGCATGATTGTTTGTTGCACTTGATCTCACAACCTGGTGAGGACTTCTTTACTGATAATGTCAAGTTCAGGTTATCCTCCCAACCAAGGAGCATTCAGCACAGAGCAAAGTCGTTATCCTCCCCACTCTGTTCAGTACACCTTTCCCAGCACCCGTCACCAGCAGGTAAGGAACAGCTATTATGCAAGTTGCATACGTATTTTGTGTTTTTCTTTATTTTCCCATTTAATACATTTGTTGGTCAGAAACCAAATACAATTATATATATATAATTGTTATATATATTTTTTAATGGCAAGAACCATTCTCAAAGGTGGGGGACCAAAGGTTAGGGATTAATTATATTTATCTTCTTATTGTGACTTTATGCCAGATTTCAGGAGGTGAACATGTCTCTGCTTCTGATTGTAGGAGTTGTTGATGGATAGAGAAGAATCAATTGCCTAGAGTTTCTAAGTTAAGACCTCTGTTTATGCGCCAAGTTCTGGTGGCCGGATGACTTGGCCTCTCTTGAGTGAGGGCCAGGTCCTGTGCTAAGGTTTTCTGTATGTGTGTTTACTCTGTGTAGCTACTGGTATTATTTGTGATATATTAAAGAACCTCTGCCTTGAGAGATTTGATGGTAGGAAGATGAGTTTGCATGATTGTTTTACCTTGTGAAAAATAAAATAGGTGAAATTATCAGCTTAGAGTGTGCCAGGGACGGGGGTGTAAGAGGTTTGAAGAAAAGAGAAGGGAAGGGATGAAATGGTCATTTTGGAGAACAAGAAAGCACACTTACCAGCAAATATAGTTGAGTACTACTGGGTACTACCGAGGACTCCTTTAAAGCATGGTCATGATTACAAAGTGAGAAGGGACATCCTTACCTTGTTTCTGTTTAGGGAAACATTCAGTCTTTCACTATTAAGTATAATATTAGTCGCATTTTTTTGTAGATGTCCTTTTTTGGTTGAAGAAGTCACTTTCTACTGCTAGATTGAGGATTCTTACATGGTTAGGTGCTGAGTTTTGGTTGTGTGTCCTTCCTGCCCCAGTGCTATTCATCTGATTACTGATTTCCTAGGTTATTGTTGCTGCTGCTTTCTTTTTTTTTAATCGACTTTGGGATTTACTTTATAATAAAATTGTATTATATGTGTACATTTTGACAAGATTATGTAAAACCACCACCAAAATGAAGAAAGAAAAAAATGTCTAGAAAGTTCCCTTGTGCCCTGTCCAGGTCAGGCCTCCTCCCCCACTTCCCACAAACCTCAACTCCCAGGAAACTGTGGTCTGCTTTCTGTCATAACAGATTACCTTTGTCTTGAGTTTCACATGAACTCTTTTGTCAATGGCTTCTTTTCTGTCCCATAATACTTTTGAGGTTTATCCATGTTCTCGCACATCTTGGTAATTAATTTCTTTTTATTGCTGGGTATGGATATACCATAATTTGTTTATCTAGTCACTTATTCCAGTTTTTGGTTATTACAAATAAAATTGTTTAGGAGATACGTATCTATGTATTAGCTGTATTAGATTACAGAAAGAAGCTTTGCCTTCTTTTCTTATGGTATTCTTGGGAGATACGTTTTTAATCTTATCAAGTCCATTTTATTTTTGTCTTTAATATTTCTTGCTTTTTGTGTCATATTTGAGAATTTTTTTGCCAAACTCAAGGTCACTAAGATTTTCTTCTATGTTTTCTTCTTAGAGGCTTTAAAACTTTGGGTTGTTACATTTAAGTTTGTGATCTATTTTGAATTACATTTTGTTTATGGTGTGAAGTAAGGGTTGAAGCCATTGTTTTGCATGTGGGTATTCAGTTCTAGAAATCGTTTGTTGAAAAGATTATCCTTTCCTCACTGAATTGCTTTGGCATTTTCATTGAAAATCAGTTGATCATATATATGTGGATATATTTCTGTTCTCTCTACACTGATATGTTTTGTCTTTCTTTATCTCACAAATGTGATTTTTCTGTGTAAACAAACATTTAATCTTTTAATAAAGCACTGCACACTGTCTTGATTATTAGAGCTTTATAATACCCTGAAGCTAAGTAGTGTGATTCTTTCCTGAATTGTTGTTTGGGATATTCTAGCGCCTTCGCATTTTAGAATCAACTTGTCAGTGTCTACAAAAAAGCTTGCTGGGATTTTGATTTAGACTGTATTGAATCTAGAGATTAATTTGGGAGAGAATTGACAACTTTGAATGTTCCTGTCCATGAACATGGTATATCTCTCCATTTATGCAGGTCTGCATTAATTTTTCATAGTAATGTTTGGTAGTTTTCAGTGTACAGGTCATGTACATCTGTTGTCACATTTATTCTTAAATATGTAATATTTTTAACGTGATTGTTACTGGTACTTATTTTTGAATTTCAGTTTTCAGTTTATTGCTGCTATGTATATTTATCTTCTATCCTGCAAACTTATTTGCTACTTCTACTTGCTTTTTTATGGATTTCATAGGATTTTCTGTGTAGGTGATCCTGTAACCTGAGAATAAAGACAGCTTTTGCTTCTCCCTTTCCAAACTAGATGTCTCTTCTCTTTCTTCCTTATTGCACTGGCTAAAATACCTAGTACAGTGTTGAATAGAAGAGGTGAGAGGGAACATCCTTGCCTGGTTTCTGATCTTAAGAGGAAAGCATTCAGCCTTTCACCATTAGGAAGGTTATTAGCTTGGGAAGTGTTTCCTCCCCCTGTATTTTCTTAAAGAGTCATTGTAGGATTGGTATTGTTTTCTTCCTTAGATATTTGATAGAATCTAAGCCATTTGGGCCTAGAATTTTCTTTGTGGGAAGAATTTAACTGGTAAATTAGTAACTCAATTTCTTTAACAGTTATAATTCAGATTCTTTACTTTTTCTTGAGTCAGTTTAGGTATTTTGTTGTTCAAGATACTAAATTTATTGCTGTGATTTATCATACTATTTCCTTATTGTTTCAGTGTCTTTTAGATCTGTTGTGATGTCATTCCTGTGTTAATAAGTGGGTTTTTTTCCCTTTTTTTCTTTATTAGTCTAGTTAGAGGTTTATCAGTTTAATAGATTCTTTTCCTTGAAGAACTAGCTTTAGTTTCATCCATTTTTTGCTTTTTTTTTGTATTTTACTGATTTCTGTCCATATTATTTTCTCCCTTCTATTATATAATTGCCCACATATATGTGATTTCTGATTCCTTTCACTTCTTTGTATATATTCAGGTTTCCTTTTGCTACATTTTCTTCCTGCCTGAAGAGCATCGTTTATTTCTCTTAGTGCAGGTGTTTTGGCAGTGAACTTGCACAGCTTTTATTTACCTGAAAAAGTTTACTTCAACTTGAGTTTTGAAGAATGCTTTCAGTGGATATAGAATTCTAGGTTGACAGTTATTTTCTTTCAGCATTTTAAGAGATGTAATTCGTTGAACTCTGACGAGTTTGGTTTCTGACCAGAAGTCTTTGCTCATCCTTATCTTTGTTTATTTAAATATATCTTTTTCCCCCTCTGGTTACTTTTAAGATTTCTCTCTTTATCAGTGTTTTTCAGCAATTGATTTTGATGTGCCTTTGTTGTGCTTTTTAAATGTATATGTTACTGACTTTAGCATTCACTGAGCTTCCTGCCTCTGTGTATTCGTCATTTTCATAAAATTTGGGCAGTATTCAGCCATTGTTTCTTCAGGTATATTTTCTGTCTCCTCTACTCTAGTTTCCTTCTGAGACACCAGTTACTCCTATATTATTTTATCCTACAGGTTACTGGACCTCTGGTCTCCCCCCCGCCCCCCCCCCCCCCCCGCCGCCGTTTTTGTACCCATTTGCTTTATTTTGCTATGGTTTTCATGTTCACTGATCTTTTCTTCTGCAGTTTCCAACCTACTGTTAATTTCATCCTGTGAAATTATCATTGCAGGCATTGGATTTTTAATTTTTGATTAGAATATGAACATTGCTGGATTTTGCTGTGTTCCTTTAAAGAAGGTTGGATTCCTTTTGGTAGGCAGTGAAGTTACTTTTGAGCTTTATTTTTAAACACTCTTAAGTCAAGTTTAGAATAGTCTTTATTCTAGGTCTAATTTATCCTCCAATTCTGAACTTGCCACTTCTGGGCTATCTACTGAATATCTCGTGTATCCAGTGAGATTTCTTATCTCTGGCTGGAGGAAATTTGAATGAGGTCTGGCCTTGTGTGAGCTCTGGGAATTGTTTGTTTTATCATTCCTTCTAACAGTTCTTTCTTCAGAAGTTGTTCTTAGTTCAGCCTTTAAAGACTGGGCTATGCTCTCTCCCTATGCATTACAGATTGGAATTCAGCCAAACACTTAAGGGAACACAAATTCATATTTCAGGAAATATTTCTCTGTGTAACTCCCTCCTCTCTGGAAGTCTCCAGAAATTCTATCTGCTTTCCCAAACTAGTATGGTTGCTTCTTCAATGAATAAGATTCTGGGGCACTGTTTGGATGCAGTTTGGAAATCACCTCCAGGCAGAAAGCCTGGATTATGCTAGGACTCCCCCATTTGTGTCACTTTTCTCAGAGGTCAAGTCCTGTGCAGCCTATTGTCCAATGTCTGAAAGGAATTCCTACATTTTGTCCAGTTTTTTTTTTGCTGTTTACTGTGGGAATGTAGTTTGGACAGTGTTACTTGCTCATAGCTGGAAGCAGAAGTGTACTATTGTTTCTTTTATTTCGCTCCTTACTCTTCATTTGTCTTGCTGGGTGCATCCTTTAGGAATTCTTTCAGAGACACTGTCACTGGTGAATTTTCTGAGTTCCGGAATTCTGAAAAGTCTGTAGTCCTAAAACTTGAACGATGATTTGGTTACTGAATTTGTAGGTTCAAATTTGTTTTCCTCTGAACTTGGAATATGTATTTGTGTTTCGTTCTGTTCAGTGTTGCTGATGAGAAGTCTGCTTTTATTATGATCCTTCTTACTTTGTAGGAAACCAATTTTTTATTATGATTAGTAGTAGAGTTTTCTCTTCATCTTTTGTTTTCTAAGATTTTGATACGTCCAGTGTGGATTAATCTTTTAAATCTGTTCAACTTTTCTCTTAGGCCGTTTTAAATCTGAGGTCTATGTCTTTTTTAACTTCTGAGAAATGCTATTCTATTATTCACAGAATATTACCTCTCACCTGTGGATATTGAATGTTGGAACCTTTTACTGTAGCTGCCATTTCTAACTTCTGTAATTTCTGTATCTTTGTGCTGTACTGTGTTATGAGAGAATTCCTCAGTCCTGTCTTTGCTTGCATTTGCCCTTCAACTCTGTCTGTTCTACTATTGTTTAATTTCAGTGATCAACTTTTTACTTTCTTTAATTGTTATTTGGTTCTTTTTGAGGATATTTTAAATACTTTTGTGTCCTTTTTCACTTTCACTTAATCTTGTCTCTATTTCTTTGGATGTAAATTCTTTATTTTTTGAGTTTTGACATACTTTTTTTAAAAAATGATTTTGTCTTAAGTGTTTTTTCTTATTTATGTTTTCAACTTTGTACCTGATATATTTTCATAGACTGTGTATGAGATAATCTTTTTACTGTTATTTGCTTCTAATGAAAGGTTCTAGACCGCCTGTCCTACTCCATGTTTCAGTCTGGCCAGCTCTACTTTATCTGTTTATGATTTTCTAAACTTTTGTTGATATATAATTCATATAACATAAAATTCACCATTTTTAAGTGTATAGTATAGTGGTTTTTCATATATTCACTATGCTGGGCTACCATTACCATTATTTAATTCTAGAACTTTTCCATCACCCAAAATGGAACCCCATACATAATAGTAGTCAGCCGCAATTCCTATCTTCCCTCCGTTCCCGACAACCACTAATCTACCTTCTGTCTCTTGATTTGCATCTTGTAGACATTTCATGTAAATGGAATCATATGTGGCTTCTGAATCTTTTTTTTTAACTTAGCATTATGTTTTCTAGGTTCAACTGTTTTGTAGCATGTATTAGTACTTCATTTTTTTAAATGGCTGAATACTATTCCATTGTACAGATATATCATGCTGTTTATCTGTGTATGAGTCGGTGGACATTTGGATTCTGTCTTCTTTTTAGCTATTGTGAATAATGCTGCTTTGACAATTTGTGTACAAATTTTTGTGTGTGGACATATGCTTTTAGTTAGTTTGTCTATATACCTAGGAGTGGAATTCCTGGGTTATTTGGTAATTCTGTGTTTATCTGTTTGTGATTGTTAATATCTTTTCAAAAGAAGCTTTGACCTTTTCAACAAAAAGTCAACAAAAGAAAAGTAGAAAAACAAACATAAAACACCCACCTAGAATGATGGAAAAACTATTACTCTTAACTAGCAGGTTGATTCTCTGGACTTCTGTTTCTTAATTTGTAAATACACGTGGATTTAACTAGATGGCTTCTGTGTCCCTTCCAGCTTACCCATTTTAAATTTAAGATAGGAATGCTTTTTAGGATTTCATATTGAACACAAGGGTTTGAGACCTTATTATGTGAATAATATAGATTAGGAGTTATTATGATATGTTATTAGAAGAATAAATGAAATATAGGTTGAGACTTCCCTGGTGGTGCAGTGGTTAAGAATCTGCCTGTCGGGCTTCCCTGGTGGTGCAGTGGTTAAGAATCTGCCTGCCAATGCAGGGGACATGGGTTTGAGCCCTGGCCTGGGGTGATTGCACATGCTGCGTAGCAACTAAGCCCATGTACCACAACTACTGAAGCCTGCGAGGCTAGAGCCCGTGCTCTGCGACAAGAGAAGCCACTGCAATGAGAAGCCTGTGCACCACAATGAAGAGTAGCCCCCACTTGCCGCAACTAGAGAAAGCCTGCACGCAGCAACAAAGACCCAATGCAGCCAAAAATAAATAAAATAAATAAATATATATTTTTTTTAAAAAAAGAATCTGCCTGCCACTGCAGGGGACACGGGTTCGAGCCCTGGTCTGGGAAAATCCTACATGCTGCAGAGCAGCTAAGCCTGTACTCCACAACTACTGAGCCTGCACTCTAGAGCCCGCGAGCCACAACTGCTGAGCCCGTGTGCTGCAACTACTGAAGCCCCCATGAGCCTAGAGCCCGTGCTCTGCAGCAAGAGAAGCCCCTGCAATGAGAAGCCCCTGCACTGCAACCAAGAGTAGCCCCCGCTCGCCACAAATAGAGAAAGCCCACGTGCAGCAATGAGGACCCAATGCCCCATAAATAAATAAGGTTGAACAGGAAATCTCATTTTGAATTCTTTTGAATGATATATAGTTAATGTTGATTGTTTTAGGTTATGGGAAAGAGTTAAATCAGTGAAGGATTGAAATCATTGCTGCTTCTTTCCATACTTAGTGGACCATAACTGCCTTTGTTCATTTGTCCTGGGTTTGGTTTCATGATGCTTTTCACTTCTTGGTTAATAATTAGTTTCTGATTATTTTACCACTAGGAGTTTGCAGTCCCTGATTATCGTTCTTCTCATCTCGAAGCCAGTCAGGCCTCACAGCTCTTGCAGCAGCAGCAGCAGCAGCAGCTTCGCAGACGACCTTCCCTGCTTTCAGAGTTTCACCCAGGTTCTGACAGGTAACAGGCTTTCTTTTATGTTTCCAGCCAGGACTGAACTTGTGTCATTTATTTTATTACTTTAATTTTGTTATATTTATCTTGTAATCTTATTAACCAAGCTGTCATTACAGTTTATATTTTGAGCTCTTTTATATTTGTTGACCTTTTGGAGTAGTTGTCATAATAGTTAACAAACTCTTAAAAACTTGTTTCCAGAGTTCGGAGTTAATGCTGTGTAGTGGGAAGTCAGGTTGACCTAGGTTTGAATCCTGGTCAGCTGTTGTGGACTTTGTAGCATTGTGTAAACAGGTGTTCTCAATTCAGGCTGCGTATTAGGACCACCTGGGGAGGTTTAAAAACTTGATTCCCAAGTCCCATCCCAGAATAATTAAATGAGTCTCTGGGATTGGGCCCAGGTCATTCTCATTTGCAGACAGGGTTGCCAGTCAGTGATTTAGACTTCTCAGACCTTAGTTTTCTACCTGTAAAAATGAGGATAATAATGGCATTGTCTGCAAAGAATAAGTATTTGGTCCGGTAATGTTGGCCCCGTCCATGGCAGGTACTCATTTTCTCCAGGGTCCTTACCATTTCTGCGGTCTTTTACTCCATTCTCACTCTTATTCGAAAGGATTTTGAAGTTTTGTTTTAGCAGTTTTGTAAAGAAACTGATTTACTATTTTAAAAATATGATTACTCTTTGGGTTTTAAGATGATAAAAGGTTTGAAATTATTCGGCCATGTTTAAAATCATTGTAAAATGCATTTCTTGGTGAAGGTTGTGGAGAGAATTCAGATCACTTTCCTCTACTATCTAGCAAATATACGAAGATGGTTTTTTTAAAAAGGGCTAAAAATGCACCCTGCATAAAGAAGGAAAGGATACAGCCACTGCCATAAACTTGGAAAAGTGGCATTCAAGTAAGGAATGAGAATATTGCACAACTTGGCCTCCTAGTTCCTGCTTTTACCTCAAAGAAGCAGTGTTGAAGAAAGAAAGAAGGTTAGTGTAGTCGTAGGATTTCTCATGACTGCTCCCTAATTTGGGAAGACATGAGTGGGGGTGATGATGTGGTGAACGGTTGGCTTAGGAATCCCCATTATGCCGTCCTGCAGGAAGGATAGTTACAGCGTGCCACTTTCCAAAGTGCTGAGCCAAAGGCCTCAGGACTGCTTTACATGTGCGGCTGGTGGAGCGGGCCAGGATCCTTAGCAAAGGCTGTCACAGCCCCATCCCAGTTTTCCCCTGATTTGCACCACTTTTCTGTTTCCTCAGGCTATATACTTCCAGAAAAGTTTTTTGTTTTTGTTTTTTTTTTTGTGGTACGCGGGCCTCTCACTGTTGTGGCCTCTCCCGTTGTGGAGCACAGGCTCCGGACGCGCAGACTCAGCGGCCATGGCTCACAGACCCAGCCGCTCCGCGGCATGTGGGATCCTCCTGGACCGGGGCACGAACCCATGTCCCCTGCATCGGCAGGCGGACTCTCAACCACTGCGCCACCAGGGAAGCCCCAGAAAAGTATTTAGAAAGCCATATCCAGTCCTCCATCTGTAGACAAACACATTCCAGGCAAAGTGGGGATGAGCACGGAAAATGCCCACACACCATTCCACACCAAAGAGGAAGTCTGGGTAAGGTTGCTCATAGTATGCCTGAGCAGGAGGGTAAGGGATGCCATGAACAGGGAAAACATATTCCTGGAAAGGAAGATTAAAGCAATACAGTGTTCCAAAAACAAAGACCCGTGTGTGTAAAGAACATGAAAAACAAAGAACATGGCCCATGAGTGCTGTGCACTGTAGAACTTAAAATTAATAATGAAGTATTCAAAAGCAAAATAAGGCAACCATATCAGATAAAACGAAAGATTGGACATTCCTGTGCCCCCAAGACCACCATTTTAAATTCCATATATAAAGTGAGAAGGAACAAGGAATAAAATAGATGTGGCTGAAAGTCAGACCTTTGTCTTGGAAGAAAGGTCTAGAAATGATCAGAGTGGATACAGAAGAAAAGGACAGAGATGAAAGCAATTAGCAAGAAGTGGATAAATAAGGAGGGCAAATTAAAATCATCCAACATGTCATAAGAACATGTGTTTCCGAGGTGGAGAACCTGGTAAAGGAAAGGAAATAATATTCATAACTTTAAAAAAAACCCCACTTTTTTCCCCTTTAAAGTGAAGGAAGAACTCAATAGGTTGATAGGACAACCTTGCTCCAAGAAAAATTTGCACAGAATGATCAATACCGAGACAGATCCTGGTTATCATTAAAGTTTAAGGCTAAGTAAAAGAATTAGGAATCCAGGAAGCAAAGCACAAGTCCTTGATAGGGGGATAAGAATCTGACAGAAGATATTAATAGTAGAGCAATAGCTACTGAGTTCTGAGAAAAAGAAATTGAGATCCAAGAATATTATATCAGACACGTTTAAAAGCAACAAGCAGACGTTTTTAGACATGAAAGCACTGAGCATCTAAAGCTTCTTGAAGAATTTCTACATGATGGAATCCAGTCAAACAAAGAATGGAAGCCGTGGTAAAAGGACTACAGTAGCCATAAACCCATTCAAGTGGAAAGTCCATATGAGACATCTCGATGAATTATGGTTCTTTAATGGAATATCAGTACCAAATCTTGACAAAGTAAAAATAATATAAGTATCCCAAATCAGAGGTACGGTAAGTATTGGGAGAATGTTTAAAGGTATGCATTTGAAAAGTGTGTGTGGAGACCTCCCTGGTGGTGAGTGGTTAAGAATCCGCCTGCCAGTGCAGGGGACACGGGTTCAAGCCCTGGTCTGGGAAGATCCCACACGCGGCAGAGCAACTAAGCCCGTGCGCCACAACTACTGAGCCTGCTCTCTAGAGCCCATGAGCCACAACTGCTCAGCCCACGTGCTGCAACTACTGAAGGCTGCGCGTCTAGAGTCCATGCTCTGCAACAAGAGAAGCCACCGCAACGAAGAGTAGCCCCTGCTCACTGCAACTAGAGAAAGCCTGCGCGCGGCATCTAAGACTCAACGCAGCCAAAAATAAGTAAATAAATAAATTTATCTTAAAAAAAAAAAGAAAACTGTGCCTGCAGTGATTTGATGACTTCTAAAATGGAAATACGTTAGGTTAAAAAAATTAAAATCATAATTTTTTTTTTTATATATTTATTTATGGCTGCGTTGGGTCTTCATTGCTGCATGCGGGCTTTCTCTAGTTGCAGTGAGCGGGATTTATTCTTCGTTGCAATGCGCGGACTTCTCATTGCGGTGGCTTCTCTTGTTGTGGAGCATGGGCTCTGGGCACGCAAGCTTCAGTAGTTGTGGCGCACGGGCTTAGGTGCTCCGCGGCATGTGGGATCTTCCCAGACCAGGGCTTGAACCCGTGTCCCCTGCATTAGCAGGCGGATTCTTAACCACCGTGCCACCAAGGAAGCCCTAAAATCATAATTTTAATTAATGCTCTTCAAAATTATTTTCCTAACCCTTTAGCAAGATTTTTTTTTTTTTTTTGGCGGTATGCGGGCCTCTCACTGTTGTGGCCTCTCCCGTTGCGGAGCACAGCCTCTCGACGCGCAGGCTCAGCGGCCATGGCTCATGGGCCTAGCCGCTCCGCGGCACGTGGGATCTTCCCGGACTGGGGCACGAACCCGTGTCCCCTGCATCGGCAGGCGGACTCTCAACCACTGCACCACCAGGGAAGCCCAGCTGAGGGTCATCTTGATCAGCCAACCATCTTCATAACAAGATTTGTTGAGAAGTCCTGGATTTTCTGCTAGAGCTTCATTAATTTCAGTTACTTCTCCTGATAGAGGAGAATAGAGTTCACTAGCAGCTTTCACACTTTGCAGAGCACCGAATTCCTCTTGTCTGTTCAATTTTCTCCCAGCTTCAGGCAGACTACCGTAAACAACATCTCCCAAAGCTTCCTGTGCAAAATTGCCGATTCCCACTCTTCCAACACCATTTTCTGTTGTTACCCATTCATGTTTGTCTGAATTTACGACCCGACAGCAGAGCGGGTCCGGTGCGCAGCACCCGGACGGCACCCGCCTGCAGTCCCCAGGCCCGCAGGCTGCAGACCGTGGCCCGCACGCTCCGCACCACTCGCAGCGCCATGTATGCAGGGGTGCAGAGGGTCTCTGTGCAGCATCTAGAGCGCCCCCAGCCGGCGGGGAGAGGGTTTATCTTTTTAAAAAACTTAAAATGATTAGGTACATTTCAATAAAAAATTCATTTGATAAATTTGTTTTAAAGCTATTTAAAGATGATACTAAGAGATGATGAAAGTCAGTAAAATGTAGGGAATTTTACGTCTAAAAGGCTACAGAGATATTTTAGTATGAAAATCTGTCTTTTTTGTTTGTTTGTTTTGGAAATACCACATTTTATTTTTCTATTCATCAGTTGATAGCTGTTTTCAAGCACAGATTTTTCTGTGGCTATCTATATATTTCTTTTTCTTGGTCCTATACCTAGGAGTAGGATTGCTGATTACATGGTAGTTTTTTTGTTTGCCATTTGGGAAACTACCAGACAGTTTACAAAGTGGCCATACCATCATACGGTATTAGTTTTTTTAAAAAATTATTATTATTAAAAAAAATAAATTTATTTATTTTTGGCTGCATTGGGTCTTCGTTGCTGCATACAGACTTTCTCTAGTTGCGGCGAGTGGGGGCTATTCTTCGTTGCAGTGTGCGGGCTTCTCATTGTGGTGGCTTCTCTTGTGGCAGATCATGGGCTCTAGGCGCTCGGGCTTCAGTAGTTGTAGCATGCAGGCTCAGTAGTTGTGGCACGTGGGCTCAGTAGTTGTGGCACGTGGGCTTAGTTGCTCTGCGGCATTTGGGATCTTCCTGGACCAGGGCTTGAACCCGTGTCCCCTGCATTGGCAGGCGGGTTCTTAACCACTGCGCCACCACGGAAGTCCTGGAATTGTTTTCTTAATTTCACATCCAGATTGTTCATTGCCAGTGTATAGAAATAAAACTGATTTTTGCATGTTGGTTTTTTTTTTTATCCTGTAACTTTGCTCTGTTCATTTATTAGCTCTAACATTTTTTGTGGATTCTTTTGAGGTTTCTACATATGAGATTTTGTCATCTGTGAATAGAAATACTACTTCTTTTTCAATTTGGATGCCTTTTCTCTCTCTTCTTGCCTAATATTCTGATAAGAATTCCCAATACTATATTGAAAAGAAGTGGCAAAAACAGGCATCCTTGTCTTACTCCTGAAGCTTCCTACTCCAGTATTTTTTGTGACATCATTGTGAATTTTAAGGAGACAATGGGATCTTATGTCTTGAATGAGATTTCAAATTTTTGAAGTATAATAAAATTATAGACCTCAGGGTTTATTTTATCATCTATCCTAAAAACCAAACCCCATGATTAACTTTTCAATGAAAAGTTGTTTTGTGAGACATTCGTTTAAAGCTTGGCTATAGGTAAGATGTCACTTCTGTAAATACTTTGGTAGAAGAGGAAAAGTCAAATTAACAAACACCCATACATAGTACTCTATACAGTATATCATGTAGAGAAATTAAAAACAGATTCCTGACCTTCAAGATACTTATGTACTTGGAGAAACTAGACAAAATACATGTTTTAGGGGTCAGAATTATGTATTCAAAGTACTGTTGCATTCCCACTCGAGACTTGTTTTTAAGTGTTAATAATACCTCACAACTCAAGTCATTTATCTTTCCATGTGGCAGTTGCTGGGAAATATTTTTTTTTTTTTCCTGCTTGCTTTTATTACTGGTTGAAAATGGTGGCTCTTCTGGGCTAGATTATATTCAGTTATTATGGCATAGGTTTAAAAATACTTTATGGATATTTTTCAGCAACTTCAAATTTTCTGCAAGTTGAAATCTTCTGTTACAACTTTCACTGCTTTATCACCTCTACTCCCACCTACCCTGAAGAAACTTTTCCTATCAGGATTTAGGTTTAATAGTATTTTATAGTGAGGTATATATTCTCCTGGGGTGAGGAAATACATTTGAAAGTGAGCATACCTTTTCTTTTATTTCATAGTTCAACCAGGGATGTTAGCAGGAAGTTGTACATCGCTTAAACATTTTCAAGTGATTATTTTCTTTGTATGTATTAGGCCTCAAGAAAGGAGAACTGGATATGAGCAGTTTCACCCAGGCCCTTCCCCGGCAGATCATGATTCACTGGAATCCAAGCGACCACGTCTGGAGCAGGTTTCTGATTCCCATTTCCAGCGGGTCAGCGCTGCGGTCTTACCTTTAGTGCACACGCTGCCAGAAGGGGTGAGGTCTTCTGCAGATGCTAAGAAGGTAAATATTTGTTCTCTTACCCTGTGGAGTTGTTGGTCTGAAATGTTCGTTTAGCCATATTCAGGCACAGCGCCTAAAAGAAAGTCCAGTTATGCCAATCTCTAAAGGTTAGTGCTATGGGAAAGTAAAAATTTTGTTAAACAAAACTAAAAACCACAGACTTAATACTCCAGACTTTTAAAGTCAGTACTTTTAACTTTTTGGTAATTGGAAACAATCCGAGGACTGCTGTAAAGAAAAATTGCTGTTGAATGACATTCAATTGCTGTTGAATCTCAAGCATTTTATATCGGCTTGTTGGGCTGTAAAATGTGGTCAGACTCAAGACTACCACAGTTCTGTTAAATTTAAATTAAGTTTTAAATAATACCTTTAAATTCAGTTGCAGTTTATTAACTTACCGCATAGGAGAAGACACGTTTTAGGTAAGGTTTAATTGTGCTTATAATTTTTGTAAAGAAAGTTTCTTTTTCTAATTTATGTAAAAAATATGTTCTTGCAAATACAGAAGAAAAAAGTTATCTATAATTCTCTGTCTTAGAGGTAACTGTTATACTTTTAATGTGTAGCTGTATCTCGTGACATTTCAAACAATGTGTATTGTGGATTTATGAGAAGGTTCTAAGATCAAACCTCTTTTTTTCTTATGTTTATTATTATTTACCTTTCTTTTGTGAAATGCATCTTCCTGTATTATGCCCTTATTTTGTTGCTGAGTTTATCATATTTAACTGTCTGTTTTGCTTGTCATTAAATCTTCAGATTAGGAAGTACCTGGCACTTAGTAGGTACTGAATAAATACTTGTTTTAGAAAGAATAATTCTTTAAAACACTTTTAACAATAAAGTGTTAACCCCTTTACTATCATATTTTCATATCTCTTACCCCTGCCTTTTTGTTATCAAATATTTTTGCCATAAAGTTTATTTGCCTTTATGGCTAATGGCCCTGTCCACCCTGATATCAGATAAATAAATACACATTTTCTTTGAGTTTTAATGCAGTGAGAAATGATTTAAAAGATAGTGAGTATGTTTGCAATTTATCTTCAAATAGATCAACTGGGGAAAAAAAAGGTAGGTGTGTGCATGTGTATAGAGACAAAGCAAATATAGCAAAATGTTACAACTAGTGAATCTAGATGAAGATATTGAGTGTCCATTATACTAGTCTTTCAACTCTTACGTAAATTTGAAAATTTTCAAAATAATAAGTTGGGTGGGGAAAGCTCTTTGTGATAAGCTAGAAATGAACTAAGCTTCTAGGAATATTGAGACCTGCTTCACTATGTTGAGTATGTATTATAGTCTATGGATTTATAAGAAATGTTTGAAACATTTAAAAAAGAAGGAAAGAAAGAAAGAAATACAGTGAATAAAGGTCTTCTTCCAAGGCTGAATAAATGACCACAAAGGTAATTTATACCTATGGATTTTTTTGGCAGAAAGAGATCTTAAAACTTCATCCATTTAAATAATGTGTTATGTTGGATCAGAGTACAGTTGATTTCCGTTTTATAGTAGAGAAGACAGATGTTAAGAAAAATTAAGTGACCTAGGTCGAGCCTCCTGAGTTGGAGTGAGAACCCATGACCTCTGACCCCTAGTCCTGCTCTTCCCCTCCCCCCCCCAAGTTGTAAATCATGACTTTCCTTTTTTTAGAAGTAGGGATTTTGAAAGAATTAGCATCTGTTAGTTTTTTTCTTTTTTTTAATGTTGTTAAGCCCAGGTATATCATGTATAGGATTAAATTAGATAAGTTTGAAGGAAAAAGTTACAGTCTCACCAGTTAGAAATTGTTTATTGTGCATATTTTAATGTGCTTGCTTTGTATATTGTATATAGCTTTATTTTTGCTTAAATACATACTTCTTGTGTCGTTAAGTTTACAATTTTATTTTTAGTCATATTCCATGTATGGATATAAAGTAATTTATTTAATTGCCACACATTTGGGTTACCTGTTTGCTCATTAGAACAATGACATATTTTCTTTAGGTTGATTTTTTTTTTTTTTTTTTTTTTTTTTTTTGGGTACATGGGCCTCACTGTTGTGGCCTCTCCCGTTGCGGAGCACAGTCTCCGGATGCGCAGGCTCAGCAGCCATGGCTCACAGGCCCAGCCGCTCCGCGGCATGTGGGATATTCCCGGACCAGGGCACAAACGCGTGTCCCCTGCATTGGCAGGTGGACTCTGTACCACTGCGCCACCAGAGAAGCCCAATAGGTTGATTTTTTTTTTTTTTTTTTTTTTTTTTTGGGTATGCGGGCCTCTCACTGTTGTGGGGTCTCCCATTGCAGTGCACAGGCTCCGGACGCGCAGGCTCAGCGGCCACGGCTCACGGGCCCAGCCGCTCCGCGGCATGTGGGATCTTCCCGGACCGGGGCACGAACCCATGTCCCCTGCATCGGCAGGTGGACTCTCAACCACTGCGCCACCAGGGAAGCCCAATAGGTTGATTTTTGTGTTTGGTTTTTTTTTGGCTGCGCTGTGCGGCTTGCAGGATCTTAGTTCCCTGACCAGGGATCGAACCCTCACACTGGGCAGTGAAAGTGCGGGGTCCTAATCGCTGGACCACCAGGGAAGTCCCTGGGTTGATTTTTTTGGTATACAGTCTTATTTATTTACCTAAGGTAAATTCCTGTTAGTGTAAGTAATTAGAGACCAGAGTTGGCATATTTTAAGGTTTTCATGGGTGTATCCAGATTGCCCTGCAAAGGAGGAGAACCAGTTTTTGTCCCTGATAGCACGGTATAAGGGCTCCCAGGTCTTGTGTGCCCTTACTGATACCACATATTTACTGTTTTTAAAAAAGTCATTGTTTGATACATTTTTAACTTGCATTTATTTGCTTGTTAGTAAAATTTAACATTTTTTCATTTATTTTTCCTGTTTTATGAATTGCTTTTTCATATCTATTGCCCATTTTTCTGTTGGTGTGTTTTTTATTTTATATTGAGTTGTTAGAGTTTACATTTTGCAAATAATTTTTTCCATTTGCATTTTAAATTTTTTATTTCAATTTTGATGAAGAGAAAATTGTTTTTTTATTTTGATTCATCAATCTTTTTTTTTTTTAATGTCTTTTGCTGTTGGCTTTCCTGAGTTCAAGATAATGTGAATGCCTTTTTTTGTTTGTTTGAGGCTTCTTGTGATTTGCTAATAAATCTCATATAAATGTTTGCTATTATTTGGCTTTCATTGTGATATAAGATGTGAGATAGGAGTCTTAACTTCTTCCCTCAAATTACTATCATAATGTTCCAATACAAAATTATAAACTCCTTGAAGACGAGCATCATGCCTGTTTCGTTCACCACTCTACCTAGTGCCTGTCATATAATAGGCACTCAAGGAATTTGTTTATTGTTAAATATTTAACTAGAGAAGAAGTCAGTGGAAAATACTGATTTGTAATAGTAGTTCTTAGGGCACGGATCAGATCACCTGAGGAGCATTTTCAAAATCTGCTGAATCGAAATATAATCTGTTTTGCTGTTATACGTGTTATGTTACACAAATTAGCTCATATGCATATGTAAGAGAATGATATGAATATAACATGGAAGTCCTAAAGATTCGTGAATGATTGTTCCTAGCACATGAATGTTTTCAGGCTCTCAGGATCAAGCTGTCTCATAATTAAGAAATAGCCTTTGAGATAGACGAAGACCTTAAAAAGATTTGAAAAGTCTGCATTTAGTTTTCATTTAGTGCAGGTAGTACCTGGCTTAGTTAATTCAAGAACTGCTCTGCTTTTCAATGTTAAGCTAACTAATGAAGATTGGAATGTTGAAAAGAAACTGCGAAGACATTTTCTCCTGTACTTTTTTGTTTTTAAAGGTTGATAAAAATCTTTATACCCCGAATCTGATTTTTATTTTGATGAAACATACTATTTTCTACTGGAAGCAAATGACCTCAAGGATTAACAAAGGAAGCATAAACTATAGGGTTTATGGCTACCAAAGAATTGACTGTAGTCTAAATGCAAATGATATTGGAGCTTTAACAATATTATTACTTCTATTAGGATCGCTGTTGTTTTTGCTAATGCTCTGCTTACAAAGTTTAAGTAATAACCATAATCCTATTTTCCCCAGAAGTCTTTATATTAAACTATACTATTACAGAATATCAGACTTTTCAGGAATATACATGTTATGTTTTAGTTGAAATCTGTGTTCCAAGGTGTTTTGGAACAACTATCCAGGTATAATTAAGTGCATTCTTGGTTACAACTACTGATTTCTCACAGTTAATTAATCTTTTTTAATACATTGAGGGCTCTATAGTCCTAGGAACTATGCTCATTCTAGGCTTCTTATACCCTAAAGAAAACTAGTACCTTAACCTAAAATTTATCTGCTTTACAGTGTTGCTTATATCTTCGCTTTAGACTGGAGATTGGTAGGCTGTATGTGTGTGTGTGCATGCGTGCATGTGTGTGTTGACGGGGTGATAGGTTTTGGGTGGAGGGGCCTTCAATCTGCTATAGTCCCCTGCTGGTTTGGAGCTGGAATGGGATGGTATATTTGGCTGAAGAGATGTTATGTGCGCTATAGGGTAGGTAGGCTTAGTTGCCCTTTATGAAGGTAGGCCTGGGTGATTGTAGCAACAAAAGTTCTAGATCATTTCTCGGACTTCTGTACCTCACTGTTGGCCCTTGGAAAGTCTGAAAACTTTTTGATAGGAACAGCCATATCATAGCTGTTATGTTGGGTGGGCACACAGGGTATGCATGTTCAGACCTTTTGGAGTGCCATTACAAGGAAATGGCTGAGGAATTGATATCTTCCTTTGCCGTGATTGCGTTATTATTTCTGCAGAAATTAGAAGTCTCAGTATCGTTGTACTAAAGGCTGATTAGCCACTTAGCCACCTCATTCTGGATAGCTTTTAGGATCTTCAAAATTGTGAATGATATGTCTAAACTATAAACATCAGTGGTGTGGGTTTGTGTGTGTGTGAGAGAGAGAAAGGGAGGGAGGGAGAAAATTGCTACCGTAGGACTGCCACCTACAGAGAGCACACATTGCTCTGCTAAGCTTTAAAATTCACATTTTTCAGTTAAGAGGATCTTGAAGCTGACATTGGCTGTTGGTGAGAAATCATTTGTTCTTGATTTTCTTCCTTAAAGGATCCAGCATTTGGAGTCAAACATGAAGCTCCTTCCTCTCCAATCTCTGGGCAACCATGTGGAGATGATCAAAATGCTTCACCTTCAAAACTTTCAAAGGAAGAGTTAATACAGAGTATGGATCGTGTAGATCGAGAAATTGCAAAAGTAGAACAGCAGATCCTTAAACTGAAAAAGAAACAAGTAAGTGTTTGATTTTACTGCTTAATACATTCTCAGAATGTATGTTCGTCTCCCTAAACAAGAGAATGTTGAACTTTCTGAATTTTTAACTTTACGTAAAGGAAATCATGCCTTGTATGTTCTGTGACTTGCTTATGTTTGCTGTTAGTTTCCTTAGTTTCATCCATTCATTTTCTTGTGGTATTGTCTGGTTTTATGAGTCCAGATAGCAAAACTCATTTGTCTATTCTGTGTTGGCTCTTACTGGATGTGTTGTTTCTAGTTTCTTGCTATTCCACACATGGTGCTATGTTTTTGTTTCACGTGTAGACAGATTTTCTAGGGCGTGTGCCCAGGAATGGCGTTCCGTGGCCTGAGCATGTGCACGTGTTCGCATGTGCTAGATGAGACCACATCTGCTGAGATGGCAGCACCATTTATACTCCCACTGGCAGTGTGTTCATGTTCCAGTTTGTGCATGTTCTTGCCTTCACGTGGATGTGAAATAGTTTTAATTTGCATTTCTCTGACGAGGAATGAGACAGAGCTTGTTTTCATTTGTTTATGGGTTGTGTGCCTTATGTGGATGGTTACTTTGTCATTTTCTTATGTTTAGTGTTTCCTGAAGCCTCTCGTCAGGTATGTGTATAGCACGTGTCTCCTAATTTGTGGCTCATCATTTCACTTTTTGGGGGTGGGGTGGGGGGGAGGTGGTTTTTTTTGAGATTAAGAAAGTGTACTTGTTAAAGTGTACAGTTCAGTGGCTTTTATGTATTCATAAAATTGTGCAACTGCCATCATTATATATTTCCAGAACATTTTTATCACTTCAGAAAGGAACCACATATCTTTTAGCAGCTACTCTATTTCCCTCTCTCCCCAGCCCCTGGCAACTGTAAACCTCTTCTCTCTATATATGGATTTGCCTATTCTGGACATTTCAGATAAATATAGAATCATAATATGTGACATTTTGACTCCTTTTATTTAGCATGTTTTCAAGAGTCACCCATGCTGTATCTTGTATCAGCACAAAATTCCCATTGCATGGATATACTGTGTTTTGTTTATCCGTTCATTAGTTGATGGCATTTAGGTTGTGTTCACTTTGGGATGTTATGAATAGTGCTGTTAGGACACACTAGTTTTTGTGTGGACATGTTTATTTGGTTCTCTTGGATATATGCTAGAAGTAGAATTGGCAGAGTCACATGACAAATCTCTGTTTAAAGCTTTGAGGAACTGCCAAACTGTTTTCCAAAGTGGCCGTGTGTCATTTTAAATTCCCACCAGCAGTGTATGAGGGAGGGTTTCACCTTTTCTACTTCCTTGTCAACATTTGTTGTTGGTTTTTTAAAAAATAGCTATCCTAGTAAATGTGAAGTGGTATCTCATTGTGGTTTTGATTTTCATTTTCTTAGTAACCAGTGATGAACATCTGTTGATGTGCTTGTTGGCCATTTGCATATTTTCTTCAGAGAAATGTTCATTCAGATACTTTGCCCAGTTCTTTTTTAGCTGGGTTGTCTTTTCATTGTTGAGTTGTAAGAGTTCTTTATATATTCTGCATATTCAGATGTATGATTTGCAAATATTTTCTCTCATTCTGTGGGTTGTCTTTTTACTTTCCTGATAGTATTCGTTGATGTACAAAACCGTTATTTCCTCTATTTGATTCATTCAAATATTTATTGAGCATCTAGGGAGATACAAAAGTGATTAAAACATGGTCAAAGAGGTAAATCAAATGAATAAATAATAGAAGGCAAAGTATAAGATTCACTGAATCACAGCAGTCAAACGAAAGTGCTGTAGGAAATCAAGAGTGAGATTGCTTCTAGCCTGGAGAGGGGTGTGGGTGGCTGGAAAGTCAGGAACCGGGATTGAGATTAAAATAGAAGACTTCGTCTGGATTGCTAACGAGACTCAGTTTGAACCCTCCTTTGTATTCGTCTCTCCTTTTCCTCTCTCCCTGTCTTAATTTACCAGGACTGTTCATTGTGCTTTTTCCTAGACTTGCCTGCATTTTTACTTTAATGTCTTATACCGAACTAGGTCCTTTTGGTGTTTTAGGAGGTTTTTTTTTCTTTTTCTTTTTTTCCCTCTGTTTCTTGGAAGGATTCTTGACTTTTTTGCTCTTGGTATTTGATGGTTTTGAGTCTTTTCCATTATGGTTTGATTTTATGCCTTTCTGGCTGGAGTATCGTACAGATTTCTTTGCTGGAGCTTTTTCTTCAGCTTCTCTTCACCTTCATCAGCAAGTTTTGCTTGTTTTCTGTGGAACCTTGCTACCACTTCCAGGTACACTTAGGGGTTTCACATCCTCCTCTTCTTCATCTTCTTACTCTGCATCTTCTAAGTGCTGTCCACTAATAAGTACAAGCCCTGAACTACTTTTAGACCACAGGTAGTATTGTTTCAGAGCCCCCCAGGGAAGCCATTGGCTGTACAGACGTTATCAACCTTGCCAGGGCTGCTTTGCTTAGGCTGCCTCTGCTTCAAGAGTGTGCACTTCACCCTTTGCACCAGCCCCGAAACTGACCCTTCCTAAAGATAACTGCTCATTTTCATCATTCTCCACTTTGAAGTGATAATCTTTGTTGGTCTTCAGTTGACAACTAAAAGATAGTTCTGGGGCCCCAGGGGCACACACTTAGGTGGGAGAGAAGGTGGACAGAGATAAGTGACTTCCTTTCAGAGGACAGCTGAGCAGGACAGAGTCATACCGGGGCGGAAAGTTTTTAATTGTGATGAAGTCCAGTTTATTTTTTCTTTCATCACTTGCACTTTTGGTGTCATATCTAAGAACCTTAATCCAAGTTGCATAATCCAAGGTCACAAAGATTTATACCTATGTTTTCTTCTCGGAGTTTTGTAGTTTTAGCTCTTACATTTAGGTCAGTATTTTGGTGAACAGAATTTCTGGAGGTTTTATATGAGACTACCCTGGGACCATTGAAAGAGTTTACCTATATTGTCTTTTTAAAAGTTTTATAGTTTTATCATCAAATTATTCTTTTTTTAAAATTTATTTTTATTTATTTATTTTTGGCTGTGTTGGGTCTTTGTTGCTGTGTGCGGGCTTTCACTAGTTATGGTGAGCGGGGACTACTCTTCGTTTTCGGTGTGTGGGCTTCTCATTGCGGTGGCTTCTCTTGTTGCGCAGCATGGGCTCTAGGCACGCGGCCTTCAGTAGTTGTGGTGCATGGGCTCAGTAGTTGTGGCTCGCGGGCTCTACAGCGCAGGCTCAGTAGTTGTGGTGCGTGGGCTTAGTTGTTCTGCGGCATGTGGGATCTTCCTGGACCAGGGCTCGAACCTGTGTCCCCTGCATTGGCAGGCGGATTCTTAACCACTGCGCCACCAGGGAAGCCCTCATCACATTATTCTTAATCTACCAGAAATTGAATTTTTGTGTCTGCCTCAAGGTAGGGGTCAATATTCATTTTTTTCCCTGTATCGATAATTAAAAAGGTCATCCTTTTCCAACTGTTCTACACTTTTAGCTCTATTATAATTCAGGTTTGCATCTATATATGGATGATTTCTGGGCTTTGTGGTCTTTGTGTTCTTTGTGGTACTGATGCAGAAATAGAATAGATATCCTTCTGATTACTAGAGCTTTATTCTTTTTTTTTCCAGTGAGGCAAATCCCACTTCTATGGGCATGATTTAGCTTTTTTAAAGTTTTTTACCATCTCATATAACTTTTAGAATCATTTTTTTCAGTTTTCCAAAATATCTTTCTGTAATTTTCATTGGAATCATATATAATACAGAAATCAGTTCAGGGACGATGGTATCTTTATCTTAATGACTCTTCCTGTCCGTGGCTATGGTATATCTGTCTATTTAGGAGGGCTTTCATGTTTTATTACTTTCTTTTATATGCCTTGTGTTAGATTCAGCTCTAGGAGCTTTATATTTTTGATGCTATTGTTAATAATTATCTTTTCAAAAATTATATTTCTTCTAACTGTTGCAGTTTTTTTTCACATGCTAGAATTACTTTTTAAAAAAAATATTGAAGTATAGTTTATTTACAGTGTTGCATTAGTTTCAGGTGTACAGCAAAGTGATTCATATATATATGGTCTTTTTCAGATTCTTTTCCATTATAGGTTATTACAAGATATTGAATATAGTTCCCTGTGCTGTACAGTAGCTCCTTCTTGTTTATCTTCAGTCTTTTTTGTTTTTTAATATATGCCAGTAACCTCCCTAAATTATCCTTGTAATGTTAATTACTTATTTGTAGATTTTTTTGGGTTTTCTATGTAGGTAATGGTCATATCAACAGTAAAAAAAAAAAAAAAAAAAAGAAGACAGTTGTTTCTTTCCTTCCAGTTCTTAAACCTTTTCCTTTTCAGTTGCCTTATTGCTCTGCTTAAGACTGCAGTGCAACATTGGGACTTTCCTGGCAGTCCAGTGGTTAAGACTTCGCCTTCTAGTGCAGGGGGTGCGGGTTTGATCCCTGGTCCGGGAGCTAAGATCCCACATGCCTCCGCAGCCAAAAATCTAAAACATAAAACAGAAGCAATATTGTAACAAAATTCAATAAAGACTTTAAAAATGGTCCGCATCAAAAAAAATTAAAAAAAAAAACCTGCACTGCAACATTGAAAGTGGTTATTCTTGTTCTTTTCTGCTTTTTCAGGAATGCCTTTTACGTTTTACTACCACTGGTTATGATGTCAGTATTATAGACATCCTTCCTCAGATTGGGAAATTCCCATCTGGTCCAGTGTGCTGAGAATTTAATCATGAGGGACATTGAAGTTCACCAGTTGCTTTTTCTGCATAAGTTTGTTGATCTTATTATTCTCCTTTAAAATATATTAATAAGGTGAATGACGTCAGTTATTTTTCTAGTGTTAAATCACCTGTGGATTCCTACGTTTAACCTAACTTAGTCATGATGTATTATCTATTTTTAATAAATTGCTGCACTTGACTTACCAGTATTTATTTTGGGATTTTTGTATCTTATTTGTGAGATAGATAAGCCTGTCATTTTCTTATACTGTTCTTGTCTGGTTTGGTAACAGATCATGCTAATGTCACAACCTTTCTAAACTCTGAAATAGTTTAAGATTGTAATTATTTGGTAAAATCAGCTGGATCTAGTGGGTATTTTTTGTGTAAAAAGTATTTTAAAATTAGTGATTCAATTTAAAAACATTCACTTCTATTTCTTCTGGAGATAGTTTTTTCCCTCATTTTGGGGAATATAGTTGTATCTTCTGTATCATGAGTTTCTGCTTCTTATTTCCTCTTTGGTTTTATTCTGCTCTTTTATAATTTGTCAACATTAACTTTTTAGTTTTTTCTTCCCCCTTCTCCCTGTGCACTACTTTAACTTCATTCAGCAAGTTTTAATTTATAATGCGTTTTATTATCCATCCTGGTTTCTTTTTCAACTCCTGTATTAATAAAAGTGTTCTTTTAAAGTTCTTACATAAAAATGTTTTCTTGACTATTTTTGGTTATTTGATTTCTAACTTTATTGTGGCCAGAGAGTATGGTCTCTAATACCCAGTCTTTTGAAATAATTGGTTCTTGAATTTTGACCTAGATGATGATCAATTTCATAAAAATACTCTGGGCATACTTGAGAAGATTTTGTATTCTCTACTTCAAAAAATCATCCGTATCTTCTCTCATCTTTGTCTGTAACTTATCAATTACCACTATGATTTTGGATTTGTCTCTTTTTCCTAGTAATTCTCAATTTTTAAAAAATTGAGGTAAAAAAATTGACATGCGACGTTATATTAATTTCAGGTGTATAACATAATGATTTTATGTTTGAATGTATTGCAAAAAGATCTCCCCAATAAGGCTAGTTAACCATCCATCACTCCACATAGTTACAGAATTATTTTCTTGTGATGAGAACTTTTAAGATCTACTCTCTTAGCAACTTTCAAATATACAGTACAATGTTGTTAACCATAGTTGCCAAGCTGTACTTTACATCTCCATGACTTATTTATTTTATAATTGGAAGTTTGTACCTTTTGACTCTGTTCACCCATTTGGTCCATCTCCCCCCGCCCCTGCTACCACCAGTCTGTTCTTTGCATCTACCAGCTCCTGTTTCTTCCCCTCCCCTCCTTCCTTCTTTCTCCTCTTTCCTTCCTTTCTTTCCTTTTCTTTCTTTCTTTCCTTCCTTTCCTTCCTTCCTTTTTTCCTACCTTCCTTTACCTCTTTCCTTCCCTTCCTGTTTTTTCCTACCTTCCTTTACCTCTTTCCTTCCCTTCCTGTCTTTCTTTCAGGATTCTACACATAAGTGAGATCCACCTGTATTTGTCTTTCTCCATCTGACTTCACTTAAAATAATGCCCTCAGGGTCCATCCATTTTGTTGCAAAAGATGAGAGTCCATTCTTTTTTTATGGGTAAATAATAGTCCATTGTGTATATATACCACATCTTCTTTATCCATTCACCTATTGGTGGACACTGAGGTTGTTCCCATGTCTTGACTATTGTGAATAGTGCTGCAGTGGGGCCCGCTATAGTACCAGCATCTACGCAGTGGGGGAGCTCCCAAGAGTGGCTGCTGCCAGTGTCTTGTGTCCCAAGGGTGAGCAGTGGCCGGGTCCACCCCCCACCCCTGCAACCCCCCCCCCCCGCCCCCGCCACCTCTCTGGGAGACTCTCCAAGACCAGCAGGTTCATATTAATATGGAAACACGGGCCCCTGATTTTATTGATGCTTCTCTTCATCTCTTCTGTCATGAAAGAGAAACTAAACACAAAATATGGCCCAGAAAATATGTCCAAGCCTAAATTCAGATGCATGCTAGGATTCCAAGATTTCTGCCTTTCAGCCCAGCTCTTGAAGAAATTTATACAGTGGCAGATGCAAGATTTCTCTGTAGAAGAGACTCAGGAATGGTGATGTGTTTGCAAGGAAGAGCTGGGGCTAAACTGTCTTTTAGGCAAACTGTATTTGCCTAAAACTAGGCTTGTTTGGAGTGAGCTGCCAAATCTGCTAGTGAATTCACATTCCCCTGGGAAGCCTGCTTTTTGGAAGGTCTTCAAGAAGTATTGAACTTTCAAAAAAGTCTGAAAACTATAATTGACCCTATACGTGAAGGCTCGTGAACTAAACTGGGTTCTGACAATGTGGACAGCAACCTCCCAGTTATCGCTTTCCGTTCTCAAGTGGCGCTGCTTCAGCTCTTGTAAAATCCTCAAATTCCTACCTTAATGGCCAGGAGGAAATCAAACTGTGGAACTAGTCTGCACCTCCAAAGCCCCAGCAACCCCAAACTCTGTTATCCTCCCTTTCATTTCCCATTTTGACCCCTTTTAATGATGACCCCCCCCCAAAAAAAAACTGCTGCAGTGAACATGGGGGTGCATATATCTCCTTGTTCATGTTTTTTTCTTTGGATAAATACCCAGAAGTGGAATTGCTGGATCATATGGGAGTTCTATTTTAATTTTTTGAGAAACTGTTTCCGTAGTGGCTGCACCAGTTTACATTCCCAGCAACAGTGCACAAGAGATCCCTTTTCTCCACATCCTTGCCAATGCTTTGTTTACCATAAAGTCTGCTTCGCCTGATATTGATGTAGTTAGATCAGCATTCTTTTGGTTGATATAGGTTAGTGTATCTTTTTCTTTCCCTTTACTTTCTGTGCTTGTATTTTAGGTATATCTCTTATATAAGTATGTATCTGGGTTTTGTTTTTTATTGAGTCTGACAAACTGTCTTTCCACAGGGTAATTTAGTTCTTTTAAATTGACGATGATGTTCCCTGGTGGTGCAGTGGTTAAGAATCTGCCTGCTGGGCTTCCCTGGTGGCGCAGTGGTTGAGAATCTGCCTGCTAATGCAGGGGACACGGGTTCAAGCCCTGGTCTGGGAGGATCCCACATGCCGCGGAGCAACTGG
Organism: Leucopleurus acutus; assembly: GCF_964270905.1. Classification (NCBI taxonomy): domain Eukaryota; kingdom Metazoa; phylum Chordata; class Mammalia; order Artiodactyla; family Delphinidae; genus Leucopleurus; species Leucopleurus acutus. The sequence continues at coordinate 58,346,744 of NC_139161.1, forward strand.
GCCCGTGAGCCACAACCATTGAGCCTGCGCGTCTGGAGCCTGTGCTCCACAACGAGAGGCCACGATAGTGAGGCCCACGCACCGCGATGAAGAGTGGCCCCTGCTTGCCACAACTAGAGAAAGCCCTTGCACAGAAACGAAGACCCAACATAGCAAAAATAAATTAATTAATTAATAAACTCCTACCCCCAACATCAAAAAAAAAAAAAAAGAATCTGCCTGCCAATACAGGGGACATAGGTTCGAGCCCTGGTCTGGGAAGATCCCACATGCCACGGAACAACTAAGCCCATGCGCCACATCTACTGAGCCTGTGCTGTAGAGCCCATGAACCATAACTACTAAGCCCACACTCTGCAACTACTGAAGTGCAGGCGCCTAGAGCCCGTGCTCCGCAACAAGAGAAGCCACCACAATGAGAAGCCCGCTCACCGCAACGAAGAGTAGCCCTCGCTCACTGCAACTAGAGAAAGCCCACGTGCAGCCAAAAATAAATAAATAAAATAAATAAATTTATAAAAAAAGAAAAAAAGTTGACGATTGGTAATATCTCAATTATTTTAAAACTATTTTATGCTTTCTGTCTTTTTTTTTTTGGCCTCACCATGTGGCATGTGGGCTCTTAGTTCCCTGACCAGGTAATGAACCCATGCCCCTGGCAGTGGAAGCAGAGAGTCTTAACCACTGGACCGCCAGGGAAGTCCCTGTCCTGTCTTTTTTATGCTGATATTGATGTTCTTGTTTGTATTTTCCAATCCTTATTTTGGATTGATTGTCTTATTCCATCTTCTCCTGCTCCACCAGTTTGGATTTTATACATTATTTCTTTGTTTATAGTGGTTCCCCAGAAATTTTAAGTCTGTTTAACTCGAAGCCTAAAACTAAGTAGTATCTTAACCATCTTCTTGAGTATAGGAGGGCATAGAATTTCTTGATTTCTTTCTTTCCTCCCGACTTTTATGCTATTGTTGTCATATATTTTAGTTCTTTCTTATTTTTTTTAAAACTGCCAAAGACATTATTATTTTATGTGGTCAGTCTTCATTTCGGTTCACCCACATATATGTCATCTTATTTGCCCATCGTTCCTTCCTGCAACACAGATCTTCCATTTGTGAGAATGTGCTTCCTCTTGAAGAGCGTCCTTTAGAATTTCCTTTAGTGAGGATCTGTTAGCTGGAGAGTTCAGTGTTTGTTTGGTTTTCATAACTTAACTGTTGTCTTTTACTTATGGCTGTTATTGAAAGGTATCTTTGTTTGGAATGTGGTTATTTTCTCAGTTTTCCCTGCATGCTGTCTTTTTCCTTTCATTGCGAAGAGATCAGCCCTTAGTCTAATTTGTGTTCTTTTGTGGAGAGTGAATTTACTCTCTGGCTGCTTTCAGTAACTTTTTCTTTGAGTGCTTTTGTTTTTACTATGATTTCTTTAGGAGTAGGTGTTTTTTTGTTGTTGTTTTGTTTTTTAAATATTTCCAGGTTGAGACTCACTTGACTTCCTGAATGTGTTAGAGTTTTTCATGTGTTCCGGAAAATTCCTTAGCCATTATCTTTTTTACAAAACCCTTTCCTACAGTTTCTTTATCATCTTTTGAAAGTCCTGTTAGATGTAATATTTTATCACTCTGTCTTCCATGTCTCTTAATTGCTTTTCTTTCCCATTTTTTCCTTCTTCAGGCTTAATTGTGTGCAGTATCTTCATTTCTGTCATATCTGCTGGCAAGTGTATTTTCAATTTCAATACTTATGTTTTTATTTTAAGCATTTATTTATTTATTTGGCTGCACTGGGTCTTAGTTGTGGCACGTGGAATCTTTTAGTTGCAGCTTGCATGTGGATCTAGTTCCCCGAGCAGGAATTGAACCCATGCCTGCTGCCTTGGGAACGTTGGAGTCTTACCTACTGGACCACCAAGGAAGTCCCTCAATAATTATGTTTTTAGTGCTGGAATTTTTATTTGGCTCATTTAAAAAATCTGCTTGGTCATTTAAAAAATATCCCCCCCTTGCCTTTTTTTTTAATATGTTGAGCCCTCTTTTATTTATTAAATCATATTAGGTTTATTGACAATTCTTTTAAGTCTTAGTGGGTCTTATTCTTCTGGGTTGGTCACATTTTTTACTTTTCTTTAGTTTCTTCATGTATAAAATAGTAATAATACTAATAACACCAACTGAATCATGAGATTGTTGTATGAGTTGAGATAATGAATGTATTAATATATGTGTCACATAGTGAATGCTCGATAACATGTAACCCATTAAAATAATTAAAAATAATGAGACATAGTGTATGACTTATGAGATATACAGGAGCTATAAATTTTATTGAAGAATATAAAAGACAACTTGAGTAAATAAATACAGCAGAATAGAAATACAGTATTAATAATGTGAACTCATGTTAATTCACATTTTATACAATTTCAATAAAAATTCTAACTAAATTTATTTTTAAAGTTTGCCAAAATTATCATAAAGTTAATGTAAAAGAATAGGTGAGGAAAGTTTGTTTGTTTTGTTTTGTTTTTAGACTTTCTGTTACTGTGGTTTTGTCCCAGGGCTACTTAGCTACTAAGAACAAAATGTGATTTCCTGAAACTTGTTTATTTCTTTCTCTGCACCTACTTAACGGGGATTCTAAAAGAAGGCCTTCTGAGCAAGGGAATAAAAGGGCATGGTTGAAGAACTCATTCCCATAAAAATGATCTCAGAATGCCAAATATCTTTTGCTCACACAGATAGCAAGTTGCAAGAGTACTTTCTGTTCCAAAATGGAAGTGGTCCTCACTGGAGGATTTTTATCCTTTCATTTGGGTGCGGTCTGACTTAAATGACTAGGAACCTTGACTATCAGTCTTACTTGGTAGTATAGGTGATTTTTTTTCTGCTAGGCCTTTGGTAGACTTAACCATCTTTACCTAATGTCTTTTTTATCATTTCATTCAGTGAACTTATATCCATGTAGCTATTTGTTGAGCATTTGCTAGGTATCAGGCACTAGTTAGGTGATGGAAGACAAAAAGCAGTGAACTTAGCTGAGTCAGTCCTTACTTCAGTAATAATTGTAGGTAATAGTTAGTGACTGTTTATAGTTGTCCTTGCCATATATTGAGTCATTTAATCCTCTCAGAAAGCTATGTGGTAGGTAGGATTAATATCCCTACTTTACATGTGAGGGGTTTGTATACTAGCTCAAGATTGAGGTAAGGACTAGAAGGGGTCCTAGGATCAAGTCACTTGCAAAGGGTGACCCTAAGGCTGAATCCTGGGCAGAGTAATTCAGATAGGCTCCTGCTTTGTGATTGCACACACCAGCAGTCCATATTCTTTTGGTTTTCCCAGGGCCTCTTCGCTATAGAGTATAGTTTGGCCGGGGAGTAGGGTAGAGGATGGTGATGTGCTGACTTAAGGCTTAACCCTTAAACATTCTACCATACTCTCCCCGCCAGACATTAACACATACTGTGTATCTATAACACAGAAAAGCATTATTACAGTGCCACAAAAGGTCATTGTGATAGAGGTAGATGGGCTACCTTCATATGTTTAGATTCTCTTACTATTTTGCTTTAAATTTATCAGAATTAAAATATAAAAGGATTTTTCAAATGATGACTTATGTTGTTTAGTTATTAGTCAAAATAAATCTGATTGGGTTTGTTAGAGCCTTTGGGTCCATTAGGCCCTAGTAGATTAAGTGATTACCCTATAGAATCAGCAAAGCATTGCTCAGAAGCATGTGTTATCTCTGGTGATTAATTACTAGTGGGGCTGATGTGCAGCAGATGCCTGACTCTTCCTTTCTGGGTCTCTTAGCAACAGCTCGAAGAAGAAGCTGCTAAACCTCCAGAGCCTGAGAAGCCTGTGTCACCTCCTCCCGTGGAGCAGAAACACCGCAGTATTGTCCAAATTATTTACGATGAAAATCGGGTAAGTTCATGCCATTCCCGACGGCACAGGCCTTTAAAACCACTGGACTATGCCTTTTCCAGTCATCTGTGTATTCTGTGGTAATATTAATTGTATTAAACCTGCTTTCTGTTATAATTTTTAATGTTCTTAAACTTTGACTGAAGCTTGGTGTTTTTTCTTTATATACTGAAGAAAAGTTGATAGTTGTGTCTTAAATTATTTAATATTTCATTTGCATTTTATATGGTATAATACTATTTTGTGACAGTATAATTTTATCAGCTGAGTCTCTCTCCTGTTATATAAATAGTGGTAAGCAAGTGTGTAGCACATAATACAGCCATTCTGTAGTTTTTCACTTTATAAGCAACATTTAATGCCAAATACACTATTCTGGTAGAGATGGTCATTGGACGTGGAAATGGCTTGCATTAACTGCTTCAGAACTGATAGCTGGGGTGTGCTTTGAATTTTAGTTACAAAGTATGAGGCCATTGACCTTTAGGTCAACTTTCCTTTTTAGGTTTGTTAAAATAATTTCTTCTTTCATACTCATAATTAAAAGTGTCCACGGATTTAGGAAAGCCAGGCCTCAATTCTATGAATAATTTTGTGACGCTGAAGTTCGTTTTTTGGCCAGAATCCAGCCCAGGAACTAGCAGTTAAAGGGAAACTGATTTCACCTTAATGTGAAGAAAACCTTTCAACAGAGCTGCTTAACACTGGGCTTCCAGAAGCCCCCAATTCAAGAAAGAATTATATGCTTTAAGTACTATGGTAGAGAATTGGCTTGTCAGCTTAAGGCGATCATAAGGTAGAAGTTGGGGATTGTCATTTCAGTTTATTTGCCTTGTAGTGAGTGGAGTCTTACACAGGCATCCTGTAGCAAGGTTAGCCCAGATCCTAAAGGAAATTGACCTTAAGAAAAGCAGCTGTGAGATAGTCATTAAATACACTTTTATAGGAATGATCTTGGACTCAGGCGTATGTGTGTGTGTAGATAGATAACTGAAAGTCATCAGGTACACAATACTTAAGGAATTTTAAGTCACTGAGAGGCAGAAATATGGACAATTATTACTAGTTCCTTGACTGGGTTCAAAATCAGTCCAATTTATTGGGCAGAACAACCTACGTGAAAATGAGTCCAGTGAGGGTGAAGGGAGTCTGTGGAAGGAGTGATGAGGACCCCTCAGGGCATGCCTGGAGGGCAGTGACGCTGGGGTCCTTGCAGGGATGTGGCCCAAGGTCAACAGGTGCTTCCTTGTTTAAGAGAAGCAAGGTACATGGATTTTGTATGAAATCTCCTGCTTTTAAAAAAACACACTGGAGAACAAGAAAGTACTTCTGAGGGCTGATAGGCTTCATGGCCAGTTTGTGACTTCAGGGGTAAAGTAAATAGGGATTAGAGCTGATAATAATGGAAAAGGCTCTTATAAAATAATATATTGACTTCTTTCTTAGTATGAGTTACTTTTCAGATACATTGAATTCAGTGATATTTATTAATTGATTGAATTTCTTAATTAGCCTTTTCTTACAGGCCTAATAAACAGTTCCAGTGTTAGTGAATTCTGCGGTTGCCTGACTAGGATGTGAGGACTGAAAACTATTGAACAAGATCTGATAGAGAATTCAGTTTGTGTTAATTTATATATATGTATTTTTTTTCATTAGCTAGTGTAGTAAATGTTCCTTGATGCCCATCAGCAGAAACGAAAGCTCCTTTTAGACCTCTTCTTGCCATTTTAGCATTTACAATTCAGTTTGTTACACATTCTGTGAAGAATAGAAGAACCAAACTTGAAATCTGTCTTAATATTAGACTTGCAATGAGGATTGTTTTTAACTCAGTAACCATAGAAATCATCTTTCAAAAAATAGGTTCTTTTTGTATCCCCTGCTGCTAGTCATCTGCATTGGTGGTGCTTGTGCAGTAGACCCTGGATGGTAGCAGAAGCCCCCGAGGGGCGTGATGGGAGCAGGCCGCTTTCTCACCACTGACCCTTGCCTGTGTCTTCCTCCTCACCATGCTGCCTTTGTTAGACCTTCACTGCCTCTGTAGCTTTTTGTCATGAGTGACCTTACCTGTTTGGACACCGAGGGCACAGAGCGATGGGGGGCAACAAGAGTACATCTCCGTCTTGTTGCTTGTTTGACAGTGGCAGATACTGGTTGGCAATTAAGCCAAATGTGGCCCAAGAGATAGGGGCCCTTGTCTTCTATGAGGCATCTTTTATTTAGAAAGTCAGTGCGAGGCAGAAAACTACCTCAAACTGACATTTAGTTTTAAAATTGGCTTCCTGGGAGAAAAATTGCCTTGTATCACGTTTAAACTTGAGGCTAGGATTCATTTAGTCTCCAAACAGACTCTTCTCCTGGACTGTTTTTAACAGTTCAATTTGCTGTTACCCTTCCCAGTTGTAGGTTCCAAAAATATTTGTAAGTGCTCTAATTTCAGCATTGTAATACGTATAGAAAAGAGGGGGTGTGCAGTGAAGCTTTCAGGAACATGTTTATATTTTGATTGAATGATTTGCAAGTTAACGAGGCACCAGAAGAAAGAAGTGATTGACAGTGGAGAATGTACTGAGTGCCAACAACCTCTGGTCACCATGGCCATCGTCCTGGAAACTATCGATTTCTCTCTCTTTGCCACTCTGCAGACTTGGTTAATCAATGAAGAGCCTCAGTCCTGCCTCCTGGATATTGGTCTGGTCAATTGCTTCTCTCTTCCTCCTTCGCCAGTTGCTTGACTGGAGCCCTCACTTCTCATAGATGCTGAGTTTCCTTCCTTCAGTCATTTTTTTCTTTCTAATCCATCCTTCATATTTGAGCCCCCTGACGTGGTTCTTCAAATAAAATCTTTTTTTTTTTTTTTTGCGGTACGCGGGCCTCTCACCGCTGTGGCCTCTCCCGTTGCGGAGCACAGGCTCTGGACGCGCAGGCTCAGTGGCCATGGCTCACGGGCCCAGCCGCTCCGCGGCATGTGGGATCCTCCCAGACCGGGGCACGAACCCGTGTCCCCTGCATCGGCAGGCGGACTCTCAACCACTGCGCCACCAGGGAAGCCCCAAATAAAACCTTTTGATGACTTCCCCCTTTCTACAGAGTAGCCCAACCTTTTCATCAGTGCTTACGTGCCTGCCTGGCTGGCTGGCCCGTGGCCCAATACTCCCTTCTTAGCCATACCCTACTAGAACAGGTGTGAATGTTCCCTTGACGTTAGTAATTTACCCCGTGATGTTTCCCCTGCCGTCAGGCATCCCCGTGGCTTGCCTTTCTTGTCTGTTGAGTGCATTCGACTTCAGGACCCAGCTCAAGTATCATTTTCTCTATGAAGCCTTTCAAGACTCCTTATCTTCCTACACCAGGAAGGATATCTTATTCATTGTTTCCTTAGTGTCTCGCAGGTGCCTGGCACATAGAACACAGTCAACATATGTTTGAGGCATTAATTACTTCTATCTATAGACTTAGAATAAAGTTATATTATGTAAATGTGAAGGTTTTAAATTAATTTTTTTCTGCCAAACGATAGGTTAATCTGTTCTTAGCAGTTAAGCCAACATGAAGTCAAATATGTAATAAAATTTTGCAAAATTTAAATCTTGGGATATGCAAACACCTTAAATATTAGCTTTTAAAATTAGCCCTGAAGAGGTAAGTGCCTTTACGTAATAGGATACCAGTAAATATTTGTCGTGATAAGATTTCCCCCTTGTCTCTCAGTATTCTCTGTTACAGCCTCACTTAGCCTGCCTGTTCTTGGCATAGACTCTATGTAACGTGGAGTGCCTCAAGAAAGCAGGTTTAAACGTTGGAGAATGAAGGTCGTCTAGAGAGAATCAGCTGTAGGTGCTAGATATTCCAAATTTATCATCTGTGATTATGCTGTTTGTTATTTAACATATACCTTAAAGCTAATAAATTTTGTGATAATTACATTTTGGCTTTTTGAGATTAGAACATTGTTCTCAACTGCAGACTGTTTTGATTGTTGTAACTTGGGGGAGGGGTGGAGTGCTGCTGGCATCTAGTGGGTAGAGGCCAGGAGTACTGCTGAATAGCCTACAGTGCCCATGGCAAAGAAATGTCTGGCCCAAATGTTAATAATACCAAGGTCGACAAATCGACTTAAAACTATATACAGAAATAGCATTAGCTGTGCAAGTTCATTGGTTTTTTTTTATAGTTTTGTATATGATATTTTTGATATGTTTATTTCTCATCTTAATAACATTTTAAGTTTCTTGGAGTTTGGAAAGTGCGTTACAGTACTTTGAGCTTCCTTTGCTAATTAAACATAGTTCTTTTCACATAATATATGCTAAATAAATATTTGAAGTATTGTAATTGATAAATGAAAAGGATAGTGTTTATTTTAAGGGAACATCTTTCTCTACACTTGGGGATACTGATTAGTTCCATTCCCATTTGTGTGTTGCATCAGAAGCCCTGGAGAGTTTCCCAGCCACAGTGCGTGGACATGGGAGTCTCTGCAGCGGGCAGTGAGCCCTTGTTGTTACTAGTGAGCACGTGCTGGGGCAAGAGAGAGATCCGAGAACCCCCGACACATTTGCTGGATGTCAAATTCCAGCTTAAACAGCTTTAGTATTGAATTTTGTTATATTTCATTTGTCTATTAAAGGTAGATTTCTGTTAGATAGATAGCACTTTGGTCTAGATGATTTTACTTCTGAAAAAGGCATGTAAAAGTATATAATTCAACATTTATTTATTACTGAATACTTCGAGTAATTCAAACTGGTTGTTTTCTCTGTTGTTATTACTAAGGTTTTCTTATAATTGGAAAATATGCTCATTATAAGCTTTTCTTCAAAGAGATCGATTTGGCTTACCGTAGTAAAGATTGGCAACTTTAATGAAAAGTTAAAAACATAAAATACCATAAAGACATTGAGTTGAAGTATTAAAAATGTTTGAAGGATTCATTTCTAATAGTGAATCTCTGTTCCCTCTCCCTGGAATCTTAATATCTTTTTGTTTTTAAGAACTTACCAATTCTTTAGGTTTTGCTTTCAATACAAATGTTCAGATCTGACTGAATTTTGTGAGGGAGTTATGAAAATAAAATTAGAGAGTATTTCAGGCTATCATATGAGAGAAGAATATTTGGAAATAAGGATAAGCTTGACTGTAGATTAGTATTTAGGTAAATATTATTAAATTGGAAGTGATTTTGCATTTAGGTAATATTATTTTTAATTATACAATATAATAATGTTTTTATCTAGAAAAAAGCAGAAGAAGCTCATAAAATATTTGAAGGTCTTGGCCCAAAAGTTGAACTGGTAAGTAAGAAATTTCTTTTTTCATGTCTAGTGCTCTTTTTGTAGCAGTTTTTCTTGGGATAAAATGGAATACAGTCATTTACTTTGGGATGAGAGTGATGTAGCTGGGCAGCAAGGGTGATAAGCTTGAAATAATGTGCACGAGCTTGGTTACCTTTGCAGAAGCATTTTCCTGATTGTGTTTTTGCCTGAGCAGCCATTTAATCACTCGGTTAGAAGGAGAAAGAATTAAGAACAGAAATAGAAAGCTCTTTGAATCATACTGTTAGGGTAATATTGGTGTAAAATCCTCCTTTGCCTTTGAGATTAAAAAAATCTATGAATGAATTTATTATGAGGTACAGTGGATTTATGAACTTTCCTAGAGCAGTGGTGTTGTTAGGAGATGGGGTGGACAGAGTTATTCAGGGAACCTGAGCCTGGAGGTTTTGGTAGGGCGTCTGTTGTGTAGACCCAGTAGTACTGTACCTCGGCTACCATTGAGATAGAAATTGTGTCTTTGTCTCTTCATAGATGATGTACAACATTTTGTATATAAATGTTTGATTTATTTTATAGCCACTCTATAACCAGCCATCAGATACCAAAGTGTATCATGAGAACATCAAGACGTAAGTATTGATCATCTTTGGAGTTCTTCAGTTAAAGACCGTATATTCTGTAAAGAGATCATTTTTATGTTATCTGCTGACATAGTATTATAATATAGTGTAGGTGTGTTATAATATAGCGTAGGTGTGTTTTAGATTTGTGTAATTTGCTGTCGTTTTACTATATGTTATCTTCCTCTGGCTTCTTGGGGGTTGGGGTAACAGCTTTGAGTTTCCGAGGCCAAAAAATGAAATAAATTATTGCATAAAACTAGCTGGTTTTATAATCTGCTAGTAAAAAAGGTGGATACTTAACATTGAAATGGCTTACCTTGAGGCTTGAATTTTTTGCCTCCTGTTTTGTCTTTTTTTCAGTGGAGTACCTGCAAGGCGCATGATGAAGTAAGATAATGAAGCTTTTTCATTTAAGACTAGTGATGACACCGTCCCCCACCAAGCCACATCTGCCATTGCAAAGTAGAAGTGCCACGGATCATTTTATCATTATTCAAAATCCTATTCTAGGGAAATCCCTTCCATGACTCTTGCTAATGACGGTATTTGTAGACCCTTCTGCCATTTCATGTCCTGGTGCCTTGGAAGCGCTCAGCCACCTCATGTGGGTGAGGAGACTGCTCCAGGTTGTAGTTTGCTTAGCCTTGCTCATCCCAGACACCAGGCCTTTATGGATGCACATTTTGGAATGAGAAAATAAGTGAAAAGAAAACCTAATTTACTGATCTGATTGAAGTAAGAGAGGAAGCTAGATAGGTATCTTTTTTTTTATTATCATATTTTAAGAGAATTTTAGATGAATTATTCTTAGTTTGTAACAAAAATGTGATATTTCTACTTTATATGTTTTATTAAGTATAAGCAGAACATTATACTTATTTACTAGTACCGTTACTAATGAGCACATTGCTATTTATATATATATATATCTTTTTTTTTCTTTTAAAAAATTTTCTTACTGAGAGTATGTGCAATAGTTGACTACTTTGCAGAACTGGTGGCAAATATAATTTGCATGGTAGTATGCATGATAAAAATTGAAATTTGAATAATTTTAACTTTTGTTAAGTAAGTGGTTTATAATAAAAGTCATATACTTAGAATTTTTCTGTGAGATGCTGCTATGGGCTTGACAACCCTTAGAAGTAAGTTAGGCAAAACTCATATAAAATATACCTTGTTTTGGAACTGTTTCTCTGTTTTAACATTTTTACAAAGGAGAATAGCAGATAAAATCTAGCTGGCTACTTTTAATGATTTTTTTTCCGCAAAGCTTCCGTTATGTTTGTGTTCTGTCTTTTCCCTGATATTAGCTGCAGAGCAGCCCTGATTTATTTCATATTAGCTACATTGCCTACCACAGTGCTTATCACACTGTCCTGAGATGGGGTTCTTCATTTAAATTCTTAGGAAACATTTTAAGTTATATTTATTGATTGTCATTTGCTTTTGAGTAGCACATAATTACAATGAGAGCAAACTGAATATATGGTAACGCTCCTGCTGTACATCACCTTGTGAAATACCGTTCACTCAGCTGCATGCGTCTGTATGGATCGTTCAGTAGCTATTCTGTCATCACCGTCATTTGCTTTGTATGAAATAGCAAACGTTCCTTTTAATAATTCTCTTCATCTCTTGGCTACTTTTCCGTATAGCCAGCTCCTCACTGTCCATGCTTATTTGAGTGGAGCCAGTGTCAATGTTAGTCCTGAGTGGCAGATAATCCAAAAAATTACTCCTACTTGCCTTGGCTTTGTATTTATATTTGAATAATCAGCTTGAAATCCTTTCTGGAAGTAGGTGGGGTATAAATATTTATATCTGAGCCTGCATGTTATTGTTTTTGAAGGTTGCAGTGCTTCCAATTTGAAAAGTGAAACTATTACGCTAAGTTATAAGGGAAGTCTTCCTGTCCTGTCACGTTGGCCTCCGTGGCGTCTTAGAGTGTATTGTGTTGTTTCTGTGTAAAGCAGAAGCTGCCTCTGTGTTGGTGCACTCTCACAGGAGGGAGGACAGCACATACCTGAGGGAGGAGATAACTTTACAAGCTCCGCCTTCTCTTACGCCCCCCTCCCTCCAAGAGTGTGGCAAGGTGTTTATCTCACGAGGGTTCTTAAGGAGAATCAGTAACTGTGTAATCAGAACTTGAAAATAATATTTGCCTTACAATTGAATGTAATAACTAAAAATGAACTATTTGTATTAAAGTCTTACTATAGAATGGGAGGAATTTTAGTCAGTTCTAATTATTGCAGGAGTCTTATTTTGCAGGGTGAAAAAAATTAGGGTTAACTTTGATTACATCATATATTCTTAAGTGATCTTCGCTTGTTTTTCAGTGTCTCTGAAAACAAAAAAGTGAATGCATTATTAAATTGTACTTTTTCTTAATGTCATACAACCATATTTTTCTCTTCTAGAAACCAGGTGATGAGGAAAAAACTCATTTTATTTTTTAAAAGAAGAAATCATGCAAGAAAACAAAGGGTGAGGTCCTATCCTTGTTAACTGAAATTTGTGCAACTTTCCCGTCCGCGCTTCTTCAGGCATTCGCTTTCCCATTGTAGTGAGAACGTTTCTTGATCACACATGAGAACAGGTGCTGATTTAGACAGTAACTATAGATGTGACGTAAATATAAATCTAATTCTAGCAACATTTTGATGTCATAAATCACATTTAATATCATTATCAAATTAATTTCTTTGGTCATCTGTGTATAACATTTTCATCTAGCCAAAATAAAGAAAATGGTGAGTAGTTAAAAAAAAATATGAAAGAGAAATAGGATGATCTACATTTAGTCTCTTAACCCTCAAACAAATGTGGGTAAGTTATGGTCATGCTGATAAGACATCACTGTTCTTTCTTATTAGAAACTGGGTCAGCTAAAGTTCAGCTTTTTCAAATTCACATCGTTTTTCATATTTATTATATGACTTGCAGTCTAAAAATTTTGTGGTTATAATCTTCATGGAAATTAAGTTACAGAAAATATAATGCCAGTATTCTTATTTTTATAGTGTGTTCCTACTAATTTTAGACAGACTATTAATTCATTTAAATTGTTTTTTAGTGAATAAATGATGTTCTTTGATTCACATCAGAAATGAACTTTGTACCTTGTATTTAAGGACCTGACAGTTTAATGAATTTTAAGGGTCAACAGCTTTTATTTGGTATTATAACTTCTAGTGTTCTAATTTGCCAGTCTAGTCCTTCAGATACTTTCTTAAATTACCGGTCTTGAATCTTTTTTTTTTTTTGCCAAGAGCATACACATATAAATAAGAAATTAGCTAAAGTATTTTTTTCTATCTGATCATTTTGTTGTAATCATGGTGTAATTGCTAAATTTGCTATCTGGAGACACAAACACAGAAGCATGGACTTTGTTTTCATACTTCACAGGGTATTTAGTTATGAAGTTTATATGTTCATTGATTTGCTTAATAAATACTTATTGGCTATTTCCTTTGTCCCATGTATTATTCTACAAAGGGAGCGGGCAGCCACGTGGTTTTAGCCCTTAGGGAGCCTAAGGAGTAAGGGGGTAGATGAGGCTGCAGGCGATTACAGTGTTGTGGTCTTACGATGGCACAGGATGTACAGATGACCATGAGAGCGTGTAAGGGGACAGCTGGCGCAGATATGAATCATGAGGGGTGTTGCACAGGAAAACCAGTCCCCTGCAGACTTTCACAAGCAGTGGGAGCAGCTCATGGGAAGGTCTGGGAAGTGGAGGGAGTGTGGCAGGTTGGAGAGGGCTGGGCTTGGACTGAGCTGGGAGGGTGGTGAGGAGTGAGGCTGTGCAGGGAAGCCAGGGCCGGGTTGTGCACAGATCCTGAGGGCAGCTTTTAAGTGTTTGAGCTGAGGAAGTGAAATGTTGAGCTCTGTGTTTTAAGAAGTTGCATCTGGTTATGCCATTCAGGGTGCATGGGAGTCATTTAGGAAGGAGGCCGTTGCTTGAATCCAGATGAGACCGAGGGGGCGGCATAGAGCTGAGCGCAGGTGGAGGCCCAGGAGTAGACAGGCTATGAGGAGACGGGGCATGGGGAAGGCAGTGCTTTCCCCTCGCGGCCGCTTCCTGGAGCTGACCGTGTGGCAGGCCCTTTCGCTGTCTCACACCCACGGTCTGGGACTTGTAGTGCACGGTTCTTTTTTTCTTCTTCTCTGTTTAAAAAATGAGATCATACATTATTCTTTCCTCTAAAAGCATTCGCTCTCGATTTCATGTAGTTTACTGCATTTCTTTTTATCATAAAGAACAACCAATTTCTGCCTTTTCCAAACTGTCAAAAATGTTCATTATATGGCATTATTTGTAGTAAGAAAAAACTGCAAGTAACCAAAACGTCCAGCAGTAGAGGGATGGTTTAAGTGTGAGTGTTTTCTCTGACCTATTGGAAGGATAACAACAAAATGTTAATCCGCTTGCCTTTGGGATTATGAACTATTTACATGTTTCTATTTCTCATTTTCCATTTTTTTTGACAGTGAAGATGTAAATGCTATCAGAGTGGCTCATCATTTAGTTTGTTAATTTGTGTAGTCTTAATATTAACTAAAAAATCCAGCCACGATAGGCTCTATGTGTTGATCTTTCCTAGAAAACAGCTCCCTTTCTTTCTCTTCTTTCAGATCAAGGACAGCTTTTCATTCACAGTTGAGTCATAGGCCACATGTACTTCTGACTTAGCCTTAAGAAGTAACCTTTACTTTAAAGTATTAGGTTTGTCAGAATCACAGAGTTTAGTTTAATTATTAATTTGCTACGGGTATTTAATAGGAGCAAAAAATCTGCCAACGTTATGATCAGCTCATGGAGGCATGGGAGAAAAAAGTGGACAGAATAGAAAATAATCCTCGGAGGAAAGCTAAAGAAAGCAAAACAAGGGAGTATTATGAAAAGCAGTTTCCAGAAATTCGAAAACAAAGAGAACAGCAAGAACGGTTTCAGCGGTAAGTGGTTTGATGTTTAATGGCTATGCTGTTTTCCTTTGAATCATACTTTTGATCCTTCACAATATTTATTGTTACCTGAATCTAATCATTAAGAAAGTTCATAAAGAAATTTTATTATGTTTTTCCTCTTTTTTTTTCCAATGGAAGTATAGTTGATTTACAGTGTTGTGTTAATTTCTGCTATATAGCAAAGTGATTCAGTTATACATATATATATATTCTTTTTAATATTCTTTTCCACTATGGTTTATCACAGGATATTGAATACAGTTCCCTGTGCTATACAGTAGGGCCTTGTTTATCCATTCTATATATAATAGTTTGCATCTGCTAATCCCAAACTCCCAATCCATCCCTCCCCTGCCCCTTGGCAACCACAAGTCTGTTCTCTGTGTCTGTGAGTCTAAGAACTTTTATTTTGAATATAAAACTTCATTATCAGCTAACAATGTTTATGCCTTAGTGAATCTAATATTAATTTTTTATATTTAATCATGCTGTTGAATCTAAATTTAAGTGAATATTTTGAAATTAATTCTTCAGTTCTTGAAAACGCTCATTCCTTTGGAAATGACAGTTAGTAAGAATAGACTTGCATGTCTCACAGTTCTTCGTCACCTCCCAATATGATCAAAACTCTTAAATTGATTGCTAATTGAGAAATTCTTTGTTATTGGTATGTAGTTTCTGATTTCTTTTTACTTTTAGAGAACAAGTACTTTTGCAAAGGTAGAAGCTTTAGTTTTCTTCTCCACTGTCTCATGAAAGCCCCGTTAATCACAATTAAGTTTCTGTCAGGGATGATGATTGTGTTTTTTTCCCATCCCTTTAAAAATGTTTTGTGTATTTTTCTAAGTCTGCTATCCTGTTCTCTGGAAGGCAGACAAAAGACTACTATTTGAGATGAAAATGACACCAATAACTGTAGTTTTCCAGAAGTTTCCCATAAACAGTTCTGCCATGGGAACTTAGACATGTAACCTTTAAAAAGAAATCTTACCATTTAAATTGTTACTAATTTTATAGATAAATGGCTTAAACATATTACTTAAAAGTAGTTTCTCAGTAGCATTTTAGGTTTCTTCTCTGACTTCTAGTTGATTAAAAAGTCCCATTCAAAAAATAAAAGTCCCATTCAGAAAAGAAATCGACGTAAAAGTAATCTAACTGATATGTCTTCTTTATAAAAGGCCTTTAAATATATCTAAAATTTCTCCCTCATATTTAGAGTTGGGCAGAGGGGAGCTGGTCTTTCAGCCACCATTGCTAGGAGTGAACATGAGATTTCTGAAATTATTGATGGGCTCTCTGAACAGGAGGTAAGACAGTTAATTGATTTAATTCAAGTTAATTGATTAATTATTCAGGCATTTTAGCTTCATACCCCATAAACTAAGGGTTTATTTGTATATAACTGAGGGAACACTTATGGCGTTTGAATTGTTCCAAAGTTTGTGGCCAGCCATCGAAGGTTTTAAACAAGGCCGCCCTATGCCATTTTTACGAAGACGGCTTTGGCAGCAGGGAGGCCTGGAAAGGGTGAGGAGGCTGTTATGATAAAAATAAGGACCTGAGTCAGGGCGACAGTGGTAGAAATGTGTAGGAAGGGCCTGGTGGAGAGATTTGTAGAAGGCAGAGTGGACAGGACAAGTGTGGGATGAGAAAGAAGAGCAGGTTAGAGGACTGAGCTGCTGCTGCTGTTTCCTAAAAGAACAAAGGAGCGTGTACTTTGCAGGTGTTTGTATGTTGGGTTGTGGACCTGAGGTTTGGGGGGATATCCGGAGTGTGATCTCTAGCCAGCTGAGATCTGATCTGATATTAATAAATCAGTTCTGAATAAGAATAAATTTCTGTTCCTAACAGTGAATCTTTGTAGCTGTTTTCAAACTGTCTCTGAAGGTCGGTCCAAAAACCATATATTGAGTTTTGCTAGTTTTGGTTTTATAATATGGCTTTTAAAAAACCTCATCTCTAAATTCTGAAAGTCACGCTTATTTGAACATCGTGGTCCTCTTAAGTAATGAAGACAATTATTATATTGCTATACGTTTCAGAATTTGTGGCCATAATCTCTGCAGTGATGACTAACTCTGTGAAATTTCTTTGCTCACTTTTTGACTGATTCTATAAGGGGGGGCAGCTGTAAACAGCCAAAACTAGTATCAGGTGAGGTGATTTCAACCAACACACTTTGGTGTTCAGACTGATTGAGAGTACCCATAAAATTAGAACCTTTCTAAGGACTTTACTCTAAGGCAATGTCCGCTTCTAGGAGAAGAGTTTCAGGAAAAAAACCTAGCCTTGTATTGAGGTCAATACTTAATACTTTTTGGTAAAAGTTTTCTCATGGAAGTTTGTGTTTATCAACTTACAGAATTAAACTGTGGGAAAAATAAATTGTATGACTGTAACCTAGTTTTAGTTGAAATTCTAAGGATAATAGTCTTAAATTTGCAGTGGAAAGATTATGTAAGATTAGCAAGAAGTGTTTAATACTTAAGTAAGTTTAGTTAATTTAAAATCAATGACCTTAAGATTTCGGTTCCTGTCTGCTTATTTTTCTATTTTATTATTCTTTAAAATGATGTTAAGACTTTTTTAAATGAGGCAATATTAATGTTAGTAAGTGCTTCATAAGATCATTACTTCAGTGACCTGACATTACTGTGTGTCCTTTAGGTCTAAGATTCATTATTTGAAGTATCAGCTTCCTTTAAGGAAAGAACTCTTCTCAAATTGTAGTAGTGGATTATAAAAAAATAATAACTGTAGTCTCTGCCTCTGTTATTCATGCAATGAGTATTTATTAGATAATATGTATAATTACTGTATGTTAGATGTTATGGTACCACTGCTGTTGTCATTAAAGTACATATGTGGTGTTTCACTGTCGATTAAGACAGTTGGTCTGTGGCCCTTTTTAAGTTTTATTCTCTGTAAATTGCATTCTTTTTTTTTTTCAGAATAATGAGAAACAAATGCGACAGCTCTCTGTGATCCCACCTATGATGTTTGATGCAGAACAGAGAAGGGTCAAGTTCATTAACATGAATGGGCTTATGGAGGACCCTATGAAGATTTATAAAGATAGGCAGTTCATGAATGTTTGGACTGACCATGAGAAGGAGATCTTTAAGGACAAGTAATTTAAATTTTAAATTACTCTCTAATAGAAGCTTACAGGGCTTCCCTGGTGGCGCAGTGGTTGGGAGTCCACCTGCTGATGCAGGGGGCACGGGTTCGTGCCCCAATCCGGGAGGATCCCACATGCCGCGGAGCGGCTGGCCCCGTGGGCCATGGCCACTGCCCATACCGCAAAAAAAAAAAAGAAACTTACATAAGTTAGTGAAAAGTATTGGCATTTACTTGTAAATTGAACTGTTTCCCCCAAAGCTTGACCCCATTTTGGCATTTGAGTGGGTACTGTGGAAGTCAGAAAAGACAGATTTGATATGACCTTCCTGTAAGTTTATGGGTGGGAATGTAGGTCCCAGGTAAGAACAGGGTTGTGGAGTCATTTTAAGAGTGGTACCCAAACCTGGGCGGTGTCCTATTCACCGGGGGGTGCATTTTAAAGTTACAGATTTCTGTGCCCTACTGTATTCCAATCCAGTTAGTTCCTGGCGGACGGTGCCCAGGAATCTATGCCCTTTAAGAGGACATTAGCATTTAGGAGTCGCTAGAAATTAGTCTACATTATATTTCTATTCCCAAGGGCTTCCCCCTCTTTTTAAGTTGTTAAAATGTGTGTGTGTGTGTTTTTCTTTTACTCAGGTTTATCCAGCATCCAAAAAACTTTGGACTAATTGCATCTTACTTGGAAAGGAAGGTAAGAAATGGTTTGCACTGAGAATGTCTGTAGGTTTGTGATGGTTGCTGCTTTGAAGCTTTTGTGCCTAGTACACAGAAGTAGTTAAATAGAAATATAACTAGTTAAATAGAATTTTTGCAAAGGGCTTGATACAGAAAAGATTCTCATGGGAATAGTATAGTGATATTTACAATTATATGATGACCAATTCTAAGCACAGAACACAGACTAATTTTCATGGTTAATCAAAAATGACCTGATATTATATTTCCGTAAAAAAACATAGGTTACAATGTTTTTTGAACCTCATTAAACTTCTAATTAAAATTTCAGAGTCCTGATTTTTCCTGAAATTTTTTCACAGTGGATTGGATGTTGGGTTTGTGAGCAAAGTGAGACATTTTGAATATTTACGTATATAGAGGAAGAAAGAGAATTTAGTTACTCATAAAGAAGAAAGTGCTTGAATGTTTCTGATAGTTCCTGGTATCTTTTACATAATTTGTATTACGACAGCTATAATTATCCATCAAGATAGTACACATTATATATATGTATTTTTACAGCCTAGATATGCCTTAAAAAGCTAGCCATTTGTGGTTTTCCTCATTTTATACTTTGAGAACACTAGAGATTTTCCTTGAAAGTGTTACTTGATACTTTTAAAAAATTTTATTTCATTGGATCCTCAAAAATAATTTTTTTTTTGGTAGAGTGTTCCTGATTGTGTTTTATATTACTACTTAACCAAGAAAAATGAGAATTATAAAGCCCTAGTAAGAAGGAACTATGGAAAACGCAGAGGAAGAAACCAGGTATGTTTCATTATTGTATGAAACAATTTCAGGGTTGGTGGAAATATGAAGATGAAAAATTTTATAATAGGAACCTTATATGTAGTAAGGTGTACTTTAGCAATTGATTTCTGTTAAATTAATTAGAATGTTATGAGCATGTTTTTATTATTTTGAATATATATTTAATGTGTTATATTTTCTACTTTGAATGCATTTTAAGTTTCTAGTATAACAAAATTAATGAGAAGTTTTATATTTTCATGCTGTCGAAATTGTGCATGTCAGAGTTAACAATAATAATGTAATTAAATATGAGAACCGTGACAGCCTATTAAATATACCACCTTTACCAGTCCTTTTGTCTGTGGAGGGGACAGGTAGAGTAAGGGAGAGAAGTGAGAAGTACAGCATGGTGACTAGAGTACAGGGTTGTTTACTGAAATACCTGGGACCTGATTGTGTTTCAGGTTAACTTTATTTCTGGGGTTAAAGCACTTGACCTCAAAAGATTGTTTTTAATGCAGTGCAGTATGTGTTTTCACAGTCGCAGTTCAGTACTTTAGAAACTCTTTTCCTTCAAGTAGCTGATCAGCCGCCGTCACAGCTCCCATCTGTTCTTCCTGTGCGCCCCACACCCTGAGACCGCTTGCAGGATGCGTGGCACGTGTGGGCGTGGACGGCTGCTGCCATCTTCAGCATTCCTGACGCTCTTCTGGTTCCCTCACACAGTCCCCCGCCTTCCCTTCCCTGGTCACCCTGGTCGCCAGATACAGGTTCTCTCATGATGTGTGGTCATTGTTTCTCCAAAACAATGCCACCTGACAAGATGTGATGACACACTCATCAGAAGCAGTATTTCTTGGTCAAAAAAAGTATAGAGTGTTTCATGAGTCAACTGTGTAAAACCCTGCTAGAGGTCAAGTGAGCTGTGGTGGGTGGGTGAGGGGCCAGGACTAAGACTGTAGTGAGCGAGGGGCATGGGGTGCGGGGCTACACGCTGCAGAGCACAGGTGTCCCCTTGTTTGTAAGGTTTGCTTAGAGAGGGCGCCGAGGAACGGTGGTGGGGCTGCTGGGAAACAGAAGGGAGGGAAGGGCCTGCTGGTGCAGCAGCCAGTGTTGCAGAGACAGAGCAGTGGCTACAGAGCTCCAGGAAGGGCTAACCAACTATCTGAATGGCAGGTTGGACATTGGCGGTGATGTGGGAAACTCTGTTGCACCAGAGGAGTCAGGGCATCTCCCCACTTCCCACAGAGAAAGTGGAGTCAGGGTCCATTAGCCAGAGATGGTAGAGCCCACCAGCATCTCAAACAAGTTTCAGCTACTAATTTTTTTTTTAATTGATTCTTCCAATCCAAGAACATGGTATATCTCTCCATCTGTTTGTATCATCTTTAATTTCTTTTATCAGTATCTTACAGTTTTCTGCATACAGGTCTTTTGCCTCCTTAGGTAGATTTATCCCTAGGTGTTTTATTCTTTTTGTTGCAGTGGTAAAGGGGAGTGTTTCCTTAATTCCTCTTTCAGATTTTTCATCATTAGTGTATAGGAATGCAAGAGATTTCTGTGCATTAATTTGTATCCTGCAGCTTTACCAAATTCATTGATTAGCTTTAGTAGTTTTCTGGTGGCATCTTTAGGATTCTCAATGTATCTGCAAACAGTGACAGTTTTACTTATTCTTTTCCAATTTGTATTCCTTTTATTTCTTTTTCTTCTCTGATTGCCAAGGTTAGGACTTCCAAAGCTATGTTGAATAATAGTGGTGAGAGTGGACATCCTTGTCTTGTTCCTGATCTTAGAGGAAATGCTTTCAGCTTTTCACCATTGAGAATGATGTTTGCTGTACGTTTGTCCTATATGGCCTTTATTATGTTGAGGTAGGTTCCCTCTATGCCCACTTTCTGGAGAGTTTTCATCATAAATGGGTGTTGAATTTTGTCGAAAGCTTTTTCTGCATCTATTGAGATGATCATATGGTTTTTATTCTTCAGTTTGTTAATATGGTGTATCACATTGATTGATTTGCATATATTGAAGAATCCTTGCATCCCTGGGATAAATCCCACTTGATCATGGTGTATCATCCTGTTAATGTGTTGTTGGATTCTGTTTGCTAGTATTTTGTTGAGGATTTTTGCATCTATATTCATCAGTGATATTGGTCTGTAATTTTCTGTTTTTGTAGTATCTTTGTCTGGTTTTGGTATCAGGGTGATGGTGGCCTCATAGAATGAGTTTGGGAGTGTTCCTTCCTCTGCAGTTTTTTGGAAGAGTTTGAGAAGGATGGGTGTTAGCTCTTCTCTAAATGTTTGGTAGAATTCACCTGTGAAGCCATCTGGTCCTGGACTTTTGTTTGTTGGAAGATTTTTAATCAGTTTCAATTTCATTACTTGTGATTGGTCTGTTCATATTTTCTATTTCTTCCTGGTTCAGTCTTGGAAGGTTATACCTTTCTAAGAATTTGTCCATTTCTTCCAGGATGTCCATTTTATTGGCATAGAGTTGCTTGTAGTAGTCTCTTAGGATGCTTTGTATTTCTGTGGCGTCTGTTGTAACTTCTCCTTTTTCATTTCTAACTTTACTGATTTGAGTCCTCTCCCTCTTTTTCTTGACGAATCTGGCTAATGGTTTATTAATTTTGTTTATGTTCTCAAAGAACCAGTTTTTAGTTTTATTGATCTTTGCTATTGTTTTCTTTGTGTCTATTTCATTTATTTCTGCTCTCATCTTAATGATTTCTTTCCGTTTCCTAACTTTGGGTTTTGTTTGTTCTTCTTTCTCTAGTTCTTTTAGATGTAAGGTTAGATTGTTTATCTGAGATATTTCTTGTTTCTTGAGTTAGGCTTGTATTGCTATAAACTTCTCTCTTAGAACTGCTTTTGCTGCATCCCATAGGTTTTGGATCGTCGTGTTTTCGTTGTCATTTGTCTCTAGGTATTTTTTGATTTCCTCTTTGATTTCTTCAGTGATCTCTCGTTTATTTAGTAACGTATTGTTTAGCCTCCATGTGTTTGTGTTTTTTACATTTTTTTCCCTGTGACTGATCTCTAATCTCATAGTGTTGTAGTCAGAAAAGATGCTTGATATGATGTCAATTTTCTTAAATTTACTGAGGCTTGATTTGTGAGCCAAGATGTGATCTATCCTGGAGTATGTTCCGTGCGCACTTGAGAAGAAAGTGTAATCTGCTGTCTCTGGATGGAATGTCCTATAAATATCAATTAAATCTGTCTGGTCTGTTGTGTCATTTAAAGCTTGTGTTTCCTTTTCTGTATGGATGATCTGTCCATTGGTGTAAGTGAGGTGTTAAAGTCCCCCACTATTACAGTGTTACTGTCGATTTCCTCTTTTATAGCTGTTAGCAGTTGCCTTATGTATTGAGGTGCTCCTATGTTGGGCGCATATATATTTATAATTGTTGTGTCTCCTCTTGGATTGATCCCTTGATCATTATGTAGTGTCCTTCCTTGTCTCTTGTAACATTCTTTATTTTAAAGTCTCTTTTATCTGATATGAGTATTGCTACTCCAGCTTTCTTTTGATTTCCATTTGCATGGAATATCTTTTTCTGTCCCCTCACTTTCAGTCTGAATGTGTCCCTAGGTGTGAAGTGGGTCTCTTATAGACAGTATATATATGGGTCTTGTTTTTGTATCCATTCAGCAAGACTGTGTCTTTTGTTTGGAGCATTTAATACATTCACGTTTAAGGTAGTTATCAATATGTATGTTCCTGTTACCATTTTCTTAATTGTTATGAGCTGTTTTTTGTAGGTCCTTTTCTTCTCTTGTGTTTCCCACTTAGAGAAGTTCCTTTAGCATTTGTTGTAGAGCTGGTTTGGTGGTGCTGAATTCTCTTAGCTTTTGCTTGTCTGTAAAACTTTTTGTGTGTGTGTGTGTGTGTGTGTGGTACGCGGGCCTCTCACTGCTGTGGCCTTTCCTGCTGCGGAGCACAGGCTCCGGACGCGCAGGCCCAGCGCCCACCCAGTGCCCACAGGCCCAGCTGCTCCGCGGCACGCGGGATCCTCCCGGACTGGGGCACGAACCCGCGTCCCCTGCATCGGCAGGCAGACTCCCAACCACTGCACCACCAGGGAGGCCCATCTGTAAAACTTTTGATTTCTCCATTGAATCTGGATGAGATCCTTGCTGGGTAGAGTAATCTTGGTTGTAGTTTCTTCCCTTTCATCATATCGTGCTGCCCCCTTCTGGTTTGTAGAGTTTCTGCTGAGAAATCAGCTGTTAACTTTATGGGAGTTCCCTTGTATGTTATTTGTCGTTTTTCCCTTGTTGCTTTCAATAATTTTTCTTTGTCCTTAATTTTTGTCAGTTTGATTACTGTGTGTCTCTGCGTGTTTCTCCTTGGGTTTATCCTGCCTGGGACTCTCTGCACTTCCTGGACTTGGGTGGCTATTTCCTTTCCCATGTTAGAGAAGTTTTCGACTATAATCTCTTCAAATATTTTCTCGGGTCCTTTCCCTCTCTCTTCTCCTTCTCGGACCCTTATAATGCGAATGTTGTTACGTTTAATGTTGTCCCAGAGGTCTCTTGTGCTGTCTTCATTTCTTTTCCTTCTTTTCTCTTTATTCTGTTCCATGGCAGTGAATTCCACCATTCTGTCTTCCAGGTCACTTATCCGTTCTTCTGCCTCAGTTATTCTGCTATTGATTCCTTCTACTGTAGTTTTCATTTCAGTTTTTGTATTGTTCATCTCTGTTTGAACAGAGGTGAACACCTCTGTTCTTCTAGGTGTTTGTTCTTTAATTCTTCTAGGTCTTTGTTAAACATTTCTTGCATCTTCTCGATCTTTGCCTCCATTCTTTTTCTGAGGTCCTGGATCATCTTCACTGTCATTATTCTGAATTCTTTTTCTGACAGATTGCCTATCTCCACTTCATTTAGTTGTTTTTCTGGGGTTTTATCTTGTTCCTTCATCTGCTACATAGCCCTCTGCCTTTTCATCTTGTCTGTCTTTCTGTGAATGTGGTTTTTGTTCCACAGCCTGCAGGATTGTAGTTCTTCTTGCTTCTGCTGTCTGCCCTCTCAGCTACTAATTTTTAACAATAGCTTTATTCCTAATTACAAAGTAGTATTTATAACATTTATTTTTAGAAATTATATGTATTACTGTTTAATTTTTTCAATCCCAGATAAACTCAGGGGATAGTTTGATTTATATTATACCTCACCTTTGCCGGGTTAGCAGTCTATCGCTTGTGATGACAGAGCAGGAAGTTTTGTGCGACGGGGAGTGTCTCTGTTACTCTGAAACATCGGCTTTCTATCCTAAAGTTATCTGGGGCAGCATTTCATTCCTTGCTGGGACGTATGTGTCCCTGTGCAGTTCGAGCCACGGTGGTGTTTTCTTCTGCACCACTTGTCCTCTGTGCTAGCACCCTTCCCACATCTCAGGACGCATGTGCAGAGCCAAGATGGTCCGTGTGTACCCTCACTTGGACCTGAACCTTGGGATGCTTGCCCCTGGCTAGGCTCAGTTTCGTTTTGGGTAGCCTTTCTGATAGTCTAGTCCTGCCACCCTGAAGATTTTCCGTCTACTTTTATATTTCTTTGGTTGATTCACTGGGAACTTGGAAGGGGAGGGAGTTAAATGATGGACTTGAACTACTATCTCAGACCAAAAGAATCTTACCTCTGTTTCTTAGTTGCTTGTGTCAAAATACTTGGACAGCTTTTCAGAGGTAGGTAGTGTTGGGTTGTGTTTGCTTTCTCCTGTGGAACCGAATGATGGGCGCTGATACCAGAGGAGAGGGGAGGCCATCAGACTTTTCAACAGAAGAGTCACCTCAGGTTTCATTTGTGACAGGAGCCTTCTGGCTGCTCTGTTGAGACTCTAATGTAGGGGAGGCCAGTTAGGGGTTATTTTAGTAATTTCAGTGGCTTGGACCAGGCTATCGTGGGAGCTGGGGAGAACTGGTCAGGTTCTGGGTATGTTTTTGGAGGTAAGGCCAGTGGGTTTTGCTGATGGAGTGATTGTGGGTATGCAAGGATGGTTAGCAGAGATAGGCTGTCTTGGCTGCTGGAGTTGCTGTTGACTGTGACAGGCACGGTGGAAGGAGGAGCGGATTTGGGGGGATAATCAGCACGTACTAGATTTTAAATACCTGTTAGACTTTGTCCACATGGAGATGTAGAGTGGGCGGTTAGATACAGAAGTCTGCAGTTTAGGAAGAAGGTCTCGGTTGGAAATAGAGAATTTTCTATATAGAAAAAAGTTCAGAAAGACTCCTTTTTTTTTTTTTTTTGCCATGCCACGTGGCTTGTGGGATCTTAGTTCCCTGACCAAGGATCGAACCCAGGCCCCCAGCAGTGGAAGCTCGGAGTCCTAACCACTGGACTGCCAGGGAATTCCCCCAGAAGACTTTAAAAAAAAAAAAGAATCTAGTTACAAGTTAAAAATTTTTAAATGGATATTTTTACCCTGGCAGGTATAGAGATATGACTAATTTGAAAATCACTCTACTGCTCTATTATGCAGTCAAGTTTGAATGAGTAGGAATTACCTCGGGTCATCCCGAGCGATTAGACATTTATTCCAGATTTATTCCTCTGACGTGTGCACTGCATCCTTTCAGGCTTTGATTGCTTCTCCCCTCCCCCACTCCCAGCTGCTTACCTGTAGGAAGTAATTTTTGTTCAGCAGATGAATACGTAGTATGCTGTTGGCTGAGAGATTCCACAGCTGTGAGGTATGATTTTTTTTTTTTTTTTGGCGGTACACGGGCCTCTCACTGTTGTGGCCTCTCCCATCACGGAGCACAGGCTCCAGATGCGCAAGCTCAGCGGCCATGGCTCACGGGCCCAGCCGCTCTGCGGCATGTGGGATCTTCCTGGACCGGGACACAAACCTGCGTCCCCTACATCGGCAGGCGGACTCTCAACCACTGCGCCACCAGGGAAGCCCGTGAGGTGTGATTTTTAACATTGCTGTTGCCATAGGGGACCTTGCATATTATTTACGCAGAAAATGAGCTTTAATCTTAGAATCATCGGGAAATGAGAGATAATCATAATTTTGTTACAGTTGTGTTCAGAGATTATTGTTGGCAAAAGTTTTAACTCTTTTCTCAAAAATTCTGTTGGCTACTCTGCCCAAACCATTGTTACAGTCCAGCTTGTTGGCATCCCATGACGGGAATGACTGTGGTTCTTTATCAATTGTAGTTGAAGCAGTGAATGCTTATCAAAGATTATAAACCAAAAGCCCCTCTTTGGCTTTACTGTTTGGGATCTAGAATTGTAAATACCATGCCAAGTAGTAACTTGATTTTGTGTGCAACATTTTTGTTAGAAGTAATAATTCCATCTCACTTTCCAGCATAAACTCCCATGTAATAAGTCTGTCACTGTGCAGATGGGATTCCTGTGGCACCTGCTCGTGACCTGCAGTAAAGCAAGTCATTGTTTTGAAACCACATTTTTCATTTCCAGATCTTCGAGGGCTCTTACAAGAATTTGTACTCTCCCTTCATGCCGGCAACATCTTCCCCTTTAACTGTGCCAGCGTGTTTTTATTCCCCAGAGGTGTTCAGAAAGCATATACTTATGTAAATGTAGTAATTGTTGAAGTTGGAGGAGTTTTTGACTAAACCGTTAGTTATACACAAGTTAGAAAGGGTGATTTAGACAATTAAAGAATTGGGTATAATGGAAGGAGCTTCCATTGGAAGGATCCCCAAATGCTCTGCTTCTTTGTGTCTGTGACACTCTAGTGTCCCTTCACTTGGTGACATCTGTGGGAGTGACATCTGTGAGCACTGGTTCTTACCTTGCAGGGTTTATAGGAGACTAGTTGTGTGTGCAGTACCCAGAGTGTAGGTACCGCCCAGTAAGTAAAGGGCAGCAGCTACCGCCTTTGTTGCCTTCAACCAAACATGCTTCTTGGTGATCGACAGCTTTCACTCTTCAGGAAAGTAGTCTCCAATTCAGTTGCTTTAAAGGCATTAGTTTATTAATATACTTTGATAAGACTGGCATAAGATATTTTCTGTTTACTGCCTGAAGTACTTTAAAAAAACCTCAGTGGCTGAAGTACTTCATGTTTTCTGTTTCTTGTACATTGTTATTTAACTAGCTCCTTGTTCTTAAATTTGGTCATTTCACTTTTTGGCAACTTCATTGTCTGCTGAATGGGAATTCCTTTATTTATTTGTTTTCTAAAGACCTGAGCATTTTAACAAATATATATGACTTAGACACCCAGTCAGATGTAGTAGTAATAAATCTCAGCATAAGCTAGCATTTGATCTTTCTTTTTTCTTTTTTTTAAAAATATATTTCTTTTCAAAATTTATTTATTTAATGTATTTTTGGCTGCGTTGGGTCTTTGTTGCTGCGTGTGGGCTTTCTCTAGTTGCGGCGAGCGGGGGCTACTCTTCGTTGCGGTGTGTGGGCTTCTCATTGCAGTGGCTTCTCTTGCTGCAGAGCACGGGCTCTAGGCGCGCGGGCTTTAGTAGTTGTGGCACACGGGCTCAGTAGTTGTGGCTCGCGGGCTCTAGAGCTCAGGCTCAGTAGTTGTGGCACACGGGCTTCGCTGCTCCGCAGCATGTGTGATCTTCCCGGACCAGGGCTTGAACCCGTGTCCCCTGCGTTGGCAGGCGGATTCTTAACCACTGTGCCACCAGGGAAGCCCTAGCATTTGATCTTGCTAGAGAGGACCCTGCTGAAATTGACCCTATTCTTCATTTATTTTCATGAAATACATGTAACTTTCACTTTTTTTCATTGGAATTTTTATTTTGTTTTATAACGTGCTCTGCCATTCAGAGTGAATAGCTTATTGTTTGGCAGGAATGTTTCATGTTGGGAGAACCTCCCTAACAGAATGAGACTTTTTTTTTTTTTTTCGGTATGTGGGCCTCTCACTGTTGTGGCCTCTCCCGTTGCGGAGCACAGGCTCTGGATGCACAGGCCCAGCGGCCATAGCTCACGGGCCCAGCTGCTCTGCGGCATGTGGGATCCTCCCGGACCGGGGCACGAACCCATGTCCCCTGCATCGGCAGGCGGACTCTCAACCACTGCGCCACCAGGGAAGCCCGAGACTTTTTTTTAATTGACTATCAAGTGTTGGGCTTAAGGAGGGAGAAACCCGGACAAGAAGCTCATGGGACCGCCTGTGTCTCTCAGGGTCCTTTGAAGAGTTCCCTTTTGAAACCTTGGGCTTCTGCTCCAGCCAGCTCGCTGGCAAGGATTGAGGTATGTGGCTTGTAACCTCCGTCCTAGACCATGGGGGCTGGCTCTTTCCTTTACAGATCTGCCTGAAACAGAAGCAGTGCCAGCCACTTCTTGTGAAAACCAGAGTTTGTTCCTTCCTTTCTTAGTGTCCGTGGCCATCCTTGCTGTGGGTCTTGATGCTTGTCTCCCGGGTTAAGTGCTGTCCACAATCTCGGGCCTCCCTCACATCCCTCTCCACTCGCTGCTGCTCAGTGTGGGGCTCTGCTCTGGAGGTGCACACGCTTCTGCAGACTGTCTGGCAGCCCCAGCAGTTTCTTTGGCTCATTCGCACACACTCTGCAGAACTGGGGGCTGCGTTTCTGGAGGGATCCTGCCCTTTTCTTCCCTTTGACTGGTCGAAACAGGTGCTGCCCTTGCCTCTCAGCCACCAGCACTGCAGGAGGGGCCAGTCAGCTGTGGGATGGTTTCGGGCATCAGGGCACGTGGGGGATTGCTTGCTTATTTCAAAACCCGGGTCGGCATTAGAAGCAGAAGAGTATTCGGGGAATACAGTTATATGTGTTGTTCAAGTCTAAGGGACAGTAGACCTCTTTCCTTATCTTCAGCTGAGTTGACACCTCCCCATGACTTCTTAGGGCTGTAAACCGTTTTCTGGGTTACGTAGCCCACTTGCTAGGCAGGGGGCAGAGTTTGTTGTTGGTATGTCATTTTGTTGGTTCAGAATGACAGATGAATGCTACGTTTGTGGTGGGCAGGGTGAGGTTATTAGCATTTCAGACAGATCTTGGGATCACTGTGATGTGCTAGGGAGTCAGATGAATAAAATATTCCCAGTTGTAAAGGAGAGCTAGTCATGCTTGGAAAGTATCCATTAAAATCTTCCTGATTTCTTAGTTTTCTCTAGCAATAATACATACTTAGAAAAAAAGGAAACTGGCAGTTAGCCAGGGTGAGAACCTGGGAAGGTCAGGTAAGGTAAGTGAGGGAATCATGGTATTGAAACGATTTAGCTGGGGTCAGAGTGGAAGAGTGGAAGCTGTTCTTGGTGGGCTGTGAAAATTTCTTAGCATCAAGGGACTGTAGATGGTGATGAGGACAAAAAGCAGGACTGGACTGGCGACAGTGGAGATGTGGGCTGGGACGGATGTGAGTGGTGGTGGTTGCGGGGCACACTGTCAGATTATAGGGTCGGGGGGGGGCAGTGCCCACCGAGGATGGCTGTGGTGACTCCCTGTGGGAGACTGAATGGCAATGACCTGAAAGTATTTCACACGTAGGATATCGTGTTGATAGAAAAGGCATTGACAGGCATCTTGAAATCTGAAGAATAATGACATGGCATAACGAGCCATGTGATAAAGTAATCTCTGTGCTCCTGGGAGTCTTTGAGAGTCAATCTGTAACACCAGAAGAGGAAACAAGGTGTCATAGGTAGATTTTCTGAAATTTGTAACAGGAGGTTTTTTAAATACAGCAGCTGAGCAGTGTTCTGGAAGTGGCAGTGGGGAGCAAGAAGAGTTTAGATTCTTCCTCCATATGTTAGAAGGAGGCCTCTCCAGAAGGGGTCCCCCTTCTGGAGACGCCCCCTTCTGGAGAGGCCCCCTTCTGGAGAGGCCAGGTGTCTTAAGGAAGAAGCTAGATTGTAGTTCTGGGGAGGTGGTAAAAGGCTGTGAGATGCTGTTGGAAGTTGAGGGAGATTTTACTCTATTCTGAGCAAAGGCATGAAAATGCTGGGTGTGCTGAGGGCAGCCCGGGCGCAGACCGTGTGGGCAAAGGTACACCTGGGCTGGTCGGCCGCGTGCTGCGGGGGAGCTGGAGTCCGGTCCTATTCGGTTAGGCGGTTTGATTTCGTAATTAAAACACCACAGTTTCATTTCACTTTTCTCAGGTTTAGCAAATGAGACATCAGAGTTAAAAGGGTCCATAATCTTATTATCTTCGTCTTTGTTTATATACATATTTACGATTACAGAGTTGTAATTACAGTTTAGGCATATTTGAGTGTTTTACTTTTTAGTTTATTATATCCATAATACTTTCCTAAATCGCTTCAGTCTTAATAATGGCCATGGCTGTCTACTCTTCCAGTAAATGAATGTTTCCCCAGAAGAGTAAAAGCATAAAGAGGTTTCTTGTAGTATTATCCATAATGATGAAAAATTTGGGAACATATTAAGGATCTAATACCGGGGGGATGGTTTGACAAATTATCAAATTTCAAGTAGAATTGAAATGTGTAAGTGACAGATTAGATGTGGGAATTACAAAAAGAGAATACCAACCTCAGATTTCTAAGTGGAATCTTAACATTGTCACCTGTCTGATGGATCCAGACACTGTGAACATTTGTGTGTGTTTATATGTGTGTGACCTTTTAAGCAATACATATAGACTACATTAAAGAGCATTAAACTCGTTTTTAGTACATGTAGATGGTGAATAAGTTAATCATAAATTTGTTGCATAGATATTTATTATTTATCATTATGATTTGAGGAGCTGTTTGTTTTACTTTCCAATTTTACAAATGATGGTTCATTCTAGCAGCAAATTGCCCGACCCTCACAAGAAGAAAAAGTAGAAGAAAAAGAAGAAGATAAAGCAGAAAAAACAGAAAAAAAAGAGGAGGAAAAGAAAGATGAAGAAGAAAAAGATGAAAAGGAGGACTCTAAGTGAGTTAAATAGTTAAATGTTGTAGTTATTTTTAAATAATGAGATTGAATCTATTGACGGTATAAAATTTTAGATAAAAGAATCAATGGGATATGTGCTTTGATCACCTAATAGTTATTTGACATAATTAAGGAGTGGAATATTCCAGTAAGTATAACTTTTGGCTTGATGGACTTATTTGCCTAACATGACATACTCTGTTTCGGAAGGGATGAGCTACAATCATATACACCATCACTGAGATACACTGAGTATAATTTAATCTTTGATTTGGAAGAACCTCAGGATCTTTTGTTTTGAACCTCAGGTAGTGTACATTAGTGTAAAAATGCTGCTAAATGGTTTTCATTTATATAACACCTTCTGTTCCAGCTTTATGGATTTTATTTTTCATATAAAATAGACTTCCTGATTTTTTTTGTTGTTTTTAAAATTTATTTTTGGCTGCATTGGGTCTTCGTTGGTGCGCGTGGACTTTCTCTAGTTGCGGCAAGCGGGGGCTAATCTTCCTTTTCAGTGTGTGGGCTTCTCATTGCGGTGGCTTCTCTTATTGTACAGCATGGGCTCTAGGCGCGTGGGCTTCAGTAGTTGTGGCACGTGGGCTCAGTAGTTGTGGCTCGCGGGCTCTAGAGCGCAGGCTTAGAAGTTGTGGCACACGGGCTTACTTGCTCCGTGGCATGTGGGATCTTCCGAGAGCAGGGCTCAAACCCGTGTCCCCTGCATTGACAGGTGGATTGTTAACCACTGTGCCACCAGGGAAGTCCAGATTTCCTGGTTTGTTTGTGGTTGCTGTTGCTGTTTTCGTGATTATAAAAATAATTCTAGTTCCTTATAGCAAATCAGTGAGAGAGAGCAAAATAGAAAGAAAATTAACCTGTGATTCTGCCACTCAGAGACAGCTATCGTTGATATCTTTGTGTACATGTTTTGGCAGGGTTGGGTGCAGGGAGGCCCTTAGCAGCTGGTTTGTTTGTTTTTCCTCCAAGGATCAGCTTTATTGAGGCATAATTTTGCATAGACTAAATTTCACCAATTTTTAAGGGTATACGTTGATACATTTTGACAGTTGTATGCACTGGTGTACCTGTTGCCGCACTCGTGACTCAGAACATTTCCATCACCCCAAGAAAGCTCCCCTGTGCTCCTTTGCAGTAGTTTCCCTCCCCCCCATTCCCAGCCCCTGGTAACTACTAATTTGTTTTGCCTTTCCTATAATTTCATAAAAATGGAATCGTACAGTATGTAATCTCCTGTTGTGTGGCTGCTTTTACTTAATAAGTGTGAGATCCATACAGGTTGTTGCTTGTGTTAGTAGTTTCTTTTTAATATTTATTGTTATTTCTATAATCTTCTTGGAAATACTGAAGGTTTATCTAATTTTGCGGCAGCTAAAGCAGCCTAAATCACTTGCCATGTTTTTTAAAGAGTTGGTTACTTATGCCATTCTAATTTTGTGCTT
This sequence comes from Leucopleurus acutus, assembly GCF_964270905.1. Taxonomy (NCBI): domain Eukaryota; kingdom Metazoa; phylum Chordata; class Mammalia; order Artiodactyla; family Delphinidae; genus Leucopleurus; species Leucopleurus acutus. The sequence continues at coordinate 58,379,473 of NC_139161.1, forward strand.
TAAGAAGATGATATCTATAAAAAATTTTTTTTTTTTTAGTTATTCAGGTAAAACATATATCCTCCACGTGGTCAGTGGTTCTGCTCATATGTTACTGCCATATCTTGTTTTTACTTTGTTCTTAAAATCCCTAGTTTATTTAACAAGCACTCATTTATTACTGCTGTGAGCTAGGTCTTATGGAGGATGCAGAAATACGTAAGATACGTACTCTTCCCAGGTAGTTTATGATCTAGTAGGAAAAATTAGGCAAGATGCAAGTACTCTTTAAGGAAAAGAAAAAAGCCTGGAAGGAATGAGCAGAGTCAATAAAGTGTGCTGGGAGATTGAGAAGAGGTTGAGGTTTCCTTCTGCCTGGATAGTTTGGAGGGCTTGTTGCAGGAGCTAGTGGTTAGTGTGGGTAGAACAGAGGGAGTGGTGTGAATGGACAGGCCTCTTTGGGAAATGGCAGATAGTGGTTTCATTGGTTTGGAACGTAGGACGCCTCAAGGAGAAAAGCGGAAGGAGGTTGGGGTCCAGTTAGGTAAAGCCTTAATGAAAGCTAAAGCGTAACCTTCACTCAGGAGGCTGCATGGCTCTGTTTGGGAATAGGTAGGATTAGAATGGAGGAAATGGTTTATTGCCAAAGCTGTTGTGCTAGAATATGGGTCCATGAGGAGTATAGAATGGATGGGGATGCAGAAGTCAGGAAGGCTGTTGTAAGAGACTGTGACTGTGCTACTAAGGACTGAACACACGCAGAGGTAACAGAGATAGAGGTGGTGGAATTGGTGGGAGAAACATCAGTGAGAGGAAAGGACCAAAACGAGGCACTAGTTCACATACAAGTAACTAACAAGGGGAAGAGCTGAAGCTGAAGTCGGATCTGTAAACTGAGTGATCGTGAGCGTGCCGGTACTGTCAGCAGCTGCTGGTCAGGGGGCCAGGGAGCGGGAAGCAGGGTGGGGAGGGTGAACGTGTTTTGGGGCGGGTTGAGTTTGTATTGATGGGAAGCCCAAGCGGTTATTCCAAATAACTGGGAGGTTGGGTAGTTTTATTCAACTTCTATTTAAAGAATTTTCAAGGCTGTAATCTTTTTGGTGTATGTATGCTTTTAAATCACACAAAACGTTCTTTTGCTGTTGTTTCTAGAGAAAACACCAAGGAAAAGGATAAGACAGAAAGTACAGCAGAAGAAACTGAGGAGAGAGAGCAGGCCACGCCCCGGGGCCGAAAGACTGCCAACAGTCAGGGCCGCCGAAAGGGCCGGGTCACCAGGTCCATGACCAGTGAGGCCGCAGCTGCCAGCGCTGCGGCTGCTGCAGCCACCGAGGAGCCCCCCCCACCTCTGCCACCGCCGCCAGAACCCAGTGAGTGGACGAGATTGGAGCGAACGGGCCAGAATTTTGTTTGGGATTCTGTTTCAGTGCTAGGGTGAGGCAGGAGGGACCTCTGATATTGATGGCCTAGAAATGCTGATCTGAAATTCTGGCCTTTAAATTTGTTTTTTTTTTTAATGAATTTATGTATTTTATTTATTTTTGGCTGCGTTGGATCTTTGTTGCTGCGCGCAGGCTTTCTCTAGTTGCGGCGAGGGGGGCTACTCTTCGTTGCGGTGCGCGGGTTTCTCATTGCGGAGGCTTCTCTCGTTGCGGAGCACGGGCTCTAGGCTCACGGGCTTCAGTAGTTGTGGTGCGTGGGCTTCAGTAGTTGTGGCGCGTGGGCTCTAGCGCGCAGGCTCAGTAGTTGTGGCGCACAGGCTTAGTTGCTCTGTGGCATGTGGGAATCTTCCCGGACCAGGGCTTGAACCCATGTCCCCTGCATTGGCAGGCTGATTCTCAACCACTGCACCACCAGGGAAGCCCTAAATTTGTTAGACTTTAATATCAAAGTCTTTTGAAAGAGAACATGAGCCCCAACCTTAGTACCTAATACAGCTGTTTTTTTTTTTCCTGTGTTGTAATCCTAGTGTGCGTGCCACCTTGTTTCCTGATGTTCTAACTGGGCACATGTCATGAATGTTTTCTACTTTCTAAGTGATCTTCATTTTCACTTTCAATGGCTGTGAGATGTTGGCCATCTCCTCCCGCCTTTAAAACTAATATGGATAGCACTTTAATGAAAAAAATCTTTATTCGCATAGCATTTTCTTTCTGTTAAATTAGTTTTCATGGAAATAAATTCTTAGACAAGGGAATACTGGGTCTAAGAGTACACGCATTTTTCTCTTTCTTATTAAAGACTGTCTTCATTAGTTTATAATGGGATCATATTAATGATGAGTACCATCATTGGTGGTTCAATGGTACCAAGTTTATCATAACATGAAGTATGAAAGAAATTGTAAGTTTTGGAAATAACAGGAATGAAGTGAAGGAAACAATTGGACAAGCAGATGGGGGCAGATCATGGTGGGCTTTGTCTGAACTGCTTTGCTTACAAAGTAGGGAGCCTACAGAGGTTTTTAAACAGAGCAGTGTTGTGATTAGATTGGTGTCTTAGAAAGATAACTCTGGTGACAGTGTGGAGGAGGTGTGTTTGGGGTAAGGGCTGGAGGCTGAGGGACCAGCTAGAAGGGCATCCTTTTGCATTCAGTGGTCCAGGCAGCGAGGGGGTGTATTCAGGAGACCAGAATTGACATACATCATTGCATGGGAGTGGTAGATGGATGGAAAGATTTAAAATTTAGTCTAAGGCTTCAAAAATTAGTCTGAAGATCCTGATAATAATTGGAGTGACTGGGTGGATGGTAGTAATGTTAATTGAGAAGGAGAATATAGCAGGAGCTCATTTTAGGCCTGAGAGTCTCAATTTTCTAAAGTAAAGGAGAAAGTGTTCAGTTTGTGATCCATCTGTTTGCTAGATTTCAGGCACTGAGGATGAACACAGGGACTTCCAGGAGTTCCGGGGAGATGGGGGTTCAGAGAACAGGAGAGGACTGCGCCTGCCTGGGCAGGAAGCAGAAGGGCGGCTGCTTCTTTTGACACTTCAGGAGAGAAGGGATGGAGCTCTAGGAAGTGGGGAGGCACTGCATTCAAACATGTGGACATGGATGGAATGTTAAAGAACGTTGAGGAAGACCATGGTACTGAGGAGTGTGGGATTTTCCCCTCTATTACAGTAGAGGAGAGGCTGATACCATCCTATTTCCACCTAATGCTTTAAAGTGGCTTTATGTCAGATAAATATTTAGGCTGTAGATTGTACGGTTAGTACCATATAATCTATGAATGAAGGACTTCATTTTTCTCTGGCTTATTGAGTTCTGTCTTTATTTCAGTTTCTACAGAACCTGTAGAAACCTCTCGATGGACAGAAGAAGAAATGGAAGTTGCTAAAAAAGGTAAATGATAGTAGTTCAGGTTCTTCAGGTTTGTTTTTCTTTGTTTGTTTGTTTGTTTTTAGGGTTATTGGTAATGAGTGAGATGGAACTAATTTCTTTTTAATTGAAAAAAAAGAGTTTGTTCTTCCACAATGGTAAGTAGAATTTAGAAGTACACTTAAGAGTTCTTTTTTTTTTTTGCGGTACGCGGGCCTCTCACTGCTGTGGCCTCTCCCGTTGCGGAGCACAGGCTCTGGATGCGCAGGCTCAACGGCCATGGCTCACGGGCCCAGCCGCTCCGCGGCATGTGGGATCTTCCCGGACCGGTGCATGAACCCGTGTCCCCTGCATCGGCAGGCGGGCTCTCAACCACTGCGCCACCAGGGAAGCCCAAGAGTTCTTTTTGATGGTGTGGTGCCCTGTAAGGTGCCCCAGTGTGCCTTGTTTAAGAGGCCCACTTCTGAGGAATTTTTCTCTCTCATTTTGTTTTGAATATCTTATTAGAGAGCAAGTAAGCTACTTTCAGTTTTCCAGAATAGTTGTGATTAAATGCTATTAAAGTTTTGGAAGGTATTTGATATAAAAACTCTCCTGTTTAAAAGTTGCATTTAATAGAATGATAAATACTTTCTCAGTTTGCATTTAGTAAGGCTAAGTTTGATTATAAAATGATCCAGAGGAGAGAGCATGGACTTTGTAGCCAGACAGATGAAGGTTTGAATTCTGCTTCTGACACTTTGCTAGCTGTGTGGCCTTCATCTTACTCTGGAACTTTACGGATCTTGTGTTCTTCTGTTGTTTCTTATAAATGTCACACAGTTTGAGATTGAACTAAAATTTCTAAAAGGATAGATAATTGGTTTATAAATAAAAAATTATTTTTTAAGTAAGCTGATTTTGAGAAAGATTAGCCAGCTCTTTTCGGGGTTAAGGATTTACCTTGTAGTTCTAAGGAGAAATTATTGCAAATAGCTTGAACTTTTAGTGACACATTTCAGATTTATTTTCTGTTTAGCTGATAATGAGTAATGCATTTAAGAATCATATAAACCAACCTTACCAAAAATACAGCAGTTTAGAGTGTTCTGTCTTCAAAATATTTTTGTTTGAAGTTTATTGCCATGGTTAGCGCATCTGTGACTGTCATGCTTCCATGTATTACTGTCATCTGACTGTCCCAGCGTCACAGTGGAGTAGTTAGGTGTCAGCTCTGCCACAGCGTGCTTTTGTCAGGTGCACGTCCTAGCACGTGACTGCTCAGGCACCACTCCTTCCAGCTTTTATAGTCAGATGTCAGCAGGATCTGGAGATGATCTTCCAGTTATCATTGTTAAGGAAGCTACTGGTGTTAACCTTGGGAAATTGATGTTTTCCCATAAATTAATGAATTTGTACTAGAAATTCCTGCTTGGATACACCTGTGTCTAAAATATCTCTCCGTATTTATGCATTTATATATCCATACTCGTTGCACATATGTATCTGTGTGCATACGTGCATCATTTGTTGGAAGAAATGTCAGATTGAGTAGGTTCCTGTGATGTATTGTATTACAACAGGTCTAAAAGAAAAAAAAAACTGGTTAATATTTTTGAGGGCATCCTTGATTGGGAATGGATTGAAGACATGCTGATTATAAATGGAACCTTAAGTATATCTTTACTTTGTGTTAATCACTTACGTTTGATTACCTTATTAACTTTGTATTGATATACTGTTTTCCAAAGATTTAGAAGTACTGTACCTAATCACTCAGTTTACAGTGTTTGGGCTCTTACTGTGTGTCCAGCATTGTCCTAGTCTTCTGGGAGATATATAACAAGGATAAGGTTGAGTCCTTCCATTGATGAGCATGTTTTAACTTTGGGTAGAAAAATAGAGCTGTTAATGAGTTTTGTGTGAATCACATTTCAGCAAGCATTGAAGTATATCGATAAATAATTGAAAAAACACTTTTAGTGTTAATGATTGTGAATGCAGTGAATTAAGTTGATTTTATCATTTTTCTTGTTGCTTTATCAGGTGGCTCCTTGGTTAATGTTTGGTCTGTTTTTAAAATCCAGGTCTAGTAGAACATGGTCGTAACTGGGCAGCGATTGCCAAAATGGTGGGGACCAAAAGTGAAGCCCAATGTAAAAACTTCTATTTTAACTATAAGAGACGACACAATCTTGACAACCTCTTGCAGCAGCATAAACAGAAAGTGAGTATATCAGGGGTGGTGAGTCTTTTACTTACTGTTTTTTACTTAGTTTTTTTTTTTGAGCTTCAGAGATTGGCTTTGAAGGAAACTTTTTTGTATCTTGTATTTTTTTTTTAACATCTTTATTGGAGTATAATTGCTTTACAGTGTTGTGTTAGTTTCTGCTGTATAACAAAGTGAATCAGCGTATCTTGTATTTTTATTTGTGTTTACCTGTAAAGGGAAATGCTGGTTTCTTGGCACAAGTTGACGATTTGTTTTACTGATAAGGAGTAAAATTTCTGTTGGTACTAATGGCGATTCAGTACTTTTGAGTTTCTGTGGGCTGGATTTGAAAAATACAAGCATTTTGGAGTTTGAATTGAAAACTTTAGTTGTGTTTACCATGTTGATTGAGTTGATTTGTCATATTAAAAAAACATTTTCTCAGAAAGATTCCATGGGGTAAAAACTAAAAACCGGCAAGTTTTGAAAATTATTGAAAGATTTTTGAAAATTCCTTAACCAGGAAGTTCCAGCGTTCTCAGAGTTCACAGAGCTCTTTGAGGGTTCCATGAAGTCAAAGCTATTTTCATAAAAATATTCAGATGTTTCCTTTTTCCACTGTCCGGACATTTGCATCCGTGGTGTCAAAGCAGCTGTGAGTGAGAGTGCTGGTGCCTTAGCAGAACCGGGCGCCACCGGGCACCGCCACGCTCAGCACGCTCTTCATCTCCAAGCAGTTGCAGCTGTGTTTTGTAAATGGCAGTTTCACTTAAGAATGCCCTTGATGAAGCAACTGAAAATTGGCTTTGGTAAATCTTGAGCCTTACACACATCTGTTTGAAGGTGGGAGGGTGCAAAGAGCCCTCTGCCCGGTTCTGGTGAGCAGCAGGTCTCAAGGGAAGGCACTCTTGTGTCATTTGAGTTCCAAGCTGAACTAGGCACCTCCCTCTTCCATGGAATGTTATTTTTAATTAAAAGAATGACAGAACAGATACGGTTTTTCAGACCTGAATATTTTGCAGACATCTTCTTGAAAATGAATGAGCCTGTCTTGAAAGAAAACAACCATTAGTATTTGTTGCCACTTTTAAATTTCCAGCTTTCAGGCAAAAATTAGAATTTTGGGAAGTGTGTATCTCTCACCGTGAGCTTAATTAACATCTTCACAATACTCGGACTTTTCTGATGAGATTAGTGGTAATAATAACTAATGTGATATTTTTTTTAATGTGATATTTTGATATGTAATGAAATGTATCCAAATTTTAAAAATCTCTGTAACTCATTTTCCAAGTGACCAACTCATGATGTCACAGTGTATGTTGGGTATGGATAAAAGATCCATAAAATGTTCTTTAATACACCAAAGTACAAGATAGAGGAATGCATTTTAATAGAGTACCAAAAGTGTATCGATACGTTTCAGATTTCACGTTGCAACTAACCTTGAGTAGAGCATTTTATCCTTTTTAAAAAGATTTCAGGAAAAAATGACAAAATGTCTAATACCTGTTAAAACTCAGTGGAAGATTTATAGGTGTTACATTTCCGTTTAAAACGAATACTCTCATGTAATGAAGCAGGGATCTGGAGGTGCAGTAGCTCACTGCGTGTGAGGAGAGGGATGTCGCCGTCATGGTGAATTGCTGTCTCTTCTGCAGCTGTCCAGGACAGCGCCCCGCAGAATGGGTGGATGCTGCCAGAGGGAGGGTACAGGTGGGGCACTGAGAAAACCCACAGAGTAGCTATTAGCTAATGCTCAAAAATAGAGCATTCATGGAACCTTCTGAAGGCTTTTTAGAAAAAGTACCAGAGGAGTCTTCCCTGTGTTCTTGCTCAGAACATAAGGATGGGTTTGTTTTTGGTCTTCAGAATTTCATCTAGTTCTATTACCCTGATGTCAGAAAGTGGATTTTTCTCTTGACTTAATTAATGCTTTAGGTTGGATCCTAAATAGCATATTCATATCTAAACTAAGAGTAAGAAGAAACGAGAATAAGAGTATTGGTAATTTTTCACAGTTGGGGTGTGGTAATAGGAATCTGTTATGTGTTACCTCTGAGGAATCTCTCCCTGGGAGAGGCTGGCAGCTGCTGCCTGGTGATGTGCAGGGTCTGTAGGAGGCACAGAACAGAGGACTGCCAGGGCCGGGACTCTAGAGATAGTACAGTAAATGGCTAACGCCTTACATTTACGTATATAAACACATACACTTACAGACAAGTGACCCCAGTAGAAGAATGAACAATTTTACGTAAACATGTAGTTTTCAGAAGGGAAAATCCTATTAAAAAAAAAAAAGGAATTTGTTCTCATTAATAGTAAAAGAAATTCAGTAACAACTATGAGTTGTTGCCTATGAAATCATATAATTCTTAATGCTAGTGAAGGAAGGCTATTGCAGCATTATTAACAACCTGAATGCCTTGAAATAGGAAAATTTGAAATATATATTGGTAGAGTGTTTTAATGGGATCATTAATAAAAGTAGTAACCTTGAAGCATTTGTAAAGTAGGTGTGTGTGTAGTTCATGATTATATTGTTAAAAAAAAGATAGGATATATAACTACATAGGGCCATCCTGTTTTGTTCACATGTGTACATAAACATTTATACAGACGTATATGCATGTAAAAGACTGAAAGGAAATGCAGCAGTATACTTAGAATCTCTAGCTGCTAGAATTATGAGCAGTTCTTACTTTTCTTAACATACTTTTCTGTCTTCCACATTCCAATGTGTTATTTTTATTAGAAAATAAATATATGAAAATAAAAAGCAGGAGTTTTGTGGGTTTTGGCTATTTGTACATGTATAGCGATGGTTAGTTCCAAAAACGGCTCGGACGTAACTTTTGATCAATTTGATGAAAGCCATCCATCCACCTGCACAAAAGGCCCGTTAGTGGATCCCCGAGGTGACTGCACTCCAGCCAGAGTGCTTGTTGGACACACAGCCTGCTGGTCTGGCGTGTGCGTGCCAGTGTTCTGCCTCACCTCAGGTGTGAGAAGGTTTGTTTCTTTCCTTTTAGTTACTTAAATCCCAAATAGCAATATTTTTTACTCCTTTAGGCCTCACGGAAGCCTCGTGAAGAGCGAGATGTGTCTCAGTGTGAAAGTGTAGCTTCCACCGTTTCTGCTCAGGAGGACGAGGACATCGAAGCCTCCAACGAAGAGGAAAATCCCGAGGACAGTGAAGGTATCTCAGATCTTCCATCTGGTTGTGGCTTCTGCTAGCCCAGATGCGTGACGTGTACCTTGGTCATTTGACTATCTAGGAATTGCTTCATTAAGGAAACGTGAACACAATGCATTTATTCGTTCACTCAGCACATATTTATTTATATAGCTCCTAAGACGGCCCAGGTGCTACATCCAAAAGATCTTGAAGATGGTGGTCCTGCCTCAGACACTAAGTGCCAACATCAGTAAAATGTCTGTGTGTCTGGATCGTTGCCACACGTATTGGTTCAGTCGGTATCATCAGTTACATTTCCCTCTTTATTTTATTCCATTGAGCTTGATTTATTTCAGTGTTTACAAAGCTTACACATGTCATATTGATGTTTTCACGTAAAAAGTATTAATGACCCAGAGGCACTGGCAGAAAAAAACGTCAGCCCAAAAAACTTAATAAAATCCTTTTCATCACTTGAACAAATTAATGACAACTTCCTGAAAAAGCAAATATTTTCTTGATTTTTTTCCTAATTAAAAAAGTTACCTAATTTATTTCAGTTTACATTACTTTCAAAGTTGCCTTGGATTTCTTTTGAAAACTCTCCTCTTCTGAAGTGGGGATTTTCACAGTGATTTCAGTAGCTCTGTATATATTATATCTTAAACATGTTCATGTTTTTATGTATGCAAATATTCCCTCCATCTCATTTGCTTTTTGTTTTGTTTTATCTTTAAATTACCAGAGTTTAAACTTTGCAGGTAATTAGAGCTATTTACATTTTCTTTTGTAGGCTCCTATATTTTAAGCTTAAGAGGTTCTACAACTTCCAGGAGTTTTACATTTTGTTTTATTATTTTTTTTCTACAAGTTGTCGTTACTGGGTTTTCAGCTTAAAATTTGTCTTGAAATGGGTTTTGGCTTTGAACAGTAAACTTTATTCTGTGAGGTTTTGTGAAAAATGAGGCAGCTGTTACAAAAGTAAAGAGACTGTTGGAGTAGGCTCATCCTGGGGTAGAATGAGGGTCCTGCAGACAGTTGGCGGGGAGGGTGTGTCTGACACTTTGAAAGAGGTCCTCAGAGTTTGTTAATTTTATTTATTATTTATTTATTTATTTATTTTGCGGTACGCGGGCCTCTCACTGCTGTGGCCTCTCCCGTTGCGGAGCATAGGCTCCGGACACGCAGGCTCAGCGGCCATGGCTCACGGGCCCAGCCGCTCCGCAGCATGTGGGATCCTCCCGGACCGGGGCACGAACCCGTGTCCCCTGCATCGGCAGGCGGACTCTCAACCACTGCGCCACCAGGGAAGCCCCAGAGTTTGTTAATAGGTTTGTAGCTGGTAGCCAGTATTCCCTGGGTTATAAATGTACATGAAGCCTGTATTTCACAGACTGGGCGGCTTAAACAATAGAAATTTATCATTTGGATTAGGGCCCCACTCTTAGACCTCATTTAACCTTAATTACCTCCTTAAGGTCATTATCTCCAAATACAGTCACATTGAGGGTTAGGGCTTTAACATAAATTTTGGGGGGCAGGGGGACATGATCCAGTTCATAAGAAGGGCCAAGCCTATTTGTCATATACGTGTTTATTTCAGAACAGAGAAGCCTATCCATGCATGGGCTAACAGATTCCTAAAAACTGAGCACCAGAAAGTGACTTTTTTCCTTCTGTTTCTCTCCTGTTACTTTGTCTTAGTGTGAAGCTTTTTCAAATTGTCAGATAAGGTGATTAAGGTTAAGTGAGGTATTAAAATCCTGTTTCCATCGGCTCTAGTGTGGGGTAGCATGGTCACGTCATGCCGATTTATACATATGCTTGTGTCGTGACATCTAGAATAGTTTCCTATTAATAGGAAATGAACTTGCCCCTAGAATTGTAGGATCTTCATTTCCTTTGACTTAATTTCATTTGGAAAGTGCCGGAGAAAAGAAAGTACACTGTGGTGTCCACGAGCTATGCCCCGTCTCACTGCCCAGCTTCCGGAGACCCTGCAGACCTCCTGTTGGTTGTGGGGTCGGGCTCTTGCCCACGGGAGAGGGGAGGTGTCCGCTGAAAGCAGAGCCCCCGTGTCTGGCTTCCTGAGACACGCCTCTAGCCATGGGAGTGCCTTTTGTGACTAGATGAGTTAAATCAGAAAGACCAAAACCTTACCAGAATTTGGATGTGTTCTTGTTCTAAATCGTTCCTTACGGTGTTTTGGCGGGGGAGAGAAAAAAGGCACTCACATTTGGCTAGTGCTTGGTGAAGCGCTGTGCCTTGGAAATATTCCTACTCTTTTGTGGCTTGGAAGAAGAAAATAACTGAAAAAGTGGTTATGTCAGATGATATCCTCTGTGTAATCACTAACATGTCCTCCTGTATGTGGAAGAGAAATGACTTGTTCATTTGTCCTTGGGTTTGAGGCTTTCCATCACCATATGTATAGAAATGAGGATGAAGTCGGGCTTTTTGTTGGCCTTTCAACGTTTTGGTAGCATCTTTCACTAATAGTAATTGCTGCTGTATATTGAGACCTTACTACCTGTGAGGTGCTCTTCTGAGCTTTTGTCTTTTGATTTTGTTCTTATTTTTGAGACTTGAAGTCTCATCTGAATCCAGGCTCATACATCTAACTATTTAACATCTATTTAACATCTAACTATTCTAACTATTCTAACTATTATCTAACTATTATTAACATCTAACTATTTAACATCTCTACTTGGATACCTAAGAGTTAACATCCAGAGCTGACTTGTGTTTCCCCACCACCACAGCCTGCTTTCCCTCGAGTCTCTCCCTCGGTCCGTAAATGATGCCAGCTCTCTCTCATACCCCATGTGTGGGCCATCAGCGAGGGTTGCTCACTTGTCTTTAGATGCATTATTTAGACTCTCGTCACATCCGCCTCCCTCCACTGCTGCCACCCTGCTTCCGAGCCCCTGTCACCTCTGCTGCAGTGGCCTCTGGATTGGTCTGCTTGCTGCTGTTCATTCCATTATGTTTTTTTCCTCCAAAGAACAGCCAGAGTGAACCTTATAAAATATAAATCAAGTCTCTCTCATGCTAATGCTTTTTCTAATTTTCTTGGATTTTCTCAGGGACTTATTTTTTCATATAAATTATAAATTGGTCTGTGTAGTTTAAGAAGTTTTCTTACAAACCGCTGGGATTCTCATTGGAGGTATGTGTATTCATTTTAGGGAGATTTAAAGTTTTATGTTGTCTTCTAGTCTATTTTAAGAAAATAATTGAAAACTTAACTTGAAGTGAACATCTCTGTGTAACTATTTATAGCAGTGTCAAGTTGGAAGTAGCCCAAGGATCCACTAATAGAGGAAAGGTGAAGTAAATTTAAAGACACATTCACAGCCATTGATTCACTTCTTACTTCAGTAAATGTTTGAGTCTGCTCTGTGCCAGGCACTCGGCCTTGTGCTTGTCTCTAGGACTTAACTGATAAGCAAAATATATGATCCTTGCCCTTAATGGTATTTACAGCCTAGTGAGAGCAACAGCAAGGAATCAAATAATTGTGAATAAATGTAAAATTGTAACTGTAATCAGGACATGTGCCATAAGAGCCATAGTAGCAAAATTCAACTTTGTTAAGGAAATGATAGAAGACTTTTTTTAAACATGTGGTTTTTTGTTTTTTGTTTTTAAGCATGTGGTATTTGATCTAATATCCAAAGGGGGAAAAGTAGGTGAAAGCCGTTCAGAATGTATGAAGTATGTGGTAGCGGACGCATGGGGCATTCACAGAACTGAAAGAAGGCCAGTGATATGGGACACAGAGAATGCAGGGCTCGAGATGAGGCTGGACGCTTGCAGCAAGGCCACGCTTAGGAGTTTGGAACTTTATCCTGGGAGCAGTGAGGGGGAGAGAGTGTGAGTGAGTTTTGGTAAAATTTGGCTTTTAAACTCACTCTGGCCTTGTTGTAGAGAATGGTCTGGGGTGGTGGTCAGAAGAGTCGGTTTTGGAGTCGAGTGGCAGTTGTGAAGTTGAACAGAAATGGCTGGATTTGAGGGATATTTTTAGAGAGAAGATCTGTGAGACTCATCGAGGCAGGATATGGGGACAAATGAGAGGAGTGTTTTAAAAGGTGACTCCTAGGTTCCTGGTTTGTTTGTTGGATACTAAACACTAAAAATGAACTTGAGTTGGGACTTGGGAGAGTTGAATACCTGTCCAGAGTAGGATATAGTGAATTTGTGATTCCTTTGAGATAATCTGGGTAAAGATGTCAAAACGCATTAAAAGTATATTTATGAAATGGTACAAACGATGGGAAAGACCAGTGTTACAACGTTAAGTTAAAAAATCTATGTGATATTGTTCTAGAGCTTTGTTGTCTAATGTGGTAGCCACTAGACACACATGTGGCTATTGAGTTCTTGAAATGTGATTACAAGTCTTCCCTCTATCTGAGGGTCCTGCAGTTCAACCATGGGTGGAAAATATTCAGAAAAAAATTCCGGAAAGTTCCCAAAAGCAAAATTCCACAGAGTGGCAACTATTTACATTGTATTTACAGCTATTTACACAGCATTTGTATTGTATTACGTATTACAAGTAATTGTAAGTAATCTATAGATGATTTAAAGGATATGGGAGGATTAGGTTATATATGCACATGCTGCCGTTTTACATCACTTACCTGAGCATCCGTGGATTTTGGTGTCCGTGGTGGGGGCATGGGGGTTGGTCTGCAGACACCAGGGGACGACTGTAGTCCAAATTGAGATGTGCTGAAAATGTGAAATACAATCAGATTTTGAAGACTTAGTACCAAAAAAGGTAAAACATCTTATTACTAGGTTTCTATATTGGTTACATTTAAAATGATAATATTTTGTACATACTGGGTTAAATAAGGTATATTGTTGAAGTTAATTTTATCTGTCTCTCTTTTTACTTTTTTAACATGGCCACCAGAAAAATTAAAATTACAGATGTAATGTGCATTATGTTACTATTGGATGGTGCTGTTCTAATGTTAGCTCTCCTGGGTAAAAAGAAAAGCACAGAAACAGGCTGGTAGAAATAAACCAGAACGTTATCATTTATGGGAATGTTTTTTGTTTAGTTTTGTTTTTCTATCTTTCTTTGTTTTTCAAATTTCGTATGGATTATTTTTAGACATTAAAAGCTTTTATGCTTTCAGTTTCTGAAGGCCAAGACAGTTTGATGTTTCCCTTTCATACTCTACTTATGAAACAACTCTAGTTTTCCCAATGGCTGTAATACTTCAGTGAGGTCATCAGAGGAGGATAGTTCATCCTGAACGAGTACTTTCAGGCGTGGCTGCTGTCACTAGCGGACGCTGTTCACTATCAGATTTTTATGCTGTACCATTATCTTCAAGGTGCTGAAAATAGTTCTGGTACAGAAAGTGCTCCTTCTCCTTCACCAGTTGAAGCTGTCAAGCCTGGCGAAGACAGCACTGAAAACGCGCCTCCTCGGGGGACCACGCCCGACCCCGTGCCCAGGGCCTCTCCGTCGCCGGCAGTTCCGAGCACAGAAGCAGCCGAGGATGCCAGTGTGGAGACCCAGGCGAACGACAGCGTGGCAGTGGACACAGCAGAGCCGATGGACGTGGGGCACAGGGAGTGCGGGGCTGAAGGCACTTCTGCTCTGGACCTCCCCTCGGCCACCAAGGCTGACGCTGCGGACGTGGAAATGCCAGAAAGCAGTCCATCCAGAGTCGAAGGGGACCCCAAAGACAGAGATCTGGAGAGAGGCAGCGAGAAGCCGGAGCCTGGAGGCGACGACCCAGGGGTGGCCCAGCAGATGAGTGCCCCGAGGCCCGAGCTCCCCTCTGACCATGACTCCAGTGCCACGTGCAGTGCCGACGAGGATGTGGACGGGGAACCCGAGAGGCAGCGGTGAGGCTCCCTCCTTGACCTCCTCCTGCTCTTTACTCTCTTGGTTGCAGACTGAACCCCAGGGCGGTGCTGGCTGCTGAGGTTACTCCTGTAGAAATACTGGCAAGTGAGAGAGTCTGTCTGCTTTTATTTATTTATTTTTTAAATTATTTATTTATTTATTTATTTATGGCTGCATTGGGTCTTCGTTGCTGTGTGCGGGCTTTCTCTAGTTGTGGCGAGCGGGGGCTACTCTTGGTCGTGGTACATGGGCTTCTCATTGCGGTGGCTTCTCTTGATGCGGAGCACGGGCTCTAGGCGCGCGGGCTTCAGTAGTTGTGGCTCGTGGGCTCTAGAGCACAGGCTCAGTAGTTGTGGCGCACGGGCTTAGTTGCTCCGCGGCATGTGGGATCCTCCTGGGCCAAGGCTCGAACTCGTGTCCCCTGCATTGGCAGGCGGATTCTTAACCACTGCGCCACCAGGGAAGTCCCTCTGTCTGCTTTTAGTGTTGGGTTCTGATGCTGTTCCCCTGATTAAGTAACCAAAGAGAATTGTGTGATCATTATTCTTTAATGAGAAAGGTTTTAATTTCTTTCTACATCACTTGTTACGTGTGTGCCATATTATGATAGCAGAGAAGGGGCTGTCAGCTCACAGAGCTGTGGCCTGAGCCGCTCTGTGGCAGAGCCGTGTGACGTGGTGGTGAAAGTGGAGGTGTGGGGGGCGCTGGCTTCAGCTTTGCCCCCAGACCGAGCAGCCTCAAGCCAGGCCTGGGGGCCTGCACATGACATGTGAGAGATGCTGAGGGCGAAGATGGGAGCTGGAGTGAAAGTGTGTTAGAAAGCGTAATCAAGATTTAACTTAGTGGTCATTATATAACGATCACTTTTTTGTATCAGTTAAAACTGTAGGTTATTCATATTTGTAATTCAAAATATCAGGTACAATACAAATTACCTTATAAGTACTTTTAGTCAAATTAATAATATGCAAATATAATCTTAATGATTTTTATAAAAATTACTGTAAAAATACATATTTTGCAGGAGTAGATGCCAACTTCTTTAATATATTTAATTTCCTGGGTGTTTCCTTTTCCTTGAAAGCAATGGACTCACCTAGAATCACAGTAGAATGTTGGATTGGTGCAAATTCTAGAAATGAATTAGACTAAAACGTCATTTAACCAGAAACCCAATCCAGTTCTGGTTTTTGTTTTTGTTTTTTTCCCCTTTTTAATAAGAAAGAGGCTCTCAGGAGATAGCCAGGTTCTGCTCAGAGCTCAGTTTCCATAGTGTGTCCTGGTGTCACTGTGCTTTCAGTCCATATCCAGTATATTGTGCATCTTACATATTCTAGAATGAGACTTGGTACTAGAATAATATTGAACATAACAGTGATGGTTTCTCCAAAGAGGTTTTTATATGGTAGATACTAGAATTTTAATCAACAAGAATTGAAATAATATAGGGCTCCTACTTAACTGTTGGTTTTTCAGAAAATTGAAGATTCTAGCCCTCTTTTCTTCTCATGTCACAGTAATCTAGATTTTAATTGTCCCAGGCTTTAGAGTAAACATCAATGGATTCAAGCTGTGTGGTCCTTTTTAAGCATGCTTTATTGAAATATTTCAACTAAAATAAGAGTTACCTGTGTTTCGCACTGCTGGTTTCAGTAACTTTTTTTTTTTTTTTTTTTTGCGCTACGCGGGCCTCTCACTGTTGTGGCCTCTCCCGTTGCGGAGCGCAGGCTCAGCGGCCATGGCTCACGGGCCCAGCCGCTCCGTGGCATGTGGGATCTTCCCGGACTGGGGCACGAACCCGTGTCCCCTGCATCGGCAGGCGGACTCTCAACCACTGCGCCACCAGGGAAGCCCAGTAACTTTTTTTTTTATAATCAGTAACTATTTATAAATTTATAAATGAAGGAAAAATTAGGATGGCAGTAATCTTACAGGAGAGGAGCATCCTAAGAGATGACCATGACAATAGTCGTGAAATTCTGAAATCCTTATAAATATATAGTGGTCTCTGGATGATACTCTAAAGTTTACTTCACTTCCAAACTATCAAAATAACACTTTCAGTTGTCTTCTATATCTTTAATATTATGTTTATTCTTTGTGTAATATGTAAATTGTTTTCTTTTACACATTCTAATTTTCTTACCAATTTATACCTTTGAAAATGTTCATCTTTCCCCAGTAACTGACAACACTGGGAAATATGATGGAACCTGTAAGGTATTGATATAATTTCCCCAGTTCATACGTTGGGTGTCCTAAACTCAAGTGTATGTCCTGAAAATGAGTGAAGCTGGTGGAGTGTGAGATGGCAGGGCTGTGACTGGGGAGCACGGGCTGGGTGGGGAGGGCAGCCCTGCGAGTTCAGCCCGCTGTTGCATGGGAGTGCTGCCTCTGCGGTGCCATTTCTTCCCATTTTTCATGAGAAACCAGAAGTCTGGGATATTGGGTGAGATTCTTGGTTTTAAAATGATGGTGGTTTATTCAGATGTTTTAAAAAAATACTCTGTGATCCTAGAGAAACATTCTGTTACAGGTAACATAGTTTGTAACCTATGTTAATGATAAATTAGGACCTAACTTTTTATAATGGCCCTTGTTCAGACTGTTCTGTTGGTTAGACGCAGATGATTAAATTCAGATAAATTTCAACCTATAAAGCAACGTTAGGCTTCTTTACCTAGAAAATTAGCACTGTAGATTTTTTTCCTGACTGTTGAAATATGCAAAGTTAATGTGATGTGTGTATGTGTGAGTGTGTGTGTGTGTACATGTTAACTTAAAAGGAATTATGGTGATTGTATGTTTAAAGTTTTAAATAAGAATATATTAATTTATTTTTTAAATTGCATTTGCAGAATGTTTCCTATGGATTCAAAACCTTCATTGTTAAACCCCACTGGATCTATACTGGTCTCGTCCCCAATAAAACCAAATCCACTGGACCTGCCACAGCTTCAGCATCGAGCTGCTGTCATCCCGCCAATGGTAAGTTTTCAATGTGAGTAAGAGGTGTTGAAAACAAAGACCTTTAGAGACATTTCTTCTCTTCTTTAATCAGTGCTTGTTTTTTAAAAAAAATTGTAGTAAAAAGTCACATAACATAAAATTTACCATCTTAACTCTTTTTTAAGTGTTCAGTAGGGTTAAGTATATCCATTTAACCATCACTCTCCTTCCCCCACTTCCCCCAGCCCCTGGTAACCACCTTTCTACTTTCCGTTTTATGAATTTGGCTCTTTACGTAAGTGGACTCATACAGTAAATATTTGGTTTTTTGTGGCTGGTTTATTTCACTCAGCATAATGTCCTCAAGATTAATCCATGTTGTAACACATATCCGATTCTTCTTCCATTTTAAGACTGTTGTATAGACCACATTTTATTTATCCATTCATCTGTTGGATACATTGCTTTTTCAAATGGATTCATCGTGATAATTGATTGAAATGGTCATTTCCAATTAAGGAAAAAAGAGAAATACAGTGCTCTAGCCATAAATGTTAGTAAGTTCTGTGTTTGTTTTGTTTTGCTATAAGACAATAGTAGAATAAATATATAACTGGGTTTTGAATATTTAGAATAAATTATAGAGGTTATGGTTAACTTTAGTATACAGTTCCAAATCTAGTTTTATTTACATTTTACCTTATTAATCTCTATGAGTTTGACTACCTTTTGATCCTGAATTCCAGTCTTGGGTATTGATCTTTTACTTAGTTATGTTCTAGCTCTTGCTTTATTTCAGAGGATAAAAATTTATTTCGTCTCACATGACAATATGTAAAAGTTAACTGTGTGCTTTTTTTAAAAAATAAGTTTATTTATTCATTTATTTAATTTTTGTCTGCATTGGGTCTTCGCTGCTGCATGCGGGCTTTCTCTAGTTGCAGTGAGCGGGGGCTACTCTTTGTTGTGGGGTGCAGGCTTCTCATTGCGGTGGCTTCTCTTGTTGCAGAGCACAGGCTCTAGGTGCATGGGCTTCAGTAGTTGTGGCACACGGGCTTCAGTAGTCGTGGCTTGCGGGCTCTAGAGCGCAGGCTCAGTAGTTGTGGCGCACGGGCTTAGTTGCTCCGCGACATGTGGGATCCTCCCGGACCAGGGCTCGAACTCGTGTCCCCTGTATTGGCAGGCAGATTCTTAACCACTGCACCACCAGGGAAGCCCTAAGTGTGTGCTTATGATAAATAGGCTCACCAAAAAAATCACTAAGCATTTGCTCATTCATTGATTTACCCAAATGGACATTTATTTATTGATTGTCTGCCTGGTTCAAGATAACATTTTTAATGCTGTGTGGAATATCATGATCTCTGACTTCAGAAAATTTAGAGATTGGTCTTGATAATAAGACATAGAAAAAATCATAATAAAAATTTAAAAGAATTAAAATATGATGCTCTCTTAGTTTGAAAAATATACTATGGGTGATTCAAAGGAAGGAGAGCTTCCTTCTTAAAGAGACATTTAAAGAAGACTCCATGTAGGAAATAATGTTTTGGTTGGACCAAAACAGTTCATTTTGCTTTATAGCAAAAGGAGGAAAGCCATGTTTACATATAAGACAAAGCACAAAGGCAAGAAAATTATGTGTGTGTCATGGGTGCAGTGAAAAATCCTACTTATGGCAGTGGAGAAAACTCTGGAAGTCTTTAGATAACAGGTTCTAAAAGAGTCAGATCTCTTCTATTCCCAGGACTCTTTTGTGTTCATCAAGTGATGGACTGAGTTAGGGGCTGTTTATTTAGTGTTGGACAAAGCAGCTTGGGTTCCTTCATGAAGTGGGAGAGACAGAAAAGAAGCAGAGAAAACAAGCATCTAATTGCAAATTGTGGCGAGTGCTGTGTGCTGTGAAAGAGAGGGAGGGGGTTTGCAGTATGTTTTGGATGGTTAGGGACGGCCTGTCTGAAGAGGTGACGTTTCATTTCCATCCTGAAGAGAACTGGTATGATAATGAATTGGTTATAGGAAGAGAGGAGATGGAGTCCAGTGTGGCTGCCAGGTTTCTGGCTTAAGCTGCTGTGGTTCTGTTTCGTATGATGGAGATTGCTGTAGGAGAAGCATTGAGTTTAGCAAATGAAAAGTTCCGTTTTGAATATAAGTTTTGAGGTGCTTTGAGATATCCAAGTGGAGTTGTTAGGTAGGCAGTCTGTGAGTATGGAACTTGCAGGAAAATGTATTAGAAATAGAAGTTTATGAGCCGTTAACATACAGATGACATTTAAATCCATAGAAGTGGGTGTGAGCACCTGTGAGAGGGCAGAGAGGAGGGTGGGACCCAAGCCTGAGCCACTAGGGACTCAACATCGTGAGTTAAAAGCAAATGGAAATATTGTGATTTCTGTTTTGATTTCTCTTAACCACAACTTTGGGATTTATTTTGTGTTCAGATCTGAAAGTAATTGTTTAGCATTTTAAGCATTATGCTTGAAGATTTGATTAAAAAATGGTAAAATCACTTCAAGCAGTCATATTACAGAAAGAAGCATTACTTGCCACAGATGGTAATTACTGTTTTGCTGGTCATTGGGCGTATTTAGATTTTCTTCTTCCTGTAGGTTTCCTGCACCCCATGTAACATACCGATTGGAACTCCAGTGAGCGGCTTCGCCCTCTACCAGCGACACATCAAAGCCATGCATGAGTCAGCGCTTCTGGAGGAGCAGCGGCAGAGGCAGGAGCAGATGGACCTGGAGCGCAGGGGTTCTGCGAGCCCGCGTGGCGCCCCCAAGAGCCCAAACAGAGAGTGGGAAGGTAGGTGGCACTCGCGCCACAGAAAACTTTTTTGGTGGGAAACAAAGCTATACTTGAAAGCAGTGTCCTTAGTGCTTAGGAACTTGATTTATGGCGCTTGTCCCTCACAGATAAAATTGACCTCAGTTAAACTAAAGAATGCCAGCATTACTGACCACAGAGGGATGGCAGTAACATTTTCAATAGTCATGTTGTTAATGTGAATTTTCTGATGTTCACCTTAATGCCAGATGACTGCATAAAAGCCATGCTTTACGCTGCATTCATCTGAGTTTTCAGAGTGAGAATTGTCCTGTCCTCCAAGCAAATCAGAGTAACATTCTAAATCTCTGATATGACAGGGGACAGCTCTGTGTAGCATGTAGCCAGTCAGACCTTGACTTATCCCTCGCTCTGGCCATGGGCAAGCCACTTGACCTTCTCAGCTTTAGTTTTCTCATCTGTAAAGTGCAAATAATATATCTGTCTGTCTCTTTGTCTAATCTAGCTATATCTCTGCCTTGCCAGGATTACAACCTGTAAGAAAGAAAGAGCATTCAGTATTGTTTTATAAGACATGGCTCAGCGTCATTTTATGTACAATATAATAAGTAATAGTAGTATATTCGTATATGCATAGTGTAACAGATACCACGAAGGTACTGTTATCGTTGTACGTCACTGTTATTTCAAGTGACAGATTTGAGTTGTGCATGCTCTTTTTAAGTTGGTGCATGATACACTTAGTTTCTTTTAAAAAAAGAAAAAAGGGAGCGATTTCTAAATTTTAATAACTTCTTGTGGCATGGTAAGAAAATGGCACATGTATTCTGGTTGATAATGACTTATGGACTATCCAGTATGATGTGTGTAGCGTAGAAGACTATTAAAGTCTTCTCTGATTATGGTTTCATTTTTTGTAATGATTCAGAAGACTGTAGTACCTGACATAGATAAGAGCTATTAGCTGTAGAACACCGTGCATTTCAAGGGCTATTTAATGTAAAAGAGGAACTGTGCTGCTTAACTGATCCTGGGGACTCCCCGCGCCTGTCACACCAGTAATGACTTATTAGTTGCATGACACACTGAACCTCTTATGTTAGAGTTTTACATATCAGATTATTAATGTTTTAAATATAAATCTTATGCTATTAAAAATGTGAACCAGAGTGATTAATACCCACCAGGGCTGTGTGTATGATAGGTGCTAAATGAATATTTCTTGAATGAAGGTAAAAAAAAACATTGTTAACCTTTGGGCTTTTAGTATATTGCCTCTAGGGAATCCTTAATTCCTAACTCAGTAATTGACATAATGTATACTCAGTAATTACATGTTAAAGGAATGATTAAATGAAGTAGGATAAAAATGGATTTAGCAGAAGTGCTTATCTTCAATTATGAGAAAATCTGTCATTATGAGAATGATAAATTATAGAGTAATTCAAAAGTCTTTTGATCTATTCCTTACATAAATGATTTAGAATAAATTTTTAAGGCAGAATTAAAATGTAGAAAAAATGACATTCAAAGGTATTTGCCGAACTCATGCTAAAGCTTAACATTATTCAGGTGACAATATCTGGGTCATTCTAATATGTCTATATTGCATAGTTATTTTAGGACCTCAGTTTCTTTTCTTGACCTCCTTTATGAGATGGGTTGTATTTGGTAGCTGGAGAGACTGAACTAGGCTAGAGCCCTAAATTCTGAGACTCCAAACTGTGACTTGCATTTCTCCGTGATCAGTCACATTAATTCATGTGGTTTAGATCTGAATGGTACCCTTACTTTTAATAGTGATGCAGTGGTCTTAAAACCAAACTGTCATTATATATTTGATCAATATGACCCCAAGGTGTTTGTTAATAAGACACCAATTTGGTTCAGGGTGACTCTCTACAAACTGGGATGGTTGATTACATTTTATCCCAAGGTTTAACTTTTGTTTTAGCTAATCTAGCTAGTATGTTCATCATCAAATGTTGATTACATTTTATCCCAAGGTTTAACTTTTGTTTTAGCTAATCTAGCTAGTATGTTCATCCAGTAATTTATTTAACAAGTGCCTGAAGGCTCTCCTGAATTTATAGCTATCCTGTATTTCACTTAAAGGATAATCTCCCAAATAACATTTCTATATTTGCAGTTAACTTGCTTGTATGTAGACCGTTTGATAAAAATGTTTTCAGTGCGGCATCATAGAATAGTTTATAGGATGGTAAATATAGTGAGAAGAGGATTTATGTATAAACCATCACCAAACTGGTATTGTCCACATGAGGTAGGACCACAGTTTTGGCTTTTCCCTTCATGGGCTCATTTAGAAGGCAACAGGCAGCACCTGTTGTCCACCTGTTTGATTGTATTCACCTTCTCTTAATATCAGTGAGACAGGTGGCTTAAGCCTTTCCACTTGTAGAAAAGCTTGAAAAAACCTCAGAGAAAGATTGTTTTCATTTTCCAGGGACGTTTACACAAGTTGACTCCTGCTTTAGTTGGAAACTTTTTTTCTACGGTGAAAGGACTCAGACTTTACACATGTAGAGAGAGAGAAGTGAAATTCTAATGCAGGTTTTAAAATCAATCCAATCAAGATAAGAGTTAATGCCTCTGTGCAACTGAATCTAGTTTATTTTGTTGTTGTTGTTTCTTAATTTTTTCAGCTGAGTACATGATGATTTAAATAGCTATATTTAAAACCATCTAAATTTTCATCTTTTTCTTTAGCACTATTACGACAGTGTGTTTTCCCACCTGATTATAAAACAATCAGACACTGAATATATGTAATATATATTGCAATGCACTCTCATGTTAAATTCTCTAGAAAGGGAGAAGTGATATTCTTTTAAAGTTGGTTTATTTCATAAATCTGCACAGTATTAGGACACTTAATAATCTAATTCATTATATTAATCCTTCAGAGAAGGAACGGGTAACATCATCTTCATGGTTACCCCAGAGGCATCTGAAATTTCTGTACCCAAGTGCTCAGGGAGACACCATTGCACTCAGGATGGTTTAGAGCTCAGGGCCAGGAATTGCACTGCTTTTGAAAAATCTCCAGCCTTGGTTGGGCAGTTAGGTGTGATTCTTCTGAGCCTCAGTTTCCTCCTCTGTCAAATGGTGTTAATGATCTCATTAGTCATGAGGGCTAAACGAGATACTCCTGTAATACACAGTGCTCTGCCCATAGTACAGATTCCTATTAGCTGACATTACAGTTGTTGTTTCTGGTTTTAAAAAATACCTTAGTTAACTAAAGAATGTTTTAATTGTGCTAATGAGTCTCTATCTGAAACCAGTCACAAACCATCCACTTAAAAGTGAAATGCTAGAGACCTTCTCTTTAGAAAAGGACCTGTGAGGATGCCCAGTGTTACTTACTGCAGTGCAGGAAGAAAGAAAGGAACCAAACAAGAGGTTTAGCTGTTGAAGGGAGAAGACAAGTTATTATTCACAGGGTACGATTATTCACCTAGGAAGCCTAAGAGAATTAACTGAGAAAGTTATTAGAGCTAAGAGCAAAGTTCATTACGTTTCTCAGAAAGAATTGAAAGAATTGATAGAAAGAATTGATATACAGAAATCTACAACTTTCTTTCTTATATATCTGCAGTAATCAGTATATATAAATATATATATATTCCCATGTATGTTAAACAGATGGTTTTCCTCACAACAAAATATAAAATACCTATGAATACTTTTAATGAAATTATGAAAAATGACCTATATGAAAACATCTAGCTTCCTCAGTTAGAAAGCTCATTATAAAATGTCAAGTCTCCTATAAATACAGGAGATAAATTTAATGCACGTCCACTGAAAATTCCAGTGATATTTTGTTTGGGGAGGAAGTATTCAAAATGATTTTAAATTTAGTTTTATCTGGAAGAATAAATGGGTAAGACTAGGTAAGCAAAAGAATAAAAAATGAATGGGAATTTGTTCCGGCAGACATTAAAATGCCACAATTTAAAGTGGTTTGGATTACAGATGAGTTTTTACTTTCTTCTTTGTGCTTCTCTTATTTTCCAAAATTACAGTATGTCGATTCACTTTAAAAAAAGAAAACATTTATATTATATATATAATTACATATATGTGTGTTTTTAAGTCTTAATATGACTCTGCATATCTGATATGCCCTTTAAATGCTTCAAGTTTTTTTAATACTTTATGTAGAGGTAAATTATGTGGAATAATTTTCATCAGCATTACTACAGTAAAATTCATAGTTTTATAAGCTTGTGTAACCTTTAAAAATTATTTTGATCTGTATCTTTTGAAACCCTTCTTCCATTTCTTGATTACATTTATTTCTCTGAATATTAAGCAGTGGGCTTCAACAGGCTAATTATAACAGCTGAAATCCTAAGAGTTCTGGCCTCTAATTCAGGCCATACTTGAATTCACAGAATGGCTGGATAATCTGATGTTTGCCTGCTGTGGTCTTTATTGCATGTGGGAATACTTGATTCTCCTAATGAGAGGAAAGAGAAATTCTTTGTGATTTGAAAGAAAAAGTTGTAATTGGATTTTTGAGGATTTTATTAGGTCACAGTAATGACGCTTGCACAGAAGATTTAGATTTATAGGGTTTTTTTAAACCTCTCTGTGGGTGGATTCCCCCCCCCCCCCGGGAATTTTAGATGTTGATAGTAGTGTATAGTTGGATCTGCCCCTGGATGGTGTGGGCTTGGTCCTTTCACACTTACTATTTTAATATGGGGTTCTTCCCTTATTTTGATAACTTTAACTTTCATAGGAAAATCAGTCGCCTATATGCCTTATGCTGAGGTCACACGTGCTCTAGCACAGGAAGCACAGATGCGCAGTACCGCAGCAAGGTCAGCATCACCGTGTAGGCTCTCTCCGAGAGAAGTCAGTAAAGCTGCGCCACAGCCCGATGTGAGTGCAGCCCGCTGTAGTGTCCCGCCAGGTAAATACCGCTCCTCTGTGCCGTGGCTGCTGGCCATCAACCTACACGTGATGACCTGGGTGGTTTACTCCCAGGATGCGTCCTTGCTGTTTCAGAATTTCTCTGCATTCCATCTTCAGTTGTATTCAGTTGAGATGCACTGGGCCACTGGGAGGTTTGTGTTCATACATGTGTACTGTGACGTTGACTGCCTTCTTTTAAGAGTACATGTGCTTTGTAAAAATCTTGAGATCCACCCCCCTAAAAAAAATTCAAGTGTCTGTGAGAGTCAGAATCAGCAAATGTTTCCAAATAATGCAGGATGCAAAGAGGACGTATAACTGGTTGTCAGTCAATCTGTATATTCTCCAGAGTTGTAATATCAGCTGTTCCTAAGAAACACCCTTTTTCTCACCTCCATCGTGAGGTCCAAAGAGTGATGGAGAGAGAGAAAAAAATTGTTTGCCATTTGCATATGCTGAGCAGAAATAGTTTGAAATGGACGTCAGCCTGAAAGCTCTGGTTTGCCAGGGAGTTGAGTATTTCAACCTCACAAATACCATTCGTGACCTGAGTATGGATACAGGTTTAATTTAAGTGAAAGAAATTTAAAATAGAAATGTTCATCCTCAACTTCATCTTGCACTCACAGTTTAAACATGATTGAAGAAACAATTGAGATAGGTGGAATGTCGCAAACTAGGAAATTGACTATTTTAAATAATGTTTTCTCCCTTTTGAAAGTCCTCCAGCCTGCTCCGCATCAAGTGATAACTAACCTCCCTGAAGGGGTTCGGCTTCCAACAACTCGACCCACTAGGCCACCTCCTCCTCTCATCCCATCATCCAAAACCACAGTGGCTTCAGAAAAACCATCTTTTATACTGGGAGGCTCCATCTCACAGGTAAAAGGGCTTCTCTTCCCAGTAGATGGCCTGTTGTTTTTTTGCTTTGGTAAAAATTGTCCCTCCTTCCCATATTAATTTGTCAGAGTCCTAATAAATAAAAATGTGTCTGTTTATGAAGAAACAGTGACCTGAAAATGCAGCAGTCATTTTCTATTCCATACCACACACAGGAAGTTTATTCGAGTCATGTGCTGCCCAGGTTGAGTGACAGTGGCACCCGTCTGGTTTAGCTTGGGAAAGGTGCGTGTGCCCTGAAGTGTAGTGTAGCATGAATGGAGATGGAATAGTTTCAAGTACTAGAGGATAACTATTTTAAAGGTTCTAATATTAAATTGTAGATGATTGGTAAGCCCTAGTTTATTCTGACCTTGGCCTTTCTCTCTGGACGTGGTCTGACTGTAAAGCCTCAGTCAGGTTGACTGACGTTCACCACCAGTGACTGCGCCCCCATTGGGGGCCTTTTCTGCCCCTCCTAGGCTCTCTTCCTCCACTGCCTCAAGCGCTCTCTGTTGTCGTAGGTTAGTTCTGCCTTTTCCAGAACTCGATATAAATGGAGTCTTACATTTTGGCTCTTCTTTGTCTGTCTTCTTTAACTTAGCATTAATGATTTCAGGGATTCGTCCAGATTTTTTTTTTTTTTTTTTTTGGCTGCACTGGGTCTTTGTTGCAGCACGCAGGCTTTCTCTAGTTGCGGTGAGCAGGGGCTACTCTTCGTCATGGTGCACAGGCTTCCCATTGCGGTGGCTTCTCTTGTGGAGCACGGGCTCTAGGTGCGCGGCTTCAGTTGTTGTGGCACGTGGGCTCAGTAGTTGTGGCTTGCGGGCTCTAGAGTGCAGGCTCAGTAGTTGTGGCGCACGGGCTTCGTTGCTCCACCGCGTGTGGGATCTTCCCAGACCAGGGCTGCAACCCGTGTCCCCTGCATTGGCAGGCGGATTCTTAACCACTGCACCACCAGGGAAGTCCCCGTCCAGGTTTTTGTGTAATCAGTAGTTTCTTCCTTTTTATTGCTGAATAATACTCCATTGGGTGAACATACCAATTTGTTTATCCATTTTCTTGTTGATGGAAACCTGAGCTGTTTCTGCTTTTTGGCTGCTGTAAATAAAGCTGATACGAACATTCTTATACTGGGCTCTTTGTAGACATGTGGTTTCATTTCTCTCGTATAGGCCCTGAGAGCAGAATGTCTGGGTAGATGTATGTTTTACTTCATAGTTTTCCGGAGTGGCTCTACAGTGCCACTGCCACCAGCACAGTCTGAGTTCCACTCGCTGTTGTCATTCTTTTTTATATTAGTCATACTAGTAGGTATGTAGTATTCCACTGTGGTTTTATCCTGCATTTCCCTGATAACAAATGATGTTGAGCGCTTTTCATACACTTATTGGCCATTTGTACATCTGATTGTGACGTGACTGTCTTATTATCTGTTTTTATTGGACCTTTTATTTATTAGGTTGCAGAAGTTCTGTATACATCACAGATGAAAATTCTGTTTTTTATATATATATATATTTTTTTTTTCTCTCTTGTGTGTTTTGATGCATAGAAGTTTTAAATTTTGATGGAAGTCCATATATATATTTTTCCCTCTTATGACTAGTTCTTTTTCTCTAAAAAATCATTGCCTGTTTCAAGCTTGTGGAGATTTTCTCCCAGGTTTTCTTCTGAAAGCTTTATAGTTTTGGCTTTTATATTTAGGTCCATGTGAAACTGATTTCTGTGTACAGTGAGGCGAGGATGGGCCTCATCCATCCGTGTGGATCTGCATTCCTATCACGTTGGTTGAAAAGTCTTTTCTCTCTCCCATTTGCATGTTTCGGTCTGTTTCTGGACTCTGTTCTGTCCCATTGACCTACTTGCCCATCCTTTCATCAGCACCAGTCTTGGTTATTGTGGTTTTTATAGTAAGTCTTAAGATCATGTCGTATAAGTCCTGCAGTCGTATAAATAAGATTGTTTTAGCTCTTCTGTGTCTCTTGTATTTCCATATAAGTTACATAATCAGTTTGTCAGTTCCTACAAAAAATTCTGCTGGGATTTTGGTTCGTATTGCATTAAATCTGTAGATTAATTCTTAAGAAAATTGAGTCTTCTAATCCATGCACATGTTCGTCTTTCCATTTATTTAGGTCTTTGATTTCTCTCAGCAGTATTTTGTAATTTTCACTGTAGAGATTTTATACATGTTTTGTTAATTTTGTTAGTCGGTTAATTTGATTATTTATAATGTATTTTATGTTTTTATAAGTGATATTTTAAAAATTTTCCTTTTCTGGTTCTTTCTGGTGTATGAAAAAAGTTGATTTTTATATCTTGACCTTATCTCCTGTTACATTTACTTACTGTTTGTGACAGGGTTTTTTGGTTTTATTTTTGGTTTTTTTTGGAAGGGGTAGATTTCTTAGGACTTTCTCTGTATGCGTGTCATCTACAAATAAAGACAGTTTTACTTCTTCCTTTCCAATCTTTATGCCTTTCCTTTTCCTTGTTTTATTAAACTGGTTAGGGTAGAACTTTTAGAACAATGTTGAATAGAAGTGGTGAAGAGATTATACTTTGCTTGTTGCCCAACTTAGGAGGGAGGCATTCAATATTTCGCTAGTAGGTATGTTAACTACAGACTTTGCATAGGTGCCCTTCATCAGATTGATGATGTTTCTGTATATTCTTAGTTTGCTGAGAGGTTTTTTCTCCAATTCTTATACTTTTCAACTTCAGAATTTCTATGTGATTCTGTTTTATGATTTCTTTCTCTTTGTTGATATTCTCTATGTGATGAGACATCATTTTCATACTTTCCTATAATTCTTTTTTTTTTTTTTTTTTTTTTTGCGGTACGCGGGCCTCTCACTGCTGTGGCCTCTCCCATTGCGGAGCACAGGCCCCGGACGCGCAGGCTCAGCGGCCATGGCTCACGGGCCCAGCCGCTCCGTGGCATGTGGGATCTTCCCGGACCGGGGCACGAACCCATGTCCCCTGCATCGGCAGGTGGACTCTCAACCACTGTGCCACCAGGGAAGCCCTCCTTTAATTCTTTATACATGGTTCCCTATAGTTCATTGAACTTATTTATAATAGCTGACTTAAAGTCTTTTCCTAAGAAATCTAAAGCCCAGGGACAGTTTTTATTCACTGCTTTTTTTTTTTTTTTTTACCCTCCTGTGTATGGATCATATGTTCCTGTTTCTTTGCATGTCTTGTAATTTTTGGTTGAAACACATAACATAATGTGGAACTCTGGAAATCAGATTCTCCTTTCTCCCTAGGATTTGTTGTTGTTTATTTGAACTAATTCAGTAAAGTCTGTATTCTTGTGTCATGTGTGGCCACTGAAGTCTCTATTTGCTTAGTGAGTGGTCAGCTAGTTATTAGACAGAGAGTTCAGTGCCCAGAAAGACTAAGTTCCCACGTCTTTACTGAGGGCTCTGTGTGTATGTTGGGATGTGCCTGCAGCGTTCAGCCAGGCAGCTGGCACTTCGGCCTTGGTCTTCACTTCCTGCTTTCTCAGCACCTTGAGGTCAGCCAGCGGTGAGAACTCATGGCCGCCTTATGTCTTCCCTGGCAGGTACACAGCCTTGCACGTGCACTTGGCCTTCTAGGTTCCTAGGAAGATGTTGGAGCTTTTCAAATCTCTTGTGAATATCTCTTTCCTTAGCTTTTCCTCTTCAGGTTTCTGTTTAGCCTGTTTTTTCACCCTAGCTGTTCTCTCCTGCCTCAGCCAGTGGAGAGGTTAATCCATTGACTCTGATAGTTTTTGACAAGCCTGAACTTTCTTCCCCACCACAGTCAGGCCAGAAAAGACAGCTTTGCAAGTGGGTCTCTCAGAGAACCATCAGACCAGTCTGATCATGACAGTTACCTGGGAATGATAACCCCATTCTTTCCCTTGTGCTGTCTGCTGGACTGCTGGTTTTCACCGTGGTCGAGGGCTGTGGGTTCTCAAGGCTGAGACAGAGCTGGCGGGGGTTGGGGGGTGAGGGGCGTGGGAGGGGCAGCAGAGCCAAGTCCAGGTGTCACACAGCTCATGGTTCTTACCTGGGTTCTGCCATTTTTCTTGAATAAATGCTCCCAGATTTCTACAAGCCTTTGGTTAAAGCGTTGGAAAAGAGTTCTTAAAAGGCTGATTCTGGGCTTCCCTGGTGGCGCAGTGGTTGGGAGTCTGCCAGCCGGTGCGGGGGGTGCGGGTTTGTGCCCCGGTTCGGGAGGATCCTGCGTGCCGCGGAACGGCTGGGCCCGTGAGCCGTGGCCGCTGGGCCTGCGTGTCTGGAGCCTGTGCTCCACGGTGGGAGAGGCCACAGCTGTGAGGGGCCCGCGTACCGCAAAAAAAAAAAGGCTGATTCTTAAAATTTTTGCTAGTTTTCTGGTTGCCTTTATGGAGGAGGGTTTTTGGAAGTCCTTACTCCACCATTTTCATTGGTGCTTCTATCCCACAGCATTTTTACGAGGGATAATGTTAATAATAGTAGCTTACATTTTGTGTGTATGGTTAAGTGCTTTTATTTATGTAATTTGTAAGTAATGCATATTATCTTCATAAAATTTATGGTAATTTTGGAAGACATATCTTGCTCCCTTTAAAAACTTATAAAATTTAACCAGTCTGTGTCAGGGATTTTCTTGCTTTACAAATACCTGTTCTTAATTTTGGTGGGGGGTGAGTGGTAAGTTTTATAAACAGAAACGTGTACCTTAAATATATAGTTGACCTTGTGAAAAGACAGTGTTATTCTAGTCCTTTAACATTATTTTTAGGGAACACCCGGCACTTACTTGCCTTCTCCTAATCAGGCCTCCTATGCTCCCGAGGCAGCGAAGCCCTCGGCGGGCTCCATCTCTCTGGGACTGCCGCGGCAGCAGGAGGCCGCCAAGCCAGGTCAGTGAGGAGGACGTGGCCGTCTCTGCCTTTGTAGCGTCACAGTCAGGGATTCAGCACTTGAGCTCACTTTATCTTGCTTTGGTCCATAGCTACTGTGCCCTACATCAAGCAAGAAGAGTTTTCTCCCCGAAGCCAAAACTCGCAACCTGAGGGTTTATTGGTCAGAGCCCAACATGAAGGAGTGGTCAGAGGTAAAATATGCTGTTTGGCAGAGATACTAAACTCTGGTCCCCAATAAATATATTAAAGGAAGTCGTTAATGTGTTTTAATGATGATGGGCTCTTAAACTAGAGCCTTTAAATTCTAAATGTAAGTTTTCTTTCTGTATAAAAATGACTTTAAAACTTTGAAATTTCATATTTCTACAGTCTTTTTTAATAATTGCAAAATTATTTTAAAAGTACATTTCAGTAAAACAAAAACTGTTCTTTTTGTGCTGCTGTTCCCTCTCTTCGAAGTAGGGGCTGATTTTGTTTGCTTGGTTTTTTGTTTTTTTTGTGTTTTTTTTGCAGGTGCAGGGGTGTGATTCGCTAATGATTTTGTTTTTATTCAGGTACCACAGGAGCCATTCAAGAAGGAAGTATAACTCGGGGAACTCCCTCCAGCAAACTTTCTGTGGAGAGCATCCCATCCCTCCGGGGCTCTATCACCCAGGTTAGTTGCGCGCATTCATGAGAAAACCAGAAGTGATGTCTCAAGCGTGTTGGCTGTTCCAGCAGTAGTTTTGTGACTATGTTGTTCGTAGTTCTGGGTTATGGAACGGGGTCTCAGTGATGATAAACCTCAGATCTATAAACTGCCTGCAGAGAGACAGTAATGTGATCATTTCGACCACAAGCCGTATCATCTGTACTGTGGTTCATTTGAAAAGGTCGATTATTTGCAACTTGGCAGAAGAAGCAAGTTCTAATTGATGTAACTCTCACTGCCTTCCTGGCAAAGCTTTTACCATGTGTTCAGCTTAAATAGGAATTGAGAGGAAAATCATTATAAATTGTTGGCTTGCTTTGCCCCTTCTGAGAAGGAAGGTCTGTAGTCTCAGGAAATACGGATGGTGTTGACAAAAACACCAGAAGTCAAGTATCTTCTTCTAATTTTAGGCTAAGGTGCCAATTTTGATTAATAAAAGGTCTTTCTTTTCCTCAGTTAGATGTAAATTTTAGTTTGAAATGTAAAACAGTCCTTAGCCTTTTTATTAATGTAGATCTGGAAAAGGAAAATTCTATTTTGGGAATTCATTGTAAACAGAATCCTGTGCTTTCGTGCACGTGCCTGTCACGAGCTTTCTGTTCCTCTTCCTTGACTTTTGTTTCTGTTCCCTAGGACAGTGGTGGTTAAAGTTTGTTCCGCAGAGCAGCAGCAGCAGTGTCACCTGGGAAGTTGTTAGACATATAAATGTTGAATCCCTGCCCTAGATTTCCTGAAGTCTCACCCATGGGGTCCGGGTCCCAGCAGTCTGTGTTCTCCAGCTCTCCAGGGATTCTGCCCAGCACCCATTCAAGAGCCAGCCCTAGGACCCTGCTGACAGAGTGTAGTGTGCCCCAGAGGAGCAGCATCTCCTGGGAACTTGTTAGAATAACGCAGACATTTCAGTCCCTGCTCCAGACCTATGGAATCAGAATCTCCTTTTTTTTAAAAAAAATTAATTAATTAATTAATTATTTATTTATTTTTGGCTGCGTTGGGTCTTCGTTGCTGCGCATGGGCTTTCTCTGGTTGCGGTGCGCGGGCTGCTCTTCGTTGCGGTGTGTGGGCTTCTCACTGCGGTGGCTTCTCTTGTTGCGGAGCGTGGGCTCTAGGTGTGCAGGCTTCAGTCGTTGTGGCACGCGGGCTTCAGTAGTTGTGCCTTGCGGGCTCTAGAGCGCAGGCTCAGTAGTTGTGGCGCACGGGCTTAGTTGCTCTGCGGCATGTGGGATCTTCCTGGACCAGGGCTCAAACCCGTGTCCCCTGCCTTGGCTGTTGGATTCTTAACCACTGCGCCACCAGGGAAGTCCCAGAATTTCCATTTTAACAAGAGTCCAGTGATTTCTTTCTGAGACATGGTTATAGAGCATGTGGTGTGTAGTGATCTGGAAAGTTACACACTAACTTCTCAGATCTCTCCTTTCACATTTGACCAAAGTTATCCAGTCCCTTGATGTTAGTTTTCAGAATAAGCAAACACCTTAATATAAATAAAAGAAAAATAAATGGCCTATGCATCTTATTTTTCCTTCTTCATTTTCGCTCCAGTATCCAAACTGGATGCGGAATGAACTGGATCAAGTGAGGCTGGGCTTTGCCTGTCGATTTTCAAATCTGTCTGTCCGTGTGACATGAGCACTTCCAAAGAGGGTGCGAGGGTTTCTGGGTGTTCACCACGGAGCTCACCTCTCGGCTGCACGAGCGGACATGTGGACCCCATCACTGTCCTGCAGGGACACATGGGTTCAGAGTGGCCTCAGTGGAGTTTTGGGGACACTGAGTTTTGGAGTGTGTGTGGGCTGGGGCTGGGCCCCCGACTCTCCCATGCAACGTAGGCAGCTCACTTTGCAAAGTGTTCTACACTTTAGGTTCCATGAGTGCTTCCCTTGAAGGAAGGGTAACAAGAACCGTGGCCATAGGTGGCCCAGAAGAGGACTAGTGATGGTGAAAACGCGGATGACGTAACCTAAGCTGAGTCACATCACAGCACGGGGGCATCTGAGTTTTCTGTCCCCTCTTATTGATGACCAGAGGTCTAACCCAGCAGACAGTTTAGTAACTGAAAACTCTTTTTCCCTCTTATCACAATATGAGAGAAGGTTGTGGTACTTTAATTTAAAATTTAATTTGTTGACTTATTTTTCTTAGAAATTTTGAAAAAGCTTTATTACATTTGCGTGATTTTAGGCCTTCAGGCACATTTTGTTGCTGAGAGTTAAGTACCTTCGTAGAGGTTTGACTTTGAGGCGGGGAAGAAAGCTCATCAGCTCAGATACCTGTTAGCGTTTTAAGAAGTTTTGTACGGCAGGGTTCAGGGACCAAGGTACAGTGTTTCTTTACGTTTATAAAACGTGTGTCTGATTTCCCGTCATGTGCTGGCCTGTCTCATTTGAGGACATGGCTTGCTCTGACTCTCGGTGTGGCAGGTTACATTTTCTGAGCGTCTGTGTGTCCTGTAAAGTCAAGTGATGTTTGTGGTGCCTGTGTTTGAATTGATGACAGGGGACCCCGGCTCTGTCCCAGGCTGGCATACCAACTGAGGCTTTGGTGAAGGGACCCATTTCTAGACTGTCCATTGAAGAGAGCAGTCCTGAGAAAGGCCGAGAGGAAGCTGCATCCAAAGGCCATGTTATTTATGAAGGCAAAAGTGGACACATCTTATCTTACGATAGTAAGTATTGCATCTCCACACTGAAGCCAGTGTTGTAATGTGTGACTAAGGATATGGTTCTGGTTCCCTACACGCTTGCTTTGGAAAAGTTAGTTTTCCTTCCCTGAGCCCAAGTTTCCTCTCTGTAATGTAAAAAAAGGTTAATACTTCTCGTGAAACTTTTGTGAAAAATTAACTGAAACAGTCAATGAAAAGTGATTAACAGTGCAGAGCCCATGCTACGTGTCCCCTGAGTGGTAGCTAACATCGCCAGCTGTGGTCATTTGATTTAGCCTAGGAAAAGAATCTTTGTTTAACTTTAATAGAATCACTTTTATTTTAAAGGGGTACCTATTTTATGTGTTAAGAATTAAGGAGTAGATAATAGTCTGATAATCCTAGAAAGAGTATTGAATTTAAATGCTGCTTAAATATAACTATTTTAATGTCTGTATGTATGTAAGCATTTATCTTTAGGTGTATCCTTAAGTTTCAGTTTTAAATTGCATGCTGTTCTGAGTAGTGAGATGAAATCTCACGCTATCCCACCCAGGGTGTGAATCTCCCCTTTGCCCACTGTGTCCACACTGGCTCAGTCAACAGTGACTTTCGTGAACCGCAGTGCTGTGTTCAGTGACCCTTATCTGAGCTTTCAGATGTCAGGATCCCCTTCCAGCATTCTCATAGCCCACTGTCCATAGTACCGGTTACTGTGTGTAACCACCTAGTAATTTATCTGTATCTGCCACTACTGCTGAGTTTCATGAGGGAAGGGACTTAATTTGTTAACCTAATCTGCAAGCCTGGTTTATGCCTGACACTCAATAAATATATTTGAGTGAATGAAAACATTTTTATAAATGGCATCTGCACAGATGTATATAGTAGATTAAGACCAGTTTTTATATATATATTTTTTGTGAGATTATGAAATTAAGATAACTTATTTACCATACAATAG